>NC_140943.1:77623609-78823609 GCF_014529385.1 Adiantum capillus-veneris
GAGCTTGCATAGAAGTTCTTTGAGTTTCTCATTTTCCCCAATGAGTTCTTGAATCCGAGCCTCGAGGGCTGTGAACCTTGCTTCTTGGCGGGCGGCAGGGTCCTTCCTTGGTGTTGCTGCCACTGCAAGAAAACTCTTACGTCACCGGGGGCCGGCTCCGTACCATTCCGATCCGCTCGATCAGAGTGCTATTTGAAAATTTTGACCTGCAGCCAGGGTTTTGGAATGCGGGAACAATAATAGTTTGAGGAGTCTCATGTTCGGGATGCCATTTCATGTAGTGCTTGGGTGGCAATATTCGTGATTGGCAATGCCCGGCTAGCTCGACTAAAATTCAAGAAGATATTGTTAGTCAAGGACTGTGGGGGAAAGATGTTGTGCTTGGCATTGCTTTGCTCAATGTGTATGTCTAATGTTATGCCCATTAGGAGGCAATTTGATTAATGTGACCACCAAGGGCCATTAACCCAAAGGGTTGCCCAAGGGGGTAGGACCATTGACTGCCCAAAATATGGCAAGGCCACCCATTAAAATAAATAAGAGCTTTTGTGTGGAGAGGAGAAAAACAAAAAACAAGCATGGCGAGATGGCGTAGGCAGAGCGCTGTGGAGATGGAGGAGCTCGCGCAGGCCGTAGCATTGCTCGGGAGAGAGTGAGCAAGAAATGAGTAATGCTCAGGAGGTCGGGGCACCCATGTTCGGCATCGGTTGCAAGATTTTTGGTGCTACCCGAAATCCTGCACTGCCATGTCATAGAGATGATTCATGCCATGTCATTAGCGCCGGCGTCACTGCCTAGGGAAGGCACGCTAATAATAGGGAGTTTCTTTGGCATGAGATTTAGGAGGGGAAGCAAAACGGGAGGAGGGAGATCAAGGAGGCTATCAACGAAGCAAACGAGGAGGAGAAAAGCCAACGAGGGCAGCGAGGAAGGACTCCATGGCATAACGAGGAGGAGATGAGAAGGGAGGTTCGAAGAGTTGCAAGAGGAGGGAACGAGGAAGCAAGGCAAGGAGGTGAGTGTAAGCAAGAAGGTGAGTTCTCTCTCTCTCTCTCTCAATATCCAATCAAAGCAAGGAGGCTCTCTCTCTCTCTCTCTCTCTCTCTCTCTCTCTCTCTCTCTCTCTCTCTCTCTCTCTCTCTCTCTCTCTCTCTCTCTCTCTCTCTCTCTCTCTCTCTCTCGCTCTCTTGGGGTGGTGCAAGGAGCCTCTCTCTTTCGTGCTCAATCAATCAAAGGAGGGCAAGTGAGCTCCAAGCTCTCTTGCTCTTGAGCTTGGATAGAGATTGGAAGGGAAGCAAAAGGGCATTCGAAGCAAAACAAAGAAAGGGAGAGGAAGGGAAGGGAGGAAGAAAGGCATCGAGGTCCTTGGTCGAGGAAGCAAGGTGGCAAGTTTGTCGAGGCATGCAAGCAAGGAAGATGGAGGTCGAAGCTTGAGAAGAAGCTTGTCAAGGATTAAAGCGAGTAATCTTGAGAAGCACTCTTGGTCTTGAACCAAAGCAAGAGAAGAAATCAGGAGAAGGAAAAAGCAAGGTAAGAAGCAAGAGGAAAGCACGAGGTAGTGCAAAGCGCACAAAGTAGGACGCTGCGAAATAACTGATATAGTTGAAGCTTGCTGAACCTAAGGGCAGTTGAAGCAGTTAAAGTGGTAGAAGAGAACTTTCATCACCGTCATCAACTAATGTTTGATTAATCATTCTATTAAGCCCGGTGTCATTAACGGCCCAGTTAATTCTGTAAAGATGGAGCTTAAACTCCTAGTTAGCAGATGACCCAAGTGACGGTGCTGTTAACAGCCCACCTTGGATAAAGATTAAGTTGTACTCAAACATATTAATCAATTTAATTGATGATTGCGATGGTTGCCAGAGCTGTCAGTGTCTCTTGTTCTCTCTCTTTCACACCTCCCACAGCCAGAGGCCCGGTGCCTGCCCGGCTCACGTAGCGAACACATATCCCCCGACAGCGCTTCACCCGTTTGATATCCTCAAGGGGCTACTACTCTCGACCTATATACACTCCGTGTTTGAGCCTACATGGCATATATGGGACTACATTAGCGCCATGTGGCAGGCTATGGGCGCCCAACCCCTAGGGTTACCTCCATTTGCTAAAAAAAACCTCTTCATGGTGCCTTTTTTAAGTATTGCACTCACTTGCCTAGCATTTTGAGTCTCGAGATGCCAAGCCGTGCTAGATCTTCATTGTATTGGCCCCGAGCCGTGCCAATGTCTCCCTCTTTTGACTTCTTTGAGCTCGTTATCCAAAGCCGCAAAAATTGGAGAAAATTGTATGTATCCTCCCCCCTAGAATTTGCTGCCAATTTTGACTCACCATATCTCATTGACCGAGCATCCAACTAACAAACCACAACTCCCCACGGAATGCACTACCTTCCCGATCCATATTGAAGCCCAAAATATACCAGATGGCATGATTTCCCATGCGGCCGACTTGGCCCATATTTGGCCCCCGACAAAACTTCAATTGGCCATAACTTGCTATCCATAACTCCAATTAGCAATCCAAGAAGAAATGCATGCTCCATAATTTGAGCACTACATAGGTATCCATTGATATCCATTGGGGCCATCTATCCCCAGTAGCCCTATCTGTGGGGGATCTGCTAAACCTTCTAACTTTGAACTGCAATATCTTGCACACCGGGGCTCCGTTTGACGAGCAGTCTAGATCGGCTTCTAGAGCACACCGAACACTACATTCCATATCATTGACTTGACACTTCATGCACCTTCACATGCTCTCCCAACTAGACCCTTCTTGAAGCCGTTTTGGCCTAAAAAGCCGTATTAAGCATACATTTATGCTACGCTTTGGCTGCCCACGACCTTGGTACCTACTCTAGCCTTCTACACTGCACCTGCCCATAGCCTTCACTTGGCATAGACCACTTACTTGCACATACCAAATTTGGTTGCACCAATGCGTCATGTATAAAGAAGTTTTTCTCAAACTTTACATCACCTATTGTCACCTTTACACTTGGACATTCTGCATAAAATTCACCTGATGAATCGTTTGCCACTCTGACCATCCAACCATGTTCTGTGTCCATTGGCCATTTGCATTTGTTGTAAAGACTTTTTGATATTATATTTATGTCAGAACCATGGTCAATTAGGGACAAAATGGTTCTTCAAGATCACCTACATTGATCAATGTCTCTGTAGTAGACCGTGCGCAATGGCTTCTAGAATAGTGGCTCCTTGGAATACTTTGAGATTCTTCCCCATCATTAGCAAATTTCACTTGCCTTACATTCCAAGAATACTAGTAGCATCCCACCATAGCTCCATCAACTTCTTTCGCATGCACCTATACTCCTTGTGTCTTCACATTATCGCCTTCAGCTTGTGGGCAAATAGGCTCTCCAAGTGTTTTCTTCTTTCTCTTGATGATGTCGATAATTTCTTCATGGAATTCATGCTAGGCTGTGCCAAGTATCTCCCCCAAAGTAAAATCAACCTTGCTATTCAAAATTCTCTCTTCTAGAACTTTCTTCAAGTCTGTAGCAAGCTCAATGTTAGACTGTTGTTTTTCAACCTGGTCCTTTTGGCTTACATTTTGTTGGCTCCTTTTTCTTCCCTGTTGTAGATTTGTCCATGGTCACTTCTGGTCAAGGTGCCTCATGTGTTGGTGGTGCTCGCAAAGGTGTTGCATCATTCCTCTCTCCACTTCTTGTAGCTCTTTTTGAAGGCCCTTCATCACCATTTTGATGCCTACGCTTTTCTTCTACAATGGCTTCATGGCTTTGGCAGTTTGTACTATAGGCATGGACACACATTGAATCCACTAGATCACTCCACCATGTTTCTAGATGTATGCAATCACCTACTTCATGTAGAATCTCTTTTGTAAGCTTTTCCTTTTTAGCTAATTGCATGATATTTGGCCAAAGTCGACCATGATGGTCACTCACCTCTTCATCACTAAGATGCTCAATTTTTACTCCATAAGTAGCTACCTCAACGGAAGAGGTGTCATAGTTAGTTGCCATATCTTCAACTAAGGTTTGCATTCCCCCCTTCCCAAAGTTAGTTCTCAAGGGTAGACATGTCTCTCTTAAGTGGATTTTACCATCCTTAAAAAAGACATCTTTTGTCAAAGCATCACTAAAACTGTCACAATCCCTTCTTACATGGTCTGTACTATCACACCAAATACATCTATTAACAAAACCTTCTTTGGGATGTTGTCTTTGCCTAGGAAGTGGTGGCCCTCATGGTTGGCCTTTTTCTTCAAGCTTTGCGCATCACCTTCAAGTCACACATTCCCGTCACAAGCTCATCTAGCATAGACTCATAAAACTTAGGAGCTACAAAAGTAGGCTTTGCCATTTTGTTAGAAGTTAAGGTGGAAGGACTTGTAGTGTTTACTACCATCTTGTCCCTTCTTCTTTCTTGATTGGCAAGCAGTGAGACAGCACCTTCAACCTCACTCTAGTCGGTCTTTAGTCCTTGCTCAGTATCTTTATCTTCAAGAAGAAGCAAATTTTCTTGAAACTCTTTACTTGTAGCTTGTAAGAGAAGATATGCCTTCTCTGCATCTAGTGTGGCCTATTCTGTCCTTGTGAGTTGTGCATAGCACCGCTCAAATTCCCTAAGTAGCTTTATTATTGATAGTCCTTGCTTTGTCTTGACTACCCATTCTAAGAATGTCCTTTTAGTCACTCTCTCAGAGTCCTCCATGAAATATTCCTCCCTTAAAGATACTTTGAGTTCTTCCCAGTTTCTCCCATGCCCATATTTAATTGCCCTAACATGTTCCCTAATTTTTGGAGCAACAACTAGCTCAAAGCTTTGAATCATCTCATCTTCTGACACACGATGCAGCTCCATCTCCTTCACATACTTACCCAAGTACTTGGTTACATCTTTGCCATTTAACTGATCCATTCTGTTGACAACCGCTTGTATGGCTTTGGTTGCTAAAATCTCCCTTTTTTCAGTGGCATGTTGTTGTTTCATGAACATTGCAAATTCTTGAAACATTTGCATTGTTACAGGGTCAGAATGCATACCATGTTACTTCACATGATCACCCATAGTTACCCACAAACTCTCACCCTGGTGGATTCGCATCGAGTTCACCAAAAATATGTTGAGAAGTTTGCGGTCTTGCTAGGAAAGCACCGGGCTTTTGACTAATAGATTTTGTGAGAGAACTCCAAAAGCTCAATGAAAGAATTATATTGTAGATACCATGAAGTCTACGGTTTGGAAGGAAGTGCAATCAAAGAAGCCCCACTCTTTCTCTCTTGCACTCAAACACACAAAGAAAGAACACAAAAGAGCATATCAAAACAACACAAATATGAAAACATTAAGGCTATGGTTGTATCGTATCATGGGTAATATGAAAGGGTTAATAGATGACTTAATGGCATTGAATCTTTTTCAACCAAACATGCTACAAATTGTTCTTTGGAATTGTAATTTTGTGTTTACCATAATATATATGTTTTATCTAGTGATTGGGCTTAATTATATGTACAAAGCCCCTTGGTTCATAGCAAGTTAGCTACACTTATGTCAAAAGAAACATTATAGTCTATAAGGGGTAGTATGATGGGATCTGGTGAAAGAAGTATTTCATTGAGCTTTTCTGGGACACTATACGTTGTTGAAAGTGTATTTTATGGCTAATCCATACATCAGTTGCAATAGATCACACATAGTGGAAGCGATGAACATTATACGTTTTCTGGGACACTATACGTTGTTGAAAGTGTATTTTATGGCTAATCCATACATCAGTTGCAATAGATCACACATAGTGGAAGCGATGAACATTCACGTCATGTAGATTATTCATCTAGGATATTTCTAGTATGTGCAAAGTATAGATGTGAGAGAAGTGAAGAAAAGAGAATTTTCCCTCCCAAGCCCTATTCTTGCCCGTGGGCAATAAGGATACTGCAAGGAGAGATATACATGTAGCAAGGAGAACCTAGAATTTGTAGAGAAAATGACTTTCTAAGAGTGAGAGAAATAGATATGGTTAGGGAGATGAAATTAGAGATATATATTGGATTAGAGATGAAAAAGAAACAACAAGAAACCAACAAAATATCAAAGTAAAACACATCATACGTGACAAACTCTTTGGGAGTTATTCATCATTTTGATGGAGAGAGAAGAAGAGGGAATAATTCAAGCCTTGATTGATGCACCAAGTTAAAGACCTTCTTTGATTAGAGTTGATCTTCCAAGGATAGCTTACAAGATTGGCTAGTCTTCCTCTAGGAGCAAGTGTAGGCTTAGGCTTATGTTTATGGCGAAGTACAATTGGGCATAAATCCTCTCACTCCCTCATGAATTAATACAATAACAAAGAGGTTCATTTTATAGGTGAAGGGAATCCCAAAGGGTTACACAAGAAAGAGAAGAGCCAGTGTGAACAAGAATTGGCAAAGTTTGAAATGGGTTGTCTCTACATGATGTGGGCAGATTGGAGTCCACCATTTTGATCATATCTCCTCAACCCTGGCTCTAGATAAAAAAGTAAAAATAGGGGCAAAAAATTAAGCTCATAAGCTACAACCCGTGCGTGATATACTTTTTCCAATTCAAATTGGAACGTTGTGTTAAAAGATCATCAAAATAGGGTACATTTCTAGCAGCAGAAGTCTTCGTGTGGTCCCCTTAGCTTACAGTTTCATTTGATTCCAATGGATACCTCATGCAAGATGAAAGCATGATATTGCTTCTTGACAAAGTTAGAAATCATCCTTGCATAATGCATTAAAACAGGCGTATCTTTCAGAATCATGCAAGCTAGTGTCCCACTAGGATTAGATTCCTTCCTAGTAGCTATTAAAAAGATATATAAGAAAAATATGAAAAATACATAGAATATATATATATATAAATTAGAATTTACCCTAGATATAGGATCTAGCTAGGGTGTGAGATGATAATGAGATAATAGAAAGAAAGAACCAATGTTTTTTACCCCAAGTTAAAGAGGCGGAACTATTGATGCTTTTTTCCATAATACTTTTTAATGGTAAAGTAAGAATATGTTACCCTTGAGATAAATATTAGGATGAGATAGAAAGATTTTTACTATTCTTAGATATGCATATGTACATTATAGAAATTATACTTATGTATCCAAAACATTGCAAGATAGATCTTATAGAATTTGTTCCCACTATGTACATGTCACAGCACGACAACGTGTACTCTTGGCATTCCATGTGCTTGAGGAATGGAACCTCAAGATATTTCCCATTAAATTGTAAGTCATAAAACAATGTTGCTTGCAAATTCTAATGCTTGTTATTAGTTTTAACTTGATAGTTTTTGGTGTTATCATAGATATATTCCCATCCGACTTTGTTGAGGAACAACCAATCAAGAGTCTCATAGGAACCTTCAATGCTCTTCACATCGACATTGGTGTTATGATGCTTCCCAACTCACCACCTTCAGCGCTATTGCAACACAGAATCTTCTACTCACACGCTATGTAGTTTTGGTCTCAAAGGATGAATATGGTAAGATCATTGCTATTAACAAACCCTGATTATTGAACATGGAATGACCACAACCCAATGTTTGGTCACTCTTCTATGTGAAGGAGAAGATGCTTTCCAATCATTTTTGTTCATTAAGATTTGGGAAGGCTTCTAGATCAGTAGGGCTCAGTTGGTGTTTCCCCGTGCATATTTTTGTACACTTGTTCAAGACATTGCCATTTAGTGTCACGCCTACTATGCTTTGTAGTGAGAATGTTATGTATAAAGCACTAAAACTTGTATTTGGAGATAATTGGTAATGGTTGAGGGAGTGCAATAAGGAGATAAATACAAGTGTAATGTGGGGGCTTCAGGTATCCAGATATAGTATCTTTAAGTGCACACTACTTTGTACCTAGGCTTCCACTATGAACGGTTGGATGTGTAAGAGTGGAAAGTGGATACCCCTATAATATGGTATTGCTGATTTTGTGACATTTGACATGCCCATTACTTTTTCAAATGGTGTTTCTAAGATTTTGCAAAGTCAATTACCACTGGACTCTCTCCAACATACAAGAACACTTGATTATCTTGGGCTACAAAGACATCAAAGATGCCTACTTTTGTCTCAACCGGCACAAGGTCAGTTAAATTTTTGTGTTGTCTACATGTGTCCCAATGTTAGTCTTGCTAAAAGCGTTTTTGTTGTCTCAAATTGGAATGCAGATAGAGGCAGCCATGAACGTACAAGAGGAGCATAGAGCTGGTAGCGTAATGTCTTTAAGTTGATCTGATAGATCAATGTAACCAGCTCTAATACCACGTTGTAAAGCAAAAACTTTCATGGAAATCAACAACTTTTTTGCGGTTATAGTATCACCATCATTGATTAAGTTTTTTAGCTTTTGTTTGGGTGTTTGTGTGTGCACCTATGTGTGTTTGTGTGTATCTCATAGAGCTTTGGGTTGGTCTCTTTTTTTGCAGCAGGCGCATGGTGTTTGGGGGGGGGGGGGGGGGGGGGGGGGGGGGGGCTTCTTATTTTTTATTAATGTTAGAGAGAGAGAGAGAGAGAGAGAGAGAGATTGCAATGGCATCACATGCTAGCACATCCTCCTCCCACGCAGCAGCACCATCGAAGATCCTCACACCCCCCTTTTGTGGTTCCTTCCCTTCCTAGAGGACACCAAATATGCTGGATGCAATGATCTTCACGGCTTCTTCACTCACACAATCGATTGACAAAAAACCATGCGACTCCACAATGACATTTTTCACAATTTTTTATAGATTATATGCATGTGCATATACTCAAGTATGTTGTGAACTTTGAAGACAACGCCATGATGTGGTTGCCATGTGACTTGCTTCGCTACATCCACGAAGGGGACACTGCATTTTCAAAGAGACTAGCCCACTTTTAGGCAATTGCAAAATAGGCAAACCACTTCTGCCAAGTAACAAAGGAAGGTGTAGACTCCTTCAAGAAGCACATAATTGGGCAATCTTTCTTGTCCAACATTGCCACTCTCTACTTCCTTGTCAATGAGGATCCCTCCTTGGGGAGGAGATGGAGACCCTGCATCTAGCAATGGGTGGGGTGTTTCCGGATCGTAAAGATCCAAAGCTCGCTCCTATATATGTTCAGAGTGAATGAAGATTGCAAGCCTCCAAATATCCCCACGACTTGGAAGGGAAATTGCAATGAGAGAGCAGATTGTCAGTACCTCCAAGGTGCCCGACCTCAACAACCATGAACGAGCTGCAATACCTGAAGTGGAGATCAGCAGCCTCAGCAGCATAATTATTGAATATGAAGATCATTTATTCTTACACAATTTGGAGAAGGCTTTTGGTGTCTGTCGACATGAGTTTCTAAGCCTCATATGCACCAAGATGGAGTTCCCCCTTGATCCTACACCAAAACCTACAGATGACAAGCTACTTCCATTGGGAGACTTTGTTGCTGACACAATTGCACTAGAGACAGTGGATATTCTTGATGTAGAGCAGAGTCACGTCACAGATGAGGAGTTTGTTGCAACACAAGACAAGGTTGTTGCCAACCAAACAACTATCCACTCCAACTTGCCTGGTTCACACAGTCTCCACAAAGTTGATGAGAGAAAATCTTCTATCAACCTTGAAGACACACCAATGATGGATAATAAGCAACAAGAGGTAATTTCAAGCATCTTGTATGTTGAGAATTCTACCTTTCTTCTTTTCATTTAGTTAATTTTATTTTTGCAAGATTTTCTGGACATGGACCTGTGGGTTAGCCAAAAGGGGGGGGGGGAGGGGGGAGTGCACGGTGTTTGGGCCTCAGAGAGCCCTTGCACACTACATCAGCAAACTACCAATGCAATAGGATGTATGCATCATACCCAAGGATTTCTCCCCCAATGGACATTTTGTTTTGTGGGTGCTTAAGGCCATTAGTAAACTCCTATGCTTAGCCACCATCCCTCAAACAGCCCATGTAATTATTTTGGTGAAAAAATCCCTTGCAATTTCCACTTTTGGCATTGGTTTTTGCAGCAAGGTCATGACACGCATAGCACTTAGTCAAGCCCATGGGGTTGACAATACCGAAGCCATAGCTACCTTTGTGCTTACATCCATCCTACCCAATGCTGAAGAACATTGTAGAGAGATCACAACAAAGCACCTCTTGTCAAAAGATAGTTAAGCCTAATGCACAACCTTTTTAAATGAAAATCATCTCAACTTCTTCTTTCCATGATCTATTGCAACTTCAAGTTATTGTTATGGTCATGTTCAGTGACCATGAAATTTGTAAAAACTTGATCTTTAGTGATCTATGTTAACTGTTTGAATGTTATTTTTGCAAATTAGGCTAAAAAATTGTCCCGTGATTGGCATGAAAATGTCCATTACGTACTCTAGGTGGCTTGCATATGCTAGATGATGGCTGATTGGGCCAAATTACCTCCGTCCACAAGGGCACGAGAAAAGGCCCCACAAGATTGTTGTCTAGCCAATTTTTGCACCCTTGTGGACAAAGCTAATTTGGCCCAATTAGCCATCATCTAGCATATGCATGCCACTTGGAATATCTAATGGACATTTTTATGCCAATCATGGGACAATTTTTTTGCCTAATTTGCCATCATCTAACATATGCAGGCCATCTGGAGTACCTATTGGCCAGCGAATTATCATCTCACCTTCAACCAATTAACTACAAAATGTAGATAGTTATAGACATGAAGCTTAACTTCATTTAGAGATATGCCCTCTAGCATTCCAATAAAATGAACTAAATTACACAAACAAAAAAATCTTGTTTCAAGATTACATAGAGAGACAATAAGATACATGGTTGTATTTATCGTAAAGTGCAAATACATTGAGTTCCACAGAAAACTTGATTCCAGTACAGGGTTCCAAAGCAAACTTGATTTCAATACATTGCTTAGTTACAAAAAGGTTTGACGTCAAAAAATATCACTCATGCCTAAGGCAACGTGCTAGTTGCATGTCCTTGGCCATGATTGTTACATGCTTAGCATGGACATCACATAAGAACGTTGTCAAGGATCTTTTAGATGAGCATAAAGCCAGTAGATTGTACCAAAAAGCTTGCTAACTAGCCTCATGTATATATGTGTACATAGTCCTGCAAGTCTTGGGAGTGACCATGTAAAATTTCATGTACAAAGGTTTGTTTTTTTCGGGCTTGTGTACTAGTGTTTTGGGTTGTTCTAGTCCCCAAAACATGGTTTTTTTAATAAATATTTTCAGCGGTGCTTTATAGCTCGTGAATCGGACTTGTTCATCATGAGTTATGTGTGTCCAAAGTGGGCAGTCTTGACTTAGAAAGTGATTGCAGATGCATGCAACAAAGGAAACTAAGAGAGCTTGATGATTTGAGTTCAAAATGCTGAGATTTGAAATTTCTAGAAGTAGCCAAGGTGATGGGCTCCAAGCCGTACTTTACGGTGTGTCATTTGGTGACCGAAGTAGCAAGTTATGCTTCTAGAAAGTTGTCCGGGAAATTCTCTCACTTGGAGGAGGAGCTGGAAAATTAACTTGGGCATGAGGGAGTTGGGAGGATTGTGAAGGAAATTTCCATGTGTCATGGGAATTATCCCACATTGGAAGGGGTAAGGAGAGGATGGGGGGTATACAAGGCAAGTGAGGAGATCCCTTTGTTTGAATCATTTGGTGAGGAGCTTGGGGGAGAGAGCTTGTGGACTCAAAGGAGATGGGGGCGCCTTTTTCTAGTTGTTCACATTGCCTACCCAAGTGCTTCCTCCCCTTTTTGGTCCTTTGGACAAGTTCCACCCCTTCCCTTAAGCACAAAGGCACCAACTTGGCTCAAGGCTTTACCAAAAAAGGCTCAAAATGAACCAATGAAATGAAAACCCAAAAAGGCCATGTCGGTTGAGGAGAGAGAGAAGAAAGATTTGATTAAATAAGATAAGAGGAGCCCCATTTTAATAGTTGCAACACCTACACACTCTCTAGAGAGCTCATTTTTTAGTAAGAGAGAACCCCCCAACATTGTATGGCCATATCTCTCTCATTTTTCTTGTGGTTTTAGTCTATGGATACTCTATGGACATCTACTCAAGACAAGCTACATCATGATGTCCTTGGTTTCTCCTAATTCCAAGTGTG
The DNA here is from genome assembly GCF_014529385.1 of Adiantum capillus-veneris. Classification (NCBI taxonomy): domain Eukaryota; kingdom Viridiplantae; phylum Streptophyta; class Polypodiopsida; order Polypodiales; family Pteridaceae; genus Adiantum; species Adiantum capillus-veneris. Next base: position 77,635,737 of record NC_140943.1, read on the forward strand.
TTTCATGCTAGAAGGGTTCCTCATAAATCTTTGCAGGTGCTTATCACAGGTGGTTTTGGTGGTGGAATAGTTCTTCCTTCCGATGGTGTGACTCGCGCAAGGTTATAAATGCACTTGTTTTCCTTGTCATTTGTATGCTAACATCATTTTGGTGTCCCCCAGGAGGAGAAAGTGCTCCTCTGCTCCAATTTTTATGAAATGTGTCTATTCTACAGGCAAAGAATGTAAAGGGGTTGTGGGTCCTTATGGACGACCGCCTATGTATGTATAAATTGTGGACAACACTTGAGATGGTCTTCTAATTGGATTGCAGCCTTTGGAGGTCATGAGGTTTTGTGAAGCCAAGCACTGGGAGACAAGTTACCCATTGTGAGGTGGATTAGGTATTGGAGTGATCCATCGACATCCCTTGAACTTTTGACGTCTCATGTAAGTGGACTTTTATTGAGAAATTGGAAGTCAATTTCTTACTCCAAAATATACTAGATCAAGTTAGGTTGCTGAAATACAGTTTACAAGATGAGTCAAAAATTTGGTTACAAAATTATGAAGAGTTAATGCAGGCACAAACTCTAGGGGTGGTTTTGGACTACAGTCATGTGAAGCAGGCTTTTCTGGCACAATACAGGAGCATCAATGTACCTGATGAAGTTTGGCATGAGATTTTGGGGTGCACTCAAAAGGTTAATCAAAGTGTTGATGATTTTGTTATGCAATTCACCATTTATGAAATAAATGGGCCCGAGTTTTGGGAAATGAAATCCCTCCTTCCATACTAAAGAAGGACCGTTTTGTGGAAAATTTAAAGGAAAGTCTGAAGTTCAAAGTTGAGCTGAAAAGGCCTGCTACCTTCAAGGAAGCAGCCACTATCGCCAGGGAGAAAGAATGGAAGGCTCAAAGACTCAGTGAGTATGGGAAAGCAGCCCACGTGCAAGGTAATGGTGGCCAAAATGAGGAAAACCAGGCAAAGGCTGGAGCCCAACCTGCTTAAAGGGTTGTGAACACTGAATAGTTACAACGAAATATGCAAGGCATGATGACCATGATGCAGGAATTGCAGCTCATTGTTCTTGGAGGTGGTCGTGGCCGTGGTCAATGGTCCAGCTGTGCGAAGCCTAGCATAATGTAGCACTTATTGTCCAAATCCAACAAGGATGGGAGGTGATATGTTTCCACTTCCTCAGCAGATTCTTAATAGGGCTAATGATTATGCAATGGATATACGGGGAGATCAAGGTATTGAACAGAAAAATATGGTCTCAAACTCTGGTGGTCATGTGGGTATTTTGTGGGTTGAAAAGAAAGAAGAAGATATGATGCCCCTAGGCCAAAGAGAGAGGGAAGGCTATGTTGCTCCAGGTCCCAGTAAGAAGAAAGGGAAAGAGAAAGAGGGTGAAGATGTGAAATTTAAGAGGAAGAGAAGACCTCATAGACGGTTTGATGTTAGCAGATTTACCTTTGGGAGAAGGCCAAAAAACTTACAGTTTAAAGGAAGACCTGATTGGGAGGAAAGTAAATTGTACTATTGTACATTTGATGAATATGGTGCCCAAACTTAAGAGGCACTGGAGGTCGTTAGTGAATCCAGAGAAAGAGACAAAGCATGGACAAGTCAGAGTCTTGGTTGTGGGAGAGCTACCTGACATTTGTCCTATGGTGAACGATTGGCACAAAGATGTGGGCATGGGAGAGGCCTACATTGATGGAGGTGCTCAAGTTTGTGTGATCACATAGTCATGTGTCGAGAGACTATGTCTCATTATGTGCAAGTTGAAGGTTTCAATGTGAAGGTTATGCTAGTTAGCCTGGGATCTTTTACTCTCATTTTGAGACGACCTTGGTTGAGAGGTGTTGGTGTTGTGGAAGATTGGGGCAGGGCCCAATTTGTGTGTATGGCAAGAAGGGTGAAAAGAGGGTGTTTGATATGACTACCAAGCAACCTTTAGTGCTAGAAGATGTGAGTGAAAATGATGAATCTGAAGTTACCAATGAAGACAATTCTAAAGATTTGAAAAGTAGCATTGCTTCCAGTTCTAGTGATGAGAGTAAAGTGTTATTCTTGTTGTTGGACAAGGAGAAGAGAGAAATTGGTGAGGTATTTCAAGTATCAGGAAATATAAATGCTTCAAGCTTTAGAGAACTTGAGGAGTTGATGCAGTCTAAACAGGAATTTCCAATGAAGAAGGAGTTGATTCAAAATATGTTGAGTACTAATTTGACACAAGGAGAAAGAAGTGAGTACTTAACAATGTTGGACAGGTTTCCAAATATTTTCATCACTTCATATCAAGAAATAAGGGGTTTTGTTGAAGATCCTGTGAAGATCAAATTACTTGAAGGGGAAAAGACAATAACAATAAAATTAAGAAGGATGGGTAAGGAGCAAATGAATGATTTAAAGGAAGAAGTGGATAAACTTTTGGATGCAGCGTTCATTGTGCCAGTTGTTGATAATGTTGAATGGGTGAACCCTATAGTGGTCACTCCAAAGAAAGATGGGCGTTGGAGAGTTTGCGTTGATTATAAGCCACTAAATGCAGTGACCAAGAAAGATCCTTATATTTACCTTCATTGATCAACTTTTAGATGCAGTGGTTGGCTTTGATAGATACAATGTTTGTGATGGTTATTCACGATATTTTCAGCTTATCCTTGCTCCTGAAGACTGGAAAAAGACTACTATCACTCCATGGGGTTGTTTCCTTTTGGATTAACAAATGGGCCTCGAGCTTTTTAAAGAAAAGTGGATTGGGTCCTTACTCCGTTTCTTGGGAAGTTTGTCAAAGGATTCATGTTCAAAAGCTTGAAATGACTTTTGCAAGGTATGATGAATGTGGGGATTAGTTGAACCCTAAGAAGTTTCATTTGGCGCAAACAAGCCTTGAAGCTTCTTGGACATATGATTTCAGAAAATGGGATAGAAGCAGATCCAGAAAAAGTGGAAGCTTTGTTATTGCTGTCATCTCCAAATGATACAAGACATGTAACATTTAATGGACTAAAATCTTATGTGTAGCGGAAATTAGCATGAACATAGTGGGCATTTCATTAGAATAAATTCCTAATGAGAATTACAAGAGTGCTTGGGTGGAGAGAGCAACAAAAAGCATAACACCTAGTTAGATAGCATCGACAATACTTTCAAAAGAGAGAGAGCAATTAAGCTATTGACAACAGTTGAGGACCGGATTTGCATGGAGCCGGTCCCCCCTCCAAAAGGCTTTGTATTATGGTTTCTCCCATGTAGAGAGACATTGTACAATACAATTCTTTGTGTTCCTTCAAGACTAGCTAGTGCAATGAAGATGGAAGCTTCATACACCAAGCAAAACACTTAATCAAACACAACTTGAATTATCCCCATTCTCAGACCCAAGACCTCACACACCTTCGAAGATGGTGAGAGCTAGCAGGGTATGAGAGTAGATTGAGAGGAAAAAGAAGTATCTTACGAGAAAGATGTACATCTCCTCACATAATCACTCATATTAGCATAGCTTAGCTTAGTAATTAGCTTGGTAGAGAAGATGAGCATGCATTGAAGCTTGGATCTTGGTTGGATTTGCATCCACATGCCAAGAGAGTGTTGATGTAGGCTTCTATCTCACAAGCTTGGAGTAGGTGATGAGCTCTCCATTAAAGCTTGGGAGGAGATAGAGTATTCTTCCTTCACACATGGTCAAGTGTGAGTGTGTGTGTGTCAATGCCCAGCAAAAATCAGCCCCCCTCTCTCTCTTGGGCGAGCCCTAGCTGCTAAATAGGTCTGGCTTTTGCCTCATTGGACCTCCCCAGGTCAAGCCAATAGGAATTAAGCAGCATAAGTGATAGCCTTTAGACATGTGTCCCCCTTTCCCCTTTTGTGAGAGCTTTAGATAATTAAATAATTAAACAAAACTCTCATTGGACCCCTTTGTCTCCTGGCCAATAGGAATCAGGCAAGCCATGGGGCTCCTGAATGCTCATTGGACCCTTTGGGAGACTGCCCAATAGTCTTCTAGGAGACTTATTTCTCATTGGTTTCTTTTATTAAATGTTTTTAAATTAATTAAACTAAATTTACTCTAGCTTAATTCTCATTGGTCCACTTCAAGGGTCTTCCAATAGGAATTGGGCACACCTTGTGGGCATCTGGCCTAGGGAGCTGACATGTGTCCCTCATTCCCTTTGTGTAAAGGGAGCCTGTGTGTGTGTGTGTGGCTTTCTCTCTCATCCCCTAGCTTTGGGGCTCGCCCCCTCCCATGTAGGGATGTGCAAAGACTTTTAGGGCACACACAAAGCATCCAATTTTCCCTAGGGTTGACCTTTGGACTCAACCTTTGAATTTTGGAACCTTAGCATTTTGGAAGTCTTAATGGGCTGGACCTTAGGGTCTTTTTAGCCCATTGTTTCACATGGCTCTTTTACAGATGGCCCCCCCTTTGGATCCCTATTTTCCCTCCTTTGGATCCCTAACTATGGCCGGTCTGCTAGCTTAACCAATATTCTAGCTTTTTCTCCCTTGGCACTTCCCCACATTAAATGATCAGTTTAATATGAGAAAATCATTTAGGAGAATTAGATATTGATTATTATGACAAGACAATTGGCAACTTTCATACAAAAGGTTAAATATCTGTCTCGATTCATATCTTTTGCATCACACTTATTGTATTCATTGCAACAAAAGCGGTTAAGAATGATCCATTGGAGTGGACACGTGACTTTGAAGATGTTTTTGACAGAGTCAAAGAAGTTTTGAGTACATTATCCATTATACAAGCCCCTGACTGGAAAAAGGAGTTTTATGTTAACCCATTAGTGGGAGATAATGCCATTGGGTCTATGTCGTTACAAATAGGAAGGAATATCAGTATATGAAACCCGTGCATTATGCCAGCAGGGTGGACTCCTCGTGAAAGAAATAACTCATAAATCAAATTGGTGATGACCAGTATGGTTTATGCTTGTAGATGATTTAGACATTACCTATTGCAAAAGTCGTTCACTTTTCTCACAAGTTATTCATTACTTCCTTAGTTGTTTAATAATTAAAATATATCAAAGACAGTGATGAAATAATTAAAATATATCAAAGACAGTGATGAAATGGGTTATTGAACTTCAGGAATTTCATTTCACTTTTTCAGTGGAAGCTAGAGAGTACCCGGGCTACCCTGGCAGATTTACTCACTTATAAGGAGACTCCTGTTTTGGTTAAGGAAGAGGTGGTGCAAAGGAAGAAGGTCGAAACTCTTGCTATATCCAATGCTTCACTATTATGTTTTGATGGCTCTTATCAAAGAAGTCATGATGTTGCTTCTTGAGGAATTGTCATCTATGATGCACAAGGAAAACTTGTAAGGAAACAAGGACTAAAACTTGATGCAAAAAGTAACAATGAAGCAAAGTACATGGCTCTTGAAGGTGGCTTGTACATCTGTTTACAATTGGGAATTAGTCACCTACAAATCAAAGGAGATGCCTTGTTGGTTATGAAGCAAGTATTGGGAGTATGGAAGAATAATAATCCTAAACTACAACATTTATGCTTCAAGATGAAATCGTTACTCAAAAATTTTGAAGCATGGAGTTTGTAGCATATTCAGAGGTCTCAAAATGACTAGTAAGGAAATGGGAAAGTTTGTATATGAGCATATCTGCTGCAAATTTGGTGTGCCACTAGAACTGCTTTCTGATAGAGGACCTGGATTTAGAGGAGAGATGTTTTATTTCCTATGCAAAAAGCTCAATATACAGCATAGGTATTATCCACAATGCAATGGTCTCAATGAGAGGTTCAATGGAGAGTTGGTGAAAATCTTGACAAAGATGACCCAGACACATGGGAAAACTTGGGATTCAAAGTTTCCTTGTACATTATGGGCCTATAGGATTGCTTTCAAACGAGCACAGGGTTTTCTCCTTAACAGTTGGTCTATGGCAAAGAAGCATTATTTCCAATTGAAGTGGAAATTCTTGCACTCAAATTGTTGTCATTGAGAGATCAAGAGCAAAAAGATACTTGGTAGAATAGGTTATTGGATTTACAATGTTTGAAATTGGCCGACAGAGTTTTGGCTTTAATCTACTATGAGGAAGTATCAAAGAAAGCTTAGATAAAGTCTAATGAATGTGTGAAGGATAAGGGAATTGAAAAGGGTGATCTTGTGTTGCGATAGAATAGTAAGCTGGACAATACTTTCCAAAGAAAATTTCAAATCAAATGGGAACATCCTTTTACTGTTGTGAACAGGTTTGACAATGGGACATATCAGTTGGCAGATTTGGGTGGTGCACAGCATAACTACTATGTTAATGGTTACAGATTGAAGAAATATCTGGCATGTTTGATGACAATTGTGACAAATGAGATGTTATCAATGGAGGAAGACAGTGTGAAGACATCCAAGGATGTAAATGAGGTTTTTGGGAATGAGCTCTAGCATTTTTTCACCCTAGAAACCTCTACTTGTCATGAACGATCAAGTAGGCTAAGGGGGGTTGGCAAGCTATGTCAGGAATTTTTTGGATGAGCATAAAGCCAGTAGATTGTGCCAAAAATCTTGCTAGCTAGCCTAATGTATAAATGTGTGCATAGTCCTGCAAGTCTTGGGAGTGACCATGTAAAAATTCAGGTACAAAGGTTTTGTTTTGTCAGGCTTGTGTACTAGTGTTTTGGGTTATTCAAGTCCCCAAAACATGGTTTCCAATAAATATTTTCAGCCATGCTTTATAGCTCGTGAATCGGACTTGCAGAGTTCAATCACCTGAACCTATGAGGAAAAGCCCCCTCCCCCCCTTTTTGGACAACAACATGTGTGTGTGTGTGTGTGTGTGTGTGTGTGTGTGTGTGTGTGTGTGTGTGTGTGTGTGTGTGTGTGTGTGTGTGTGTGTGTGTGTGTGTGTGTGTGTGTGTGTGTGTGTGTGTGTGTGTGTGTGTGTGTGTGTGTGTGTGTGTGCACTTCCCTCTGACAACCAACAATGTTACACAAAAATAACTCAACCAAACAAACAAAGGGAGGTCTTACCACTTTATTTTTGTGGTAGTGTTTATAACCCATACAAAGTTTTTGGCATGACAGTTACTAACAATTGAAAGGCTAAAACAAGGCTCTGACATTGATATTGACAACATACCAAATTTAAAATAAACGTATGACACTTAACAGGGAAAAATACTTTTGTACGATGTGTCGTTGATGGACTGACTTCTCGGAACAACTCTTCATGCTCTCCATCACTTGCGTTCTTTCCAAGTCAACATGTACCATTTGATCCATCTCTATCGAGCTATTATCTTTCCTATCCAGTTATCCAATACCAGATAGCTCTTTATCGGCTACGCCCATCCATATGTTCATAGGAACCTTTATCATGTTTAAATACTTCTCATCCAAATCATTGAAGGCTACAACCATTGTTGTTGACAAGGTCGTTTTGAGAAACATCCACAACGGCTTACTAATTTGTGACTGCATTTTGATATGCTAATCAAAAGAGGAACAACCCTCCTCTACATTATCGTTTTGGTGTTTTGATATGTTGTAGCATATGACTGATCCAAGGCAATGTTTTTGAGATTCTTGTGAATCGGCTACATGATCTTGAGGACTAAAGTGGGGTGTGAAGGATCTTGAGCACTGAAGTGGGGTGTGAAGGCACTCTAAGTCGAGGCCAAGGAAACCAATTAAAAGTGTTCAAGATTAAAATGATGAGAAAGAACATAAAACTGGTGATTTTTGTTCAGCGTGATGATGTTTTGCTTCTACGTAGTCAGTAGAGACCAAATTGGAAGTTCATCCAGTGTCAAGAGTTGTGCCTCAAAGCATGATAAACCTACCGATGGAAGTTATGATTAAATTGATGGAGTTCAAAGAAGGTTTACAGTCCTATACAAGCGACTACTCCCGCGAAGCTTCCCGACCACATGCCCTTGAAGAGACTTGATACCAGTTGTTCGAGTAGTGGCCTAGGGAGGATGAAATCGGAGGGTCACCATGGCGAGCAGGGTAGCGTGTAGAGAAGGAAGATGAACAAGAGAGAGACAAAGATCAACTTGACACAATTGAAAATAATGCTATGCTTCTATAGATGAAACTTGTCGGGCAAATTGAACCTGGAATTGGTGTGTGATTGCATGCTACAAAGGAAGTTTCCACCATGGGCTTAACACACTAGACACGAGCTTGAATAGCCAACAGTTGTGGGGGCCTCTAGAAATTTGACTTAGAGTGGGGCTTGAGAGGTGGCTCAGGGGCATCTTCATCCGGATCACAATCCTCAACATCATTTTTGCACTCATCATTGCTGGGTGGATCGGAAGGCATGTCAGCCATCCCCCTGGACAGTGACTTGGCGGCCATATTTTGGCGATCTGGGCTGGATGGCCTCGTGTCCATCCCTCCTGGCAACGTCTTTCTGCCCACCCTATGATTCACTGGGATCTCCTCCCCTTCCCACGGTAGATGCTCATTGGATGTGTCAGTTTTGTGTGTTTGGGGTCACCAGCTCTTTTGGTTGTCGATTAGCACGCATCTTTTCCCTCTTGCACATCACATTGGTCTTTGAATTCTTCTTTGCAGTTTGTTTGGTCCTTTCCATTTAGAAAGTGTGTTTGGGCATGTTCTTAGAGCTTGTGGTATTCGGTGAGGGAGGGAGTGTTTTATGTTTGTGATGGGGGGTTTTGCCCTCTTTATATAGGATGGCCATACAAGGGTGGGTTCACATGGTGGAAAAGAGCTCTTAAAAGGACAAGAAAATAATCTTTTGAAGTACAAAACCACATGAAAGTAAATAACTATTCAAACACATAGAGATAAATGTCTACTTAAACAATTGTGTAAAGAATCAAACAATGAAAACACTTGATCCAAAATACAAGAGGGTTGTGACACAAAAAAACATGTTGTAATACTTAGATTACGGGGATTACATGTGCATCCAAGTGCAATGGCTTTTCCATTATCATGATATTCCAAGTACATCTACTGCCTCCTCTCCCAGACTTTTCCCATCCTAATCCTTGATGCTTGCCACACTGCATGCCGTGTTGGACCTTGTAAGGATCTCTAGCGGTCTAAGGAACGAGCATGGGCCAATCGACGGGCTTCTTTTGCCAAGCATGATACCTTGCATGTTCAATCAACACTTTGTGTCTAAAAGTGGTACGGTAAAACTATTTTAACATTCCTAAAGATAGCATGAGCACATTGAACCCCCTCCACGTCTTGTATTCTTGAAGTAGACACCCCTAGCACAATAGTGTGACTTCTCCATACCTTGCATGCTCCAAATATCCAATGAACCATACATGTTCATAAGTATGCACCATGTGCATAAAAGATATGTTGCCCATAAAGCCACAATCCATTGATGATCAAAACTAAAGCATAGAATAGACCAAGGCCAAATAACAAGCACTCACCATATAGTGTGTAATGTTTTTTTCAACCCATGCTGTGACGACCACCTTTGTCAACTTCACCACCAAGTTTTGGAATTATTGTTGATGCTCGTTGGGTTGTGCTTTGCAAGTCGTAGTATCTTCATCATCTTGTCGAATACCACCCAAAAATGATGTTGGCTAAGCACAACACTTGCATTTATATCATTGTCCATTGTATACTTGCAAAGGTCCTTCCACAACCCCCATCCACCTTCAAATGTTGATGATCTAACATGTGGCACTACTTTCCTTGGGCAGGACATTGGTTGGGCCACTTCCTGAGCGCTTACATTGTTCTTCCGTTCAACAATGGAGGTGTTGGTTCCATGACAACATATTGAATTTAAGTGCCTTTTTTCTTTTGAGGTAGCATCAAGCAACCTCTTCACAGGCTTCATCATAAAGGCATAATCAATATGAAGCTTTAATAAACAATCAAAGATGCACAAAAAATCATGAAGTGTCCAAATATACACATTTTTTAGAGAGAAGTTAATTATAGGGTTTCTTTCACTCTCTTTTGTCGCACGATTGGGCTCCTCCATTATAGGACATCATAGCACCGAATGCTCCCACACATGTGTAATTTGTAAATTGTCCTCTTCCTGTTTTGTCAAATGTTGCATTTTTTTGTGCATTCCCTTTATAGTCCTTAATGCAGAATGGACAAGGATACAGAGCTCCAACCCCGTGTTTTCACCCTAAAGTGCACTTGATTGTTTTCAAATCCCCACCTAAGTGCTATCCAAATTCAAACTCCCCTATGCCATCTACTTGGAGTTTTTCCCATCTAGTCAAGTGCCTTAATGACATCTGCTATCCATAGAATGCATTCAAAAATCCAAGCAAGCACTTCATGGGTCTCCTTGGGAACCTCAATAGCACCAAGCCACCAAATTTATTTCTCTGTTTGGACACTAAAAGATGGTGCACAATCCTTGTTCATAGTTGCGCGTTTTGCATGAAATAATGCCTCATCCATGAGAGTAATACTCATCCTTTCTAGTCTTGTTTCTTCACAATTTGACACTCGTCTAGCTTAAGCACAAATACCAACCTTGATCCTATGACACTGCAAAATGTCCAAAATAACATATAAAAAACCATATTTTGAAAACAAAAGACTTCCCATTGTTGTAGCTTCACCATTAGGTGGTACACCATAAAAATGTATCATGTCCATTTGAAGCTTTCTCAAATCAACAAAACTATTATTTGACATTGAGTAAGGAAATCCCTTGTCCACTCTGTCTGCACCTACCTTGCATTGGTACGTTTCCTTACTCCTTTTGACCGCTTGGTAAAGATGTTGGATGAAGGCATTATCTCGTCTATGTGAAATTTTAGCCCCCTATTCCAAAGTATGCATCCTTTTTCGAAGCCTTCTTAGCAATATTGAACTTAAGTAGTATAGGAAAAACATTCTAAATAGTTCCTCTTTTTCTTAAAGCATCCTTAAGGAGACCAGATAACACAATGTATCCCTTAGTACTAATTCTCACTTCATCGCAAGCCTTCTACACATCAACATCACTCACAAGATTTGAAAACTTTTGCATCACCTCCTTTGTAACATCATTGTTTAAATGTTCCGCATTTGATGCTTGTAGAAGGGCCATCACATCTCATTTCTTGAGGCACAAACTCAACAAATGGATATGATTCTTTTGGTTGTGGTCACCACACAGCACTTGGGTATAATTCCTACAAGAAGAGACAAAAACATTACCATAGAAGAAAGTTAAAGCATAGATTGGAGCATAGAAAATTGCACCTTGTAGCTATAATCCTTTTTTTTCATGCACCACCTTTGAGGGCTAAAGTATCTATGGCTGAGAAGATCCTCTTACGCTCCCTTGCACCTAAGGGAGTCTTTTTAAGATGCAAGATCTTATCTTCAAGCTTCGCAATCTTAGCATCCTTCTCTTCCACCTGTAGATTAAGAGTTTTCACTTCCTCCTCTGCATGAAGGATCCTTTTGCGCAATCCACTAGTGGTATGGGAAAGAAGTTTTCATTGATGCAAAGACCATTGTGCCATATCAGCTCCAATAGTCGACAATCGCTTGCAGTATCCAGGAATTCCTTGCTCCCCTCTATCTACCTATTGCAAGAATGAATCAAGGCTATTGAATATTGGATACACATTGATGGCTAGATCATTAGAGTAGAGGAAACCATGCACCCAAAGGTCCACATTGGTGTGACCTACACCACGGCATTGTTGTGCAGTCTGCAAATAATGACACTTTGAGGGTACGAAGTCCTTTGGCAACCAAACATGTAGAGACACCATTTCCAAACTTGGTCATCTTGTTGTGGATGGGAAGTTTGTAATGTCATTTAGCTCCATGGCGAGGGGAATAAATCTGGCCTCAAGCAATAGAGCTATGGAGTGGAGAGCTATGGGATGGAGAGGTCCAGCTATGCAGTGGAGAGCTATGGGATGGAGAGTTGCAGTAGATCTACGGAGTGGAGAGTAGAGCTATGGAGTAGAGAGCTATGGGATGGAGAGCTGCAGCAGAGCTACGGAGTAAAGAAGGGAGCTATGGAGTGGAGAGCTATGGGAGGGAGAGCTGCAACAAAGCTATATAGTGGACCTGCAACAAGGAGAGGGAAGGAGAAAGAGTATGTACTGAAAAGTAGGAGACAAAAGAGAGAGAGAGAGAGAGAGAGAGGAATGAGAGAGAAGTGGGTGATTTTGGAGGGAAATAAAAAAAGGTGAAACGTTAGACATTTTGTAGGTCTTGTAGTGAGATTTTGAGAGAAAGTTTTGATTTTTTGGTATATTGAGGCGGTCCGGGGCGGGCAACAAGAAGAGAAACCTCTAGACACCCTTCAAGGCTCCCGTGCTACTCAATGGGGCTGGGCACAACACAACACAAACCAAAACAACAAACCCCCAGCCAAATCCCAACTACACAAGGGGCACCACCTAGTTTAAGAGCGAACTAGGACGCAAAAGAGGAGAATCGTTAGAGCAACCCACAAACAAGCAAGGAATTTACACTAACCCTAACACCAATGGAACACTCTCACACACTAAAACACGAGAGAGAGAGAGAGAGAGAGAGAGAGAGAGATGGTGCTCGGGCTGCTTTGAAGTGTATCGTTAATGATCAAGCAAACATAAATATATATATGTAAGAAAGAGAGAGAAGGGGGAAGGGGGTGCTTGTTACACTAATGCCTTCTTACAAATCTGTCATGAACAATCAAAGTGAGATCAGTATTTGTTCAACATAGCCTGAGTAAATTACACCACAACACATCACCAGAAAAAAGCCACCCTAATCACTGTCTTAAGGCCAGGGGAGTCCTCTCCACCCTGTCGCCCTCTTACAGCATGTGGGATTTATGGCTAAATTGATAACAATACCCGAAGACAAGCTATCAAGAACTTAAATAAAATACCAAGACACTTACACATCATTATTGTCCATGACTTCACGTTGGAAGGGAGACAAGGTATCCATGCTTAGTCCAAATTCACCCTCCTTGATTCAGCAAATGTTGGGCTTACACTAGTAGGAGAAATGATAGATTTCCTACTCTCAATTTAATGATCACTCTCTCTTACAATGGCATAGAGTTCCCTTGCTAATCACCCCTAATACAACACATACATATGCCTAATGCCAATGAGATTCCACTCAAGAGCTCCTTCTCAAGAGGTTGAGCTTGGCTTCTCAAGCTATAGCATAGTGCTCTTTCTTCTCCCCCTTTTTGTGCTAGCTACACCCTCCTTTTTATAGCAATTTTGAAGGCTAGGGTTACTCCTCTAACCATGGTTGGGTTAGATTTTCAGCAATTTATCTAATTTCTTTTGCTTGGAATTATCAAGAAGTTGGTGGGGAAAGAGAGAGGAGAGAAATGGAGGTGATAGGACTTTTCATAGTGGGTTAGTGTTAGTAGAGTTAGTATTAATTTACAAATGGAATTGGATATTTACAATGGGAGTATCCATGTAGGATACAAATAAGGAAGAAAAACTCTTAAGAGGTAAGAAAAGGTGGATTTCTTACAAGGTTGATGCTCCAAGTGTCTTGAGTAGGGCCAATTTTGACGCTTGTTGACGGTCCACTAGCTTTGACGGTACATTTTTTCTCCACTCTTGACCTTCCTTGAGAGACAAGGTAATTGAAGCTGAGTAATCAACCACCATGATGCTGTCTTTTAAGAGAAGAGGCTGAATTTTGTGGTTTTTTTGATAGATATGGGTAATTTAGAGGAGGAAAAATGAGACTAGGTGGTCAATTTTGGAATGAAATTGTGTGTGGAAGGTATGAGTTCACCATGGTTTCTCTTATTCTTCAAGGTTGAGGAGAAGGTGAGTAGGGTGCAGAGAGGAGTGGTGAGAGAGGTGGGGATGATGAGTGGAGAAGTGTATGTGAAAGAGGAAAATGATAAAGTGGAAGAGAGAGTGTGGCTGCATAGCATGGGAAAACTGGGGTCCACTAATAAAATCATAGCTCACAACTCGTAGCTCAAAAAAATATGAAAAAATTTGAGGAAAAAGTTCAGCCCAGGAGCTACAACTTTTGTTTGTATCACCTTTTCAAATTCGGAGAGGAAGTGAACTTTAAAAATTCAGCAAAACCGACCATTTTTTTTCACTGCACAAGGTCCTTGTGGGGTCCTTCTTTGGATGATTCTTTTGAATACCTCCAAGAGTGAGCCCTCCATAGTGCATGTATGCATGCCACCTACCCTTGACCTTATTTGGTAGGTCTATAATTGAAGATATTGTTGAGATCATGATATAAGTGAATAGTACAACTAAGAAAATCAAATATTGAGGGGTCTAAAAAATATGTACATGTCAAATATAAATAATATAAGTGGAAAAAATATAAAGGGGTCAAAAGAAATCTCTCTCATTATGAGGCTACCATAAAAAGATAAATATTTTTGGTGTTCTAATTTTTTAGAAAAAAAACAAAATAGATGTAGGAAGGGAAAAATCACAATAGTGAAAAAATATACACATAAATAAAACTAGTTTTTTTGGATTTTTGTTGGGGTGGAGTTACACCAAATATAAGAGAAGCTTACATGAAAATATTTCTATATGGAATAAAGAGTATGAAAAATGGTAAGAAAAATTGTGGTAATGGTGAGGCAATGTACAGAGCATAAATAACACACACCTAGGTAGAAATATCTAAATAAATACCAAAATAATTATGAAAAAATCTTTTATTTAGGCCCTATATACAAAGAAATATTTACATACGCATGGGCCATAATATACTTATATTTTTTATTTCTTTGGCTCAACTAGCCCAATGACTAGCTAATTGAGGGTTTTTTATTTCAGTAAGGAGATATGGGAAAAGTCCCCTAACTCACACGCACCTATATACAGTGAAAGGGTGAGGGTAACCACAGTGTTTGAGTGATTTGATAGGGGGGGATAAATCACTATGGAAATCACAGAGAGCCGAAAAACGGCTATCATTAGCCCTCTCCCAGGATGATGGTATATTCATGTACCATCATAAAGAATCTTTTCCAAAGAGAGTGCTTCAGAGTCCTTGACAAGATCTTCATTGTTTGGCCCCTTGGAATTTTGGTTTGTGTTACACTCATGCTTCATGGAACAATACTTACATGGGATAGTTTCCTTTTGCTCTGGTAGATCCTTTGGTAGAAGGCGACTCAAGTAAGGCTTCAAGCGATAGCCGTTTACCTTCCTGGAGTGCTCTTTCCCATTCAAGTCCATAAGTTGATAGTAACTTGAATCGAAAGCCTTCTTGACTATGTATGGCCCCTGCCATCTTGTTTCAAATTTGGTATCAAAACGATTATCGAGTCGATTGTCATACCTTAGCACAAGATCTCCTTCATTGATGCCTTTGTCCTTCAGTTTCTTGTCAAGCTTCTCCTTTGTCTGTGTGGATTTCCTCTTATAGCACTCGTATGCTGCTTCTCTTTTCCACTCAAGCTCAGCTAAGGTAAGAAGTCGATCCATCCATGCTTCTTGATCATCTTGTGCTGATTTGCCATGAAATCGCATTGTTGGAATGTTTAGTTCAATTGGCTGTAAAGCCTCTTGACCATAGACCAAGTGAAATGGTGTGAACTCCGTGGCTTCCCTATATGTGGTTCGATACGCCCACAAGGCACCATCCAAGAAGTCATCCCACAACTTTGTCTTGTTTTTCACCATCTTTCTAATGATGCCTGCAATGCCACCATTAGCTTTTTCTACCAAACCATTTGATTGGGGATAGTAGGGTGTACTGTGACGATGTAGAATGAGAAGTTCTTCACAGACTTCTGTGAGCAATCCCTTTCTACACCCTGGACCATTATCAGAAACAATCTCCAAAGGTGTGCCAAATCTACAACAAATGTGAGTGTAGACGAATTTGCTCACTGTCCTCTCATTTACCTTTGCCACACTTTGTGCTTCCACCCACCTAGTCATATAGTCTACAGCCACTAGAATGTAGAGTTTACCATTTTTTGTCCTAGACAGAGGACCCATAGCATCAATGCCCCACTTTTCAAAGGGTCCATTTTCAAGCACAATTTGCCTTGGACCATAAATCAATCTTCTATTCCCATTTACCTGACAATTGTGACAACTTTTACACCAATGTTGGACATCCACATGCAGACTTGGCCAAACATACCCCACAAGCAAAATCTTCTTCACAGTTAATTCTTGGGAAAAATGACCACCACATGCCTCTTCATGCAAACCTTTTAGAATGGCTGGAATTTCCGCGATAGTTGGTACTCTTCTGCACACTTTATCCTTCCCTCTTTGATAGAGGGAGCCTTCTAGGAAGAGATACATGCTTGCCTTCTTCATGAGTCTCCTCTTCTGAGCTTTTGTGAAGTCTGGTGGAAACTCACCCTCCAAAATGTAGCCAATGATGGGAGCCAATGACTCCAATCCCTGGTACCTCGGTTGCTTCACAGCAGCCGCCACCATGGTGACCTGCACTTCTTCCTTTACACATGCAACGGCTTGTTGTGCAAGTAAATCAGCATCTTCATTTTGTTTCCTAGGAATATGATATAATTGCACCTCCTCAAATTGATTAAATAGCCTACGGATGGTATGAACTTTGACCCTTAGTCTTTCATTTTTGCATGCCCAAATGCCTAAAATCTGCTTCACAATGAGAAGTGCATCCCCTTTTACCATGAGACGTTGTATACCATGGCCAATGCATATTTTTAAACCACGAAGTAGTGTGTCATATTCTGCTTCATTGTTGCTAGCTGAACTTGGTAGATTGAACTTCTCTTTCATGACCACCTCTCCACTTGGGTTGAGCAACACTAGCCCTCCCCCTGCTTTTCCTGTGGCTCGACGAAAAGCTCCATCAAAGAACAAGGTAAAAGCATTAGGAATACTTTTTGGTGGTGGCAATGGTAGGGTCTTTACTTCAGGCACCTTAATCTCCCTTTCATGCACCCTATAAGTGAGAATCCCAGCCAATTGTGCACGCACACTATCTTCTACCTTGGAAGAGTATTGGAACTCTTGCAACTCCATAATCCACTTTGAGATCCTAGTACATAGATTCATTTGAGATGACACCCAAGGGAACAAATTTTCTGCAGTGAGAATTACAAAAGGTTTTGGTAGCAGGTAGGATCTAAACTTTCTCACCGCAAACATGAGAGAAAGCATCATGAGTTCTGCTTCTGTGTAGTCTCTCTCCAAAGCATTCATGACCCTACTAGCAAAGTAGATGGGTCGCATCCTTGTACTGTGGGGATCTTGTTGTAGCAACACAGCACCAATTGTTTCCCTTCCAACACTAGAGCTAACAAAGAATGTGTACTCCCAACAAGGAGGCATGAGTGTTGTTAGCTCTGACAAAATGACTTTAATGTTACAAAAATACTCTTCAAGCTCATCAGACCATGCAAATTCTACTTGTTGTGTCAACTTTTGCAAAGGATGAAGCAACTCCGAGGCTAAGTGAATGAAGCGTGACATATACTTCACCTTCTGAATGAAAGAGATGACCTCCTTAAGACTCTTCGGTGATGGGAGCTCAATAAGAGCCTTTGCCTTTGAAGGATCCACCTCAATGCCTTTATAGGAAACCTTGTGACCGAGCAAGATCACTTCATCCTCACCTATGTGGCACTTATCGGGGTTGAGTTGACCTCCCATCTCGTAGAGCTTCTTTAAACCTTCTTCTACCCTTTGTAGATGCAATGATTTTGAGCTATAAATGCAGAAATCATCAATGAACACCCTAATTGACTTTCCAAAAAATACTTGAAACACCATGTTCATGAAACGTTGGAATGTTGCAGGAGCATTTGTCAGACCAAATGGCATGACTCTAAAAGCATAACAACCCCAAGGAGTGATAAAGGTTGTTTTCAATTGATCTTCCAATGCGATACCTATTTGAAAGTAGCCTGCGTAGCCATCACACACAATGTACTTCTCATGACCAGCTACCTCATTTAGTATCTCATCCTGAAATGGGAGGGGAAAGTGATCTCTTTTTGTTGCCTCATTGAGTGGACGGTAATCCACACACACCCTCCACTTTCCGTTTTTCTTAGGAGTGACAACAACGGGAGAGACCCACTCTACATTCTCCACTGGATAAATGAAACCTGCTGCTAGAAGCTTTCTTACCTCCTTGAGTAGAGCCTGTTCCTTTATAACTCCTAGCCTTCGTAGCTTCTGAGCTTTAGGTGTGGCCTCAGGCTTTAACTCAATCTTGTGTTGAACAACATCTACCCCACGCACGTCGGTGTAGTCTTTAGCAAAAAGCCTAGGAAACTTCCTTAGCACACATTTGAACTCCTCTCTTTCATCCTTTGTAAGTGTTGTTGATAGCATACCTTCCAGCATCCGTTCATCTTGAACACCTTCGTTCTCTTGAGGACCTACCTCCTCCAAGCCTTGACAAGAGGTCTCTTGGTTGCTTGGCTTAAACCTTACCCCCATGACTTCGATGGAAGACTCCTCTTCAGTAATGCTGCCGCTACTTTCTTCTTCTGAAGTGCTATCGGTCCAACCTTCTTCCGTCTCACTTTGAGATGATTCTTCATGGAGCTCCTCTTGGCGTTGCTCCTTCATGTCAAAGACAACCTTCTTATGATTGTCATTCCTGCAAATTAATTTCCCACTCTCCCAATCCTGCAAAGCTCGCATTTTCATTAGCCATGGTCTTCCTAGGATAAATGGATAACCACTTCCCTTGGTCAACATAACATAAAAATCCACCACTTTCTTAATGCCAAAGGCCTCTACAAAGATATTTTTACAAATGCCTACACACCTAGCCTTGCTATTGTTTGCCATCTTGACTTTGATTTCAGGTGTCTCATGGATGTGCATGCCTAGTCTTTGCATGAGTCCCTCTGTCATGATGCAAATTTGTGCACCCCCATCCACTAGACCTTTCCTAACCAATCTTCCTTTGATGTAACAGTCTAGCACCGGTGTAATGTCCTCATTCATTTCAGCTTGTGCAATTTTTACAATAGGCACAATCTCTTTTACCTTTCTCCTAGTGCTAACTGCCCTTGTTAAATCCCTCCTAACTTGTGGACATAATGCAAGAAATTGAGGCCATGAAATATCAAGACCCTTACCTCTCATGTCTTCCAGCAAGTTGTACGGAGCCATACCATGTCCAAGAGGGAAGTCTTGGAGGTTGATACGACGTCGAGTCCTCTTGGTTTCCTTGGTCTCCTTTGCCTTCTTTTCTCGTCCATGGTCACTTTGTGATGTAACTCCTTCTTTCTCCTTACCTTTCCCTCGGCCACGCTTAATGCCATTTGCTTCCATGTCAACCTCTCTTGAATTTGTCACCTCTACCACATGCACGTTTGGGTCTGGCAAAGGTGGAACTCCTTCCACCCCTTGTGGAGGTGGTCTTGGTCCATTTGGCCTTTGTAGAAGCCTTGGTTGTTGACCAGCTCCTTCTCCTGCATTCATCACTGAGTAATTCAAGTTAGGTCTCCCTAGCTCTCCACGGGGCCAAGGACAATTATACATCCCATGTCCAGACTCTCCGCAATTCCAACATTGCAAGACTCTCCTAGTTCGTGGCTCTCTCTCTTCTGACTTATTTGCTTGTCCCTTTGGACCTATAGCTTGTGCAAGGTGAATTGACAGGCTGCTTAAAGATTCATTTAACTTCTCAATCACTTCAGTCGTTACCTCAGGAAGCTCCCTAGATGTTGATGCTTGTGACTTACCTTTGGGTCTAAGACCTTCTATTGGAACCTCTCCCCTTAAGCACTTGAGTTTCTTATACTTCTCAGCAGCCCTAGTTTCAGCTGCATCAAAAGTAGCAGGTGCACCCGCCTCAACTTTTACCTTAAGTTCAGGAAAGAGTCCGGCTATGAACCTCTCCTTCTTTAAAAATTCTGCACCATCACCAGGGTTAGCAACATTTCGTATCCATAGAGCCCAAAGACGTAGAAACTCTTACTTGTACAAGTAGTAGTCATCTAAGTCTTTTTGCTTATGAGAAACAATGTCTTGCCATAGTTTTTGAGTGTTTTGGGGATCAAAGAAGTATCTCTTAAAATGATTCAAAACTTCTGTGTAATTCCCCTTAACTTCCTCAGGCAAAGAGTCAAACCAAGTACTAGCATCTTTCCTAAGGACCACCTCAAACATTTCTACACGTTCTTGATCGGTTACTATCCTCTTGATACGGCAAGACATCTTGAAATTTGCTAAAAATAATTCTGCATCCTCTCCAGGCTCTCCAAAGAAAAGAGGATATCCAGACATTTGGCGTTGGCTCTCCATTGAATTGATTTCAAAGTGACGTGTTTTTGTTTTTTCTTTCTTTAAAAGATTTACACAATAATATTTTCTAAATTGCAATCTATTCTACAACAAAATAAAAATATTCACATCAAATGACCTATGATAATCAATAAGAGGTAGAATGACAGGGTTTGGTGATGCGAGAATTTCTCCTACTCTTTGGGCACCAAACATGAATACCATACGTTGTTGAAAATGGATTTTTCTACTAATTGCAATGTTTACTCTAATGTGTGGAGTGAAATGAAAGGGAAAAACCTGTATTCCTGGGTCATTATCCATGGTCTATGCATGACCTAATTCTTAAAACAAAACAAAAATGTAGACGTCCAAACTAAGGTCGTACCTAATGAGAGGCAAAATAAAAGGATTAACTGATGCGTTTATCTCTACCAACCTAAGAGGACCTAAAACTCTACGAATTACTCGCTGAAATTGCAACTTAGTTTTGCTTTGCAATGGGAACGAAGGGATCATACAAATTCTCGTGATTCATGCAAGCTACTTGATTATGCTAAAGGTTGAGCCTTCACAAAACATACACAAGTTTTTTTCCTCAGTGGGGGCACCAATTTGAGGCGGTCCGGGGCGGGCAACAAGAAGAGCAACCTCTAGACACCCTTCAAGGCTCCCGTGCTGCTCAATGGGGCTGGGGCACAACACAACACAAACCAAAACAACAAACCCCCAGCCAAATCCCAACTACACAAGGGGCACCACCTAGTTTAAGAGCGAACTAGGACGCAAAAGAGGAGAATTGTTAGAGCAACCCACAAACAAGCAAGGAATTTACACTAACCCTAACACCAATGGAACACTCTCACACACTAAAACACGACAGCGAGAGAGAGAGAGAGAGAGAGAGAGATGGTGCTCGGGCTGCTTTGAAGTGTATCGTTAATGATCAAGCAAACATAAATATATATATGTAAGAAAGAGAGAGAAGGGGGAAGGGGCTGCTTGTTGCACTAATTCCTTCTTACAAATCTGTCATGAACAATCAAAGTGAGATTAGTATTTGTTCAACATAGCCTAAGTAAATTACACCACAACACATCACCAGAAAAAAGCCACCCCAATCACTGTCTTAAGGCCAGGGGAGTCCTCTCCACCCTGTCGCCCTCTTACAGCATGTGGGATTTATGGCTAAATTGATAACAATACCCGGAGACAAGCTATCAAGAACTTAAATAAAATACCAAGACACTTACACATCATTATTGTCCATGACTTCACGTTGGAAGGGAGACAAGGTATCACACACAAGTCATAATCCCTTAAAATTAGGGATCCTTACGAGGCCCTTTTTGGGTTCATATGTTTTCTATTGTTTGACTATCAACACAAAATTAGCACCGTTTTGGGAAGTATGTGAGTAGCATACGAGGATTTAAAAGATTTGTCTCTAGCTTCTGCTCATTTGTGTCAACTGCAACTATGGGATGTAGTATGGCATGAGAAGAAGGTGAAGGGCAAGTGCATGAAGTCATTGGGGATGTAGAGTCGCTTCCAAAAAGAGTGCGCATCGCCCAAGACAGAACAGTTGCATCATCCAAGCAACCAGATGTTACAGGGACAGGGGTAATTATGCACATTGTTTACAACTCCATGTGAGCACATCTCATCGGCATCCCACACAAGGAAATAATCGAAGGACAAACAATTGGTTCAGGGGCCTTTGGTGAAATAAAAGAGTACAAAATAGGAGAGATTTCTTTTCTTCTTGAGCACATAACATATTGTGGGACTCTGTACAAGGGGAAAAGCAGTTTCAAGTTTGAGAGCTTTAAAACAGAGCAGAGCATGCAAGTATTGCACCCAACAATCGTCAGGTGCATTTTTTTCACGAATGAGTCACCTTGGATTACAATATTTCCTTACTATAATGGTGGCTCGCTCAGTGACATGCTCTTGAAGGTGCCGTTCAGATACAGTGAATTTTGTTGAATAATGTATTGCTTGAATCACGGGTGGAACCCCCCCCCCCCCCCCCCCCCCCCCGCCCCCCCCCCATCCTGACATGTAACTAAGCCAGGAGCAGCTTGCCAAAGTCAAGGAGGTAGTGATAAATATGCCCCCCCATTATGCATGTTCTAGTGGATGGCATGGCAATCGCACATATGGCGGGCATTATTCACACTGATCTACACCCATTCAATGTAGTGATGGCCCCTTCACTAAATATTTGAAGGCACGCATCGGCATCATTGATTGGGGACTTCTGCTAAGAGTGCCCAAAAAGTAATTTTTGCTTAATTTTGTGTATGAGGCAGACAAAAATCCAAAAAAGGTGGCACATGCCCAATCTACGCATGAGCAAGAGCAACATAAGCAAGGATGGGTGGTGCACGAGTTATATGATCCCCTTCTTGTACTATATGACTTTTGGAAGGTAGTGCAGGAAATGTGGATGGGTGGCACTACCCACAAAAAAGCTACCATGGAAGCTATACATTAATGAGCCAAAAACTTGATGTCCCTACTGAATCGCGAAGAGAGAAAATCTATGATGTAAGTGGTAGAGTTTTTTAAATAAGACTAAGCCAGCAAGGGTGCAACACCCGCTAGTCAAACTCTCTCTGTCCTTTAATACAATTTTTTATTTTCACATGGTTTTTATATTTCTTTGAAGAAAAATTGATTTCCTCTTCTACATCATCACAATTGTACATCCATTTGGGCATATCTTCTTAATATTCTTTGCCTTCAATGTGCCATATAATTTTTTCATTATTATACATATAACAAGTTTATCTGTTTGATCTACAAGAAGTTGGTTGCGAGTAGTGCTATGAATATATTTGTACATGCTCCAATCTCTTTCTGAGCTTGAATTCAAAGATCACTAGCTTAAAACCTTCATGACAAGGTTATGCAACAAAGCATAGTGTTCTCCACCATTCATCATCCACCATTTCCATACAGACTGCTCTTTTGCCATTTGTTGAGCAAGGGATTTTGAAAACAAACCTTCTTTCAATCGAAAGGAGGTTTTATGCATCTTATATGATCATCAACATTGGCATAGAAAGTATTTGCCACTGTATAAAAATCATGAACCACTTTAACATTGGACATCAAGTGCATATTTCAATATTCAGGATATAGCATGTAAAGTAGCACTATGTAATGGTGTATGCGCTCCAATCCATCTAGCATGAAAATACTTCAAGAGGACTTTTCTTTGTCGACAAGATAATGGAACATGCTAATACTTTTCCACCACCAAATGCCCACTCCAAACTCCAAACTCCAAGACAATCCACCATTGGACAAGATAAGGACACTCCAAACTCCTTTGGACAATCCACCATTGCATCCATACTTTTTTGAGATTGGGCGTTCTCTAGTCAAGATTGTGTATGGAGTACATAACAGGCATCATTACATGATACGCATCCATCACACTACTCCACCAAGTTCTTTTTGTAAGCGCTACCCTCAAGACTTTGATTTTCTCTTTCACTTTCACTTTTTTGATCTGAGTGCTCTCCGAGTCATGAAATTCCATATGTGTTAAAGTAGTTATGACTGCATCTTTGTTTCAAAGAAGAGGCTCAAAAGTGTAGAAGTGAATGCAAAATGTAGTCTCTACAGATAGTTTTAATATAACCGACATGCGAGGTCAAAAATATCTAATACTCTTTTTGAGCATAGATCTCACAAGCTGGCTAGCAGTATTGACAATAGAGGCAAACCACTTGATATCCTCTCTTTTATACCAGTGTTTTAATACAAGATCCAAAACATCTGTATTGTAACCAGAAGAAAAGACATGCGGGTACCATCTCTTCAAGATTTTGTCGGCATTCTTGCAGTTCTTTGCATTGTCCATCACAATTTGAACTACATATTTAGCACCCACTTCTTCTATCACAGGGGCAATGACACCAACAATATAAATCCCAAACTTAATTGAACCAAGTGAATCCACAATACGAATGAATGTTTTGCCTATAGATGAAACAATCATTAAATCAATTAGTGGTTTTCTTTGTACATTGGACCAATTGTCGTTGACTATAGTACATCTAGAAAGCTCTATATTGCTAAGAATTACCCTTTGTTATTTGAGCATAGCATTCATCCATAGATCATTTTGCCTAGCATGGTACGTGGGCGATGAAAACCCTAGTCCAAACTCACCTATTTTCTTCCATGCTATCTTCCAATGCTCATTGTCGATCGTCATCATAGCACTCCTAAAAAGTAAATCACTTCAACAAGAGTGAGCTATGCATCATCGAGTAGACCATTATGTAAGCTTTCTTGCAATGGTTTTTACGTATAGATACCTTTCCCAGGTCAAAATGACGTTTTGATGAAGATGCACTAGGTAGATTTATTTTTGGATGCACATTGGGATTCAGAGTGCAATGTTAGGGAATATGAGGGAGCTAAGTAGATGATTGAGTAGTTTACTTAATGGAGAGAGATAATTTTCACACATCAGAGATTATAGAGTAGAGAGAGAGAGAGAGAGAGCAGACACGATATGCGTGGTTCACCCAATGTGGGCTACATCCATGGGAAAGCAGTCACTCAATGTCTTTAGTACTTCAAAACAAGAAGTAGATTACAAAGGGATTATACCCTTTTGGAGCTCCCAGCTTGCTTCACTCTCACCACCTCACATCAACTTCACTATGTACCACAATGCTTCACAATCCATTTCATGTGTAGAAGAGGCCTCCTTTTGTAGTCTAAAAGGGTTACCCTCTCTCATGAGAGGCAGCCGTGTATAGCTGCCCTTGTGTTGACAAGTTCGATTTGGACTCTCTAATGCGCCCATGTGTGGCCGCCCTTGAGAAGACAAGTCCATCTTGAAATCGGGCACCAGCCATTGAATTCGGCCACCACCCATTGGCCATTGACTTTCGACCACTGGCCACTGGCCATTGACTACTAGCCACCAGCCAACTGATCGACCATTTTTCAACCATCATCCGGCCTTAATATTCTGATGAAAATGAATATTTTGAAAAAGTGGCCGTGAAAATTTTGGCTTTCGGCGAGTGTTTTTTCTTCACACCCAATGGCTTCTCTTCAGAATGGGGGTCTCATAGATGTGCATTCTTAATACAAAAAATTACAAGGGATAAATCAAGCTCCATACTTAATAATCTTCCACTTGGAGACTAACCTCCACACCAAACCTGTGACTGCTTTCCATCCTACCTTCTTATCCTTGAATGACAATTGAAGATGAGCAGAAGCTCAACTTCTCCTTGTTGACCACCTTTGTAAACATGTCTGCTGGATTTTCACTTGTATGCATCTTTCCTAGCTTTAGTTGTCCCTCTTCCAAAAGTGTCCGTATGAAGTGATATCTCACCTCAATGTGTTTTTTCCTTGAATGAAAGGCTGAGTTCTTTGCAATATGGATAGTGCTTTGGCTATCATTGTACAAGACACAATTGTCTTGTTTGATATTAAGCTCTTCTAAGAATCTGTGAAGCCACAAAATTTATTTTCTTGCCTCTACCATTGCTACATACTATGCTTCCATGGTAGAATGAGACCACTTTTTGCAGCTTTGAATCCCAGCTTACTGTTGTGCCTCCAACCATGAATACATAGTCACTAGTGCTCCTTCAAGTATCTTTGTCACCTAGCATATCTGCATCAACATACCCTTGCATAAAAATATTAGTTCCTCCAAAATACAAAGCATTTGTTGTTGTCGTTTTTAGATACCTAAGTATCCTCTTCACACCTTGCCAGTGCTCTTTACCTAGGCTGTCCATAAAACCTACTTACAACTCCCACTGCATGTGCAATGTATGGCCTTGTCTAGACCATAGCATACATAAGAGAACCTACCACTACAGCATATGGAACTTTAGACAAATAGGCTATCTCCTCTTGGACACATATCCTTGGTTAGTTTAAAGTGACCAGCCAAAGGTATAGAAACCATTTTTTTCATTTTGCATTGCAAACCTTTCTAGTACCTTCTTAATGTAATCCTCTTGAGATAGCTTCATTGTCTTCTTCATCATATCCCTTGATATCTTCATACCAAGTATCCTCTTTTGCACCACCTAAATCTTTCATTGAAAAAGATTTAGACAGCTCCTCTTTTAGGTCTTTGATGTCCTGTATGTTAGCACTTTCAATTAGCATGTCATCAACATACAACATTAGGATGATGAACTTCCCATCTCCCAACATTAGGAAAAGTTTGGACTCAAAAATGGGCCTTGTAAGAATTGTTGATGTGGGATAGCTTTCAAAAAGTGGGGATCGGTAAACTTTTGCAAATAAGATCCAAACTTGTCGGAGGTTGGATATTTAGAATCTACTCGTCAAATGCTATCTATTGATATATAGCATGCATGTATCGGACATTGCCTTCATGTAGATCTAGAAAAAGGTGATTTTAGATTACCGTAACGGTAACAAAACCTGGCTGATTGAAAAAAAATGGCATAACTTTCATAGAAGTCATCCAAACTTTTCGGACCTTGGCTCTTTAGAATCCATTTTTCAAGAACTTTCCAATGATAGGTCATATCATGGGGTTCTAAGCAATATTTGGAGGGGTCTACCGGGTTGATTTCTTTTGTACAACTTTGATGATGTGGCACTCTTAAAAGGCCCAAAACTGAGTTCAAAATTTTCCTAATTATTCTTCGTGTAGATGCAATGAGCTGAGTTGCATGTGTTGAATCCATAATCGAGCATCAAGTACCATTGTCTTGATGCTTACTTTAAACAATAGAAGCTCTTCTATTAACTGCAAACCATTTTCTCCTTACTTCTTACTTCATACCCCTTTGGTTGAAGCATGAAAATTTCCTCCTCTAAGTCACCGTGAGGGAATTCTGTATTTACATCCATTTGCTCAAGATTTAAATCATGAGCATCCATAAGGCTTAAGACAAGTCTAACTGAGTTCATTTTTACAACAAGAGAAAAGATTTCATTGAAGTCAATACCTTTCTTTTGAGAAAACCCTTTTACCACAAGCCTAGATGTGTATCTTTTCTTCCCGCCTTCTTCTTCCTTTAGCTTGTACACCCATTTGTTCTGAAGTGCCCATTTACATTTAGGCAACTCAACCAACTCCCATGTTTGGTTGCAATGTAATGAGTCCATCTCCACTTGCATGCTCTTTATTCATTCATCTTTGGATTTGTGTTGCATAGCTTCCTTGTTTGATTCTGGCTCTCCAAAATCTGAGATCAAGAGATGGTTGAAGGAATAAACCTTTTTTGAGGTCTACTGGCTCTTGCTAAGTTGCATTTATACGCCCGTATATTATAAATTGTATGTATATTACGGATTTATATGCTATATATCCGTATTATACACGCATATCCGAATAAAAAACATTTTGATTGAGGTATATTTCGATCAAAATATACTTTGATCAAAATATATTTATAGTTATAAAAAAAGGGGCACTGCGGTAGTTCAAACGAACTGCTACGATTGTGATTGCTAGAGAGATAGAGACAGAGTTGCTGGAGCTTTAGAGAGAGCAGTAGACATCAAGCACAGAGCATCCGGAGTGAGCCATAGAGCAGGTAATTTTTCTTATAGTGTTTTTTATGTTTTTTTTTGCAGTTAATTTGCTAACACTGTTGTTGTGGAGCTTTGCTCTCACCTCAGTGTTAGTTTGTATTTTGTTTTTTACTGGCGATGTTGTTGTGGAGCTTTGCTCACACCTCAGTGTCAGTCTGCAGGTTTAGACACCCGTCCTTGGTTGTGTTGATCCTCGTGACACACTGCAAGGGGGGTTAGACTTTAGACGCTTCATCCTTGACTATTGCTGACCTCCGTGTCGCACTTTAGGGAGTAGCTTATGTTGTACAATTAGATTTTTCGTCCCTGGTTGTTGCTGACCACCGAGTCGCACTACAGGGAGGAGTTACCTATCATGCATCTTTTCTTCCTAGTTATTGCTGACCATTGCGTCGCACTATTGGAAGATTGGATTTAAAAAAATAGGTTTCTCGTCTCTGGTTGTTGCTGACCACCATGTCACACTGCAGAGAGGGGTTTAGGGTTGTCAAATTCATCGTCCTTGGTTGTTGCTGACCATTGCGTCGCACTGCAAGGAGATTGGGTTTAATAGATTCCTCGTCTCTAGGTGTTGTTGATCACCGTGTCGCACTGCAGAGAGGGATTCAGGGTTGCCAAATCCATCGTCCTTGGTTGCTACTGACCATCGTGTCGCACTGCAAGGAGATTGGATTCAATATATTCCTTATCTCTGGTTGCTGCTGACCATCATGTCGCATTGAAGGGAGAGGTTTAGGATTTTTAAATCCATCATTCTTGGTTGTTGCTGACCATCATGCCGCACTACAAGGAGATTGGATTCAATGGCTCCTCATCTCTGGTTGTTGCTGACCACTGTGTCGCACTGCAAGGAGAGGTTTTGATTTTTTAAATCCATCATTCTTGGTTGTTGTTGACCATCGTGTCGCACTGCAAGGAGATTGGATTCAATGAATTCTTCGTCTCTGGTTGTTGCTGACCCCGTGTCGCACTGCAGGGAGAAGATATATATTTTACATTCTTCAATCCTGAATGCTTTAACCATCAGGTCTTTCATTACTATTGTTATTATGATGCATGAAATGTTTAGATCTTTCATTATTGGAGGTTATTATTGGCCATGAAATGTTTTTGTTTAGATTTATTAACAATCATATATGTCAAATTTTTATCTATTCTGGATTTGCCTTACTTATATTTCCTTCATGTATTTACAGGCTTCAGTCATGGTAGAGACAAAGTTAACATGTCAGCATCGCAATAAAATTAGTGATGCTCTTATTTTGTCTCTCTATGGAGCTTTAGACGATCATTTGCGACGAGCATTTGATCCACTACAGGCAAAGTTCGATGATTTTGTGATTGAACTTGTGGAACATTGTTGGCTGAAGCTATGCAGTGCATTCCTAGTTTCGTTTGACCCAGCTTTGCACACTAATGGAGTGATGCATAACACAATAAAGCAATTATTAGGCTAGGTCACTAGAAGTTTTGAAAGTATGGTTCATCCAGAAATCAAAACCAAACCTGGAATCAAAGAGGGAATGCAGCTTGTAGCACAGCTACATTCAGAGTTGAAGAGCAAAGATAAGATCGAAGGCTCTTCAAAACGTCTTAGGACAAAAGAGGATGTACTTCCTTCATCAGGTGCTCAGTCGTCCGCTGTAAACCTGGATGATATGATGTGTCCTCCTGTCCTACACTTACTTGGGGAGAATTCCATCTTTCACTTGCAAGCACCCCAATTAGGTGAAGGACGTTTTGGAAATGTGAAACAAGTATCAGTGGCTCATTCTCTCTTCAAAGATCCCGTCTATCAGTGGATCATTCTATCTTCAAAGATCCCATCTATGTGGCGAAGATATACAAAGACCAAATAGGAAGCAAGCCGACATTGCAGATCATGCTAGAGGAGGCAACTGCTACAACTGATCAACATTGTGGCATGATATTTCCCCATGCTCTTGTTTGGTATAGCAAAAGACCTATGTTGATCTTCAAGCTTTGGAATGGAGGTCATTGAAGGAGTACAAGCGGTAGTGTGATGCGAGAGAGAGTGTGAGAAGAAGAGCACGACGATATGGTGAACTCGCTCTACTGTAATGTATAGAGCATAGTGAGTTCTTATTAGGTTTATACAAAAGAATATGTGTACATACCTGGCGGCCCGCCCACTTACCTGGGTGACCACATTGGGCTTTATACCCCAACAACCTCCCACTTAAAGTCCAATGTGGTACTTTAAGTGTGAGAGAAGCTACTATACAAGCTAATATACAAAAGATGTAGAGAAGTGATGTACTACCCTACACCTAACTGCTTGCGAAAGTGCGCAAAGCTCTCTGAGGGAAGTCCTTTTGTAAGTAGATCAACAGGATTTTCTGTGGTTTGAACTTTGACAAGCTGAATTTTCTTATCCTCGAGAATTTCCCTGATGAAATGATACTTCACATCCACATGCTTTGTCTTTGAGTGATAAACTGGATTGCGAGCCAGTTGTATAGCACTCTGACTATCACAATATAACACGGGAATCTCTTCTTTGATTCCCAAATCTGTTACTAGTGGATTAAGCCAAATTGATTCTTTGCATGTCTCTGATGCTGCAACATATTCAGCCTCTGTAGTAGACTGAGTAACACAATCTTGTAATCTAGAACGCCATGATACTGCTCCACCAGCCAATGTAAAGACATACCCTGACGTAGACCTTCGGTTGTCTAAGTCACCTGCATAATCTGAGTCTGTAAAACCCTTTACACTTAGATCCTGACTCCCATAGCATATACGCATACTCTTTGTAGCTTTCAGGTATCTCAATATTCCTTTCACTTCCTCCCAATGTTTCTTGCCTGGGTTTGACATGTATCGACTTACTACTCCCACTACAAATGCAATGTCTGGGCGAGTAGCAATCATTGCATACATCAAACTACCCACTACAGAAGCATATGGAATCTTATCCATTTCAGCTTGTTCTTCCTCAGACACAGGACAATCTTGTTTGCTAAGTTTCACATATGGTGGCAATGGAACACTCAATGCCTCTCCCTTCTCCATATTGAAACGTTTCAAAACCTACTCTGTTTGAGATAACCAAATCAACTTCTTTGATCTGTCTCTCTCAATGCGCATACCAAGTATATGACTTGCCTCACCCATGTCTTTCATGTCAAACGATTTTGCCATCTTTGACTTCAAAGCTGAAATTTCTTCCAAGTGCTTGCCAGCAATCAACATGTCATCCACAAGTTTATGCTTTCTCAAGGCTACAAACGTAGTGAGTTCGATCACTGTCTATATACAAAGAAGGCTAAGGATGGTAGTTGGCTGATCCTTGGTGGCAATGGAACACTCAATGCCTTTCCCTTCTCCATATTGAAACATTGCAAAACTTTGTCAATATACTCTGTTTGAGATAACCAAATCAACTTCTTTGATCTGTCTCTCTCAATGCGCATACCAAGTATATGACTTGCCTCACCCATGTCTTTTATGTCAAACGATTTTTCCATCTTTGACTTCAAAGCTGAAATTTCTTCCAAGTGCTTGCCAGCAATCAACATGTCATCCACATACAAAATAAGGATCAGCCAACTACCATCCTTAGCCTTCTTTGTATATAGACAGTGATCGAACTCACTACGTTTGTAGCCTTGAGAAAGCATAAACTTGTGGAATTTATGGTACCATGCCCTCGGTGATTGTTTTAAGCCATAAAGACTCTTTAACAACTGGCATACCAAATCTTCCTTGCCTTTCTCAACAAACCCTTCTGGCTGCTGCATGTAAATTTCCACATCTAAATCACCATGCAAGAACGTTGTCTTGGCATCCATTTGGTGCAACACCAAATCTAATATGGAAACCTATGCAAGAAAGCATCTCAATGTAGTCATCTTGACCACCGGAGAGAAGACTTCATCAAAGTCAATGCCTTGTTCTTGCTTAAAGCCCTTGGCAACAAGCCTTGCTTTGTACTTTGGCTGACTATCATGAGTGGTGATCTTATACCTGTAAACCCATTTACAAGGTAGAGCCTTTTTGCCCTGTGGTAATTTAACTAGCTTCCATGTCTGGTTTTTATGCAGAGCTGTCATCTCTGACTGCATGGCCAATTGCCAATTCCTGGAGTCCTTCATTTGCACTGCTTCCTTGTAACATGAAGGCTCATTGCAATCAGTCAACATGACATAGTTCATAGATGGAACAAACCGATCAGGAGGTCGCGTGATACGTCCAGATCTATGCAAAATAGGTGGCTCAGGCTCAGCCACAACCTGTGGTTCCAATCTATCGTGTCCTTTCTCCTCTTGAGCCCTGACATTTTGTCTTGCACGTGCAGGTCCATCTTCTTGGAAGACAACTCTTCTAATCTCCTTAACCCTCTCTGGTTTAGAATGATATTTGGATTCATTAAAGTGAACATCATTGCTGCGGATAACCTTTTTGGATTCGGGATCCCAAAGTCTGTACCCCATCTCACCAAAATTACCATAGCCTAGAAAGATGCACTTTCTACTCTTTGGCTCAAGTTTGTTCCTAAATTCCTTTGCAACGTGAGTATATGCCTCACAGCCAAAGACTCTGAGATGCTTGTATGAGGGCACCTTGCCTGACCATACCATCTCTGCCACTAAATCCTTCTGCAAAACCTTGCTAGGAGATCTATTTATAAGATGAACACTATTGATACAGCTTCAGCCCAAAACCCATTTGGCAGTTGTGCATTAGACAACATACTTCTGACCTTCTCTTGTATGGTCCTATTCGTCCTCTCAGCAACACCATTTTGAGGAGGATTGCAAGGATCAGTAAGTTCACTTTTTATACCTTTTGACTCACAAAAGTCCTGAAAGGCCTTTGAAACATACTCTCCACCATTGTCAGTGCGTAAGCATTTAAGCTTCTTGCCACTCTGATTCTCCACAAGTGTCACAAGCATTTTGAAAACACTAAACGCTTCATCCTTGTGCTTGAGAAATTAAACCCATACTTTCCTCGAGTAATCATCTATAAATGTCATAAAGTAAGAAGCGCCCCCTAGAGATAGGTTAGGCATAGATCCACACAAATCACTATGAACAAGTGCCAACTATGTATCTCTTCTATTGCTTCTATGCTTATGTGGCTGCTGTGTTTGCTTACCATACTGACAATGTTCACAGAATTCAAAATCATTAAATGAAAAGCCGGGCAAATAACCAGAACGAGACAAGATTTCCATTCCCTTTTTGGACATATGTCCTAACCGGCTATGCCACAAAGAAACGTTTGGCTGCTCGGTTACATTGATTACATTTTTAGAGACATTTGATACATAAATCATGTAAAGTCCTCCAGACTTTACTCCATGTGCTACTGTCATCGAACCCTTGGATATCTTCCACATGTTTTGTCCAAAAGTGGCGACGTAGCCAGCATCATCAAGTAAACCTGTGCTGATCAAGCTCTTTGTAATTGCGGGAACATGTCTCACATTCTTCAGCGTGAAAGAAGAGCCATTCTGAAACTTCAATTGAACGTCTCCAACACCTAAGATCTCACATGTTTGCCCATTTCCTAGCCGAACATGATCTTTAGTGGTCACATAAGAGGTAAACCACTCCTTGTTTGGAGACACATGAAGTGATGCCCCTGAGTCTATAATCCAGTCACTCATTGCATTTCCATCAGATGCTGTAAGAAGAGCTGAGTCCATTGTATTCTTCAAGAAGTAGATGTCTCTTGACACTAGACTGTCATCCTCTGCAACAGTGTTTGTCACATTTATTTCTTGAATCTTCACTGAGGACTTGTTCTTCTCACCATGGTCTTCAGCTTTCTCTTTGCCTTTTTCTGCTTTCCATTCTCTGCGGTCTCTTTTCATGTGACCCTTCTTGCCACAATGGTATCATTCTATGTCACTCTTGCCTTTAGCACTGCGGGACTTGCTACGAGACTGATTCCTCTTTCCACCTTTGTACTTTTCTTTGGTCCTTCCCCTGACAACTAAGGTTGTTCCTTTGCCTTTGTCCATTGTCTTTCTATTGGTTTCTTCAGTAAGCAAACTTCCTTCTACACCTGCTATGTTCAAACCATCTGGAGGTGCATAATTACTCAAAGTTGTGCGAAAAGTGTCCCAACTTTCCGGCAATGTGATCAACAGGAACATAGCTCTAACAGGTTCATCAAACTTGACACCTTGAGCTGACAACAACT
Organism: Adiantum capillus-veneris; assembly: GCF_014529385.1. Classification (NCBI taxonomy): domain Eukaryota; kingdom Viridiplantae; phylum Streptophyta; class Polypodiopsida; order Polypodiales; family Pteridaceae; genus Adiantum; species Adiantum capillus-veneris. The sequence continues at coordinate 77,669,653 of NC_140943.1, forward strand.
GACTGTAGATGGTGTTGAATTCATTCAGATGATTGGACATAGGTGTCCCTTCTTTCATCTTCAAGTCAACAAGCTTCTTAAGCCAGTATACCTGTGAAGCTGCACTCTGCTTCTCATAAAGATCACTCAGCTTTGTCCATGCTTCATAAGCCGACATCTCGTCTGCTACATTGAAGTAAACGCTTTCTGCCAAAGTCATCATAATGGTAGAAAGTGCCAATTCATCCATTTCTCTCCATTCATCTTCGTCCATATCTTCTGGTTTTATCCCCTTGAGCTTTATAGGTTTTATCTGCTTCTTTTGTACCAACACGTGCCAAATCTTCTTCTTCCACAATGGGAAGTTGGTTCCATCCAGCTTCTTGATATTGTAAAGAGCAGTGTCCTGTGATCCAGCCATAGCTACGCTTCACAGTAGTTTACTTTCCTGGGAAAAATTCAGCAGAGTTTCCCTTGTAAACTGACCTCTAAACCAATATCAACCTGTCAAATGAACCAAGAAAGCTTCAGATTCTGCATAAATTTTGGCAGAGTCTCCTTTGTAAAATGGCTCTGGTGTACTCAAAAACAGACCGAAAAACAGCTCAAAAAACCACTGTCTCTCTAACACTGTAAGCTGTGGGTAAACCTGTCCTGTACCTGTACTGTCTCTCACTGTCCTGTCACTGTCCTGTAAGCATAGACTGCGACAATGCCTCAACAGCAGTAAAGCAAAGATGCAATCCCAACTGTCTAACTCGCAGTCAATACATCCTAGCTGCCTATCTGAGGGTGCTCGAGGGATCGCTCCAACACCTGTATCACCGAAAGGATCTCAACATTTGAGAATCCCCCAGCTCAATAAAACCTCACTCGACCCTCGACAAAGGATGCAGTAAATCTAACAATACATAGACTTCCCACAAAATCATACATCCACAAATTTCCCACTATATGCTATAACCGCTGCGGCGGTTGTTTGCTGCGTGACTCACAACATACATACATCATCTCTGACAATACATCCCATGTGGAAGTACCTGCAATGTCAGGATGAAATCTGGAATATCAAGCAGCAAACACAAGCTACCCGATGAACTAGTGGATGTTGCCTACAGTCTGTGTGTAGATGTGCCCGTGTCGTATGTGACACGCCTCCAAGAACTGTGAGCCGTCCTTCGATGTGTAGACAGCCACAAATCAACACTCTGGGAGTGTCGATATCCTCAGCACCTGCAGTCGTAGGACAAAACCCCAAATTTGTAGAGTCGAATCTACACCCGCTGAGACCACGTAGTCAAAAATGGCCTACGCAGAACTTTGTCGAAGCCGAATGGTGGCCGAGATGACCTCAGAATGAAATTCTCAGAACCTCGAGGCCTTCAGGTTCACCCACAAGATTTAGGGCCGTGTCTTCGCCTGTAGAATCTCACTCCAATCTGAGCAGGTGACTCTGGCTACCTGTAAATGCTGCCCCGAGCCTCGATCTGAGCTCTGATACCAGTTGAAGGAGTACGAGCGGAAGTGTGACGCGAGAGAGAGTGCAAGAAGAAGAGCACGATGATATGGTGAACTCGCTCTACTGTAATGTATAGAGCATAGTGAGTTCTTATTAGGTTTATACAAAAGAATATGTGTACATACCTGGCGGCCCGCCCACTTACCTGGGCGACCACATTGGGCTTTATACCCCAACAGTCATATTGAGCAGTGGATTCAGGCATGTCATCATGATGGAAGCAAGACTGCAATCAGAGAGTTCCAACACACATCTGGAACTATACAACAGTTCACAGAAAACATTTTGCCAATATGCAATGCTCTTCTGCAGACGATTAAATTTGTGCATAGTCACAAATTTATTCACAATGATCTTCACACTAGAAATATTCTACTCCATTTTGGCGAGCAAGGAGTGTATGTTGGCATTGCGGACTGGGGACAAAGTACACCATCAAACACTTTGGCAACATTTCCCAAGCTGCCAAATATCACCCCTCAATGTAGAGCTCAATTTGAGCGAGATTATCCATGGACTGCCCTTGAAAATATCAGCACCAATCCTCCTCCATTTACCAAGGCATCTGATATATATAGTCTCTCGTATATTCTTAGGCGCTTGATTGCATGTATTCTAGAGCCCACCGAGGTTTTCAAGCGCGAATTTTTCACAATGTAAACAAACGTCTTGCTAGTGGAAAATCTCCCAAACCCTTAGATAGACCTAAGATATGGGATTTAAGCCTTTGTTTGAATGGAAGCCATAATGTTGGCTATCATATTGTAACCAAATCTAGCTTGAGACCTATTGATGATTAAACCAGTAATCAACTTTTTTGGCATTAATGGTGTCACGTGTGCAATGTGTGGTGTCACGTGCGCAATGTTTTTAAAGTTCTTCAAGTTAAAGTTTTAAAGTATTTCAAGTTAGATCACTCAATTCTCTAAACCATCTCTCTTTTTCAAGGCTAAGACTTGTCTCGCTAAAGTTTATTATTTTGCATTTCAGTTATGAAAGATATTGCTCCCAACTAGAACGCACAGTAGCCTAATGATCCTTTGCTTAATCATGCATTGGCTCAACAAATTTACAAAGAGGAAGAGATTCGGGTAGCTCAAGGAGATTTCAGTGCTTTGGCTGCAACCCAACAAGACGAATCAGAACTTCAAGGGGAGCCACTGAATTACAGGCACTGTAGATAGTTATGCCCGAATCACTTCGTACGCAAGACATTATTTTGAGTCAGTGGAAATGCTAAGGCTTCTGATCCCTTGAAGGTTTCAGATCTGCAACACATTGTCCTCGCACAAAATATCCTTGCAAGATTTATCCAAGTGTACAGAATGCCACCAAATAATAATCAAGTGGAAATTTACTTTGTGCAACAATGTTATTGCTACTATGTATTGCGGCTCAAAGTTGATTGGAACGATCATCCCACTGCAGGAGGTGCTGGGAAAGGGCGCCCAAATGAGAAGATTCATGCACGGGAAGCTAATCAAGAAGACCCTCCTCGCAAGAGAGTTTACACATATTTTCCCGAAGAAACCGCAGTTATTGAGCAGCTTGCAACCCAAGGCATGGATTTGGCAAGTCAAGGAGAGACCCCAACCATGTTGCGTGCTCGTATAGCAGAGCTAGAAAGAGAGTTGGCATCATACGAGGCAAGGTATGGGCCTGTTAACTAAGAAGAGATGGGCAATGCCGGCCCAAGTGATTCAGTTGGCACTTCAAAATTTCGTGTATCCGATCTCTTTGGAGAACAAGCCCATGATTTCAATTAAATCTCCCAAACAATACATAGCTCTTTTTGTATCTTAAATCTCAAGATTAGTAATTAAAACCTCTTTTTGGTATGTAAATCTCTATTTGTTGGAACAACTGGACGTGACAGATGTTGTTGCAACTGTGTAAATTATGTTCTCTCTACTACCCTCTTTTTAACAATGAGAGAGAGAGAGAGAGAGAGAGAGAGAGAGAGAGAGAGAGAGACAAGGTATGGATTGTAAAGCTAAACTCCACATAATTTTTGCATGGCAAAATTAATTGAGAATATAGTACGCACATCTCATCCGTCCCCTCAATCACAGGCACCATGTCATCAATTTCTTTGACATCTGAACATTCCGGATCAATATCTTCCAGATTCCATTCCATTTCATCATCAAAGTTGAGCTCATTTTCAACTGCTTCGTGTGTTTGGAAGCACCCAAAGCTTTCTTCTGTGGCACGTGTGGCTAACTTCGCAGGCTTATGCATAAGTCGCATGTTACAAAAGACGTACACCAAGTCCGCAGACTTAATCGATTTCGGTTTTTAGTATGCACGAAAGCGAATGAAGACCAGTTTCTTTCATAGCTACCACTTGAGGCGGCAATAGACAATACTCTCACAGCCACACGTTGAAGTTCCACTTTTTCTCCACCGTACTCTTTCCACCAAATTGGTGCGCCCATCGTCTTGATAGCATCTATATGCTAAGGATCCTCAAACGTTCCCTCTCTACTAGTATATGTCGTCTTCTATGTGTATGCCACATGTCCATCCACATTGCCTAATAGTTGAGCACACACTTTCTTGAAATCACAGATCACTTCTCTATTTGAAGATTGCTCGTGCATCTGGAACTTGGGATCCAAGACAAAACCTACTCCATGTAAAGGAGTATGCAACTGCTCCCATCTTCTTTTGAGAAATGTCATCATCATGGCTTTCTCTTTTTCTGCATAAGATGTACTATCTTTTAACTTGCAAGTGGCTTCATGCATGTACCAGTAAACCCATCCAAAGAAAGAGGCTTCTTTGTCCACTAATCGTATCAGATGAGTGAAAGGTTCTGTGACAGTAACTATTTTGTCTACATTTCTCTAAAAAACAGGAGAGTTTACAAGCTGATAGCATTTGGAAGCAGCAGGTTCATACTTGGGATATTTATCAAGCCAAATGTCCCATCTTCTATCTACCACTGTTTCAACAAGGACTGGTTTTACCTGCTACAGTGTGGAGAGAACATAATATGCTGTCGCAAAGCAGGTCACACAAAATCTGTAAAGTTTTTGTTGGGGACTTTGTTCTAAACAAAGCGTAAGAAACTGAATGCTCTCTTATAAACTTCACCAAGTGGTTTGCATCTAAAAGAGTTTGCTTAATAGAAGGAAATTTTCCAAAGTCCTTTAAGAGCAAATTCAAAGTGTGAGCAGCACATGGAACCCATGTAATCTTTGGATACTTTGCTTCAATTGCTTTTCCAGCTGCTTTGTAGTTAGACGCATTATCTGTGACAATGGTTTTCACATATTTAGGTCCCCCTGCTCTTCTAATTGAGTGCTAATAAACACCAGCAAGATATCCACTAGTTTTTTCTTTTAGGGACGTATCGATCGCTTCAAGAAAGATGGCACCTCTTGGACAAATCAACATCACATTAATCAATGGTTTCTTCTGGCAGTTTGTCCAACCATCTAGAGCAATTGTGCATCCATACGCCAGCACAAAATCAAGAGTTGTGCACTGTAAAATATTCTCTAATGTTGTTTTTACTTTATCTAAATATTTTGTACACATCTTATTATAATCAGGAACCACAAAACCCTTCTTCGCCGTGCTCATTAAATCATCTTTGAAGATAGGATTTCGAATGACATTAAAAGGAATTCCACATGCAACAAATGCTTGAGTCCACTTAAGATGGAGTTCAAGCAGCCATTGTTTCCCAAATGCCTATTGCAAAGTAGGATCACTTGGTGAAAATTCTCCTCCAGTCCATGCTTCACTTTGGCTTATGTTAGCAATAGAGATTCCGGTAGGATTAGAGCTACAATTCCCAGCAAAGGATGAATGGCATCCTCCTTGACCTACTCCTTGACCTATAGTAGGGGTTGAGTGAGGGTTTTGATCATTCTCAAGTGTCATCTCGATGTCCCTAGCCATAGATGGAGCCATCATTTTGGGACCTCCCTTTTTTTTTTTGCCATCAAGAATTCTCTTTGCCTTGAGCGCCCACTCGGGAAATTTTTCAGCAATACCTCTTGGGGAGTATTTGCAAGCTGTCACATTTCCAAGAATTTTAAAAACATGTTCTTTTATCCTGTGAGAATTTCCACTAAAATTATGGCAGCAGGTCTTACACCTCAGCTTTGATGTATTCTTCCCACTGACCAATTCATCTACGTAGTTCCACTCGTATCCTTTCACCATCTTCTTCAGACCTGCAAACTCAAACAGAACTAGTTTCTAAAGACACATCTAAAATCGAACTCTAATACCATTTACATTACTCTATTCAATAACGTTTTCAACTTCTTTAAATTATAAATACCAAAAATAATTTTTTATCAAGTGTGAGCTTTCACTTTACACCTGAATCATGATAAATAAATCGCTTAATCTATCTCAATAACTTCCAAGTGTGAGTAAACTCTACACAAAGCAAGATATTTTTAAAAGACCTATCTAAATTACCTACAAGTGTGAGTGTAACTCTACACATGGCAAGCAATCAAAATTCACTACTCTATAAATCTTTTCTAGGTGTGAGAATACCTCTACACAAAGAGAGAGATTATTATTTAATCTACCTAAATTATATATAGTGTGAGTATTACTTTACACATGACAGTCAATCAAAAGATAAATCTAATGTAAGTTACTTCCAGGTGTGAACGTAGTTTGACACACAACAAGTAACTCTTAACTATTTAACTAAAGTTACTTCTAAGTGTGAATGTAGTTCAACACAAAGCAAATAACTGCTAACTTTAACTACATTGAATCACCTCCAAGTGTGAGTTTCCTCTACACAAGACAGGTAATCATTAACTATCTTACTTAATTTACCTCTCAATCTAAGATATACTTCACATAGAGCAGGTAACTCAAAACTCCAAAGCCTAAAAAAATAAATATATCCAAGCTCTAAATTTTCACTAGAAAAAATATGGCTAAATTTAAACTAGCATTTTTATATTTTTCTTCGTGTTGTAAGGCTCACCTATAGGTGATATGAGAGAAGAGAGATCGATGGAATGAGCAAAACAGTCCATTTCAGCGTATATAAACAGATTTATTTTGATCTAATTAATATTTCGATCGAACTATTATTTTGATCAAAATAATATTTCGATCGAATTGCTGAGAAATTATACGATACGGTGTTTTTGCTAAGCTGGCACAGTATAATACCGCCGAATAAAGATAGGTGTCATATAATATGCCCGTTTAAGGCATATTATACGTACACCGTATAACATACGATGCAACTTAGTGCTCTTGTAGATCTTCACGAAATAGGTTGAGGCTCCTCATTTGGTTGACGTTGTTGTATGTTGTCACCATTTGCACTCCTTAAATCTTCACCATCCTCAAGCTCCATGTGCTCATCACCTGTTTCTTTTGTTTGTTTTCTTTCCAAGTATTCTTTGTACATATTTTGTTCATTGAAAATTATATCCCTACTTCTAAAGATTTTACCATCTTCAAGATTCCATAGGCGATACCCAAAGTCATCTTCTTCATAGCCAATGAAAAAACAATTTTTGGACTTTGCATCTAGCTTTGATCTTAGGCTTCTATCTATGTGCATGAAAGCCTCACACCCATACACTTTGAGAAATAGATAATTCACCGGTTTACATGTCCATGCCTCCTCTAGAACCCCCCCATCCAATGTCGTTGAGAGTGACCAGTTAATCAAATACATAGACCTACTTACTGCTTCTGCCCAAAGCTCAAGCAATAAGACTGCATGTAGCCGCATGCTTTGTGCTTGCTCCATGATTGTTCTGTTCATCCTTTCAAAAAAAAATTCATTTTGTTGAGGTGTCCTTGGTGTTGTCCTTTGCCAAAAGCTTTCATTTTTTTGAGGTGTCCTTGGTGTTGTCCTTTGCCAAAATCTTTCCAAAGCTTGGTTGCAATATTTACCTCCATTGTCGGATCTGAGGCATTCAAATAAGCTTATCTCTCAACCTATGCTTACACTACCGGATCTCTCAAAGCCATTTGAGGTCCAATGTGATGCTTGCGGTGATTGCCTTGGAGCTGTTTTGCTTCAAGAAGGGAACACCATAGGCTATGAAAGTCGAAGGCTCGACCCTGTTGAGCAAGCTCTAGGCATATATGAAAAGGAACTCCTCGCAATTCTACATGCCTTAGAGTATAATGCACTTCAGTATAAGCACTTTTTAGGTCAATCCTACTGAAGTAGGTGGATCCTTGTAGCTTATCAAATAGGTCTTCTACCCGTGGAACAGGAAACCTATTCTTGATAGTAATCCTATTTAGTGCTCTATAGTCGACACACATACAATATGTGCCGTCTTTCTTTTGCACTAGTAGCATAGGAGAACAAAATGGAGATGAGCTAGGCCTAACCATGCCCCTCTTAACTAACTCATGCACTTGCCGCATAATCTCCTCTTGTTGAGCTTGAGAAACTCTATAAGGAGGTTTGTTAGGCGGTGAACTTCCTGGAAGAAGTTCAATTGCATGGTCATCATTGCCTCATTTAGGAGGTATCTCATAAGGGATGTCGTCAATAAAGACATCTTGAAACCCCTTGAGAAAATTGGATAACTCTAGTTCCTTTTGATTGTGTATATTTTCTTTTTCTAAAACATTAGGTTCATTTTGAGAATCTTTAACAAAAATCATGTACATGGAAATAGAGCTCTTTATTGACTTGTTGAAAGCTTGTGTATGTACAATGGGTATAGTGTTACCCATTTCCCTAGCATCTATATACATACCTTCTTCCCTGAACTTAAAGGAGATTCTCCTTTCAGGGAATTTAACATTGGCAGCCATGCGATCAAACCATGGTGCCCCTAGGATTACATCCTCATGCTTGAGAGGAGAGATAAAAAAGTCCTCTTTGTCCACATAGCTTTGGACATGGAGCCTCAATTTCCCGATTAAGGGAGTGACTGAAGCTTCTTGCCACTTTGAAAGCACCATCTGCGGGTAGGACATCTCCCATCTCGTAGGCTTGTATGCCTATCTTGGTGGCCAACTATATAGATATAAAATTGTGAGTAGAACCAGGGTCAAAGAGAATAAAAGCATCATGTTCTCTTACCTTTCCCCAAGCATGGCATAGAGGAGATCCTTTGTGGTGAATTTCCTCCTCTTGGATTTTGACCAAGGTAGCTCTAGGAGGTTCATCGGCATAGGATTTTCTATGGCCTCTTCTTTTTTCTGGTTCAAAGGTTGCACCGTCACTTTCTTCAGAAGATGAATAATTTGAGGAAGATGGAGAAGAGGGTGACCTCTTTCTCGCCTTTTTCTTTCCTTGATCTTCTTTGTCTTCACCATCACTTTCATAAGAGGAAGAGGATGAAGAAGGTGGAGAAGCTCTTTCTCGCCTTTTTCTTCGCTTGCTTTTTGTCATCCCTCTTTGAAGTATGGTGTGGAGAAGTATGCGATGGTCTTCTCCGTTTTGGAGGTGATCCAGAGCGTTTAGCCCTCCGTCTTTGTGGAGCCATCTCCACCGAGGTGGCAGGAGACTCACTTCTTTCTCGTTCCTTCAGTGGAGGCTCTTGAATTATCCTTTGAGAAGGAGATGCGTCATCAAAGAGCAAATTTATGATCCCTTCATATGGATCCTCTTCTTCTTCCCGAATCGAAGAGAGGCTTGTTTTGGAAGTCTCGCAAGGAGGGCTTCCTAGGTGCTCTCTCGTCATGGTGGGGAGCTTGGAGAATCCCATGATCACGAAGCTTCCGTTGCACTTCACTTTGGAGGGATGGATTGCCCATGGCTTGTTGAAGCCTAGAAACAAGATAGTTAACGAGCATTGGGGCATCATTAGTAGCTTGCTCATTAGCAAAATCAAAGTTATCAACATTAATTTCACTCTCTTTACTATTGTCAGCCATTCTAACAACTTTTAGGTGTAAACTTTTTAGGTGTACTTTGGCACTTCAAGCCCTAGTTGCTACTCCTCTTTACCCCTTTAGAAAAGCACTCAAGCTACTGTACTCGTGGCTCGAATAGCATTAATTGCAAGGAATAGAAGAGAGGGTCGTTCAACACCAAAACAGCAACGGCTCCTGTCAAGCTTCTAATAGTTTAATAGTGGTTAAGTTGTAGGAAAGCCCCATAGGACTCCACTATTAAGACCATAGCTCTCAATGGTGATGACCCGTTAACTGCACAAAGGCAAGCGCACTTCAAAGCTGAAAATTCCCTATTCTACTTACTCACATGCAATTAATAGTACCAACCATTTATAGCTAGCTTGAGCATTAGGAAGAGAATGGGGCCTAGGAGGGCCTCTTTATTTGGCAGTTTAAGGAAGTCAAACCTTTAGTATTAAGAAAGTAATCAAAAGACAACTTTTGGATTCAAACAGGAAAAACGGCTAGTTTATTTGAATTCAAAGTTTCTCCCCAAAATGGAATTTAAAATCTAGCGGGTAAAACCATATCATGTAGCATATCTATGGAAAGAGCTCAACGCGTAGATTGCAGATCTATGACCTCCTCTCAAATCGAAGATCATATGTGGGAGTTATGGAAGGCCAGAAATCTTAAAATTTTCCACCTCCTTTTTGGGGGGAAAGTACATCCTTTGACCACTCTTACACATCTCTTACACACACACCATTCTTGTACACATGGCATACACCTATTCGTCAAAATGTTAATCACCTCCATAAGCTCATGGCAAATAAAGAGGCCCTCCTACACCCCATCCTCTTCCTAATGGGACCTCCCTTCTTGAGAAAGAAAAGAGAAACCTTGTGCTCTGATACCAATGTAACATTTAATGGTCTAGTAACTTGTGTGTAGCGGAAATAGCATGAACATAGTGAGCATTTCATTATAATAGCTTCCTAATGAGAATAACAAGAGTGCTTGGGTGGAGAGAGCAACAAAAAGTATAATACCTAGTTAGATAGCATGAACAATACTTCAAAAGAGAGAGAAATTAAGCAATTGACAACAGTTGAGGACCGTATTTTCATGGAGCCGGTCCCCCCTCCAAAAGGCTTTGTATTATGGTTTCTCCCATCAAGAGAGACATTTTACAATACAATTCTTTGTGTTCCTTCAATACTAGCTAGTGCAATGAAGATGGAAACTTCATGCACTAAGCAAAACACTTATCAAACACAAAATCAATTCCCTCATGGTGACCCAAGACCTCACACACCTTCGAAGATGGTGAGAGCTAGTGGGGTATGAGAGTAGATTGAGAGGAAGGAGTATTCTTACGAGAAACATGTACATCTCCTCACATAATCACTCATATTAGCATATCTTAGCTTAGTAGTTAGCATGGTAGAGGATATGAGCATGCATTGAAGCTTGGCTCTTGGTTGGATTTGCATCACAAAGCCAAGAGTTGTTGGTGTAGGCCTCCCTTCTCCCAAGCTTGGAGTAGGTGGTAAGCTTTCCATTAAAGCTTGAGAAGGAGAGAGAGTCTTATTTGCTTCATACATGAGATGGTGTGAGTGTGTGTGTGATAATGCCTTCCAAAAATCATCCCCCTCTCTCTCTTGGTCGACCCCTCTTGCTATTTGCTCATCCTCCCAACTGATTGGACCTCCCCAGGCCTAGCCAATGGAAATTAAGCAGCATAAGTGATAGTCTTCTGACATGTGTCCCCCTTTCCTCTTTTGTGAGAGTATTAGGTAATTACTTAATTCAACTAAACTCTCATTGGACCCCTTTGCCTCCTGGCCAATAGGACTCAGGCAAGCCATTGGGCTGCTGAATGCTCATTGGACCCCTTGGGAGACTGCCCAATAGTCTTCTAGAGAGCTTAATTCTTATTGGTTCTTTTATTAAGTGTTTAAATAAATTAAACTAGATTTACTCTAGCTTAATTCTCATTGGTCCACCTCCAAGGCCATCGAATAGGAACTGAGTACACCTTGTGGGCATCTGGGCTAGGGAGCTGACATGTGTCCCTCATTCCCTTTGTGTAAAAGGGAGCTTGTGTGTGTGTGTGTGTGACATTAGGAAATTTCGGACGTCATTTGGAGGGCCTTCTAAGAAAATGTATTTTTTGCACTCTCTCTCTCTAGAAAAAATGGCAAATAATAGAGTTGGGTCTTTCATGGTAAAAGTTCAAAAAGTGTACTTTAAGTAGATTCCTTACTCTTCTGAACATTCGTTCGTAATGATTGAGGGATAATATTCTTTTCAGTTGCATTGAATGAACCTCGTCAATATGGAGGGAATGAGGCTAACATGGAGGGACGAAGGCGCAGCCGCTATTCACTTTCCATTAAACCTGCACATTTGGCTAATGGCGCACTCCTCAAATGGCACAAATGTTACGCAGAAACAAGCCAAATATCACCTTCACATGGATTTGGACAATGAGTACAAACCATTGATTAAGCGTAGTAAAACAAACACACATATACCTCCCGCTTCCATAGACACGCTTAGAGCTCAGGGAGCTAAACACATAGATATCTGGATGAGAGGCTCTCTCTACCCTAAGAATCCAATGACTAATGCGTCTCCACTGTTTGTCAATCCAGCAAGCTTATTGACCTTTGCTGGTGATGGAGAAAAGGGCCTTCTGGGTTATTGTAAATCTCTTACAAGAGAAGCTGAAACTTATAAGGGCCTTCTCCAAGCTCAACAATGTGAGATTGTTCGTCTTTCACATTTACATTCTACAGATCAGGTTACCATTTTGCAACACAAAACAGAGGTACAGGAACTGAAAGGAAAGGTAGGAAGTTGTCAAATGAAGGACACCATCTTGGGTGGTCGTATCCGAAAGAAGAAATTGCGCAATCTTGAAACATTGCAGGTTGCATCCGGAGGTCTCAAGAAAAGAATCCGAGCATTAAGGTGATGCTTCTTGGTTGGCTACATTGTCTTAGTTAAGTAATCTTTTTGTTTTTTCTTGTTATGCATTGTTTTCATGTGCCTAAATAGTGTTAGTGAAGTAAATTTTCTGTTATTTACTTATGCATTGTCTTCATGTAGAGATTCAATCTATCCTGACAAGGAAAACATTGACCCCAAAGCCAATATAGGAAAGAGATTGAAGCCACTTATAAGTAGAAGCCTCGCAGCAGATATAGTACATGACAAGAAGTTTAAGGTCCTACAACGAAATGTAGTGGACCGCTTTATTTCAGAGAACTCAGTGCCTGCAAAAGAGATACAAGGCACACTTGATTCACTTGGTGTAAGCAAAAGAGGATATTCGGCTATACAAAAATTTGTCTCATCCATCTTTGTTAAGAAGGGTATAAAATCCAAACTTTTACCATCAGCCTCAAGTGTTTGGAAAGAGAGGCTTCAGCTTAACGAGGCACAGGGAGACTATCTTGGACAGCCCTTTCATATTAAAGCAACTTACAGTGGCCATGGAGCAAACATGGCATATGATGAGTTCAATAATATTTTTATGGACCTGCAGATGTTACAGAAGAGAATGGTGGAGTTTTACAACATCACATTTGAAGAGTCACGAGGGGTATTACATTTTGTGTTAAAACTGGATGAGTGTGAGCTTGTTAAAGAGAAAAAGCTAGAGCGTGTTACTATTACTTTAATGAATAGAGCCCTCTCAAAGTGTCCCAGTGATGATCCTTTGTATTTTAGTGTTCAATCAGAATCTAACATATGGTGGCTTGGTGCGTTTGAGGTAAGCGAGATTCTCAGGTAAGCTCAAATGTTCACATCTACTTAAGTCTCATTTATTTTGTGTTGCATGTAAAGAAAGAAGATCATGAGATTCTATATTGGGTGTTCCATCGAACTAATATTCCGGAGGTGATTGATCGACAGACTAACCAAGGAGAGGTACTACGTCTAGATGGAAGGGGAGACTTTCAAGTTCAGTGGCATCTTGCAAGTGACCTCAAAACATTAAAGTGCATGTATAATTGTGGAATGGGTGCAATGGCAAAGTCGCCATGTTTGTTCTGCATGGAGCCTGCAAAGGTCATGGAACCAAAGTGGTGGAGAAAAGCTCCAACACGTCACATTGAGGACCCTGCTTTTCGATCGGTTTTGAAAATATCACTTGTGAATGTCCACATCTGTACAATGCATGCCCTTTGTAGAATTGTGGAGAAATTGGTCTACTTATATATCGAGTTTTCTTGGAAAATTTAAGAACTCGGCAAAGCGACAAGTAGCCCTGCAGTGCTTAGAATTGGTACTGTCAGATATGGGGCTTCATGGTGGCAATGTGAAAATCCAGCGGGATGAAAAGAGATCAACTGCTGAGAAGGATATCCCATGCAAACCATCCATCGGTGGGGTGAAGGCACGGAGGTTTTTATCTAAACCCCAAGGTATACGAGATCCGAAGCTAACAAAACATGGAAAAATATATAACACATCTTATGTTAGCAAGGTAGAGTATCAGAGCTGGAAAAAGCTACATATTGCAGTCAAAGACCAAGAACCAACTACTCGTAACGCGAAGGCTAAGGTTTGGCGACCAATAGACATCCTATTTTTGATGTGCGACAAAGATGACTGGTCACAAGGTGATATGAACAAGTTCAAGGAGAATCTCAACCTTCTCAAAAAATCATTCAAGACAGCATGGACAAACACCCAGATTACTCACTATATGGTATTATCGTGTATTTGATTCTCTTTTATGTGCAACTATGTGAGTGTAAAACATTCTAACTAATCTGTTTCATATCCAGCACATCATCTTCAATCATTTACCATATTCTATACAAAAGAATGGGAACCCGGCAATATGGAATACCCAAGGGATGGAAAAGTCTCATTACATGGCGAGAAATGCTTATTTCAGGCACACACGACATGGTGGCTCTCGAATCAAAGCTAACAATTTGAGAGAACTATTTGAATGGTTCTATCGTAGAATCATTCATCGAATGCAGGTAAAAGAAGTCTTGGCCTCTTCAGCAACAGCACAAGCCATCAGACATTTACAACAAAAAAACGTTAAAAGATCAATGGCATACAACAACTCCGGTGCTCGTGAAAGTCAACAAAGGTGGAGAGAGACAATGGTGTATGTGAACCACAAGTGAGAAAGATACTCTGAGTGGATGACATTGTACAAAATTTCTGTAATACATGATCTTATACAATTGCTACTTGAAGTGTATCAAGATTTTGAAGGTTCAATTTTGTTTTTTGGCACATCACCCTTGTAACGAATCATGAGATGTTTGCCATACTCTAAAAGTTCATATGAGTTTTGTCTACCAAGAGCTAGTGCCATTGTTGTGTAAGTGTAGTAATACGTTGCCCGACCACCTGTATAGCCCGGGCAGTAACGAAAACAATCTCTAGCAAACACTTTGTCCACAAGAATGACTTTATCTGCACTTTTGGGCAACACGGGTCCACCCAAGAAGTGTGATAGTGTCTTTAATGTGTAAGTTGCTATTGAACCCTCTTGTGACATGGAATTGTGAAAAACTACTATCGGCGACTCGCAAAGCTTTGAAAGGTACTGTGCTAGGGCCGCATCCCTTCCACGATACTCTCGAGTCCACCGCCGAAGGAAGTCATCCTTGTCAACAATCCAAGACTGCACATATCATGTCTGAGTAAGTGACACACACACACACACACACAGAGTTACCATGAAGCTCTCATCCTGCAGAAAGAGGTTTTCCTACCACAGGTCTACAGATGTAGTTGACCCCTCACCTGAATGGTTAAACCAATCCTCCACTTCTTTGTTACTTGTTGATGGTTTTGTCTTATTGCTTGGAAGGTGGCTTCATCAGGTAGTGTCTCCTTGTATTTTTCAGCTTTCTCAAAGCATCTTCGGAGGCATTCCATTCGATTGCTGGATGTTTCCATTGCCTCATCATCACTACTATCCTCTGAAACAAATCCACTCCTCTCCTCTTGGACTCTGGAAATGATAGCCAGGGAGAAGTCCTCCCTTAAATAAAAGATTCTTTTCACATCATGTAAAAAGATATAGGTCCTGTCTCTAATAGTGAAGTCAGGCACAGCAGGCAGCATCATCTGAGCATGCTTCTCAGTGAAGTTACTGACATCCAAAGGTAGTTTTATTTCTGTGGTTTTCACAGAGAGCATCTTACTTCTTTGTACTTCAATTGCCTCAACCTCAAGGTCGACTGTATCTTCAACCTCCTCGACTTCTTGTATATGTGTTGTCTCCTCGCATTCTTCATCTGGTGCTGCATCCTGCTCCTCTAACACCTCATCAGGATTCTGCATGAGGAATCCAAACAGGTTGTTCAGGTAAATCATAAAGCCAAAGGATTCCTGAATAAGTTTGCACTCTTTTTGGTGCAAAGGGCAGCAGGCTAAATGTCGGCAAGCAGGTGGTAATTACCTATACTTCTTCAGTCCCTGTCCCTTTCCACCACAGTCATTTAAATGCACAACAATCATACTGGGCAGAACAACCCTCCCTACCTGCACCATCACTTCAAATTTATCTCTGTAGGAGTGCAAGAATTCACTGTGCTGAGCTAACAGGTCTTCAATGTGAAATTTTGGGTTAAACATAGAATGAACTAGATCATATTTGTCCCCAGCACCACAAGATGCTGCAAAATCAAACAGCCTCTCATCAGTTGCAGCTGGGTCTTCCAGAGAAGACACATCCTCTTTGGCTTTACCTTTACTTGCACAGGGACTGCTTTCTGGGACATCTGCATCATCTGAGAAGTCTATATTCCTCTTTCTTGTATTTTTCTTGACAAGTACTGTAGAGGGTGAGGGACCCTTGTAGGGTGAGGGATCCTCTTGGCCTGGTGACCTCTCTGACTGATCTTCACCAATTGACTCTTCTTCAGATATGTCCTGAAAAAAGTCAACAGTTCTTTTGGTAGAAACATTAAGCAACTGAGCCTGCAAAGGCTGAAATCCTGGCACAAGCTCTGGGTCTGGTTTCAGCCTCTTCTGCCTATTGGACCTTAATCCTATTCATCAGGAAACATGAAAAGTATCTCTCTCTCTCTCTCTCTCTCTCTCTCTCTCTCTCTCTCTCTCTCTCTCTCTCTCTCTCTCTCTCTCTCTCTCTCTCTCTCTCTCTCTCTGTGTGTGTGTGTGTGTGTGTGTGTGTGTGTGTGTGTGTGTGTGTGTGTGTGTGTGTGTGTGTGTGTGTGTGTGTGTGTGTGTGTGTGTGTTTGTACTAAATGCGTGCATAGACAAAAACATACTCTTTGCAACTCTCTACGCGCGCCTTGAGTACAATTGAGAGAGAGAGAGAGAGAGAGAGAGAGAGAGAGAGAGAGAGAGAGAGAGAGAGAGAGAGAGAGAGATGACAGGTGTCATGAATGTACTATAGGCGCGCGGAGAGAGCTGCAGCCAGTGTTTGGTTGGCTCTGCACACAGTTAGTACACAGGGACAGAGAGAGAGAGAGAGAGAGAGAGAGAGAGAGAGAGAGAGTGTGTGTTTGTGTCTGTCTGTGTGTGTGTGTGTGTGTTTGTGTCTGTCTGTGTGTGTGTGTGTGTGTGTGTGTGTCTATCTATGTAAGTATGTGTTGAGGTGTGTGTGTGTGTGTGTGTGTGTGTGTGTCTGCGTTGACCAATAGTATGGGTTTTTCTTTGTTTCCACACTCACACACACACATACACACACACACACACACAATTTGCTACCAAATGTTGGAAATACAGAGAGACAGAGTGAGATATCACCTTTTGTTGGTGGAGTTTGCAGAAACTCCATGGGAGGTGTCTCCTCCATTGCTTTTTCTCTGTCAATCTCTCTCTCTCTCTCTCTCTCTCTCTCTCTCTCTCTCTCTCTCTCTCTCTCTATGGTTCTCTTTCTTTCTCTCTCTCAAAATCACACTTATAATGGATACACACGGCGGCGCCCCACGTGTTACTAAAAAATAGAATATAATTGCATGATGCCGCACGTACGGTCATTATTGAGCCCGTATACTTTCGTACGTCACATATAAAGGTAATGAGAGAGAAAAACCACACCGCGTCAAAGAGAGTGAGAGAGAGAGAGAGAGAGCCGTCATCTGCGTCTCCGATAGAAAGCACCTGCAAGATTGACTTGACCCATCTTCGACATAATGCAGGTCTACGTCCTCAGAAGGTTTGGCCCTCTCTCTTTCTATCTCTCTCTCCCTCTGCTTCTGAAATGTCCCTCTATATGTTCCTCTACCTCTCCCTCTCTCTCTCTCTCTCTCTTTCTCTGTCTATTTTTCTCTCTCTGTTTCTGTCAGTGTTTATTCCATATCTAGCTCTGTCTTAACAAACAACACACACATACACACACAAACACACACACACACACACACAAACACACAGACACACAAATATAACATACACACACACACATACACACACACACACACAAATATAACATACACACACACACACACAAATACAACACACACACAAACACACACACACACACACACAAACACACACACACACACAAATACAACACACACACACACACAACACACAAATACAACACACACACACACACACAACCTCTCTCTCTCTCTCTCTCTCTCTCTCTCTCTCTCTCTCTCTCTCTCTCTCTCTCTCTCTCTCTCTCTCTACTAAAGGCGCGCGTAGACAGGCACATCCGGTTTGTATGTCTCTTTGCGCGCCTTTAGTAATGTGCATCCATGAGTGAGAGAGATGGAGTGTATCCACGAGTGTGTGTGTGTGTTTGTCTGTGTATGTGTGTGTTATATAGAGAGAGGAAGAAAAAGTGTAGAGACTGGGGAAGGCTAGACAAAGAGAGAGAGAGAGAGTCTTTCTGTACCCTTATACTAACGGCGCGCGGAGGTGTATTTTGGGGTCAAAACATGTTTCACGCGGGCCGTTAGTAATGGGAGTCTCTCACTCTCTCTCTTTAAATATGCTAGGCTATAGAAAGGAGAGAGAGAGAGAGAGAGAGAGAGAGACTCCTCTATTTTTATACAGTGAAATGGCTAGAACAAAGGCCACTGCAAGGAAGGCAGGCAAGGGACCAGGATTAGCAGCTAAGGCAAGTAGCAGATCTGCAACCCCAAAGAAGAGACCTGGAAAACCAAATAAAATTTTGAAAGGTCCAAGGGTGAAGAAGTTACAGAGCTTCATGGGACTTTTCAGAGAAATCAGAAAGGCACAGAAATGTGTAGATTTGTGCATACCAAAGCTGCCCTTTTAGAGGATGGTGAGGTCCATATGTGAAGAAGCTACCTGGGGCACTAAAAGGTGGAAGGTGGTGGCATTGATGGCTCTACAAGAAGCAGCAGAGGACTTCCTACTCGAGTACTTCAGTGACATCACCATTGTAGCAGCCCATGCCCACAGGGTTACTGTAATGGACAAAGATAGTGAGACACTAAAAAGAATAAGGTGGAGGTATGACAAACTACCGGTCCCCAATGTCTGCAGGGATAATAAAATGAGGGAATTTTTGTTATACCCCCCTGAGCTATTGCCACAACTCACAGTTGTAGATGTCACACATGATGTGAATACAAGGGCAAGGGCAGAGATGGTTGCTCGCCAAACAGAGGACATGAGGGAAGCAGAGCTTAAGGAGAAAGCAAAAGTAGCAGTGGAGTCCCAGAGGCAAACAGAATGCAATGTGACCCTGTCCATAGAG
This sequence comes from Adiantum capillus-veneris, assembly GCF_014529385.1. Classification (NCBI taxonomy): domain Eukaryota; kingdom Viridiplantae; phylum Streptophyta; class Polypodiopsida; order Polypodiales; family Pteridaceae; genus Adiantum; species Adiantum capillus-veneris. The sequence goes on from NC_140943.1 coordinate 77,688,654, forward strand.
GCAAGCAACAAAGAAACTCTACTTTCAATGAAGGATGGTTTGCTTGCAGAGATACCATTTGTAGATGGAGCCAGAAAGCTGGCTTTGGAAAAAGTGGACATTAATTTATTGCTGAATCCAGATGCTCAGATCTCAGACACAATTATCTATGCTTGTCTTAAGTAAGTGTTACTATCTTGCTAACTTTGAAAACTCAGATAATAGGTTTACTAACTCAGGTATACTCTCTGCAGCTTGATCAAAAGTCAACTCCTACCACACACCCACACGGAGGTGTTTCTTCTTGATCCACAAATGTCAGTGATTATTAGACAGAAGAACAGTCCATCAGGGACCTTTGAGATTTGGTTTCTCCACTGTGCTATGCTAGAAGTAATTGTCATCATCTTTCCATATGAGAACAACCATCACTGGAGTCTCATATGCCTTGATGTTGACCAACCAACAGTGTGGGTGTTCAATTCAATAAAAGGAATCCACCCTGAAATTAGGTTGTAAGTGTTATGTATCAAAAAGTGTTTCTTATAGATATCCATGTAAATTTGAAGCCTCTAGCTAACATCTTGATATTGCTTTGTGCAGTTGTATAAAGAGGTTGTTGCTTGCTTATGGCAAGCTATGTGGAAGGTATGAACTATACAAGGCCCCAATCAAAGATGTACCTGTCTCAAATCAAACCGATGGAAATTCTTGCGGCTGGAGATGTCTTCTCCATGCAGAATATGTCCTACAAAGCTACTTTGCATTAAAACCTTTCATGACTAAGGTAACCATTTGGCAATGCATTCAGTCAGTTTTGGTTTAGTTTATACAAGACTTCTCACCATGTGGTCTTTCAATTTTGCACAGTGCTTTAAAAAACTACACATATGATTATTTGCAAAGATACCGGGTAAGTTTAATACAACACCTGCTTACTATGTCGAGCCCCAGAGAACCTGAAGATAGCGGCTTGGACAACCGCACAATTGATATGACAATACATGACGTGCCACCACGACAAACCCCTGCATCAGATACAGTGGAATCACAACGGGCCGAGGGGGTCATATCAGCCGAAGATGAAAGAGCCGAGGATGAGGAAAGGTCAAATGAGCATATGGAAGGTGCTAGTGTACAACCAGAGGGGCTTATGGAGGAGACAATGAAAGAGCCAAGTCAGCCAGTGGAGGAGCCAAAAGAGCCTATGGATGAAACCCTGGATGAGGAAAGCAGGCCTAGGGATGAGCAAACTGATATGGATGAGGAAAGCAGGCCTAGGGATGAGTAAACTGATATGGATGAGGCAAGGATGGATGATGCAAGCCGGCCAACCGAGGCAGAGGAAAAGACCTTGGAGGAAACCCTGAATGAGGTAGAAAGAGCCATGGGGGAGACCCTTGATGAAGATGTGAATGATGACTATGAAAATGTGAATGATGAAGCTAAAGCAGAGGAGAGCAACAACGACAACAACACTACAGAGACCCAGTATGGACCCTTGCTACCTGTAGATACGGTTGTTCCGGTAATGTCTATTCAAGTATGGCAAAATATATTCAGCTTCTAACTACTTATATGTACTTGTCAACTTTTACAGAGGTTGATTATCTTGGACCTCAATGGATTGTTGCTGATGCGCGTGCCTCTCGGTGACACAGAACCCTTTGAGGATTTGCAAACATTTCGGATGGGAACTTGTCAAGTCGTGGTTCGTCCAGGAACCAAGGAATTTATTCAGTTTCTTCTTTCCGCGCTTCAGAGTTGCCATATGGTCTTCAATGCAAAGGCAAAACTTATTGCCACTAGTTACAATAGTTTGCGGTGTATGCAGCGCTCACACGTCAAATTTTTTCTTTCTGTATGATCAAAGAAAATGTGTTACCATCGAGGGCCACTACCACCCTAAAAAACCACATTTACCTCTTTTGTACAAACCGTTTAGCCAAATCGATGTACCCTTTGATGCAACTAATACACTACTGATCGATGATACTCCTGAAAAGGGAGAACTAAATCCACCGGAAACAACTATCTCACCACCTTCTTTCGAGGGGCATTCCTTTGATTTTTACCTTGAAGACATTCTGATTCCATACTTACAGAAATTGTATCTCAGTCCATTGTTCACGGATGAGTTTGTACTTTCCAATGAATTAAGATGACTCTTCTATCATGTCTTTGTCTTGTCTAACATTGAGAGAGAGAGAGAGAGAGAGAGAGAGAGAGAGAGAGAGAGAGAGAGAGAGATTTGACATGCTAAAGAAATGTATTTCAAGCACACTTATATTCACAGGGCACAATTGACAAATGAGCTCAAAAAACTTCATGTATTGAAAGTCATTCGTATACACTTGGGGTCACAAGAATCTCTGTTACATTGACACTATTTCAACCCGACCATCCAACTCTTTGCACAAAATATCTTTTTCCCTTCGCCGCATCAGCTTACGGCCAGCTAGGAAAAAGAAAAAATCTGATATGTCCCTGTCCATTGACTCTTCAATTATGTCATGCCGCAACTGCAGAAGACTGCATAGCTCCCTTATTGTAACCACCAACATTAGGCCATGCTCTTTATCAATCACTTCCACATCCACAGCAGGATTATCTTCCAAACCTGCAGAAACCTGGTCCATAGAAATGTACTTACCTTTAAGCAGTTGTGATCGCATATACCAAAAGGAGACTAACAGTGATTGGCTTGCAATCATGTACTTGACAACTAGAGTATCAAGCGCGACCTCGCACCGTAAGCCAATCTCTTCCTTTACATACCATCCTCTGTCAAGAAGTTTGTCACAGGATGACTGCTGAAATGACTTGCACATGAACATAGTTTTCGTAACACGGATATTGTAGCTATGAAATAACTCTATGAAGAGTGCTGCAGGACAGAAGTTTGCAATTCTAACCAGTTTGGTGGGAATAGAGCTACGTAGAGACCTTTGTATATCCTTGTAGAGCTTACTTCGCATTGCCTCCACCATTGTTTCCTTGGGAACTGGCCAGTCCACAGTGTTCCAATCGATTGGTAGAGACAGTTTCACCAACATGCCATTCTTATTCCCTGAGCTGAGTTGGTAGAAGTGGTCATAGAAAAAAATTCCTTCATCAGCCAGGCTTTTGTTGCTCCTCCCTGAATACTGTAGAGAACCAATGTGGGCATGAACAACAAGGAAGAGGCCTATTATGCACTCCATAGGCTCCCATTGCTCATAAGAAGAGGGATAAACATCTGCAATATATATAACAAGAGTTAAACTAAGAGTATCAATAAGTAAAAATGACAAATCTAATGTAGTTGAGCTGTGAAGAATGGAGACATTGCTCATAAGAAGAGGGATAAACGTTGCAAAATATATAAGAAAAGTTATAATGAGAGTATCAATAAGTGAAATGACAAATCAAATGAAGTTCAGATGTCAAGAGTACTTATAATTGCAACGTGGTTGATGTATATCTGATACATTTCCACCGTTTGCTATCACGTCTGGATGGGTAAACACATGTTGAACAAGAACTTCCTTTACAGATCTTTTGCCGATTTCAACCTTGAAATCCAACACTCTGGCCTTCCATGCTGAGCGGTAAACATTGATACCACTAGACCTCTTGGGTCTTCTTGGTTGCATGAGGACCCATGAACCTTTGTTTATCCTTTGTCCAACCCATTGGTTCTCTACACTTATTGAAGTTGATATTGTAATTGAGGATATGCTACTACTTGGCCTTCTAGGCAAAGTGCAGTTGTTGGTTGTTGGTGTGAGAGACAGTAAACACCTAGAGCTTCTTGGGCGAGAAGATGTGGAAGCCATAGCTCTCAGAGAAAAACTTTAGTGGAGGGAGATTCACTTTGAAAGCAATCTAATGGAGGGAAAGTGTTTTAGAATTCCAATATCTTGTGCGGGCTTAATGGTCACCCTCCAGTACGTTAATGACCATAAGACAATATCAGCAGTGGAACCACTGGCAACCACCTAACAGCTCGGTAAAAGCAAGGAAGTTACGATGCCACAATCCTAGATTCGTGAAAGTTTTTAGGCTATTTTTCTATTTTTTGAGTCTTTCCACGTACTTTCCTACGTAACGTAGCCCTCGTGCTCATTGGATGCGCTCTATTTTTCTCTCTCTTCATATGGCCCTCCAAATGACCTCCGAAATTTCCTAATGGAAAGAGAGTTTCTCTCTCATCTCCTACTTCTAGGGCTCCGCCCCTCCCATGTAGGGATGGTTAAAAACTTTTGGGACACACACAAAGCATCCAGTTTCCCTAGGCTTTTGACCTTTGGACAGAACCTTTGAATTTTGTAACCTTAGCATTTTGGAAGTCATAATGGGTTGAGTCTTAGGGTCTTTTAAGCCCATTGGTGCACATTGCTCTTTTGCAGATGGACCCCCCTTTTGGATCCCTATTTTCCCTCCTTTGGATCCCTACTATGGCCGGTCTGCTAGCTTAACCAATATTCTAGCTTTTTCTCCCCTGGCACTTCCCCATATTAAATGATCAGTTTAACATGAGAAAAGCATTTAGGAGCATTAGATATTGATTATTATGACACACATGTCACATACTAACTATTGCAAGCTTTGCAAGTGAAATGATCATGAACCTAGGTCTTTTTTTAGCACTAATATGCAAGAGAAATAGGTCAATTGATATTAGTGAGCATTCGCTTGGAGACATGACCTTCAAGCAAATTGATAGAGCTCAATGTCGTGAATTATCATTTGGTCTCATTGCGGATTTTCTTTTTACTACACACAACATTGAATATGTAGTTTCTTTCATGTTATGGAGGTCTTTTGACAATGCAAACTTTCAGTTTATAGTGGATTGCACTACATAGCACATGTTGTTGTACAATCTTTTCTCTACCCTAGCATAGGTCATGATGTATGGCTGGCTTCTTTCAAAATAGGGTCTATTATAAATGATGCACGTTCTTGCAAATTTGTTACTAGACTTATGACTTTATGTACTTCATGGAAAATCTGTTGCTAAAATTATGACTTTGTGTACTACCCACATTTTCAAATTGTGTCCACCTACACTTACCAAGAATTGGCACCTCCAAGTTATGACACAATGTGTCTTACCTTGGATTCACCCAAATATTACACAACCACCTACCAAATTGACCGCATCCTATCTAGGCTAGGGTTTCCACAAAACTTACATACATGTGTGGCTTTCCCTCATATGGACCTTACAAGGTTTACATTATGTGTCACAAATTGCTAACGTGTCACGCCACTGAGGAACAAAGCGAGCTTACAGATCCCACCGATGAGCCTAAACCCTAGAAGCAACAGCAGAAGAAGTTTTACTAACTTACAAAGTCTTGCCGAGTGGCCTATTTTTAAAGAAGAGTTCCCACCAACTTATGGGATCCCGTCCGATGGGGCCCAAGTGACATAAAGGCATTAAAAATAAACGGATAGTTGATGAAACGACATATCTGTACGAATTTTTGGATTCTGCACTAACATGCTAACGCGACAGAACGGTACGGATTTTTGCAATTTGCGCTGGCTGTGCTAACGTGGCACCTGTATGGATTTCCACAAGACATGCAGGCAGCTTTTGGGCACTAGTGCTTTTGGGGCCATATGATTTTGAGTTTGAAGCTTTTCATATAAACTGCTTTTCATAGGCCAAGGGCCTTAAAATATGTGCATAGGGCTTCTAGCACTCTTTCGACTGAAGGTGCAGAGCGCGAGTACCGGCTTTGTACCGAGTTCATGCAATATAAAGAACTACCGAAAGGGGCGCCAAGGTTTGGAGCCAGTGCTCTCTTGGGGTGGAACTTTGTCACTCCCCGTCTCGTGTGTCATTCACTCTCCGTCTTTCAGTTTAGTTCAGTTATTTGAAGTGCTTAAAGTTGTTCAGTGTGTTCTTTCACATTGGCACGTGGTGGCCGCCCCCATGACATTATGTAACCAAGACTGACAAAAATGAGAGGTGGGCATTGAGTGCATATCAAAACCTAACTCCATAACCTTATATGGCTGGCTTCTACAAAAATAGGGTCTACGTGGATGATGCACGTTCTACAAAATGTTGCTAGAGTTGTGCTGCCATTGCCCGTGCATGGATCGTGCTCTCTTGACCATTCCATCACCCCACACATTCACTCCACAAAAAATCTAAACAAACATGGGATATTCTTGCCTCTTTGTACGCATATCCCAATGAAGCAATAATCCAAGAGTATACAAGAGGAGGATAAGACAGATAGAAATCTTGCAGAGATTAAAAATCCCAAGGAGAAAATGATTGTTGCTGGTTGGTGAGGTCATTCATCACATTTCCTTTGTACAGAAAAGTCCTTGGGGCATTACAAGACGCTTATCAAGTGTTTTCCTTCACTTGGAGACAAGCCGACCCGATGCTCAATGGCTCAATCCGTTACAAAAACGGGTTAAGCATCATGTTGCTGATTTTGTGGCTACTTAAAAGAGACATACTAGTGTTTCTATAACCAATGCTCTTCTTCAAGTACTAGCATGTGTCTGTCTACCTCTTCCTCAAACGTTAATAAAGCTGAAAGGCAAGCAAACACATCATTAGGCAAAATCCAAGTGCAAGAAACAGAATGGGTGCCCCATGCACATTGTCAGCATGACCCTTTTGTCATGATGCATGTATGGCAATGATTGTGCATCCCCATGTACAGCACCGTGAGTGTTGTGCTACAAGGCACATTGTGTCTCATCGTGATATTATGAGCATATCAAATTTTTTTGGATGCCATCATTGCTTCCTCTTTGTGGCTGTTTTTGACACAATACAAAGCACATCATTGACCTGTATATGTACGTTTGCCCTGCTATCAAAGGAAAGTTGGGCTATTAGTCACCATCTGGCCAATGGAAAGCGTTACATCATTGCATGTAATAAATCATCAACCCATGGAATTTCCAATGAGAACCGTATAGTGTTTCGCTTCTCTCTACAACTCTGCAAGTGCTGCATAAATTGAAATTTTAGCTTTCTTTGACAGTTATTCTTATAAACTTTCCTTCAGTAGTTTCCACCTTGCCATGTCCCAAGCTTCTTCAAAATCATGTACACTTGGGTGTACAATTCAAGCAACACGGTCGACATTGTTCAAGAATTTTACTTGGTTGAATTTCAAGGTAGCATAGAAATTTGTGGGAAACAAAAATATAGAAGGATTTCTTACAATCTGTTTAACATTTAGTTTCTTTTAGAACAAAAAAAACACAGAACGCAGACTTGGCATCGCCTTGGAATAAACTTAAGCAAGTTGCAACAATTGTAGGCAGCAGTGAAAGAGCCAGCCAGTTTTCAGAATTCATCCAGAAATAATAGCCTCTCCACTGTGTATCACATTACGACGTAAACATCTCTTTCCTTCTGAATCTTACATCTGCTTTAAGCTATGAATTGAATATGACAGAGTTTGAACTGTCAACATTGCCCAATGGAACCATTGCTTAAAGTCCCATCCGTGCTTTTAACCACTGGCCCAAGTAAGTCAATTCTTCAGCACTGATGCTGTGCTGAAGCCCAGGGTATGCCTGCAATATCATGCACCACCGCAGCAGCTAATTAAGCTTCCACCCAACTTGACATATACACGTACATGTGTGTGTGTGTGTGTGTGTGTGTGTGTGTGTGTGTGTGTGTGTGTGTGTGTGTGTGTGTGTGTGTGTGTGTGTGTGTGTGTGCGCACACAATTGTAACGTGTCAGCGCACATACACATAGGAGCTGACACTTCAACCTATGTCCCTTTCTTGGAAAAGTTCAGTTTTTAATATGCATTGTACTAGGTTGCAGGAGATCATCACCTTGAACTCGCAATTAATCCCATGACTTGCAAGCAAAGGTGGACCTGCCTGACCAGCTTCAAAGTGGACGGTTGGATCATTCATACCATGTTGCCAAAGGAATGGTATCTGGCACAGGTAACGAGTTAGCTATGTAAGATTGAAAGGACATTAACATCAAACACGGTTCATAAAAACAGGAGCGAATTATATGCGAATTAAAGACTAAATACAAAAGAGAATTAAGTGTTCCCAAATTAATTCTTGGCAAAAGTGCTTGACTTTAATCATAGGCTGGGTTCAAATGGGCCGGCGGCAAAGGCAGGGGAAGGGGCATGCAGAGAAGATGGCATTGCCTGATTGGTGTGCCCTCAAATCTGAGCTTCAGGACCCCCTCAAAATTGGGCGACAACCCCGGGAGGCCCCCCCCCCCCCCCCCCCCCCCCCCCAAAAGACAAAAACTTCCACCCACCTTTTCAGCGGCGGTCCTGGGGGCCAGCTTATCGTCTGTTTGATTTTCCATCGTTGATTGAAGGTCTTGTGAGCTTTTCTCTGCATAGCTCTACCGCCTCTTGTGAACCGGGAGGGTGGAGGCAGTTCAGAGAGAGATGGCTGCCGGCGCTACTGTCTGAACTCACCCATAGTCTTAATGACTTAAGCAACGCTTTGCTCAGATTCTCTCTGCTATTTTCTTGTTGGTCAATTTCTTTTATATACAAATATATATATATATATATTTATATATATATACATACATATATATATATATATATATATTTTATATATATATATATATATATATATACATACATATATATATATATATATATATATATTTATATATATTTATATTTATATATATTTATATTTATATATATTTATATATATATATATATATATATATATATAGAGAGAGAGAGAGAGAGAGAGAGAGAGAGAGAGAGAGACGAGAGATACGAGCCTTGCAGGCAAGCTCAATATAAGATGTGGTACAAAGCTTCTCTCTTACTATGCGAGAACAGGGCAACCCCCCAACCCCCCCTTTCACTTCTCTCTAGCTGCCCGACTCCCCATCTGCCACCCACGACATCAGGCCCAAGAGTCAAATGGCCTAAAATAGGGCGCCCACCAAAAATGGCCTGGACACCATGTGGGCACTGCCCAAGTTAGATATTCAAGAGATGAACGTCACAAGGCCAGGCACAGCCACAAAAAAGCCCTCTCCCCTAGATCTAGACCTCAAACATAGTAACAGGGGACGCCCTTTTTCGGGCTTCCCATCCCCACTTCCCGTCCCGCCCTCTTTTTTACACTAAAAATCCATTTGAGCCCCGGCCTCCGTTCCCCGTCCCGGAATGCGTCCCTTGTGACTGTGCCTCAAACCCAAGAGATGACCCTCTACACTCTTAACAACTACCAGGACTTAAGATGCCAAGGTAATGTAGATAGACTGCCAACCTCATTCTTCCTTGTGAACAACTTCATCCTTGTTGTCAATGCTTTATATTACTAGTACCTACCAAAATACCTTCAAAAATAACTAGACTGAGGGTTCCAAAGTTATTGAGTCGTCACCAGCACACGACCTTTGGTGAAGTCATAATCTTGTGTAATATCAATAAGAGCAATAGGGTGCCAATGTGGCAACCAAAAACTTCCTAATAATTCTACACTTATATTGCAATATGGCAGCACTCCAAAAAGGTTTGTGTGTGTGCGCCTAGCACGCTCGATGGCAATAGATATGGCCCAAAGGTATGGCCACATCAGCAAGGTCATCATAGAAAAATGGTGGTTGGCAGTCACGCCATGGAGACTTGATGGTTATAGCCAATGATGGCTCAAAGCATGTACTGCAACATTTTTTATCTTTCCAAGACTCTAGAGTGAGCATGATCGTATTGTGGATAAATTCAACAAACAGGCTCATTTCGTAAATTGTACCAATGAAGAAGAAAATGAAGGCCGTTCATCTGGTAAAGTTGTTTGTCTCGCATTTCTTTCGGTTGCATGGGATGCCTAAGTCTATCGTGTCAGATAGAGACCCCCGATTAACCAGCTCGTTTTAAAGAGCCATTTGTGAGAATGTGAACATATGCTTCAGTTTTCTTCTTCACTTCATCCACAGTAGTCAGAGATAACTAACTAGACTTGTTAAAACTGTCTATCTCTAAAATTAAGTCTCAGTGGGAGAAGTATCTACCATTGGTGGTCTTTACTTATAGCAACACTTTCACACTTCGACAAGAAAGCCACCATTTGAGACTGTCGAGGGTGGCAAAAAGGTTCCGCCTATTATGTGCACCAAGGACAAGATTTTTCAGGAAGATCATTTTGTACGCCATCTGGAGGCTGCTTGTGCTAAGGTTAAGGAGGCTTTAGAGAATTCTCAAGAACATCATAAGAAAGCAGCAGACAAGCATCGCCACAACTTGCAGTTGAAGGAAGGTGATTGGGTGCGGTGCTTCTTAAGTTTAAGAAGGCACGCCTTAGAAAGAAGAACCATAAGAAGAAGCTTTTCCAAAGCTATGTATAAGATACTATGGGCCCTTCCACATTTCTGAAAAGATCACTAAAGTTGCCGAATACTTGGGAAGTTCACCATGCATTGCAGGTTCGTCTATGGAGACCTTTCAAAGGTGAAGTGCCAAAGAACAAGGAGCCAAAGGTGTCACAAAGTGATGACATGGCATGCCCAACTAGTGGACACGAGAAACTGAAAAGCTGAACCTAGAAGAACTTTTGAGCACTGGCCTAGCCCAAAGTTATCAAAAGCTTGACCCATGAAGCTGATTTCCGTAAAACGCACTGACATGCTGACGTGGCAGACCGTACGGACGATGATGTGGCAAGGCTGTACAGATTTCCGCGTTTTGCCTAGTGTTGCCACGTGGCTGCACAGATTTCTACAAATTACGCTGGCAGATTTTGGAGTTCTTGGCGCTAGCTTTTGATATCAGATGCTTTTGGGTGGGTTTAGTGCTTTTGGGGCTCTGCTTTTAGGCATCCCTTGTACTGTTTATAAGCATCCTTGGGGCCTCACTCTGCAGAGCATTTAGACGCAAAGTCTGAGAGCAGAGGACCCTCGGGAGTTGTACTGTTGCGACTCGTAATAATAAAGAAATAGCGGAAAGGGCTCTCTCTCTCTCTCTCTCTCTCTCTCTCTCTCTCTCTCTCTCTCTCTCTCTCTTCAGTGATTTTGTTCGTGTGTTGCTATTGACTTCTCGCTTCGAGTGTCCAAGCCTGTAACAATGGTATCAGAGCTCCGAAAGATTCTTCTTCTACAGAGGATCCGATCCCTTCTGCAGCACACATGGGTTCTCGCGGAGAATTATTCTCGCGGAGAATTAGACAGAAACAACACCCTTATGCGGGGAGGTGACAAAAAGATGAAACTTGACGCAAGAACTAAAGAAAACAATGAAGATTTAGGCAAATTTCGGGTGAGAAATTTTGCCAGAGCGGAGTACATCCCTTCTGCAGCACACATGGGTTCTCACGGAGAATTATTCTCGCGGAGAATTAGACAGAAACAACACATAGGTGGTAAACCAAAGGCTTCAAGGTAGAGCTGCAATACATTTGGTGACTCTAACAGTTCACTCTCTTCCATCCACTTTGCATCCATAGGTGGATAGTTCTTGAACTTCACCAAATATCGCCTTGTAACCTTGCCTTTGACTTTTCTTTCCTTGTGTGCCATGATCTGTTCTGGGACCAAAATTTCATCAAGCTCTTCAATTTCTGGCTACTCTTTAACTGGCATATCCTCTGGCACATAACCAATAAATGGTCTGAGAAGACTCACGTGAAAAGCATTGTGAATCTTCCAGTTCTCAAGCAATTTCAGCCTATAACTGACGTCACTGATCTTCTCTGTTACTTGACAAGGCCCATAGTAACGCATACTAAGCTTTGTAAACAGACTTTCTTTACCTTTTCGCTTCTTTAAGCGTGCCTTTTCAAACCGCAACAGTACCCAGTCACCAAGTGAAAACAGCAATTCACGACGATGGAGATCACCAACTTTCTTTTGCTTTACCTGTGTCCTTTCAAGGGCATGCTTTATCTTTTGGTACATTTCATCCATATTCTGTTGTTAGGTGCAAGGGAATGAATGTTGTTTTTTCTCAAGATTAGTGATCTTTATTGCTCAAGGTTCCTTTTAGTTCTTAGGGAAATAGAAAGCTTTCCGTCTTGTAGAGTGTTGTGGTCACGAACAAAGTGAGTGGATATTGTGCGTGCAAGTGAATGAGACTGAGAGAAGGAGAGAGAAGAGATACGACACCCGAGAGGTTGTAAAACCCTCCTCCGAAGGCCCCACTCTCGTCGGCGAGAGTGGTCTACTTTGATTGCACAAAGGTGTACAATGCGTATGCAATGGACTGATGCAACTTTGACTATGCCGATGACGACGACGACGACTCGATGGCTGAAATCTGTAGTCTTCTATCTGCTGTTTTTCGGGGCTGTTTCGGTGGCTGAAAATGACTGTTTTGGCTGCGTTTTTATGGCTGAAAATGGGGGAACATTTGCAACCGATCTGGGGGCTGATCTGCTACTGTGTATCTGCTGAAAACGGTGTGTATCTAACTGCTGAATTTGCTGATCAAAAAAACGCTGAGATGACTAGTCCCAAAACGCTGAACTGGGCAGAGGTTGGCTGGCGTTTTGCAAGGAAAAACGCTGCTGAAGCTGTAGCGTTTTTGTAATGAAAACGCTGGCTGAATGGTGCTGTGGGGATCTGCTATGGCTGGGCTGCTTCTTCAAAACGCCAAGGCTGAAATAACCAAAAACGCTAGAATGTTGATTCTGCAAAACGCTGGAGAAGCTGAATCTGCTGGCGATGGTGCTGCGGGGGAGTACTGCTGAGAAGCTGCCTGTTGAGCGGGAAGCTCCTGCTGCCTCTTCTGCCAAAAAGTGCTAACTTGGGTTTGCTTATATATTAACTTAGCAAAATTGCCCTACCTACTTTTGTTGGAAAGTCACTTAAAAATAATAACTGAAAATAACCAAAAATAGGAAAATAGGCTAAATGCACTGGAAAATTCCCCTAACTGATGCTAATGGATTCTGATGGGAATTCCGATGATCATGCTGTGTGCAACCGGAGGATATGCATCTATGCTAAGTGACTGGGCATGCACAGTCTACGAATAGACTCACAAAAGTGCCAGATCACTACTAATCTAAACTGACTGGACTGACTGAACCCTGTTGTGGTATAGCTTGTCCACGGACACATAGGGTTGGATGTGTCACGTGACATCCCCTCCTTTTCAAAGTGAGGTATTGGTACTGAACTGTATGGCGTCGAGGGAGATCGCCAACAGCATCCGGAATCTTGGAAGGGACTCTTCGCCGGCCCACTTTGCTGTGTAGGTCGAGCGGTACTTGAACTTCATAAAGGTCTGCAACGCTTGCTTCTTTGGGCCGCGCCGAAAGCGACACAAAGTCTTCTGAATCTCCTTCCTTGCTTCAACTTCGTCTAGAGTCCTGCTTCTTTGTTTTTCAAGAATCTCCATGGCTAAAAATTCCTGAAACCATCTCCAACACAAAACCATGAACATACCCATTCCATGTAAAGTGAAGAAAAAAAATCTTTTCTTCTCTAAAGACTGTGTATGCAATGTAGATGAACATAGAGACGGAGTGACAACCCGTTCATCAAACACATGCAAACAATGAGGTCGAATCTTTTCTGTTTGATCGAAATCAATCAACTGTGGCAAATCACAATGGAAATGCCCATGCTTGGTGCTCATACAATCATGTGCTCTTTCGGAAACTGTGTCATGCCAAGGAAGAGACATGGAATGTGACTTCCTGACACAAACTTTTCAACTTTTCATGAACAATCCGCATACATTCGTGCTCATCCATGATAGAAACGTGCTCAACATACAATATGTCATGCCTAGGAAAAGGGATCACATAACGATGTTGACTAAAATACAGGAAATCTTCACGAATGAAACACTCGAACAATGCGTGTGTATCAATCATGCGAACACATTATACTTCTTGTGAGGGTTCCTTGGACCAAGGCTCGAGAGCCAAGATCGCTTCTTCGGGATCTATCGAATCAACTCGACTCGACTCGAAAGCCAAGATCGATTCTTGGTGATTGATCGATTCTACAACGAGGTTAGCTTCGCTAGAAAAAGCATCAACTAACACATCATCCTTGTGAACAATCACATCTGATTCATGCCATTCATCATGCTTGGCTTTATCATCCAAATCATTATGCAAATCATGGTCAATCAAATCATCATCATGCTTCCCATAATCATGCAAATCCTGTGTGTCATGCTGTGGAGAAAAAGAGACTGAGGGAGGCTCCTGATCCCGAATCCTTTCAACCTTGTCCTGCATATTAGCAATGAGAGATGGAGAAGGAGCAGTGTCCACTCCATGAAAGACAGTAGGCGAATCACTTTTGGCATTGAGAGTTAAAGTGCTAGCCTCCCAATCAACGAGAGGGTTTATTTCACGAAACCATTTCATGCCTAAAATCATATCACATCCTGAGAGAGGAGAAACAACAAATCTTCTAGTGAAGGCAATCTGTTGAATTGCAAACAACACATCAAGGCACTCCTTCGTGATGAGAGCGTCCATACCAGGACGAAAGCCAAAGGCCTCGATAGGAGATCTCGGACGAACTTCGAGGCGGGCTCTCTCAACAAGAGAGGGGCTGATCACATCATGCATACTACCTGGGTCAAACAATATGACAAAACGGTGCCCGACGTGCGACCATAACATTTAATGAGAGAATCATCAATGGAAGGGTCTTGAAAAACTTTGGGCACAATCGTGTTATCATTCATTGCATTGACAGATGTAGTGAGTGTTGTGGGTTCTTTAGATTCATTCGATTCAAGCTTAGGACATGTTCGTTTTATGTGACCCTTAATGTGACAATGAAAACAACGACCTTAGAATAAGTGCTTTGTTCTTCCGACGTGATGTAACCTCCTACAATTCCTTGTGCTACCTTTTCATCTGGAGTAAGCTTAGGTTTAGCAATTGTGTTAGCCTTACCCTTAGATTCATTAAAGGAATTCTTTGATGAGAAATTGTTGGAAGATTGGTTAGAAGAGTTATCATTCTTACCGTTCTGCGGGTTCTGAGAAGTCTGCGAGGTACTTGTGGAAGTCTTGTTCTCCTTAGGCTTTCCCTTGTTGTGCTTCATCTCCTGTGCGAGAGCAATCGCTACCGCCTTGTTGAGATCGATTGGATCAAATACCTCGACATCGTACTTGATATACTCGTCCAATCCAAAGAGAAAAGCCTCTTTGCGCTCTTCATCCGACATGCGTAGTTGGGTACCTAGCTGCAAAACACGATTAGAAAAAGACATGACTGGCATACCATTTTGCTTGAGAGCGCGCCAATCGTCCTTCAATCGTGCAAGGTACTAAGGTGGCATAAACCGCGCCTTGAGCTTGTCTTGGAAATCAGCCCAACTAAAAGAGAGGGGCGTGAAATCGTCGGCTGCCTCAAGGTGTGCGGCTAGCTGTGCCTCTTGCCATGCGTGGTACCAATTAATGGCATCACCGGCAAGGTACATAGCTGCCGTCAAAACTTTGCTATTTCCTGTCTTCTTAGTTGTCGCAAAATAAGCATTAAATTGATGCAACCAAGAATGAATAACTGTCGCGTCCATCTTACCGTCATACTTACTGAAAGTCAACTTTTCTGTGACTGGATGGTTGGAATCCACGTCGTGGCTTGCGCCACTTGACGAACTTCCACGATCTTTGGGTGGTTCGGTCTTCGAGGCTAGGATGTGGGAAATAAATTCTTGATGATGAATCTCCCTTTGAGCCTCTCGTTCATCCCGCTCGCGTTCGAAAGCAAGTCGATTTTCTTCTTGTTTTGCGGCAAGAGCAAGGCGCTCACGTTCCTGAGCGACGCGATTTTCTTCTTGTTTTGCGGCAAGTGTGGCGTTTCTTTCATCGCACTCGCGGTCCTTGGCTTCTTGTGCACGGTCCTTTGCTGCTTGTTCTTCTGCTTTGCTTGCGAGTTGTGCCAATGCAACTCGATTCGTTTCTTGTTGTTGTGCCATCATGTCCAACATTGACTTGACCATCATCTCCATAGGAGTGAGGACAACTCGTGGCGTAGATGGCGAAGGGGGAGGGTTGGAAAAATCTCCTGGTGGGGAGAATCCTTCGTCGCCTCTCTCATGCTCATCACTTGAATGCAAAGTATCCATGCCGCTTCGGGTGACGACCATGCACTAGGATCTTTGGTTCTTAAGTTCACGAGGACCTTGGTTCTTGAGGGTCTTGAGGTTCTTGAGTTCTTGGGTTCTTGAGGATCTTGAGGTTCTTGAGGGTTTCTTTCGCTTGCAAATCGCGTTGGAGAAGGATCTTCTCTTCACCCGAGTTCTACCCTTTTCTCCGGGCGCACACCTTGGTGGCCTTGCGCTCACACCAAGGTTGCTTTTTCCCACCTCACGTCGATTGACCGGCCGCTAAGTGCACGGTCCGCTCTCAATGAGTGAAAAGAGACACAAGGGGAGGCTGGACAAGCCCTTCTTTCTTAGGATTCCTGTCACTCTTCAACAAAACACGATTAGGAATCGCCACGCCCAAGTAACCTTGAGTTCGTGCGATCGCAACAAGCAAAAAAAATATTGTGGTTCTTGTGGTTCTTTCCTTGAGTAATGCAGAACACTTCCAAAGCTCTAATACCAATGCTAGGTGCAGCGGAATGAATGTTGTTTTTTCTCAAGATTAGTGATCTTTATTGCTCAAGGTTCCTTTTAGTTCTTAGGGAAATAGAGAGCTTTCCGTCTTGTAGAGTGTTGTGGTCACGAACGAGTGGATATTGTGCGTGCAAGTGAATGAGACTGAGAGAAGGAGAGAGAAGAGATACGACACCCGAGAGGTTGTAAAACCCTCCTCCGAAGGCCCCACTCTCGTCGGCGAGAGTGGTCTACTTTGATTGCACAAAGGTGTACAATGCGTATGCAATGGACTGATGCAACTTGGACTATGCCAATGACGACGACGGTGATGACGACGACGACTCGATGGCTGAAATCTGTAGTCTTCTATCTGCTGTTTTTCGGGGCTGTTTTGGTGGCTGAAAATGACTGTTTTGGCAGCGATTTTATGGCTGAAAATGGGGGAAGTTGGAACATCTGCAACCGATCTGGGGGCTGATCTGCTATTGTGTATCTGCTGAAAACGGTGTGTATCTAACTGCTGAATTTGCTGATCAAAAAAACGCTGAGATGACTGGTCCCAAAACGCTGAACTGAGCAGAGGTTGGCTGGCGTTTTGCAAGGAAAAACGCTGCTGAAGCTGTAGCGTTTTTGTAATGAAAACGCTGGCTGAATGGTGCTGTGGGGATCTGCTATGGCTGGGCTGCTTCTTCAAAACGCCAAGGCTGAAATAACCAAAAACGCTAGAAGGCTGATTCTGCAAAACGCTGGAGAAGCTGGATCTGCTGGCGATGGTGCTGCGGGGGGGTACTGCTAAGAAGTTGCCTGTTGAGCGGGAAGCTCCTGCTGCCTCTTCTGCCAGAAAGTGCTAACTTGGGTTTGCTTATGTATTAACTTAGCAAAATTGCCCTACCTACTTTTGTTGGAAAGTCACTTAAAAATAATAAGTGAAAATAACCAAAAATAGGAAAATAGGCTAAATGCATTGGAAAATTCCCCTAACTGATGCTAATGGATTTTGATGGGAATTCCGATGATCATGTTGTGTGCAACCGGAGGATATGCATCTATACTAAGTGACTGGGCATGCACGGTCTACAAATAGACTCACAAAAGTGCCAGATCACTGCTAATCTAAATTGACTGGACTGACTGAACCCTGCTGTGGTATAGCTTGTCCACGGACACATAGAGTTGGACGTGTCAGGTGACATCTGTACATATTGATCTGCCTGAAAGATCTTTTCCTTGGTATGCAAAATGGGAGGAACTTTCACATGACCTTCGACAATTTCAAAAGGTGCTTTGCTTGTTGAAGAATGTACTGTGTTATTGTACGCATATTCAACCAACGGCAAATACGGCTCCCACTTCGCCTTGTGCTCTGACACATAGCACTTAAGGAGATCCAAGACAGTAGAATTTGCCTCTTCTGACTGCCCATCTGTCTGTGGATGAAACGACGATGAGAACTTAAGCGTAGTGCCCATATTCTCAAATATGCCTCTCCAAAATAGACTTGTCATCCGTGGGTCACGATCACTGACAATCGACTGTGGAATACCATGGTACTTGAAGATATTGTACATAAAGAGACATGCCATATGATCTGGTTTTATCTTCTTCCTAATAGGAATGAGATGAGCTTGCTTGCTGAATCTGCAAATAATAGTCCAGATTCCATCATTCCCTGTCTGTGTTCTTGGAAGATCAAAGATAAAATCCATATCTATGCTTTCCCATGGTTTATCTGGAATCGACAATAGCTGTAACAGCCTTGGTGCCTTTTGCCTGTCAAACTTGACCTTTTGGGAAATCACGCATGCTCGCGCAAAGGCATCCACATCTCTCCTCAAGGTAGGCCAATAAAAGAATGTCTCAACCGCTTTTACTGTAGCATCTATACCACGATGTCCTGCATACGGTAGGACATGACTCTCTACCATGACCTTATGTCGCAATGGCCTAGTGACACAGAGTCTACCATGCATCATCATAAAACCATCTCTGAGGAGGTAGTGCTCACGGCGTTGTCCTTCCTGTAACTGTTCGAAGATCCTTGCAAAGTCTTCATCATTTGCATATTGTTCCTTCATGTCATCAAGCTCATGATGATAAGGAATTGACACAGCTGAAATTTGTGGCTTTCTTGATAACGCACCAGCCACAACATTCTTCTTGCCTGCCACATGCACAATCTGGAAGTGAAACATGGAGAGAATGTTTGCCCATCGCATATGCTTTTCCGATAGCTTTGACTTTGTCAGAAAGTATCGCAAGGTCTCATGATCCGTTTGGACAACAAAATCAGCACCTAGCAGATAGTGTTTCCTACTTAAGAGCGCATGAATCACAGCCAGTAACTCTTTTTCATAGACCTGCATGGTCATCTCTGGCCCTTGCAAGATTCTACTCTCATAGGCTACTACCCTGCCATCTTGCATTAGCACTGCACCAATGCTACTGCCACAAGCGTCACACTGAACCACAAGGCAAAACAATGACTGAATCTGAAGTCATCTTTTTTTCAGAGATTAAAAGCTGAAATCTCTTTCTGGGTCCATCTGAAAGTGACCTCTTTCTTTTGCAAAGCATGTAAAGGTGAAGCAATCTCTGCAAAGTTGCGAATGAATCGTCTGTAGTAAGAACATAGGCCTAAGAAGCTACGGACATCGTGCACAGTCCTTAAAGCTGGCCATGTCTTGATTGCTTCCACCTTCGCAGGATCGATTCGGACACCATCCTTTGACACAATGTGTCCGAGGAAGTGGATCTCTTCCAAGAAGAACTCGCTTTTCTAGCCATTGATGAGCAATCTGTTCCTGCGCAACTCTTCGAACACAATGGTCAAGTGATGCCTATGCTCCTCTTCATTCTTTGAGTTCCACCTTCGCAGGATCGATTCGGACACCATCCTTTGACACAATGTGTCCGAGGAAGTGGATCTCTTCCAAGAAGAACTCGCTTTTCTAGCCATTGATGAGCAATCTGTTCATGCGCAACTCTTCGAACACAATGGTCAAGTGATGCCTATGCTCCTCTTCATTCTTTGAGTAGACTATCATGTCATCAAGGAATGTGCCAACAAAGTTTTGATAGGGACGGAAGATCCTATCCATCATCCTATTGAACGTAGCAGGAGCATTCGTAAGACCAAACTAAGAACTCATAGAGACCAAATGTCGTTCTAAACGCAGTCTTATTCTTATCCTCAGGCCTAATTCGAATCTGACGGTACCCACTTTTAAGGTCGATCCATCTGAAAATCGCCGCACCCTCTAGGCGGTCAAGAATATCATCAATCCTTGGAATAGGGAACCTATTCTTGATGGTATTCTTATTCAACGCACGGTAGTCAATACACATGCGCCACGAGCCATCCTTTTTCTGTACTAAGAGCACTGGAGAGCAATAGGGTGACGAGCTAGGCTGAATCGGCCCTTTCTCTAAGAGCTCCTCCACTTGGCTCATAATCTCTTTCCGCTGCACCTCACTAACCCTATATGATGGCCTATTTGGTGGGCTACAACCTGGCACCAAATCAATCGCATGATCCTCGGGCCTCTCCGGCGGTAGTTGAGACGGTAATGAATCAGAAAAACAACCATTAAACTTTTGCAAAAATGCTAGCCTGTCTTTATCTAACACAGATAAATTTGACTGGCAACTATCTGAAACATCACGCGCAAAAACCAAGTACGCAGAAAGATGATTCTTTATTACAGAAGTGATAGCAGAAGCAGATACAATAGGGACTGACTCTCCTTTTAGCTTTACATCCAAGATGTGAGTTTTGCCCCTATGCTGTACAGTGATCTTTTTGTTGTAGGCATCCAAGACTCCATGTACTCGGAACATCCAAGGGATCCCCAACAAGACATCACATCCTTCCAGTGGCATGATGTAGAACTCTTATGTGTCCACATCCGACTGAATATGCAGACGCAGCTTTCCAATGATGGGAGTAACGCACTCTGAATGGCCAGGACATGCCAATCCAGCCTCTGCGGTATACCCCATCTCTTCAGCTCTGATGCCCAGCTTCATAGCTAATTCTGGCGTGATAAAGTTTGCTTTGGCACCTGGATCAAAAAAGATAAGTGCCATCTGGTCTCTAACTTTACCCCACGCTCTGCATAACTCACTGGCATACTAGGCCTGTCGCCCAACATGTCTGGCACTAAACCTGCCGAGGACATAGGCTTCTTTCCTTTCCTGTCCTCTTTGTCATCTGAGTCAGGTGGCCTCTTCTTTTGTGGATAGTTGGTTGCAAAGTGAACAGTCTGCTCGCATATAAAGCACTTATTTTCAGCCATCAAGACCTTCTTTTCCTCGGGCGTCTTACGCATAAAAGGCTTCCTTTTCTGCTTCCTTGCCTGCGCTCTAAAAGTCTCAGCTGAACCTTTGCCTTTATTGAACCTAGCTGGCCCCTGGGACGCTTCAAGAGCAGCTCTCGTAAAGGGCTGCTTTGCTGAATTTTTCTTTTTCTGCCCTCCTTTCTCGTTGCTCAGAAACCCACTGTCTTCTCCTTTCAACAAGGCAAGACCAGTGTTAGCAACTTCCATAAGCTGAGTGAGGGTAGCCACTCTGTTCTTGGTACAGTAATCGCGAAGCCCTTTAGGCAACCCACAACAGTACTTCTCAATCTGCTCTGTCAATGGCACAAATCTGTAGGAGGTCACTGAGAGTAACGCTCTACAAAACCTCCTATTGTACTCCAGCAAGCTCTTGCATGTAGCCGAAGTAAGCTGGTGCCAATCTGTAATGACATCGGCTTCAAATTCATCTGACAGCCAAGCAGCTCCTGCATAAGCTGTATCAAACTGTTGGAGGAAAGTGAGAGCCTTTGCTTTATCCTCGAAGCCACTAAAGGTGCTGAATTTCACAGTTGCACCACCTTCTTTGTATGGTTTTGGCTTTTCTAATGGCCCCAAATTGTCATAGGGAAGCATCTGCAACATGGGCACTGTAGTAGGGACCATCTGTGCCCCTTGGTCATTGAGATTCTGCATCAAAGGTGCCATAACTGGCTGCTGTCCAGAAAAACCAGCCATGCCAAAATTGACATGTGGCACCCCAAACTGGCCCTGATTGCCCTGAAAGCCTTGCTACATGCCAATGTTACCATACATGGGGTTTGGCGTCATGCCATGCATACCCCCAAACACTGTTCCCGGCATGTACTGCTGGCTTCCAAGCGCATAACCAGCCATACTTTGGAACACCGATCCACCCCCGAAATACCCAGGATGTACCGTGGGTGGTGGAAAAACCTGACGCATTGCCTGGAGATTGGTTCCCTGTCCATTCAATGCAACATTTTGACCCTGAAAGGTGGCGGGTTGAACTGGCAAAACCTGTGGAGTAGGGATCCTTGCCATCTGTTCATGGTCAGGAGGGACCTGTCTAGGAGCCTGACGTGACTCTGCAACATGTGAATGCTCCCTGTCCTGCTCAGTCGCATGGGGGACCTGGGCTTGAGCCTCAACGGGCTCTGTACGCTGAGGGCATTCCCTTGCCTGCTGTGACTTTAATGGTGCTTGCAAATAATCCATAAACCTGGGATTCTGCACCAATTGAGTGAGGACATTCACAGCAACAACTAATTGTGACCTCAACACATCCTCTTCAAAGTGCCCAGTCATGAATCCTTGAACCTGTTCATGCTGCGCATTCACACGAACAAAAGGCGTAGACAATGGCGGTTGTGAACTCTCGCCAACTTCATGCTGTAAAGGAATAGCCTGTCTACCCTGGGAAGAGGAACCCTCTTCTCTCGCATTGTTTGTCGTGTCAGTCATAGTGTAATTCCAAGTTCCTGTGCTTTGTGTCTTCGCCGCAAACCAACCAAGGCTCTCTTCTTAAAGAAAAAGTGATCTTATCCCGGCAATGGAAACATGAAACCGGCCCGTGGGGCGGTAGACGTTAGCTTTCACCCGATTCTTCAACACTTCACTTTACGACACAAAGCAATGACTTAAAAGGAACCTGTAACTGAGACTGAATTACACTTCAAGGCAAATAGCACGGCCAGAAGCTAGAATGCTTCCAAGCAGACAGCGACACATGTAGGCCCCAAAGGTTGGCGCCCCTTTCGGTGTTTCTTTATTCTTTAACAGAGAGAGTAAAAGCTGTGGTTCCCTACAAGCTTCCCCGCACTATCTGGGCTGAATTCCATCTGTTCTGGCCCGATTTCGGCAACATAACTGTACTAGGACCCTTCACAGTCACTATCCCTACGCATTAGATGACTTCCCCAACGCATTAGATGACTTTCCCGACGCATACGGACACTTTGCAAAACCTGGCGAGAATCTGCAGCACGCTAAATTCTCTGTTTTTCTGCCCCGAAAATGCACCAGATCACCTGTACAGCGGTCCCCTCGCGTCCCCGAACCTCCTGGGGGTATTAGGGACCGTTTAGGGCCGAAACCCTAAACCTGCAAAAATACACAGCAGGCTGTAATTCCCTGTTTTGGGCTCCGTTTCGTGTGCCGGTCGCATCCGCAGCAACATACTGCTCATAGGGGGGGGAGAGAGAGCAGTGCGTAGCGTGCAGGGCATCACTCCTGGCACCGCACTGTACATAAGAGGGAAAGGAAGCACTCCATAGCTCTTGCAACCTATTGCAATCCACCTACAGCTGAAAATGGCGCCCCCTCCCTCTTGTAGACTCCCCTCAAAGTGGCAGAAGTGCTCACAGAGTCACACCTCGCCGAGTTTCCGACTTTGGCCAACTTGACTAAAAATATCTCAACTGGTGCGTCAGTTGACTTGGCAGCAGAGCAATAAAATGTTCCCCTTGTCATTCCAGAGCTAATGACGCGAACACATTTCACGGCCCAAAATAGCAGTTCCCTAAATTTTAGGAGATGCTTCCATGGCACTCACATTGGTCATCTGCAAGGTTGTTTCCGTACGTACGTACGGTATGGTTCCGTACCGTACGGTATCCGTACGCACCGTACGATTCCGTACGTACCCAAAAAAAAAAAAAAAAAAAAAAAAAACCTCTGAAAAAATAAACCTCTGTAAAAAAAAAAAAAACGCCAACAGTGCCTATTCCCCGTGGTCGGATTAGGTGGGCGAGGCCTTTAATAAGTCCACCTATCCTATATTGGTTATTATCACAACAGAGAATCGGAGAGTAGAACAGAGTCTCTGCACAGAGACCAAGGAAGGATTTGCCGCCACCGATAAGGTTCTTTCTCCCTCCCTCCCTCCCTCTCTTTGTGTTTTGAGTCTGCAAGGAGGCACTCTAGAGTCCTGACCTCGCGAAAGATTGTAAGTTTTGTATTCAACTTGGAAGTGTGCGTTAATTGTGTTGCAGAGTTATCTAGCGGTTACTTAACTTGTGGGGTGATTTTAAGTGTTTTTTGAAAGTTGTGGCTATGTTTAAGTATTGTGCAGTGTTTTTAAACTAGATAGGTTGTATATAAATTTGAAATTCTTTGTATTTTTAGCTTTTAAAAAATATACTACGAATTTTACGTACCTTATGGCCCAATCCATACGGTACAACGTACAGTACGTACCGAACACGTACCGAATACTACGTACCTTACAACCTTGGTCATCTGACCATCAATCACCACTGGAACCACATCAAAAATTGCAATGTCGACCAGCTATCAGGTGATTTACACTTGTAGCCCCATCGTGGCTAACCTTAGTCCATTTGCCCAACTTCAGTGCTCACTGGCCGTCCGGCCTAGACTCTCACTGTCCGCCTCACACCATGCAACTCGGGCATTGGCATTTCCAGAGGGGTGCTTTAAAACAAGTCAAATAAAATTCCCCCAAGAAGAAATCAACAAGTAAAGTTGCCACAGACTCGTGACACGTGCAAGTGTATGAGACTGAGAGATAGAGAAAGAAGAGAGATACGACACCAGAGACATTGTAAAACCCTCCTCCGAAGGCCCCACCCTCTATGGCGAGAGTGTTCTACCTATGATTGCAAAAATCTCTACAACGCTTGGACTTGCCGACGATGTCGACGGCGATGAGGACGACGACGAGACGGGCTGAAATCTGAGAATGCTAAGGGCTGAAATCTGCAAATCTTTATCTGCTGAATTCTGACTCTATGTCAGTGACGATGTCGATGACGACGATGGGACGACGACGCGCTGAGCTGAAACTGTAAACCTTGTGGAAACTGACCGGGCGGTGGGGAACTGCTGCGGGAAGGTGAGATTTGCGAGGTTCGGGACTTGATCTGCGATGTCTAAGGGCTGAAAACTGAAAACGCCGAGGTTTCTTGAGTTTCTGTCGCGGAGAATCTGCAAAACGCTAGGGTGTGAAGCAGACGCAAAAACGCTAGGGCTGAAAATTTGCAAACCTGTCGTCGGTTGTCTTTCTAGGCAAAACGCTAGGCTGATCTGCTGTTCTCTTGCAAAAATGCTAAGGCTCTTGCTGTCTTGTGGTAGCCGAGGCTGATCTGCTAAGCAAAAACGCCAGGCTAGTCTTGATGAAAAACGCTAGGGCTAGGGGAGTCGGCTTGGAGGAGAAAACGCCACCAAGGGAGGTTCTTGCTGAGAAGTAGCCTGTTGAGCACTGGTGCTCCTGATGCCTCTTCTGCCAATTAGTACTAGTCTAGGTTTGCTTATATACAAACTTACTCAATTTGCCCTACCTACTTTTTAACAAAAGTCACTTAAAAATAATAAGTGAAAATTGTCAAAAATAGGGAAAATAGGCTAAATGCACTAGAAAATTCCCTTGAAGGATTCTGATGGATTCTGATGGGAATGCTTATGATCATGCTGTGTGCAACCAGAGGATATGTATCTACACTAAGTGACTGGGCATGCACGGTCTACGAATAGACTCACAAAAGTACCAGATCACTTCTAAATCTAGACTGATTGGACTGACTGAACCCTGTTATGTTGTAGCTTGTCCACGGACACATAGGGTTGGATGTGTCACGTGACATCCCCTCCTTTTCAAAGTGAGGTACTGGTACCGAACTGTATGGCGTCGAGGGAGATCGCCAATAGCATCCGAAATCCTGGAAGGGACTCTTCGCCGGCCCACTCTGATGTGTGGGTCGTGCAGTACTTCAACTTCATAAAGGTCTGCAACGCTTGCTTCTTTGGGCCGCGCCGAAAGCAACACAAAGTCTTCTGTGGCTCCATCAGTGCTTCAACTTCGTCGAGAGTCATGCTGCTTTCTCTTCAAGAATCCTCCATGGCTGAAAATTCCTGAAACCACTTCCAACACAAAACAAGAACATACCCATTCCATGTAAAGTGACTAGAAAAAATCTCGTCTTCCTAAAAGACTGTGCATGCAATGTAGATGAACCAATAGACGGAGTGCCAAACCGTTCACCACACACACCCAAACAATGAGATCGGATCTTTCTCTTTTGATCTAAAGCAATCAACTGTGGCAATTCACAACGGAAATGCCCATGCTTGGTGCTCATACTTTCATGTGCTCTTTCTACGACTGTGTCATGCCAAGGGAGAGACATGGAATATGACTTCCTTGAATGCATACTTTTCAGCTTTTCATGAAAAATCCGCATACATTCGTACTCATTCATGAGTAAAACGTGCTCAACGTACAGTATGTCATGCCTAAGAAAAGGGATCACATAAAGATGCTGACGAAAATACAGGAAACAATCACGAATGAAACACTCGTACAATGCGTCCTGACAAATCATTCAAACACTTAGTACTTCCTGTGAGGGTTCTTTGGACCTAGGCTCGAGAGCCAAGATCGATCCTTCCTGAGGGGGTTCTTTGGACCTAGGCTCGAGAGCCAAGATCGATCCTTCGTGATTGATCGAATCTGCAACGAGGTTAGCTTCGCTAGAAAAAGCATCAACTAACACATCATCTTTGTGAACAATCACATCATCTTCATGCAACTCATCATGCTTGTGAAAAATCACATCTTGATCATGCAAATCATCATGCTCATCATTATCATTCAAATCATCATGCAAATCATTGTCATTCAAATCATCATGCTTGTCTTTGTCATTCAAATCATCATGGTATCATTATCATTCAATTCATCATGCTTATCATCATCCAAATGCTGTGTGTCATGCTTTGGAGAAGACGAGACCGAGAGTCTCCTTCTCCTGAATCCGTTCAATCTTCGCCTGCACATTAAAAATGAGGAAGAATGAACAACGTTCTTGCGATCCAATTCTATTTTTCTTTCTGTGTACTTGCGATCAAATTCTTTGGCCTCCAAGCGTAATTGCTCGCGCTCACGCTCCATGGCTACCATTCTTGCTTCGTGCCACGTTGTCATCATGTCCATCATCGTCTTGCACCAAGGCTCCATAGGATCTGGTGCAATCCTTGGCATAGATGGGGAAGGGGGAGGGTCGGAAAAACCTCCTGGTGGGGACAATTCTTCTTCGCTACTCCCATGCTCACCACCTCCATGCGAAGTATCCATTCCGCTTCGGGTGATGACCATCCACTGAAGTCTTGGGTTCTTAAGTTCACGAGGAACTTGGGTTCTTGCGGGTCTTGGGTTCTTGAGGTTCTTGAGGGTCTTGAGGTTCTTGAGGGTTTTCTTTCGCTTGCAATCTGTGTTAGAGAAGAATCTTCTCTTCACCCGAGTTCTGCTCTTTTCCGTGGGAGCACCCCTAGGCGGCCTTGCGCTCACACCAAGGTTGCTTTTTCCCGCCTCACGTCGATTGGCCGGCCGCTAAGTGCACAGTCCGCTCTCAATGAGTGAAAAGAGGCACAAGGGGAGGCTGGACAAGCCCTTCTTTCTTGGGTTTCCTATCACTCTTCAAAAACACGATTAGGAATCGACACACGCAAGAGAACTTGGGTTACGTGCAACCGCAACAAGCAAAAAAAATTATTGTGGTTCTTTCCTTGAGTGATACTTAACACTACCAAAGCTCTGATACCAATGTAAGGTGCAGCGGAATGAATGTTTAAACTTTGCTCAAGATAAGTGCTCCGAACTGTGCTCAAGGTTCCTTTTTGTTCTTATGGAAGGGAGAGCATTCCGTTCTTAATGAGAGAGTGCAATGATCACAAACAAAGTGAATGGACACTGTGCGTGCAAGTGTATGAGACTGAGAGATAGGAGAGACACGACACCAGAGACGTTGTAAAACCCTCCTCCGAAGGCCCCACCCTCTATGGCGAGAGTGGTCTACTTATGATTGCACAAATCTCTGAAATGCTTGGACTTGCCGACGATGTCGACGGCGATGAGGACGACGACGAGACGGGCTGAAATCTGAGAATGCTAAGGGCTGAGCTCTGCAAATCTTTATCTGCTGAATTCTGACTCTATGTCGGTGACGATGTCGATGACGACTATGCGACGAAGACGCGCTGAAAACGCAGATGCTGAAATCTGCGTTTTGCGGGCTAAAACTGTAAACCTTGTGGAAACTAACCGGGCGGTGGGAAACTGTTGCGGGAAGGTGAGATCTGGGAGGTTCGGGACTTGATCTGCGATGTCTAAGAGCTGAAAACTGAAAACGCTGAGGTTTCTTGAGTTTCCGTCGCCGAGAATCTGCAAAACGCTAGGGTGTGAAGCAGATGCAAAAACGCTAGGGCTGAAAATCTACAAACCTGTCGCTGGGTGTCTTGCTAGGCAAAACGCTAGGCTGATCTGCTGTTCTATTGCAAAAACGCTAAGGCTCTTGCTGTCTTGTGGTAGCCGAGGCTGATCTGCTAAGCAAAAACGCTAGGCTAGTCTTGATGAAAAACGCTAGGGCTAGGGGAGTCGGCTTGGAAGAGAAAACCCCACCAAGGGAGGTTCTTGCTGAGAAGTTGCCTGTTGAGCATTGGTGCTCCTGATGCCTCTTCTGCCAATTAGTGCTAGTCTAGGTTTGCTTATATACAAACTTACTCAATTTCCCCTACCTACTTTCCAACAAAAACCACTTAAAAATAATAAGTGAAAATTGTCAAAAATAGGGAAAATAGGCTAAATGCACTGGAAAATTCCCCTGCAGAATTCTGATGGATTCTTATGGGAATGCTTATGATCATGCTGTGTGCAACCAAAGGATATGCATCTACACTAAGTGACTCGGTGTCACCAGCGTGTGACTACTATCTATCCTTTTTGTTGATTTCTTTCTTATTACCTATTTACTTTCACTTTTTGGAAACACCCCTCGGGAAATCTAACTGCCCTGCATTGCATAGCTAGTGTGGAACTGTCCAGAAGGAGTCCAGGCCTGAGGGCAAGAGAGCACTAAGGTTGGACAAGGACTATGGTTAGCCAAGTGGGGTCATTGACTAGCCAAAGTGGAATCCTTTGCTACAGAGGCTACATTTCAGTTTTGGATGTGGCCGCAGTGTACAAAGAGGGTCGGATGACCTAGAAAGATACAATGGCAGCATCTCCTAAAATTTAGGGAACTGCTATTTTGGGACCTGAAAATGTGTTGGCGTCATTACCTCCAGAATGACAAAGGGAACATTTTCTTACTCTGCTGTGAAGTCAACTGGGCAACCGGTTGGGATATTTTTAGGCGGCAACCCCGAAACGGGAAAATGCTTGTAAATGTGCCAAGTGGCACATTCTAGTGCAGTTTCCAATGCAAGAAGGAGTTGGCGCTGAATTTGAAGGGAAGAAGGGCTCATTTGCTGATTTTGTCACAGGTTAAGAGCTATGGAGTGCTTGCTTTCCCTCTTATGCACAGTGCGGTGCCAGGAGTGATGCCCTGCACGCTACGCACTGCCCTCTCTCTCCCCTTTGGCAGTATGTTATGCCCCTCTAGTGGGCTCTTCATTTGACCAATGTACAGTTGCGTGGGTTCATGCGCGATTGCCGAGGCAAGAGCCTCTTGCACAGGTACTGGATTAGCTAGCAGCTAATCCCCCCACAGGTACAGGTGAATTCGGAGAGGTTTCACGCCAGAAATCTCGTCCGATTCAAAGGGCAAGTAGCCCTACAGGTGCGGGAGCTCGAGGACTTGCTAGGGATGCGACCGGCACGCGAAACGGAGCCCGAAACAGCGAATTACAGCCTGCTGTGTATTTTTGCAGGTTTAGGGTTTTGGCCCTAAACGGACCCTAATACCCCCAGGAGGTTCGGGGACGCAAGGGGACCGCTGTACAGGCGATCTGGCGCATTGTCAGGGCTGAAAACAGAGAATTCAGCGTGCTGCAGATTCTCGCCAGGTTTTGCAAAGTGCCCGTATGCGTCGGGAAAGTCAGTCAATGCGTGGGAATACTGACCGTGAAGGGTTCTAGTACAGTTATGCTGTCGAAATCGGGCTGGAACAGTGGAAATTCAGCCGAGTTTGTGCGGGGCAGCTTGTAGGAACCACAGCGTTTATTCCCTCTTTTGAACAATAAAGAAATATCGAAAGGGGCGCCTAAGTTAGGGGCCAATCTGGTGTCCGTCTACTCATACAGGTGCAATCTAGCAACCTGTATCCCTCTCCCCTTTGTTGTGTCTTGAAAGTACAGGTAAAATAGACGACTAATAATGGGTGAAAGCTAAATCAAGGTTTAAAGTAAAGTCTACCACCCTTTTTGGATTGAACAGGCCGGTTTCATGGTTCCATTGCCGGGATTAAATCACTTTTTCCCATAGAAGTGAGCCTTGGTCAGTTTTGGGCTTGAAGACACAAGGGATCATAGACCAGACACAGGGAATTGCAATTATGGCTGACAGACCAGATGATGTGACTGAAGAGGTTTCCTCTTCACAGGGTCAACAGACACATGAAGTGGGTGAGTCCTCAAGACCACCACAGACTGATGATGATATATTCAGGACCCAGTTGGCTACTGCTGTGGCTATGTTCACACAAGTAATGCAGAATCCGAGGTTTTTAGCCTTTCTGCAACCTCCGGTTCCGTCTCAGCAAGTTGGGTCACTGGATCATATTCAAAAGCCTGTTAAGGCTCGAACACAGGTGATTCATACCGCACAGTCAATGGAAACACCCGTACACTTGACGGAGAACATGCAGTCTCCACAACGTATGCCTAAGGTGCAAGAACAGGTGGCTGAGATGCCAGTTTTTCAAGCTGTACCAATTCAGCCCGCCACTTTTCAACAGCCTATAGCTGGTTCTAATGGGCAGGGAAGCAACTTACAGGCTATGCAACAGGTCTTCCCACCACCTTCAGTACACCCTGGCTATTTTGGAGGTGGATCGGTATTCCAGAGCATGGCTGGTCATGCACCTGGAAATCAGTTTTATACGCCAGGAACAGTGTTTGGGGGTGCTCAAACGATGATGCCTAACCCCATGTACAGTGTCATGGGTATGCAACCAGGGTTTCAAAGCACTCAGGGCCAGTTCGGGATGCCACAGGCAAATTTTGGTATGGCTGGAATTACAAATCAGCAGCCAAATATGGCATTTCCAGGTCAAGTTAATAGCGGCCAAGGAACACAGATGAACCCTAATAGTGTTCCCATGTTTCAGTCACTTCCATATGACAATTTAACGCCGCTGGAGAGGCCAACTCCGTACAAAGAAGGTGGCAAAGGTGTGTCATTCACGACCTTTACAGGGTTTGATGACAGGAAGAAGGCTCTTTCATTCCTCCAGCAGTTTGATAAGGCCTATGCAGGGGGAAACTTTACAGAGGCTTCAAAGGTCCGCAAGGCAGCCACTTTCTTGACAGGGAATGCGGGACAATGGTGGACAACTTTATTGCTTCAAGGGCAAGCTCCGTCCACATGGATTTACTTTAAGCAGATTTTTGCAGCAGCATGGTTATCTGATGATTTCGAAGCAGATGTCATGACAGAATGGCACCAGCTTAATGCTGCCACTTGCAGAAATCTGGATGATTACAATCGGAAGTTTTGGAAAGCTCTACTTCCAGTAACTTCCTATAGGTTTGTGCCATTGACAGAACAGATAGAAAAATACTGTTGTGGCCTACCCAAAGGATTGAGAAAATACTGCACAAAGACCAAAGTCACTACTTTGACGCAGCTCATCGAGGTAGCAAACACTGGCAATGGTTTGCTCAAGGGAGAAGATTGTGAATTTAACACTGGCGTCAAGGCAGGATCAGGCAAGAAAAATTCAGCCAAGAAGCACGTTCCCAATGAGGCTCCTAAAGGGACTCAGGAGTCGGCCAACACAGGGAAAGACAAAGCTACGGCTGAATCAGAAAAAGGACCAGCAAAGAAATGGAAAAGACGTTTTCCTCGCAAGTCAGAAGAGCAAAAGAAGGTCCTGAGGACAGAGAACAAATGCTTTATATGTGAGCAACCTGGCCACATTGCTTACAATTGTCCTACAAAGAAAAGGCCAGCTGATTCTGAAGACAAGGAAGACAAGAAAGGAAAGAAGCCCATGGCTGGTCTAGTGCCAGATATGGTGGGCGACAAGCCAAATTCAGATGCAAGTGAGCTTTGCAGAGCATGGGGAAAGGTTAGGGATCAAACAGTGCTTATCTTCTTTGATCCAGGTGCCAAAGCCAACTTCATTTCCCCAGAATTGGCTTCAAAGTTGGGAATCAGACCTGAAGAGATGGGGTATACAGCAGAGGCAGGTTTGGCATGTCCTGGCCATACAGAGGCTGTGACACCCATCATTGGAAAGTTGCGTCTACATATCCAGTCCTATGTAGATGCTGAAGAATTTTACATCATGCCACTGGACGCATGTGATGTGTTGTTAGGTATTCCTTGGTTGTTTCGTGTACAGGGAATCATGGATGCCTACAACAAAAAGATCACTGTACAGAGCAGGGGAAAGACTCACATTCTGGATGTAAAGCTTAAAGGGGAGTCTATTCCTACTGTATCAGCTTCTGCTATTACTTCTGTAATGAAAAAGCATCTTTCTGCGTACTTGGTTTTTGCACGTGAAGTGTCAGATTGTGATGAATCAAATTTATCTGTGCTAGATAAAGAAAGGTCAATGTTTTTACAACAGTATAGTGACTGTTTTTCCGATTCATTACCGTCTCAATTACCGCCAGAGAGACCCGAGGACCATGCGATAGATTTGGTGCCAGGCTGTAGCCCACCAAATAAGCCTCCGTACAGGGTTAGTGCGGCTCAGCAGAAAGAGATAATGGGCCAAGTACAGGAGTTGTTAGAAAAGGGGCTGATTCAGCCCAGTTCATCTCCATTTTGTTCTCCAGTGTTGTTGGTGCAAAAAAAAGATGGCTCATGGCGTATGTGCATCGACTACCGTGCACTGAACAAGAATACCATCAAGAATAGGTTCCCTATACCTAGAATTGATGATATTATGGACAAATTAGAAGGAGCAGCTATGTTTAGCAGGATAGATCTAAAGAGTGGGTACCATCAGATCCGCATTAGATCAGAGGATGTGCACAAGACTGCTTTTAGAACAACGTTTGGCCTTTACGAATTTTTAGTGATGCCCTTTGGTCTCACAAATGCTCCTGCTACGTTTAATAGGATGATGGACAGAATTTTCCGTCCACACCTGCAGTTTGTTGGTACATTCTTTGATGACATGATAGTCTACTCAAAGAATGAAGAGGAGCATAGGCATCACTTGGCCATTGTGTTCAAAGAGCTACGCAGTCATAGGTTGCTCATCAATGCAAAGAAAAGTGAGTTTTTTCTGGAAGAGATTCACTTTCTGGGACACATTGTCTCAAAGGATGGTGTCAGAATGGATCCTGTAAAAGTCGAAGCGATCAAGTCATGGCCAAATTTGAAGACGGTGCATGATGTCCGAAGCTTTTTGGGACTATGCTCCTATTACAGAAGGTTTATCCGAAATTTTGCTGAGATTGCTTCACCTTTACATGCTCTTCAAAAGAAGGCAGTCACCTTTAGATGGACACAAAAAGAGATTTCAGCTTTTAATCTCTTAAAGGAAAAGATGACTTCAGATCCAGTCATTGTGTTGCCAGATCTTAGGAAGTCATTTGTGGTCCAGTGTGATGCCTGCGGTAGTAGCATTGGTGCTGTGCTAATGCAAGATGGCAGGGTAGTAGCCTATGAGAGCAGAATTTTGCAAGGGCCAGAGATGACCATGCAGGTCTATGAGAAAGAGTTACTGGCTGTGATTCATGCGCTCTTAAGTTGGAAACACTACCTGCTAGGTGCAGATTTCGTTGTCCAAACGGATCATCAGACCTTGCGATACTTCTTGACACAGACAAAGTTATCTGAGAAGCATATGCGATGGGCAAATATCTTGTCCATGTTCCATTTTCAGATTGTGCATGTGGAAGGCAAGAAGAACGTTGTGGCTGATGCCTTGTCAAGGAAGCCACAAATTTCAGCTGTGTCGATTCCTTATCATCATGAACTTGATGATATGAGAGAACAGTATGCAAATGATGAAGATTTTGCAAGGGTCTTCGAGCAACTAATGGATGGACAACGTCATGAACACTATCTTCTTAAAGACGGGTTCATGATGATGCATGGAAGATTGTGTGTCACAAAGCCATTGCGACGCAAAGTTATGGAAGAGAGTCATGTCCCACCGTATGCAGGGCATCGTGGTATCGATGCTACAGTTAAAGCGGTTGAGACATTCTTCTATTGGCCTACATTGAGAAGAGATGTGGATGCCTTTGTGCGAGAATGCCTAATATGCCAAAAGGTCAAGTTTGACAGGCAAAAGGCACCAGGGTTATTGCAACCACTACCTATTCCAGATAAACCATGGGAAAGTATTGCTATGGATTTTATCTTTGATCTTCCGAGAACGCAGACAGGAAATGATGGTATTTGGACCATTATTTGCAGATTCAGCAAACAGGCTCATTTTATTCCTGTCAGGAAGAAGATAAAGCCAGATCAAATGGCACGCTTGTTTATGAGCAATATTTTCAAGTATCATGGCATGCCACAGTCGATTGTCAGCGACCGTGATCCACGCATAACAAGTTTGTTCTGGAGAGGCTTGTTTGAGAATATGGGCACCACGCTCAAATTCTCTTCGTCATTTCATCCTCAAACAGATGGGCAGTCAGAAGAGGCAAATTCTACTGTCCTAGATCTGCTGAAGTGCTATGTGTCAGAGCATAAAGGAAAGTGGGAGCAGTATTTGCCATTGGTGGAGTATGCATACAATAATACAGTGCATTCATCAACTGGCAAGGCACCTTTTGAGATAGTTGAAGGTGGCAAGAAAGTTCCTCCCATACTGCATACAAAGGACAAGATATTTGAAGCAAATAAGTATGTTCAAGACATGGATGAAATGTACAAGAAGGTCAAAGTGGCCTTAGAAAGGACTTAGGCAAAGCAAAAGAAAGCAGCTGATCGTCACCGTCGTGAAGTAGTATATTCACTTGGTGATTGGGTGCTTTTACGCTTTGAAAAGGCAAGGTTAAAGAAGATGAAGGGCAAGGAAAGACTGTTTCCAAAGCTCAGCATGCGTTACTATGGGCCTTTTCAAGTATGCGACATAATCAGTGATGTTGCATATAGGCTGAAATTGCCTGACAGTTGGAAGATTCACAATGCGTTTCATGTGAGTCTTCTCAGACCCTATGTGGGTGATGTGCCAGAAGATATGCCAGCTGAAGATCAGCCGGAAGTCGAGGAACTTGACGAGATCTTGGTCCCTGAACAGATTTTGGCACACAAAGAAAGGAAAGTGAAAGGCAAGGTTGCTAGGCGTTACTTGGTAAAGTTCAGAAACTATCCACCAATGGATGCTAAGTGGATGGAAGAAGGTGAACTTGCAGAGTCACCAACTGTGTTATCACTTTACCTGGAAGCCTTCGATTTGCAACCTACCTTGACCCCTTGAGTTTCAAAGCTAAATGGATTGTCAGTGTGACAATGGCTTCTGAAACAAACGATGTACAAGGTATTTAAAGTGAGCTCAAATCAAATACCTGTTACATGAATGTTAGAGCTGTACAGATTGTCAGTTTGGCAATTGCTCTTATGGAATGTCCAAAAGTTTGGTTAGTGCTATAGAAGTGAGTATTTCTTGTCAGTTTGTCAAGGATACAGTGATTGCTTCTATTGAAGAGTACATGTGTAACTGCATTCTTAAACTATCGGTTTGGGTATGCTCGAAAGTGTTACAGGATCCAACGTGTACTATCAGACAGTGGCAAAATGTGCAGCTACCATTTTGTCATTGGAAAGTTAGTGACTCAAAGCAATGGCAGAGTGCGAAGCTACCACTATGTCATTGGGACAGGGTTCACACGCAGGCAATACATGAGTCAACAAGGTGTTGAATACACCAGGGTTGACATTGAGCATGTATGTGTCGTACATGTGTCGACAGGTGTTGAATACATCAATGTTGACTAGGAACTTGTACAACATAGATGCAAACGAGGACGTTTGAGATTTCAAGAGGGGGGTATGTCACCAGCGTGTGACTACTATCTATCCTTTTTGTTGATTTCTTTCTTATTACCTATTTACTTTCACTTTTTGGAAACACCCCTCGGGAAATCTAACTGCCCTGCATTGCATAGCTAGTGTGGAACTGTCCAGAAGGAGTCCAGGCCTGAGGGCAAGAGAGCACTAAGGTTGGACAAGGACTATGGTTAGCCAAGTGGGGTCATTGACTAGCCAAAGTGGAATCCTTTGCTACAGAGGCTACATTTCAGTTTTGGATGTGGCCGCAGTGTACAAAGAGGGTCGGATGACCTAGAAAGATACAATGGCAGCATCTCCTAAAATTTAGGGAACTGCTATTTTGGGACCTGAAAATGTGTTGGCGTCATTACCTCCGGAATGACAAAGGGAACATTTTCTTACTCTGCTGTGAAGTCAACTGGGCAACCGGTTGGGATATTTTTAGGCGGCAACCCCGAAACGGGAAAATGCTTGTAAATGTGCCAAGTGGCACATTCTAGTGCAGTTTCCAATGCAAGAAGGAGTTGGCGCTGAATTTGAAGGGAAGAAGGGCTCATTTGCTGATTTTGTCACAGGTTAAGAGCTATGGAGTGCTTGCTTTCCCTCTTATGCACAGTGCGGTGCCAGGAGTGATGCCCTGCACGCTACGCACTGCCCTCTCTCTCCCCTTTGGCAGTATGTTATGCCCCTCTAGTGGGCTCTTCATTTGACCAATGTACAGTTGTGTGGGTTCATGCGCGATTGCCGAGGCAAGAGCCTCTTGCACAGGTACTGGATTAGCTAGCAGCTAATCCCCCCACAGGTACAGGTGAATTCGGAGAGGTTTCACGCCAGAAATCTCGTCCGATTCAAAGGGCAAGTAGCCCTACAGGTGCGGGAGCTCGAGGACTTGCTAGGGATGCGACCGGCACGCGAAACGGAGCCCGAAACAGCGAATTACAGCCTGCTGTGTATTTTTGCAGGTTTAGGGTTTTGGCCCTAAACGGACCCTAATACCCCCAGGAGGTTCGGGGACGCAAGGGGACCGCTGTACAGGCGATCTGGCGCATTGTCAGGGCTGAAAACAGAGAATTCAGCGTGCTGCAGATTCTCGCCAGGTTTTGCAAAGTGCCCGTATGCGTCGGGAAAGTCAGTCAATGCGTGGGAATACTGACCGTGAAGGGTTCTAGTACAGTTATGCTGTCGAAATCGGGCTGGAACAGTGGAAATTCAGCCGAGTTTGTGCGGGGCAGCTTGTAGGAACCACAGCGTTTATTCCCTCTTTTGAACAATAAAGAAATATCGAAAGGGGCGCCTAAGTTAGGGGCCAATCTGGTGTCCGTCTACTCATACAGGTGCAATCTAGCAACCTGTATCCCTCTCCCCTTTGTTGTGTCTTGAAAGTACAGGTAAAATAGACGACTAATAATGGGTGAAAGCTAAATCAAGGTTTAAAGTAAAGTCTACCGCCCTTTTTGGATTGAACAGGCCGGTTTCACTCGGCATGCACGGTCTACGAATAGACTCACAAAAGTGCCAGATCACTTCTAAATCTAGATTGACTAGACTGACTGAACCTATGATGTAGCTTGTCCACGAACACATAGGGTTGGATGTGTCACATGACAACAGATGCCTAGTGCTACTGGAGAGGGATGTGTTCTTGAGAGAAGCTAATCAAATGTAGTACATCCTTGAATAAGTTGAGGAAAGTCGATCCGAATGTGCGCATATGCTGGACATTCAAGGGTTACATGTGCCTCATTTTCCAATGAATTCAAGTTGCATTGAGTGCATCTCCTCATGTTTGCATCAATATTCAGCCATCCTCCCGTTTCACTTAAGAGCATGTGTGATCTTGTCCGCATCAAGGTGATGGCCCGTCTCGCACGGTAGGACATGGGTGTCCTGATATGTATTTGGGTTTCCCCGGTTTTGTATTCTTCCCAATATCATGTGTTTATGTGCTTGCAATAGTATTCAAACTTGGACAAACGCTAGATGTGAGAGGAGGGGGCTAATCAACCCCCCATGACCACCAGCAACCACAAAACCTTCAATACAATGTATATTAGAGTATGACTGTGGGTACCCCTCCTGGCCCCATATATAGGTGTCCAAGGGGGAGGTCGAGCAAGCCAGAAGGATGCCTCACGACCCAGCATAAAAAGAGTATAGGATGGGCGCCCGGACAAAAGAAGACGGACGGCCAACCCAGATGTGGGCAGCCGGACAACGCAGTCTAAATGCATATGCAAGCATGGGCAGCCAGCCCGAAGGCACACTAGCCGTACATGTATGCCCTAGACAACAGAGTGGTGTAAATCTAAAAGGTCATTCCGAGGGCCATTCAATTTTCTCATTCCATATCGGCTCTTGATATTCTGCGTAGCAAAAATTAGCCATCACACTCAGACCGTGCTGATCTTTAGAGGGGTGTCTCGATGCACTAAAGTTACATACCCAAGCAATCTCACCCAATTAGGAATATTTAGTGGTTGACTCATCACAATGCAACACTGTCACAAAGTGATGACGTGGCTGCTCGTTACTGGAAACCCTAATTGCAAAAACCCTAACCCTAATTTGTTGAAACCTAACCCTAAAACCAAAAACCCTCATTTTGTTGAACCCTAACTCGAAAATCAAAAACCCTAATTCTGCTGAAACCCTAACCCTAGAATCAAAAACCTAACCCTAACCTTGATTTGTTGACGTGGCCTGCTGTACGGACATTAGCGTGATTTACGGAAAGCTGGGCAGCTTTTTGTTGTTGCTTTTTCTACGCAAATTGTTGAGAAAGAGAGAGAGAACCCTCTTTGCTTTATTTTAGCAAGAGAGAGAAAGAGAAAGCCTCTTTGCTTTATTTATTAAAAGAAAGAGAGAGGAAGAACTTTTGCTTTATTTTCAAAGCTTTTACTTGAAGCTTTTGATTTCAGCTTTTGGGGCTCTGCTTTTAGCAACCCTTGTAACTTTAAATATGTGAGCAGGCCTCTCACAACTCAGAGCATCTGGACGTAGAGTCTGAGTGTGAGCGCCTGCACGCACTCTTGTACTTTGAACACAGATTAATACAAAAAGAAATACCGAAAGGGGCGCCAGTCTTTGGGGCCAATATCTCTAGGCACGAAACTCCGCCGAGCCAGTGTCGAATAAATTGTGAACTGTGAACTGTTTTGAAGTGGTTATTTGGTTCTGTCGCTCGCAGTAGATTCTTGACTTGGAGTGTCCAAGTCTGTTATAGTGATATCAGAGCTTACTCCTCAAGAGAGGGCTCTCTACATAAAGGAGGGGAAGTGCTTTGAATGCGGGGAAACTGGGCATATCTCCGCGAAGTGCCCTAGCAAGGCACCCAATGAACAGGATGAAGAAAGGCCAGAAAGTTCTAAAGCAGCTGAGAGACGTGGCAAAAAAGGCAAATAAAAAGCAGCACTTGTATCACATTGCGTGGGACCCGAACCAAATTAAATGAATGAAAGTACAAACTTTGCCGCTTTAGGGACAAAGTCAAAGATCAAGAAGCTCTTTTGAAGGAGCCAAGGCCAACTTCTTGAATTGGCGGCTCGATTTGGAATTACGCCCGATAGGCTAAGGCCACAAGCGGAGGTAGTTCGAGTGGCACCCGGACCGGATGTTACCATTACACCAAGCATTGGCAAACTTCGTTTGCAATGATAGGGGTGTTTAGGGCACGAGGAGTTTTACGTATTTTGCCTTGGAAGGTTGTGACGTTCTACTTGAAATCCCTTGGTACCACAACAACGCCACCGTGGTTGACTACCGGGCTGAGAAAGTGACTTTGACAGATGAAGGGCTCAGAGACTGTACTTGATGAACTTCAATTTCTTTACTCACTTTTTTTTGGGAGAGAACTGAACGATGGATGAAGGTCGAATATGTTTTGACCTGAACAAAAGAACGCCAAGATTTTCTCCACACTCATGCCGATTGCTTTTCAGAGGGCCTTGTTAGGCGAGTTACCACCCGCTCGTCCTGACGATCATACTATCGATCTGATACCATGAAGCACACCACCGAACCGGCCACCTTATCATGTGAGCTGAGCACAGAACGAAGAGATTATGAACCAAGTGAAAGACCTCTTGAAAAAGGGTCTTGTCCAGCCTAGTACTTCACCGTATTGCTCTCCAATGTTGTTGGTTTTGAAGAAAGATGGATTTTGGAGAATGTGCATCGATTATAGAGCTCTCAACAAAATCACCATCAAGAACAGATTTCCGATTCCTACGATCAATGATATAGTCGACAAATTACAGGGATCCTCGTGTTTTAGCAGGATTGATTTGAAGAGTGGAATCAGATCCGAATCGCGCCGGAAGACGTCTACAAGACAGCCTTTCGGATGACTTTTGGGTTATTTGAGTTTTTGGTGATGCCTTTTAGCTTAACCAATGCTCCTGCGACATTTAACCGGATGATGGACAGGATTTTTCGAGAGTACAAGCTATTTGTTGGCACTTTCTTTGACGATATCATTGTTTTCTCCAAGAATGAGGCAAAACATAGAGATCATTTGCTTCAGGTCTTTCAGGCATTACGAGATCACAAGTTAGTGATTAATGCAAAGAAAAGTGAATTTTTCCTACCCGAGATACACTTTTTGGGACCCATAGTGTCAGCAGCATGAGTGCAAATGGATCCGGCCAAGATAGAGACTATCCGTGATTGGCACGATTTGAAGAATGTCCATGAAGTTAGAAGCTTCTTGGGATTGTGTTCGTACTATAGGCGATTCATTAGAAAGTTTGCAGAGGTTGCTTCCCCTTTGCATAGCTTGACACAAAAAGGAGTCCCTTTCTCGTGGGGACCCACAAAGTGACTGCCTTTCAGGAATTGAAAAAGAATTTGACTGCAGGACCAGTTTTTGACTTTGCCGGATTTGCAGAAGTCGATTGAAGTATATTGTGATACTTGTGGTCGTAGTCTGGATACGGTCTTAATGCAAGAAGGCCAATGTCATTGCCTATGAGAGCCGACTGTTTTCAAGGCAAGAATTGATAGCATAGATGTGTGAAAAAGAGCTTTTGACGACTATCCATGCTCTTATTCAGTGGCGACATTGCCTACTCGGAGCCAATTTTACGGTTTTTCACAGATGATGGGAGTTTATGCTACTTCTTGTCATGGAAGCAGCTATCGGAAAAGCAGATGCGGTGGGTAAACAGCTTGTCACAATTTACTTCCGGATTGTCCATGTGCAGGGACAGAAGAAATTGGTGGCAAATACTTTGTCCCGAAAGCCGTTGGTTCTGGCTATTTCCGCGATACATCATAGAAACTTCGAGGATATGATCGGTCAGTACGCCACAGAACAGATTTTGCAGATGTATTCAGTTGCAAGGGGAGATAGTAGCGGATTATTCCATTCGAGATGGCTACTTGATGAAGAAAACCATGTTGTGCATTACACAGCCGTTGAGGGAAAAGGTTCTAACCGAATGCCATTGTCCGCCTTTCACGGGTCATCGCGGCATTGCTACCACCTTGAAAGGGGTAGAGGGATACTTCTTTTGGCCGAGACTCAAGAAGGATGTGGACGAGTTTGTGTGCAGTTGCTTGGTATGCCCGAAGGTCAAGTTTGACACGCATAAAGCATAGGGATTGTTACAGCCTTTTACCCATACCCACCCGCCCTGGGAAAGTATTGCAATGGATTTCATCTCTCGAAACACAGCGTGGGCACGATTGTTTATTGCCCAGGTCTTCAGATTACATGGCATGCCTGAGACAATTGTCTCCGACAAGGCCCCAGGTTCACGAGATTGTTTTGGACGGCTATTTGGGAGCACATAGGCACGCGATTGCAGTTCTCGTTCCACCCACAGACTGACGGGCAATCAAAGATTGCTAATTCAATGAAACACGTTTGACTCTTTGATGGGGAAGATGCCATTTGAGATTTTTGAATTTGCTACAAAGGTTCTACGCTTCCTTAGAGCGTAAGATAAGATTTTTCTTTGAAGCCGACCAGTTCACGAGGGACTTGGTCCGGAAGGCTTTGCAAAAATTTCAGGAAAGACAGAAAAAGGTAGTAGATCGCCATTGTCGCGATTTGAAATTGAAGAAGGATTGGGTGCTCTTACATTATGGGAAGGCACGACCGAGAAAGAAAACAAAAGAGAAAGCAGCGGCTTCTTTGTAAGCTTAGCATGACATAGTGTGGACCTTTCCAGGTTTTGCCGAAAAGATAAATGATATCTCCTTTGGATTGAAGCTGTCAGAATACTTGGAGGATTCACAATGTTTTTTTTAATGTGAGTCTCTTAAAGCCTTTTGAAGGCGATGTGCTCGATGATGGGAAGCCATAGGTGCAACCCGAATTGGACGAAAACGAGGAGATACTCGTTCCAGAACGAAATTGGCACAGAAAGAAAGAAAGAAGGTAAAGCGAACCGACGGTTCTTGGTTAAATTCAAGACCTACTTCGCATTGGATGCGAAGCGAATGGAGGAGGAAGACCTAGCAGATATTCCTCGGAATGTGAATCTTTACCTTGAAACTTTTGGTTTAGCATAGTCTACTCCAAATGGAACCCAGAATTCAGCTTGGCCGGATATTTGGTGCAGTGGGTTTGCACAAGAGGGGAGTTACTCCGCTCCTTTGTCAACAGATGCCTCGAATTCTTGAATACTAGAGTCACTGATGTCTCTTTGAGCTTCAGGGATACCGAGAGCTGATAGTATTCTGCTGGATGACTTTATGCAATGGAATTCCGGAATATGAAACTGATTTGTTCT
This sequence comes from Adiantum capillus-veneris, assembly GCF_014529385.1. Taxonomy (NCBI): domain Eukaryota; kingdom Viridiplantae; phylum Streptophyta; class Polypodiopsida; order Polypodiales; family Pteridaceae; genus Adiantum; species Adiantum capillus-veneris. The sequence continues at coordinate 77,731,114 of NC_140943.1, forward strand.
TGACTTGTTTTTAAGTGCAAGAACTGATAGACGAAATGACTGCAGCATTTCGGTCTAATTGATCTCGAGTAGACACGGTTGCAATAGGGGTTAGTCAATCGGGCATCGATGAGGTCCCGACTGGATCTAGATGCAATTGTTAGCTACATTGCCGATAAATCATGGTCTAAGATCCGAATGAATGTTGAATGTCATGTGATGTCCTGTGATGTCGTGTGATGTGATTGTCGGTTGGTACATGTGCGTAGGTACTAATAGTCAGTGTCTGCTGAGACGGTTTATCGTCTCTGTCTATTTTGCAGGCATAATCGAGGGCGAATACAATGATTTCAAGAGGGGGGTATGTCACAAAGTAATGACGTGGCTGCCCGCTGCTGGAAACCCTAACCCTAAAATCAAAAACCCTAATTTTGCTGAAATCCTAACCCTAAAATCAGAAACCCTAATTTTGTTGAAACCCTAATCCTAGAATCAAAAACCCTAATTCTGCCCTAACCCTAACCCTGATTTGCTGACATGGCGGGCTGACACGTGGCCTACTGTATGGACATCAGCGTGATTTACGGAAAGCTGGGCAGCTTTTTGTTGTTGCTTTTTTTACGCAAATTGCTGAGAAAGAGAGAGAGAACCCTCTTTGCTTTATTTTAGCAAGAGAGAGAAAGAGAAAGCCTCTTTGCTTTATTGATTAAAAGAAAGAGAGAGGAAGAACTTTTGCTTTATTTTCAAAGCTTTTACTTGAAGCTTTTGATTTCAGCTTTTGGGGCTCTGCTTTTAGCAACCCTTGTAACTTTAAATATGTGAGCAGGCCTCTCACAACTCAGAGCATTGAGGACGCAGAGTTTGAGTGTGAGCGCCTGCCCGCACTCTTGTACTTTGAACACAGATTAATACAAAAAAAATACCGAAAGAAGCGCCAATCTATGGGGCCAATATCTCTAGGCACGGAACTCCGTCGGGCCAGTGTCGAATAAATTGTGAACTGTGAACTGTTTTGAAGTGGTTATTTGGTGCTATCGCAGTAGATTCTTGACTTGGAGTGTCCAAGTCTGTTACAAACACAGATCAGTATAGATAACATAAAGTCGTCCATGAACACTCGTCCCGGAAATAACCAAAACGATCTAGGCCATAAGATATTCAACAACTCCCTCATCACTCCTCTCGCAAATGACCTAAAAAGGTCCAGGCCTTTTACAACCAAACACTCCTCCTGAGGAATACTGAGAAAGCATTCACTTCTCAAAAATGCATAATATAGGCCACTTCAGTGCTAAAAAACTTTTTCTAGGTTAATAAAGACACCATCAACTCAAACCATGTGTCCAAGGTACAACAGTTAGTGCCAAAACATATGCACATAGATTCTTTGCATACAACTTCTCTTCTTGTAGAATGCACAAGACAAGGCAAAGATGCTTGAAAGGGTTCCTCAAATGACTTCTTGTAGATTTGTATGCCACTCACGGCCCACTTTCCCAGGTATCGACAGTAGAGATCATTCATCACCTGTTGAAGAGTAGTTGGAGCATCTATTTACTGAAAAGGTAGCACCAAAAACTCCCAAAGAGTGTACTTCATGCAAAATGTCATCTTCAAGACATCCCTGGGGCATGTCCATATCTGACAATACACCAGCCTTATATTGATCTAGCTATATACTTTGCACAAGAAAAGTCTATCGGTAAGGTTGTCCATCTACAGTAACAGATACTTTGCCTTGATACTATTCTTACTGAAACCCTTCTAATCCATCAAAAGTACATTCCACAGTTCTTTTCCTTTGCATGTAGGAGCAAGGGGCCAAAATTACTAGGTTCAACAAACTGTTTGTCAAGAAACCTACAATGCCCTAGCAACCTCGCCCTCCTCATTTGGCCAAATCGTGACAGTTATTGAGAGACAGGATTGTTATCAAAAATTATGTCTACATTGTGACGAGATTATGTCTGACCAGCTCATGTCCATTTCTCAAAGACAAATCCACATAATCTTAACTGCAAGCCATTGCAACCCTAGATTATCTTGGCACAAAAACTATTATTAGAGGGTCAATGCATCGGAATGTTTACAAAATGCCTAATGGAAGACCTAAGTAGCTACTCCACTTCAATCAAACTTGCACTTTTAGCTAAGGTTTAAAGAATCAGAGTGGTAAATATTCACCTGTTTTCCTTCTGTTGCCTTTCCCAGGAAAGTTGGTTTAAATGGAACCCAACCGCTAAAGACTGCTGCGCCTGCCAATCGTTTGGGATATGACAATGCACTGGCAAGGCTCAGAGCACCTGTTAAAGACAACAAAAAACAAGGGCATGGGCAAGAAATTATTAAAGCATTGGAACTTCTAAGTCTCTGCATCCTCACCTCCTTGGCTGAAACCACACAAGAAAATTCTGTCTGCACTAATGCCTTCTTCCACTTGTTTGTCAAGCATTTCATGAACTTTCTTTACTGCCACTAGCAATGCTTCCTCATTAATTGGAGATTCCTGAAGGCACAAAGCCACAATTCCATCACAAGCCAATAGATGTTTTAAATCAAAACACCTTTGAAGTGTAGAATTCTGGCAAAAAACGTGAAAAGCATGGCCACATATGTTAGGCGGTGTCTAATATTTCACCTACAGCTGTAAATGGAAGCTCCTCAATATCGAACCATGATGGCATTACCGATCCATCTGCATAATTAGAAAAAAAATTATACCCAAAAATGTTGAAACAAACACTTTTCACTACAAACAGGCATGTCAAAGTTAGTGCCAACGGCCAGAGAGCACTTCCAACAAAGCAATGTCATAACAAAATCAACACGAAAAGTGATGATGTAATGGGAGGGGCACCACGTGCCAATGGAAAAGAACAGACTGAACAAACTTTAGACGCTTCAAAACAACTGAAATAAAAGAGAAACACGGCACACGAGACACAGAGTGGCGGAGTTCCACCCCAAGAGAGCACTAGCCCCAAACCCCAATGCCCCTTTCGGCCTTTCGGTATTTCTTTATATTGTACAGCACCAGTGGCTCTGCTTTGCATCTACTCTTGCTAGAATATCAGAGAAAGAGACCACCATTCATATTTAAAGACCCTAAGCCTTCTAAAAGCAGTTTACATGAAAAGCATCAAACCCAAAAGCATCTGGTCCAAAAGCTGGAGCTGAAAATCAGCCAGCGCAAAATACGGAAATCCATACACCTGCCACATCAGCAGCCTATCAGCGCCATTTACTGGCGTCAGTACACTACCACGTCAGCATGTAAGTGCGAATTGCGAAATGTTCGTACGGCCTGCCATTTCATCCGCTGGTTACACCATCCTTATTTTGTGGGTGTGCGCGCTTTACTTTAGGCCCCGTCAAATGGGGTATCATAAGTTGGCAATCTTTTTAATTATTGGGCCAATTGGCGAGGATCTGTAGGTTGGTGAGAAACTTAGTCTTCTGCTTCTGCTGCTTCTAGAGTTTAGGCACCTTGGCCAAGATCTACAAAATGTCTAGGGTTAGGCTCAGGGAGCCCTAACCCGCCAGGTGTTCCGTGGCTGGACACGTCAGCAGTTTGTGACATCCCCCCTTCTTGAAAGAGAGTAACTGTCCGCGAGGTTTGGGACTTCCACTGCGATGTCTGACTGCTGAAAACTGAAAACGCTGGTGCTTACTGAGGTTCCGTCGCGATGAATCTGCAAAACGCCGAGGCTGATCTGCAAACCAGAAATGTTAGGGCTGGTTCTGTCCTACTGGAGAAATCTGCTAACGCTAGGGCTGATCTGCTATGTTGCTGTGGAATCTGCTAACGCTAGGGCTGATCCGCTATCTTGCTGTCGCCGGGGCTGATCTGCAATGCAAACACGCTAGGCTTTCAGATGGGCTGAAAACACTAGGTCTGTTGCGGGAAGGTGGTCTTGTTGAGAAGGTGCCTGTTGAACGCGAAGTTCCTGCTGCCTCTTCTACGAGAAAGTGCTAGCGCTAGGTTTCTTTATATAAAATTGCCCTACCTAGTTCCCAACAAAAGTCACTTAAAAATAATAAGTGAAAATTGGCTAAAATAGGGAAAATAGGTCTATGCAGTGTAAAAATGCTCCTGATGGGCTCTGATGGAAATCTGATGATCATGTTGTGTGCAACTAGAGGATATGCATCTACTCTAAGTGTCTGGACATGCACGGTCTGCAAACAGACTCACAAAAGTGCCAGATCACTTCCTAATCTAATTGAATTGAACCCCTGTCATGATGTAGCTTGTTCACATACACATAGGGTTAGATGTGCACGTGACATAAGGTTTTCTTTTGAAGCCGACCAATTCACGAGGGACTTGGACTTGGTCCGAAAGGCTTTGGAGAAATCTCCGGAAAGACAGAAAAAAGGCAGCAGATCAACATCGTCGCGATTTGAAATTAAAGGAGAACGATTGGGTGCTCTTACGTTTTGAGAAGGCACGCCTGAGAATGAAAAAGGGAAAAGAGCGGCTTTTTCCAAAGCTTAGCATGAGATGCTATGGACCTTTCCAGATTTTCGAAAAGATAAATGATGTCTCCTTTAGACTGAAGTTGCTGATACTTGGAGGATTCACACTGCTTTTCATGTGAGTCTCGTGAAGCATTTTAAAGGCGATGTGCCTGATGATGGGGAGCCAGATGAGCAACCCGAAGTGGAGGAAAACGAGGAGATACTCGTTCCAGAACAGATTTTGGCACATAAAGATAGAAAGGTAAAGGTAAAATGATAAGGCGGTTCTTGGTTAAATTCAAGAACTATCCAGCATTGGATGCGAAGTGGATGGAGCAAGACCTGGCAGATACTCCTCAGATTGTGAACCTTTACCTTGAAGCATTTGGTTTAGCATAGTCTATTCCAAATTGAACCCCGAACTCAGTTGGGTGGAATTCGGTGTAGCGGGTATGCACAAGAGTGGAGTCGCTCCACTCCTTTGTCAACAGATTGCCCCGATTTTTGATACTAAAGTCACTGACGTCTCTTTTGAGTTTCAAGGATACTGTGAGCTGACAGTATTCTGCTATATGACTTTATGAACTGGAATTCCCGATACTGATTTGTACTTGACTTGTTTAAGTGCAGGAACTGATAGACAAAATGACTGCAGCATTTCGGACTGAAAGATCTCGATAGACGTGATTGCAATAAGGATTAATTAATCGGGCATCTATGAGGTCCCAAGTAAATCTAGATGCGATTGCTAAATACGTTGCCGATTAATCATGGTTTGAGATCCGAACGAATATGTGATTTGTCATGTGATGTCAAGTGATGTGACTGTCGATTGGTACATGTGCTAGATGTGTTATTCCTAGTGCGTCGGTACTAACAGTTAGTGTCTGCTAAGACAATTTATGACTTCTATCTATTTTGCAGGCGTAATCGAGGGCGATTACAATGCTTTCAAGAGGGGGGTATGTCACAAACTGGTGACGTGGCTGGCCCTTGCAGTGGTACACACACACCCCCGGCTGCTGGTCTCGAAAAATCAGCAGGCAGGCTGACGTGGCAGCAGTACGGCCTTCCGTGATTTGCAACAGGAAGTATGGACAGCAGGCTGACGTGGCTGTGTACGGAATTCCGCTTTTTGCGCTGGACTATACGGCAACTGTAAGGAAAAAAGCAGACTAATTTTTATACGCAAGGCTGAAGAGCTTTTGGGGGACTATTTGCTTTATTTTTCAAAGCTTTTGATTTTGAAGCTTTTGGGGCTCCGCTTTTAGCATCCCATGTAACCTTTATAAGAAACCCAAGGGGGCTTCCTCTAAAGAGCATCTCGACGCAGAGTCTGAGAGCGAGCACTAGCGGGAGTTGTATTTTGCTTGAAGATTAATATAAAAAGAAATACCGAGAAGGGCGCCAGACATTGGGGCCAATACCTCTTGGCACGGAACTCCGTCGGGCCGTGTCGAATCAATTGTGAACTGTGAACTGTTTTAAAAGTGAATCTCTCATGTGTCGCGGTAGAATCTTGACTTGGAGTATCCAAGTTTGTTACATTTTACATGTTTCTTCCTTGGCATGACACGGTGTCGTGCCGTGGCACATACATAGTGTGAAATAAAAACATTCACCTCACTCTTGACACTTCTCGATGTATGCAAATAAAAGCAATCATGTACATATTGTGATATATGTTGAAGCGTCTACTGCGGTCATTATCATGTACATACCTATCCGGGGAGTCGTGGCCCTGGATGTGGAGCATTTTCATGTTTTTCCACTTGATAAGATGCTTAATTTGGTTTTACAATGTATATAGCCAAAGTATTTCATGGTGGCACACTCATCTCACCTATAAAGACTGATGCAGGCAAAAACTGCCAAAAATCACAGCTACCAGGCATCGTTACAAAATTGCATGGAAAGTGACCCAAAATGGTATATTGATGGAAAATGATGCTTATCTATACTTTTTATGCTTATGTGAGTGATCCCACAAATATAGGGATTTTCCTGACTCCTTTTGGGATTTTTCGCATCAAAAATGAGCTGAAAATGGCCTAGTTTTGGTCCAAAGTGGAAAAATGGCCCAAAAATTGACACATCAGCTCATATTGCCGTGGGGAAGAGAGAGAAGGGGGCTTTTTACAGAAAAAACCTGCAATTTTTCTCTACTGTGTAATAGCTTCCATGGTTGCCCAATCTATGTGTGCTACAGTCCCACCTCTTCGCAATCTTGTATCTGAGCTTGTGAGGGAGTGAATTAGGGTTTCCCCTTATCAAAATGGTGTTTGGGCTTCAATATAGAAGCTCTTAAATCTCTGCAAAATCAGAAAATGGTCACCAAGAAGGTGGAAGCTTGAGCATTCCTTTCAACTGTTTGATGCTACGACTATGTAATTGGGGGCGAGGCTACATGATACCATGAAAGAGGTTTGGGATTTGATTGAGAATTGTGCTTGTATGAGCATCAAGGTTTCATGGCTGAAACATTAGTGTTTTTCAATGGTCTTTTTAAGTGAAATTCAATGTGATTTAATGATCCTCTCATCATACTCTCGACTACGAAAACAAGCAATTTCCAAGCACGATAGGAAAGAGGGTTTGTGACTTTGTTGTCACGAACGCTCTTAGATTCTCTGTCACCCTTAGAAAGAGGGTTGGTGATTCTCCACAAACGCTTTCTCGCAAAGGGTTTGTGACTCTCATCACGAACTCTCACAGCCAGAGGTTCTGCACCTTCCCAGCTAGACCGCACACTTTCCGACATTTCTGGTGAACCCGACGCAAAGCAGCTGGGGTGGGGGTTCAAATACTTGTTTTGAAAGGTTTAATTACAAATAATTAAAGTTATGGATCAACAAGAGCAACAAGACATGCGTTTTGATCAAGGCACAATGCAAATGTTTCAAGCATTCGTCATGTTTATGCAACAACAACAGGCTGCAGAAAGAAGGGAGGTGTCAGCAACCAAAGCCCTTCAAGCTATTGTGAACAAAATGGACCAATTTGAAGGGAAAGATGTCACAAAGTTTCTTTGTGGTTTTGTAAAGGAGATGGAGCTACAACGGGTTCCAGAGGTGGACATGATTCGTGGTTTTGAGCTTGTTGTGGTCCCCGAGATTAGAAACCATGTAAGGGGAATCAGGGAGGAGCATGGAGAAGGTTGGGAGCAATTCAAATTAGCCCTAAAGAAGGAATACTTCATGGAGGACTCTGAAAGGGTTACAAAAAGGACCTTCTTGGAATGGGTTGCAAAGCCAAAAAAAGGACTTTCCATCACCGAAATGTTGAGAGAGTTTGAGCGACGCTATGCTCAACTGTCAGGAACAGAGCGGGCTACTTTGGATAGTGAAAAGACCGAATTGTTCCTTCAAGCTGCAAGTCATGAGCTCCAAGAAAAGCTAGAGCTACTCCTTGAAGACAAGAATACAGAACAGAGTCTAAAGGCTGAGTGGAAAGAGGTTGAAGACGCAATCTCATTGCTTGCTAAGAGGCAACGTCATAGGGAAAAGATGGTGGTGAATGGTACTACCTCTCCTCCTAGCACGTCAGAGATTCCACCAAAGCCTACTGTTGTGAGTCCAAAAGGTGATAATTCAATGCTTGATGAGCTTGTTAAGGGCATGCGAGAAATGAAGTTAAAGCTAACAAGGCTTGAAGAAAAAGGACAACCTGCTGCAGGACAAAAATCCCAAAGCAAAGAAGGATTTGTGCACAGATGCATATGGTGTGATGGCACGTACCATGGTAGAAGGAATTGTGATAGCTTTAGTGATACCTTAAAAAGAGATCTTGTGTTTTTTAAGGATGGCAAGATCCATCTGCGGGAGACAGGTATGCCATTAGGAACTAACTTTGAAAAAGGAGGTTGCGGAAGTTAGTGGAGGATATGGCAACTAGTCATGCTATTTTTGCAGTGGAGGCTGCTACCTATGGGGCAAAGATAGAGCTAATTCCAAAGAAAGTGTTAAAGTGTACTCCAGATGATTTTGAGGAGGTTGACAGCTTGTGGCCATATGCAGTAGCCTCAGCCGAAAAAGGGAAGGTAACTAAACAGGTATTACATGAAGCCGGTGATTGCATACGCCATACAACAGGTTGGGATGACCCTGTGGACTCTTTATCAATGCATGCCTATCTTGCAAAATGCTATAACAATGAAGCAATTGTGGAAGAGAAGCGCAGACGTGAGAATGGAGATGTAGGTCCTTCTACTTCAAAGAGGGTTACAAGAGCTGGTGGAAGAAAGGATCCAGGACCTTCTTATGAGGCTCCACAACATGTGCCTCCTCCTCCTGAGATTCCTATGGAGGAGACATCTACAAGAAAGAAGAAAGAGCAAGGAAAAGCTAAAGCAAAAGGCCCTGCATACAAACTACAATCTGACATTGAAGCTGCCACAAACTTAAAGCAGGTATTGGAGGAAAGGATTTTGAATAGCAAAATTGAGTTTACCTTGGGTGAGGTTCTTGGCATTGCTAAACGCGAGTTTCATGAAGAAATTATAGATATCATAAAAAGAAAGAGGCAAACTCTCACTGAGTCTATTCCTCCACAGTCTGAGGGTGAAGGGGAGTCACTTAAGGCACATGGAATACATGTCCAAGAGAGTGATTGTGATGAAAATGTGGTAGGATGCTACCAGTCTTCTCGAAGAGATGCACATGCTCGATTTGCAGATGATGATGATGATGATGAAGCCTCCTATAAAAGCCACTACTCCAAAAGTCATTGGGCAAGAGCTACAACAGAAACCTTAGTCAAGGTGGGTGATCTTGAGGAGCCATATGTTGCATTGATAGATCATGGCTCTGAGATCAATCTTATGTCCAAGAGTCTTTACATGAAGGGTAAGTGGCCAATAGACACAGACCATAGGTGGATGATTAGAGTTGCAAATAACTCATCAGGAGAGTTGTATGGGGCTTGTCCAAATGTGAAACTGACGATTGGTAATGTGAAGGATGAGCAAAATTTCTTTGTGCAGGAGATGTCTACCTATCCTCTTATCCTTGGACAGCCATACATCACAACCGTTCGCATGGAAACAAAGGCCTTGGATAATGGTTCTGCTTATGCTAGGGTAAAGAGCAGAGATGGGAAGCGCATTGAGCAATTTTTGATTGTGTGTGTGAATCACGAGAGAAACCGCAATAGTCTTCGTGAGTATCCTCTACCAAAAGCGAACAAAGAGTTCAAAGAGTACAGGGAAACAAGGGGTTTTGGCCATGTACCATTGTGAAGCGAGATTGCAATGGTACAAGAAGAAAAAGATTCTCGCCTGACTCAAAGCGAGAAGAAGCTTTTTCTACAGGTTTCCAGGGATTAACAGAGCATGGGTTAATATGTTTTATGAAGCTTGAGGATATGAAAAGAAGTGCGCGACAATATGTATATAGTGTACAGAAATACATGAAAGAAAATGGTTTCACAGAGGATAGTGAATACATTTCAGGTTTCTTTGAACAAGTTTCTTATGTAGATACTATGCTTGAGCTTGAAGCTATAATGGATTCTAGCATGCAAGATGGAACCCACATCGTGGAAGTATGCTCTATGGAAATGTATGATGTGATTGAGACTTTTGAAGATCAGAAAGATTTCAATGCTAATGAAGGACCGGAAGTACGTATGGAGACCAAGTACAAAACGGTGGCAAAGAAAGTAAGACCAGTGGCCTTACCTTTACCATCAGATTGCAGGAAAAAGGTAGAGCAAGCTTCTTTGCAGCCGAGTCTCAGGGATCCAAAAAGAACTGGACACAAGTTCACAATGGAATTCCTAAAAGAGATAAAAGTTGGCTGTGAAGAGTTTTTAACAGAAGAAGAGAAGAAGAGTTTTAAAGAAATGCTTTCAAGACATGGTAAGGCTTTTGCTTTCCAGCCACATGAGATAGGGTGTGTTGATCCTAATGTTGTTGCACCTATGGTGATCTTCACTATCCCTCACGTATCTTGGAATCTACGCCCAATTCCGGTTCCAAAAGCACATTTGCCAAAGTTAATAGAACTACTCAATGAAAAGATTAACATGGGTATCTTGGAGCCTTCTTGTGTGCCATATTCAAACAGGTGGTTCACTGTGCCTAAGAAGAATGGAGCTTTGCGGTTCATACAAGATATGCAACCTGTAAACAAGGTTACCATCAGGAATGTGGGTACAGGACCTATAGTGGATGAATTTACAGAGGCGTTTGCAGGAAGGTCAATTTACTCAATGGGAGATCTCTATTCAGGGTACGATCAATTTCAGCCAGATATTGAGAGTAGAGATCTGACAACTATGAAAACACCTTTGGGACTGGTAAGGATGTGTACCTTACCTCGAGGAGCATCAAATTCAGTTGCATATGATGAATAGGATGAACAAGGTTCTACGTGACTTCATGCCTCAAATCACAATGCCATTTCTTGATGATGTGCCCATCAAAGGATGTGAAGACAAAGATAAAGATGAAGCTATGGATTCAAGGGGTTGCCGTAAGTTTGTTGCAGACCATATCGAAGATTGTGAGAAGATTTTGTCAAAGCTAGAAGAATTTAATCTTACCCTGCCAGGGTAAAAATCTGTATTTGGTGTTAATGAAGTGTTGATTGTGGGGCATATGTGTGGTCCTTATGGTAGAAGGCCTTGTCTAAAAAAGATGGATGCAATCAAAAACATGAAAGAAACATGTACAACTATAACTGAAGTTCGAAGATTTCTTGGTGCTTGCGTCTTCTATCTTATTTGGATACCACATTATGCACATGTAGCAGATCCCCTTTATAGGTTGTTGAGAAAGAATCAGAAGTTTCAATGGGAAGAAGAGCACACAAAAGCCATGAGAAAGCTAAAGAATCTACTTCTTTCATTGCCAACCTTGAGAAAGGTAGACTATGCATGTGAGAGACCTGTCATTGTGACAGTGGACATGAGTCCTACAGGGATAGGATGGGCAGTAGGGCAAGATGATGATGATGAAGGAAAAAGGTATGTGGTGAGATTTGGAGCCAAGATTCTGAGTTCTCGCCAACGCGATTATGCACAAGTAAAAAGGAAACTATAGGGGGTGGTTACAGCATTGAGGTGTGACAAGGAGTACTTGATAGGGACATCAGTGATTGTGGAAACTGATTGTTTGCCTCTTCTTGGAATGATCACAAACTATTCGACTCCTGACATTGCAATGCTGCGATGGATAGCCTACATAAAGTCCTTGAATCCTGAGTTCAAGCATATTGCAGGGAAAGACAATCCAATGGCAGATATGCTATCTAGGGCAAGGTATGAAGATGAACAGCACATGATTATTGAGGGAGATGATGTTGGCACAAAGTTTTACACTATTGATCATGCAAAGAGTAGTCATGCATGTTTTGTGTCTTCACTTGAGTCCTTTTCAGAGGAACTATATGAGGATGAATGGCTCTTGATAGGTCGCTACTTAAGTACTCTGCAGAAGCAGGATGATTGGAATGAGCAAGAATTTAAGAGGATAAGAAGAAAAGCATATGGATACTTCTTGAGGGATGGCTATTATGGAAGCATCCTAAACGAAGAGATGGAACACCATTGCGCGTAGTATACGATAAGGTTACTCAGCAACAAATCATCAAGGAGTTCCATGAAAGTTTATGGGCAGGACATCGAGGTGTATGGGCAACATTTGCCAAGGTAAAAGAAAGGTATTGGTGGAAAGGGATGTATAAGGATGTGGCTGAGTTTGTGGAGTCTTGTGTGACATACCAAATGTATTCAAATGTACGGCATCATGATTGACTACATCCTACGTATCCATTAGCCATGCATTACAAATGTGTCGTGGATTTGGTTACAATGCCTTTGGGACTTTGGCAAATGAGGTATTTGGTGCTTGCAAGAGAAGATTTGTCTAATCAAGTTGAAGGGCGTGCATTGAGGACAAAGAGTACACAAGCCGTATGTAAATTTCTTCTTGAAGATGTGATCTGTCGCTATGGGTGTGTGGGAAAGATAACTGCAGATAGAGGAGAATTGGATGCTGATGAAGCAAGGGAATTCTTCTCTAGAATGGGCATCAAACTAGCTTTAACTTGTGCTTATAACCCAGAGGGAAATGGCAAAAGTGAAAGAGGACATCCTCCAATAATCAAAGCTTTAGCTAAGGCTTGTGAAGGTAAGCTTGGAGAGTGGCCAAGGTTACTGCCATTTGCATTGTGGGCTGACCGTACAACACATAGTTCAGCCACTGGCTATATGCATGTTGAATTGATGTATTGTCAAAAACCTGTGATGCCAATTGAAGATGTAGTTCTTACATGGAATGTATTGCCATGGGAAGATGAAATGATTAGAGAAGACCTTCTTGCATTGCACATACGGCAACTAGAAAGAAGGCCTGAAGACATTGAGCTTGCAAAAGCTCGACTAAAGAATGCAAAGTTGAAAAACAAAGACAGATTTGACAAGATGCATAGGCTCAGACCAAAAGACATTGAAGAAGGTGATTGGGTGTTGGTGTACGATAGTAGCCTTGAAAACCAGCACTCTACAATAAGGAAGCTTGCAAGGAGATGGTTTGGTCCTTATGTTGTCAAACATGTGCATGGAAATGCAACTTACACCTTGCGTGAACTGGATGGGACAAAACTGAAAATTCCCACTGCAGGAAAAAGAATTAAATTATTCAAAAGAAGAGGGGATTCTGATCCATTTGATGCACAACCAAGTGAAGAGGATGATAAAGCCAACTATATGCAAACCGAGGATGAAAGTGAGAATATGGCGTCTGACCATGAGTTTTAATGCTCTACAAATGATGTTGTGGCACATATCGAAGGATGTGCACGTTCAGAGGAGGTGGATGTCGTGCCGTGGCACGTACATAGTGTAAAATAAAAACATTCACCTCACTCTTGACACTTCTCGATGTATGCAAATAAAAGCAATCATGTACATATTGTGATATATGTTGAAGCGTCTACTGCGGTCATTATCATGTACATACCTATCCGGTACATACCTATCCGAGGAGTCGTGGCCCTGGATGCGGCGCATTTTCATGTTTTTCTACTTGATAAGATGCTTAATTTGGTTTTACAATGTACATAGTCCAAGTGTTTCATGGTGGCACACCCATCTCACCTATAAAGACTAATGCGAGCAAAAACTGCCAAAAATAGTAGCTAGCAGGCGTCGTTGCAGAATTGCATGGAAAGTGACCCAAAATGGTATATTGATGGAAAATGATTCTTATCTATGCTTTTTATGCTTATGCGAGTGATCCCACAAATTTAGGGATTTTCTTGACTCCGTTTGGGATTTTTCGCATCAAAAATGACATTTTTTTTGTTCAAAAATGAGCTGAAAATGGCCTAGTTTTGGTCCAAAGTGGAAAAATGGCCCAAAAATTGACACATCAACTCATATTGCCCAATCTATGTGTGTTGCAGTTCCACCTCTTCGCAATCTTGTATCTGAGCTTGTGAGGGAGTGAATTAGGGTTTTCCCTTATCAAAATGGTGTTTGGGCTTCAATATAGAAGCTCTTAAATCTCTGCAAAATCAGAAAATGGTCGCCAAGAAGGTGGAAGCTTGAGCATTCCTTTCAACTGTTTAATGCTACGACTATGTAATTGGGGGCGAGGCTACATGATACCATGAAAGCCGTTTGGGATTTGATTGAGAATTGTGCTTGTATGAGCATCGAGGTTTCATGGCTGAAACATTAGTGTTTTTCAATGGTCTTTTTAAGTGAAATTCAATGTGATTTGATGATCCTCTCATCATACTCTCGACTACGAAAACAAGCAATTTCCAAGCACGATAGGAAAGAGGGTTTGTGACTTTGCTGTCACGAACGCTCTTAGATTCTCTATCACCCTTAGAAAGAGGGTTGGTGATTCTCCACAAACGCTTTCTCGCAAAGGGTTTGTGACTCTCATCACGAACTCTCACAGCCAGAGGTTCTGCACCTTCCCAGCTAGACCGCACACTTTCCGACAACGGTCTCAGAAAGAGCACGAGCAAGATTATCCATCAAGCATCGGCATTTCCGTTGTGATTTGCCACAATTGATAGGTTTATCATCGACACCATCGTCGTCGCCGACATCGTCATCGTCATCGAAGTCCCTATCTTGATGACGACACCTTTGTTATCGTCATCGCAGATCCTATCTTGACGAGAACACCTTCGTCGCCATCATCGCAGTCTCGAACTTGACGACGATACCATCATCGTCATCGTCATAGTCTCCATGGTCGTTGTCGACATAGTCATCATCAAGTATCACAGCATCTAGACCATTGTACCAAATTTGTGCAATCTATACCATAGACCTCTCTCGCCATAGAGAGGGGCCCTTGGAGAAGGGTTTGAGATCCGTTTGGTGTCGCCTCTCTCTCTCTCTCTCTCTCTCTCTCTCTCTCTCTCTCTCTCTCTCTCTCTCTCTCTCTCTCTCTCTCATTAATTCATTCTCAGCACTCTCATTCACAGTAGCATTCACTTTGTTTGTGATCATTGCACTTGCATCTCTCTCTCTAAGAACGGAAGGCTCTCCCTTCCGTAAGTAAAAGGAACCCTTGAGCACAGTTCGGAGCACTCATCCTGAGCACTATCAACAATTCACTTCCGTTGCACCTTACATGTAAGCTGGAGAGGGCAACCATGCGTGATCGCATCACATCTCTAGCGGTCCCGATCCAATAACCCATCCCCGAAGGCGGATTAAGAAAAGCTCGCCAAGATGATAACAGAGGCGACCAATGCTATAAGGATGACCAACGAACCAATTCTCGAGAAGATTACGTTCAGTAAATGTTACAGGCTTGGACATTCCAAACGAGAAATCAATAGCAACACGCGAACAGAAACTGCAAAATCGTTGAGCTTCAGAGAGAGAGAGAGAGAGAGAGAAGGAGACTCGACACAGCACGGCGGAGTTCCAAGCTAAGACACACTTGCCCCAAAGACTGGCGCCCCGTCTGGTATTTCTTTATTATTATGCTTGCAAAGTACCCCTCTCAAGGGTCCAACTCTCTCTGAGACTTTGCGTCCAGACACTCCCAGAAAGTGACCCTAGGGACACTTATAAACAGTACAAGGGATGCCCAAAAGCATAGCCTAAAAGCATCAGATCCCAAAAGCTCTACTCCCCAAAAGCCATAGGGTAAAAGCAGCAAAATCTGCCAGCGAAACTACGGAAATCCACTACAGCACAAAATATGGCAGAATTACGAAAATCCACTGCAATGCAAAATCCAGAAAGTTCTATACGGTCATGCCACATCATCATTCCATAGAGCCCTACCACGTCAACAGTCAGTGCAAATTACGGACCTACAAGCAAGAGTTCAAGCTTTTGAGTTTTTTGGGTTAAGCCCCTCGACCGATGCTCTTTAAGTTGGGTGGAACCAGGATTTTTAAATTTAGGTCCCTCGGCCATTCTTTCTAGGATCTTTCTAGGATAGAACTTACTCTGTTCTTTGGGTTCAGTTTGTCTTGTCCTCTCGGCCATTTCCTTCCAATTCGACAAGTCACGTCATCACTTTGTGACATTCCCCCCTCTCGAAACAATTGTAATCGCCCTCGATTACATCTGCAAAATAGCCATAGGACCAAGATTTTTTAAGTTTAGGCCCCTTGGCCATTCTTTTTGGGGTTCGGTTTAAAGAATTGTAATCGCCCTCAATTACGCCTTCAAAATAGCCATAGGACAAAAACTTTCTTCAGGAGACACTGACTCTACGTACCCATGCACCAGACTCCACCAATCCAACACACTATTACAAAGACATCAATCACTCATCAATCACATTTCTATCGAGCGTCTCAGATACAAATCACGATCATTGTAAGCATTTAGCAATCACATCCTGACCGCGTTGATCTTTTCACAGATGTCTTGATCTACTAAATCTTGTTACTATCAGGTGCAACGGAATTGAAATGGTGAAAATCTAGGTTCTACACTTTCACAAATCCTTTACTTCCTTTGCTTGCTTTTGTGATTCCTTTTAGCTTGAATGATGGTTTAGAGGGACTCAGAGAGAGAGAGAGAGAGAGAGAGAGAGAGAGAGAGAGAGAGAGGGGGGGGACGACACCCAACAAGGTCCCAACCAACCCTCTCAAGAGCCCCCCACACGGTTGTCAATGTGGTATTTGCTTTTTGATTTCCATCCTCTCCTAATACTTTAGAGTTTCCAATTTCATACCTTCCTAGAATACTTCAACTTTTGTCTTTTTGAAATCTATCTAGAGGACACCAAAAATTATACATCGATTGTCTTAGAGGCCATTTGAGGACACATAAAGACAGCTTCCTTTCTTTCTTTAGTTGTTTCTTTCTTTGCCTCTCATAGTGCTAAATTGCTTCATTGTTCACCTTACACAGTGCTAAATCGCTCCATTTTTCACCTTCACCACCATTCCTCAGCCACTCCTATATCAATCACATCCTTTTATTACATTCTTGAAAAAAAGCATCTTAAACACAAATTTGACCAAGCCAGCACACTGGCCAGTGACAACGAAAACTTTATATCTTGCTGCAATGGATATGCTAGGACCTTTGTCAATGTACCTGCTACTTGATGACCAATCAATCAGGCAATGATCAAGCAGAAAAAGGCGTGTCAAGGTTCTAGCTCGGCTTCTAGGGCTTTATCAACGCCACCTTCATATATTTACAATCGAAGAACACATGCATTAAGTAAAGGTCACTGCGTCAATCCAATAGTGGGACTAGATGTGGCTCTACAAACGAAAGAAAAACGTAGCAGAATTGCATACAAAAATGGCATGCCCTTACAGTTGCAAGACACTGGTTGGAAAGGAGCCGAAGGAAATTGCCACTTCATATTGGGGAAGTTGAAAAAATTCTGAACGGGCTCGTTGTTAGGCCCATTGTCACCCAGCCCATGAAGCCATATGGTTGCCCATGAAGCAGAGGAGGAGGAGGAGGAGGAGGAGGAGGGCATGTTGCTGATGTTCGCCGCAGAGGAGAAGGCCGTGCTACGAAACTCCGCTTTAGAAAGAGGGCGCCAGAGTCTTGTGGAGAAGCTCAACCCCATGGCCACCAGCAGTAGCCATATAACGGGAGACCATCGAGGGCACCTTTGCATCAAGCTCTTCAGGTAGCAAATAATCTTTTGGATATGTAACACTTTTGGGTTGTAGCCAATTGAGAAGATTGTAGTATGCATGTATTGGTAAGAATACAGAAGGGATGAATTAAGAAGGAAGAGGGTTTCCAATTCTACTAATAGCTTTCTTAATGGCTCTTTTAAACAAAAAAAAGGCTTTCCTAATGGCTTCTATGGCTTGAAAATGCTAGAGAAAAGAAAATTAAGAAGAAAAACACAAATGTATAAGGTGCATTCGACCATTTCTACTTATATGCACACAAAAAATCTTTTGACTTTCCACCTCCATGGTCTTTTCATTTCCTAAACTCGCCCTTCACTTATGCACTTGAGATGTTTTGAAAGGATTTTTTATTTTTCGAGATTGGGGAGACCTAATCGAGGGATTGTTTTATTGCCATTGACCCATGGCCGGTTAGGGCTTGATCCACCTGTTGTTATGTGTATCATGTTCAGACGCTCTCATGCAAGGACTAATGGAGCTACAAATTGTCAAATTTCTATTCTCTAAACTTTTTGTTGATCATGGCAAGGATGTCAAGATCTTCATCTTTGACTAGCTTGGAAAGGGTAGCTAAAGTTTTAGTATTGGATGTCGATGCCTTGATTTGATTAGAGCCTTTTCTCAAAGAAGAGTTTTAGTGAGAGTTCTAACACGTCATGAGGTCGTGGTTCACGTAGAGGCCACAAAGCCCATGTCCCACCACGAGGCTCCTTCTTTCAACCTCTGAAATTAGTGTGTCTTGATTTGATTATACATATTTCCATGCTTCAATGATTTGTCAAGGCCTTTGTCGCATCCCATCCGATGGGAGTCGGGAGTTCCACAATGCAAGCTTCTTTGCTCTCTTTAGATGGTGCTTATGCCCATATAGCGAGCAACTACCACAAGTTAATCAAGCATCCCATTCCTCCCAAACAATCTAGAATGGTGCAAATACTTTGGCATGCTATCACTCAACGAGGGCACCTAAACCATGACGTTGATCCTCCTTAGTCATGTAAAATCAATCATTATCCAAACATGGTATTTCCATTGTTCTACAACAGTATTCAACTTGTTTATTAGGTATCATCTTCTCCAATCAAATATATCAACTTTTTTAGAATCCCTTAAGAAAGATGCATATCGACTGAAGCACTATCAAGCGCGACCTCTTTTTCCACAAGCCAATCTTGTCAAAAGTTTTTTTACCATGTTAATGTCTTAGGTAATGCCACATGCATACAAAATGCAAGTCAAGGTGATTGCATCTAGAGATCTAAAATTACTTGGCACCATTCAAAAATAACCCACAACTTCTTTGCCTTGCCCTCGTTGGGCATATCTTGTAATCAATGCACTCCAAGACATGACATTTGTGCATCAAGAAGATCCTTTTTTCTTCTACCCATTATGCAACCAAGTTTCATCTTTTGTACCTCACAAGCGACAAACCTTTCCTTCTCTCAAATTCTCTTTTACATCCATACTATACACTCCAAGATCAGCCATAGAAACACCATGTGTATGATTTGTACTAGATCATATGATTTCTTGCTTGGAATGAGCACCTAGGAAAGTAAGTGTCTCTCTTGCTTGCATCTTGGCAATTATGTTCAGTTCCCATCCACTACTCAATAAGTCACATTTTTCATAACATTGGCCAATCCTGACCATACCACCAAGTTTGTTGAAGAAGTTCTCACAAGCATCAAACTGTATTGAAGAGAATTGGATTCTGAAACTAGGATACTTCCATATGAGTAGTCTCATCAAGAGAACCACAAAGTGACATGTTAATTGGATATCCAAAAGTTTCTCTCTACTTATGAAGTTTTATTCTAGACTATATGGACTTTCCTTTATAATCCATGTGGGCTAGATCATGAAGATCTAGTAAGAAAAACAATGTAAAAGTCTAGTACACACAATTTAGTAGGAAAAGAATTTCATGAGTACATGAGAAAAATGATAGATTTCTATTGGTTGACTCTCTCATATAAGTGAGAGTTGGAGACAAGAACATGTTGACATGTGTTGCTACTATTGAAAGATACATCTCTCTCCCCAAAGTTCTTTCTTGGTTTATATCTCCTTTGTTGCACATGGCTTTTAACAATGCTTGCACTCACTTTTCTTTCTGCTAGTCTTCTTGATGACCTCTAATATTGTGGGTCCTTTCTCTCATCATCTCCTTCTTGTAATCCATTCTTGATGATTCATCTATAAACCTACAGTTTGCCATGATGTATAGAATAATTGGAGTGAGTATTCATTTTGACTAAAATGTACAGTAATGCTTCAAATATTAAACACCAACACACCCAGTCTAAAGACAAGGACCCTGTAGGACAACTGGGTGGGTTGGGACGTCAGCTTTGGCGTACACTTCAAGCATTGTAGTCCTTTGACTTGACTAGTTTTAGGAGATAGGAACTACCAATTTCACTCTTCCTTTTTGGAGTTTGTTTCTAAACTTGATTTCTTTTTTAGGGAAAGACATTATTTAGACGGGAAGCCTGAGTACAATAATCACAAAAAATCAATCAAATACTGACTTATAGAGCCTTGAAACTCCTATTAGAGTACAATGCAAAACTTGTGAAACCTATTCTAATCTTGTTGTAGGGCCTCACATTAATTGTCAATATGAGGGATGTGGTAGAACTACGTAGGGCATGGATGCAACAAGGATGTGTCAAATCCTTGGAAAAAAATATTGATGCATGCTAAAATTCAATACTCTCACTCAAGTGATCCCCAATCACCAAAGGCTAGTCTTACAGTGCTAGCCAATCTCTACCGTTTCAATGGCCAAACGGAATCCAAATGCAACCAAACTTGTAGGGATGATTAAGAGAACTAGGATGGCTAGCCCTATATTCTTAGAACAAAAAATGACATCAATGGTACATTGGAGCATCATCTCACATTTGAGCTATTTTGATCAGCATATTATATGCAAGATTGGGGATGCCTTTGTAGGTATGCATGTTGCCCGCTAGGGATTTCACAATGTCACGTCCTCATTGACCACCCCATATTTGGGTTTTTGTAGCCTCAAATAGTTGAGCCAGGTGGTCCTTATCTTCACAAGTCTCTAATGTGATGGCTAGCTATGTACTTTGGTTTCTCCTCTGGTGCCTTTGTCATCAATATATATAATATCTTTGGTATTTTTGGATCCATCCGATTCTCCATTTTGGCTCTATCTCCTTACTAGGATCCTTTGATTTTCCCTTTCTTCTTGTAGATCTTTGAGTAGCTTGTATTTTACTCCGAGGTATTTAAACTTCATTAGTGGAAGGCTAATGAGGATGGGGGCATGGGTATTCTATTTATTTTGGATTGATCATGCTGACATTTATTGAGCGCACTATTTTTTGCTCCCACTCCATTGCACCTCTCCACTACTCATCTTCCTCTCCTAGGATGGCGTGTTATAACTCTCTTTCTAATTCTATAAGTTTAATGACCATTGTAATGGAAATGATGCAAAACCATCAAGACAAAGGCCTTACACTTATAACAAGACCTTCGTCAAGAATATTAAAAAGGAAATTGAAAAACTTAAAGATGTAGAACTCATTCTTGAGATTAAACATACCGATTGGTAGTGCCCAAGAAAAATGGCAAGATTCAAATTTTTGTGAATCTCAAAAAAGGTGAACTCAACTACTATTAGGGGTAATTATCCTCTACCATTCACATAACATGTTCTGGAAAAAGTAGCAGGCAAAGAAGCATATAGCTTTTTAAATAGTTTTTCGGGGTATAATCAACTGGCTATACACTCTAAGTATCAGCACAAAATAGCTTTTTCTATTGAATGGGGCATTTTTGCTTACAGCTTCATGTCATTAGGGTTGACTATAATGCCCCAGCTACTTTCCAAAGGCTAATGAGTCATGCATAGGAATATGTAAGAATATTCTTAGAAGTCTATATGGATGTCCTCTATATTCATTCTTCTTTTGGGGGAAATCATTTTGACATTTGAAAATAGTCTTTGAAAAATATCGCTTATATAGGATTTGTTTGAATCCTGAGAAGTGTGTACTTATGGTACAACAAAGTAAAATTTTGAGACATATGGTGTCTAAGAATTGAATATCAATGGATCTTGAAAATATCAAAGCCTTTATAGAATTGGCAAGACCTACAACACTTTGAACAATACATGCATTCATGGGACATTGTGGGTACTATTGGATATTTATCTATATGCATCACATAGTAGCAAAGCCTCTCTATGATTTGGTTACTAACTTCAATTAGATTCATGGCAAGGAGTCATTTCAAAAGTTGGATGTATTGGTAATGACACCAATCTTGAAGGGCCCTTGTGGAACAAGATCTTCAATGTGCATGTTGATATACAATTTTGCTATTGGTTGTGTCCTAGTTGAGGGTATAATGGATTTTCTAATCTGCTATGCTAACAGGCAATTGAATATGCAAAGAGAAATTATACCACCATTAAAATAGAAGGGATCATTAGTAAAGTATAAGTCCCTGAATTAATATCATTCTTCATCGGTAAACAATGCCACCGTAACTGGTATTCAAGGTTGAAAACCCGACTTAAACATGAAGAGACTAAACTTAGTCTTGCAACATGCTTTGCCTCATGGTAAGTAAACTCCAACTAGAGAGATAATTGTTTCAATTGGATTGCTTGGTGCTAACATACACACTTAGCATATCCTTTAGCACAAGATTAACACTTATAGTATACCTATACTCTTTGGATGACTGACAACACTGAGGTGTGTTTCCCCATCATTTACAGATAGTTCTTCCAAAATGATTGGTAAATAGGGATCAGGATTCCTTGCAACATTACTGAGTAATCAACAATGTTAGGAACAACCTCCTTGATTTACTTTAGTCAAATGATCTACAAGAACCCACCAAACTAAGCCATGACCTTTATTGGTGATTGGTAGATCCACAATTAACCTCATAGAGATATTGCACGCATGGTGTGAAATGCGTTAGAAGCTACTAATGTCACGAATGTGCATGTCGTTCCAAATCAACCTTTGCTAAATACTAGGGCCCATAACACCTAGTGTGCATGCATTTAGCAAAAACACATCCGAAGCTGCATATCCATGACCATAGTTGCCAATACCTATGGCTAACATTGTGCTCATAGCTCAATGGGAAAGAGCTAATTAGTGTCCCCCCTGCAATTACATGAAAGCCGTGCTAACTTAGTTGGACCATAATAGAATGTGGAAATTAATCACATCGAGGTGCCAACAATACAACAAGTTCATGAGCAGAACATAAATTTGCTACATATGTAAACAACCATTCGTCAAAGTTGTTTAATAATACCTATAACCACAACAAGTTGTACTAAGTATTCGACAATTTCTGGCCATTAAATTTTTTCCTGATACAATGTGCTCAAAATAGTCTAATAAACGGATTTGAGAATCATCTAGGGTATTTGTTGCGATACATAATTGAAGTAACAAGTGCCAGTGTCAGTCCAACGAGGTCTATATTCTCCACATGTGGAATATGTCTCATCTAGGGATGGTGGCAAAAATGACATCCATCAAGTACGAGGTGTACTTGTGTTTGTAGGTAACTGTAAACACTCAACGACATGAGTGAGAGGGACCCTCATAAACTTTTCTCCACACTGGCTAAACCGAACTCCATGAGTTCCTAGACCATGTTTCTCCTCTTGTGGCAACATGTGCCAAACAAAACTCTACTATGTAGGTCCATAACTGCATAATGCAGAAATGTATGTGGGACACTACGGCCCAAAATTCTTTGCTTCTACATGACCTTGTCATGTCTCTAAAGAGAAAAATGGATGAAAGCATTCAAGCTTATCATATCCTACTTAGAAAAAATCAAAGAATATTCAAAAATGAAATAAAACTAAATCATATGCATACATGGAGGTTGAACATAGTGTTCACT
This sequence comes from Adiantum capillus-veneris, assembly GCF_014529385.1. Classification (NCBI taxonomy): domain Eukaryota; kingdom Viridiplantae; phylum Streptophyta; class Polypodiopsida; order Polypodiales; family Pteridaceae; genus Adiantum; species Adiantum capillus-veneris. The sequence continues at coordinate 77,754,585 of NC_140943.1, forward strand.
TACCCGTACTCAAATGCACATGACCAAATATCCTACTTGAAAAGGCCCTAGTAACCCAAGTAGTATTGCACTAATAACCTTGGATGTTTCCCTTGCAATCCAAACTCCTTGGTTGAAATTTGGAATGTCAAACCCCTTGGTTAGACTCTCTTTGAAAACTGCTCAAACTAGCAGGCACCAGTGACTGACACAGTCTACCATATCTGATAATGATTGGAATCAACTTGGAAAGCTGAATTTGTCCACTACCCCTTGGTAGATTGTACATTTTTTTTCCTTAAAAGCATAAAGGTGATGAGATCAAATTGTGATCCTCAACACTTATAGAGTGATTGTGTATTAGAAAGGTCTTATTCCTGAAAATACCAGTCTTAGAGACATAGTCACTGCTGCAACATGCAACATATCTTCTGAAGTTGGAATCTTATTCACAATTGGATCTTGAAATAATCTTTTCTTGCTATGAACATAAGAGAAAGATGTCTAACACCCCCAAGAAGGTAGTCATACGGAATTTTCTTGGGTTTTCAAACAAGAAATCCCCTGGTTTGAGGTGCTTTTAGATTATTCGTGTGATCTCCTGAATTAGCTACTTTTAATAGCTAAGACCTAAGGGACTAACTTTCAGATCCACCATTCTACCACCCTATATATAGGCTCCTACTAGTGTTCTTTAGGATTCCCAGTCCTCCACATGAGCAGTCCAAGCCCTTGGCCTTGGCCATGACTCCCCAGGTTTCCCTTGGCTTTACATTGGTAGGGCAAGATCTATTTGTGTAACATCTTCTGGACCATCATAAGACTTCCCAAGCTCCTTCAACTCCCTCATAGGTTGTTGAAATAAAATCCTTCGATATTGGAGTGTATACATTTTTTATAATGGGATGGTACACTCATGGAATCACTTGTTGTACCCTCATCTAACTCCATTTTTGTCATAAGGTTTCCCACATGATCCTTCAACTCCCTCATAGGTTGTTGAATTAAAATCATTCTATTTTAAAGTGGATGTTTTAACAATATGGAATGGTATAGTCATCACATCAAGGTCTACCCTCATTCAACACCATTTCTGTTGTTTAGACCTCTTTTGAGCTCTCTTTTAGCTCCCTATATCCTACTTTTCATTCGATTTTTGACAAATTATGTTCACTTTCAGCCTTAATTGTCCTTTTAGGCTTTTGTGCCAACTTTTCTTTCTTGTTTGATTTCTTACAAGGCTCCCTTACTTGTGACAGGTAGCATCCTGTCATCTTGTCTTTAACACAATCCTCTACCCTAACTAGCATCAAGCATTAAGTTTCACCCTTCATAGTAGGCATTGAACATGTTCGTATTTTTTTAACCTCTTGTTTCTTTCTATAATGTTTTTGTTGATTGCATTGTTGGTTTGAAAAGTCCAAAACTTTTCTTCCCTATTCCTTGCTAACAAGTGTGCTCTTGATCACTCTTTTTTAGAATTTAAGCCGCTAGAAGTGACTAGATCCTCTTCTACTTCATCTGCAACATCATAAAAGGTAAATTTAGCCTCTTGACGAAGATTTATTCTTGTATCTTAAACACAAATATCCCTAAGGTATATATAATTATATCCCCAATCTTGGATCATGTGCAACTATCTCATGAATGGGTCTTCCTAATTTGCCATCATAGTTGAATTTCTTTCCAGCATCCCACTATTGCAAAAGTGTGTTGATAGTCAATGCCACGTGAATTGACCATACTACCTTCTAGCAATCCCAAGGGTCTATCCAAATGTCTGTCTACAAGTTGCAGCTTCATACATGTTTTCTTATTAGCAGGTTTTCCCCAAGATTCCCAAACCTTCTTGGTGGCAATGGTAATTCCAACTCCATCGCCTAGTATAGCCATGGTTTATACCATAGCATATTCACAAGCAAGGTGGTATTGCCCTCTTCACCGTCACAAGTCCCCTGCCTTGTTCACTAGAATATGTTTTATTGTTTTTCTTTGAGACTGTTCTTGTTTTAATTTCTCCACATGCTCTTAAGTTAGACCTTTAATTCTTAGTTTTTTGAAACTTTTGTGCAAGTCATTCCATAGGTTAGGTCTAAGCTTTAGTAGTTCTCCCAATGTTTACTTTCATCTCAAAGGACGTTATAGGATGAAAGTACAAGTATGCAAAGTTTCTTTGGCTTTCACCACTTTGGTTGTCTTGCAAACTAAAGATTCTCCATGCTTATCTATGGATGCTAGTAGGATTTTAAAAGTGTTTGCATTTAAATTCCCTATTTTTTTTGTCCCTAATTTTTTTGAATCCCAATCCCTATATAAACTTTTCATGTCCACTTTCATGGGTGGAGGTTCTAAACATAACTCTCCAAATGGTGTAGGACCTAGAATCTGACTGCCATCACTTGCATATCTTATGCCATCTCATAGATGGTTAGGCTAGTCTTCCATCATGTGGAATTCTATGTAAACCATCATTTGTATCTGGGATGAATAGAGTTGGTTCTCTCATGAGCTTATGTTCTTTTTCTTTCATCTCGTTCACCTTTTCACTATTTTTTTTTATTTTTCTTGTTTAGTTTCAACTAGTGTAGATGGTCCTTTCTTTAGCATGTCTAAAAGTTCTTGTACATGATCTCAACTAACTTTTAATAACCTTCAAGATTAACCCTCTCTAGCCTTAGGATATGGCAATGTTTTTATTTGTTTTCCAAACTTTTTCCCTAGCTTGTAGTTGTGCTTGAAATGCTCATAGTGTAGCATCTATATATGCTCAAACCATTTGTACACCATATTTTAATTTTGAGTTTAAGCCAAGTATTTTACTTGTAGTTTACATGTTTCAATGGGGCATACGTCCGTCTGATGAGTGATCATGCCTTGAAAATATGTGAGTTGCCATATGACTATTCCATCAAATGTTGTTGATCATGACCCCATCACGATGCAACAAAGGTTGATACATTGCTAGTGGATAGAGAAGATGAAAATATCACCATAGATGATTAAGACCATGAAGATGAAATGCTAGTAAAGACCTTGACTAATGTGGCACTTTGAGCCATATTTGACCCAAAATGGGTAATTTTTGGCCATTCTATACCCTCTTAAAATTCATGCTCATTGTGACAAAGCCACTGGTCTATAAAGGGGTGAGGTTGGTTTTAGAAGATGAGATATTTAAAAAATGAGTCTCTAGTCAAGGGTTGGATGCCTTGTACTAGTGTACAGGGTATCATTAAGGATCCTTGAAGTCTTGCATCTCACACCTTTATAGGTTTTAATTGATGTATGTTGTTTGTCACTACACAATATGAGAGCTACAATCCTTAATTGGGTAAAAATAGCTTTTATATATTCAATCGAATGTATAAAAGGGCTACAATCCTTGATTGGGTAAAAGTAGTCCTCAAGCGTGTAATTTCATTGAAGATTTCATATTTTTGTTTTATGCATAATGTTAGATAGAGTGTGCATTGTGTACTGTGAAAGATTTTTGGTATATGACGTTGAAATCATATATATTGTTACTTTTGTTTGTGTTTTGCAAATGATTATCATCGTTCCAATGTCCAAGTTGATTATTTTATGTTGCATGTGAAAATAAGTGAGAAAATAAAAAAACCTTAAACCACTACATATAGACAATGTGATGTTTTTAAATGTGTCTTATTGTCTATAAATCACAGAGTGTGTAAAAGTAATCCTCAAGTGTGTAATTGCATTGAAAAACTTATAGTTTTGTTTTATGCATAATGTCTGATAGAGAGTGCATTGCACATCGCACAATTTGTATGTTTGCTTGCTTTCTTAATGAAATTTTTAGTTTTAATATATATAAAAAAAGTAGAGAATTGTTTTTGTAATTGAATATGTAGTTCTTATACCTTCAGCTATTAATGCAAGCAATGGACCAAAATGCTAGCACAAGTGGTACACAGTTAGGAAAAAAAAAGCCCTGGCAAAGACTGTGAGTTTTCTCTCAACATATGCGATTGATATGTGGAGTGACAATGCATATTATGCTTCAAAACAAAATTAGATGGGGCTCCATGTATTAGGGACCATTTTTTGGGTACCTTTAAAAAGAGTTGTCACTCGAATGCAAACATCCTCATGCACCTTTAGTTGCAAAGCATTTGAGAGAAGAGATCGTGAAGAAGGATGGCAAGAAATAGTGGGTAGAGGAATTTGTTATGGATGCATGCCAAGAGCAGTCAGACCTAAATACCAATCATGATAATCTTGTGGTGACACCAACGAGCACTAGACAACAACATGCGCAAGGAGATACAATACCAATTTGTGTTTCTTCTAAGCATCACAAAGAGGTTGGGCTTGGGCAAATGCGACAAAGATCATTGCACCAGATCTGTCGAACACAAATGCTAAAAGAGGCACAAAATACACTTGCAAAAGTAATGTTTTTCACTCCAAGTGCATTAGCCATGGTTGATAGCCATCATTGGAAACATGCATGGAAGAAAATTGGTGAGCCCCTTCGTATCACATGGTATAGAAAGATCTCTTGGACAAACGTTAGTTGAAGTAAAAGTGTCTGTTTCCAAAATAATTCTTGGAAATGTATTGCTTTTAGGATGCACAATTGTAATGGTTGATCAAATGTTCAAAGAAGACCACTAATCAATGTTATGTTGGTTTTTCCAAGGAGAGAGACATTCATACAAGCTATTGAGAGTGTTGGTGCTATTAAAAGTGGCAAATATATTGATGAGGTCATGATTAATGTAATTACAAAAATCGATGTTGAACATGTCGTTCAAGTAGTCATGGACGATGCAAAGAATTATAAAAATGCTGGTAACATAATCAAAAAGTGCTTTCCATACATTTACGCCAATGGTTGCAATACACACAGTTTGAACTTGGTGCTAAAAGATTGGTATACTAGTAAAGAAACTACATGGGTTTACCAAAATAATTGACGTAGCATGGCAAGTTGTGAAATTCATCTTGAAGCGACAAAGAGTGCTTGATTTGCATAGGATGGACATGTCAGTTATGTTGAAATTGTCTGTTGATACTCAGTTTTGCACGCACTATTACACATTGGAACCACTCCTATGCAATAAGTGCATTGTGATTGATACGCTCAACTACACGACAGTTGACAAATGGTAGCTCCACCAACATGAACAAGTGGAAGAGATAATTAAAAGTTTACGTATCAACATGCCCATTATGTTTGCAATTCGCAACCTTGATCAAAAGGTGCCAAATCTGGGCAGAGTGTGGATGACTTGGTGGATAGCTCAACAAAGTTTAAAAAATCATGAGGAGTGAATAGAGTGTGTAGTAGAGAAAGAGTGGTGAATACCATTCTTTGCAAAACAACGGAAAGGTTTATTTAAGTACTTTCATGCAAGGTGGAAGAGTGCTCATAGTCCACTCCATAGTGTGGCTTCATACTAGATCTTGAGTGTTGGAATTTAGACTTGATGTCAAATATAGAGGTGGTCAACGATTTCTATTAGGTAGTCAATATGTTCTACTCCAATCGAATTAATTGCATCAAAGAGATGAGTGCATTTAGACTAAAGGGGAGACCTTTTGTGAATGATTTTGTCTAGTCAATCACAAAAGAGCAACTTGCATGGAAGTGGTGGATGATGAATGGTGGGGAGCATTACTTGATTGTACGTCCTCTTGCAATAAATGCTTTGGTGCAATGTGCAACAAATTCAAACTCTGAGAGAAATTGGAGTATGTACAAGTATGTTCATAGCACAATCCGCAACAGATTATTAGACATAGCTAAAAAATTAGTTTACATGTTTTTCAATGAAAAGATATTGCATCACATCAAAAGTGATGGCTACGAGGAAGAAATGGCTAGTTGGTTCTATGTTTGTCAAATTAAAGATGAAGGCGAGTTCAATGTCGGTGTATCTCAGTGTTGCACGATAGCCAAAATCAAAGAGAATCTCACAATAGATGTAAACGATTCAATAAAGGAAAACAAACAGTGCTCTACCAGCTCTGTTACCAACATATCCTTTTTCTTTTTCAAATTTAGATTGGCACCTTCAATTATTTAAATTAGGTCAATGACCTGAACACCACATTTATGCAAAAACAATGCTTCTAAAAAACGATACACATTAGCCGTGTTATCAACCAACTGTTGCTCAAATTTAAAGAGTAAAACAATTTAAATATGAGCATCATATGGCTGTGTAACTGACCAATACCTATATGTTTCTTTGCATGGGGAAGGGAAGTTGACTCACCATAATGATACTAATATCCCCATGTTATTGACGTAATACCCGTATGATGAGTCAATACCCGTATGATGAGCCAATACTGTTATCTTTGAATGGAGAAGGGAAGTTGACTCACCATAATGATACTAATATCGCCCTGTTATCGACGTAATACCCGTATGATGAGCCAATACTTACCACAAGGACATCATATTCCATGTTTAACCTAGGTAATCCTCCCCCGTTGTAAGTATTGCTCCATAGAACATCTAACACACACTCCCACATTGTGTGATAAGGTACCTTTTTATTGCCGTACAATATGACACAAGGCACGCTACCACACAACACACACAATACAAACACATGAGTTGTGTGGTTAGGTAATCTGCTATTACTGCACATTGTGATGCAGAGCACGCTCCCACATGACCCCCTTACTCCCTCTCTCCTCTCGATGTACCTACAGAGGTTGTTGTCTCTCTCTCTCTCTCTCTCTCTCTCTCTCTCTCTCTCTCTCTCTCTCTCTCTCTCTCTCTCTCTCTCTCCCTCCAACGATCAAAACATGCTACGGGCCTAGACGGCCCGGCCTATTTATTAAGTTGTGGGCTTGCCAGGCTTTTTGTTATTCTCGGCGGGCCCATTGATACTTTCCTATTTCTTGGCGGACCCACCGAAATAACAAAAAACCCGGCGGGCTTTTGGTGGGTTACCAGGTCACCCTTAACTAGCTTCATTGTGATCATGTTACTGTCATTATGTGAATGTCATAATAACACTTAGTAATCACAAGAAATTTTATGTGATTACGTAAATAATTCTTGTGTGTATTAAACTTTCAAGGCAAAACGAGTGTGCAACCATGATGCACTTGACTCATGTACATATATAATCCAAAGCAGGCATGCTCAAAAGAAAAAAGACATGCAACGGTGCAACGATGCTATGTCTAGGGCCAAAGTTCCTTGCTAAGGTATGTACACAATCACAATGGTAGGAACTATTGTCACACATATTGTCAATGTTACTCCCATGCATAAAACAAAACCTACACATCCGCTTGTATACGCCACAATATTCTTTTGTAAGCATCAAAAGTCATGGTCAACCATCGTATTTTCACTTTGACTTATGACCAATGACTTAGCACATAAGGCACTAATCAAGTGGCCACTCTCTCACTTTACATATACAACTTTAATGATAAGAGAATATCCACAATTAGATTTACTAGTTGCTTTAGGATTGTAAGCAATAGTGAGAGGAAGTTTGATACCCAGCCTAAAAAAGATCTCCCTTGCTTCCTCAACATCTAGCTCAGCCATGGTCATTTGCTGATTTTTCCAACACAAATAGAATGAAAATTACATTTTTTTCAAGAGAAAGTTGCATATTGCTTTTATAGTCTTTGTTCTTTATGCATGACCTTTCACCTAGTTACATAGATCTTATCTTACAAGCGGTATGTATGTCACCTGCCATAATCCCAAAGGCATAGTAACCAAACCTACCACCCGTTTGTAATGCATGGCTATTGGGTAAGTAGGGTACAAAAGTTCATCTTATTACATTGCCTTATATATGATTACATTTAGGCTACGCAAGACTCCACATATTGAAATATATCTTTGTACATTCCTCTCCACCAATACCTTTTTTTTCAATTTGGCAAAGGTTGCCCATACACCTTAGTGACCAGCCCATACACTCTCATGAAACTCCTTGATAAACATCATTCAAATGTCCTTGTCACATACTACCCTCTATACCAATCCACCTCTAAGGTGTTTTCATTGTTGTCAAATCTCCGCTCTCAATAACTAATTGAAATTGTTACCATACATATGGTAGTGATGCGTGTGAACGCACTTAGGACCATTGGGGCATTTTCCCTTCACCAGGAGGTTTTCCCCCCGTACATTGTATATACGTCCATCAAGCTAGGGCTAACTTATTTTTCTATTTGTGCACTAAGCAATACACTCTCTATTGTATGGCTTGAGCTTCTTCATCTTCTCCAACACGTGTGTGCATCTCCACAAACCTTATTTCAATAATTGGTACTAGAGCAGGTTGCATCATCCCGTGCATAGTCGCCACATCACCTACACCCCCCACTTTCTCCAAATTGGGTGAGATTTGTTGAGAGTTAGCAGCTCAAATTTTGGATTCGCACTCATTTTGGCCTCCGTTTCCACTAGAGGCGGTACTATGTAGGCAATTTTGTCTTTTGTGTAGAATTTCTCTTCGTGCAATTTTCTAAAGGATAGGTCCCTTATAATATATAGCACATGCTAGTCCTACTGTTTTGAAGATATTTGTTGCTGAGGAAAAATTGAGTGGGGATAGCTATCCAATGTGGGCTTACATGATGGCACATGTTCTTGTGTCAAAGGGCATCTGGAATGTTGTGCAGAGCATTGATCTACATTTGTCTTCTGTGGATACAAGATCTTTTGAGGATGTTGCAGGTTCTATAAGATCTGTTGCTACTAGATTTGTTTCACCTATAGCTGAGTAATATCATTGGGATGTAAGAGATGCACATGCTCATGCATAGATTGCATTATCTATGAAGTGCACTATTACTCCTCACATTCTCCTAACAAAGTCAACAAAACAGGCTTGGGATACTCTATATGGTTTTTATGCAAGTCACAATAAGGCTAAAATTGCATTGCTATATAAAGAGCTGCAATCAAAGATTATTCAAGAGGAAGATGACATCAACACTTTTTTTGTTGGTATCAAGGATATCAATGAGCAACCTATTTTTACCAGTGAATTTATTTTTAATAGTTCACTTGTGCAGATTGTTTTCGATGCATTGCTAGACTCTTACAAGACTTTTGCTAGTACTTGGAGACTTATGACCCAAGGAAACCCTCAAGCTATGAAGTTTATGCATTACACATTGTTGTTAAAAGAGTCACTTTCAAGAAAGCATAGGGCTAAACAAGATGCAATTGAATAGGCTTTTGTTGCTGCTCAAAGGACGTAATTTTTTGGCAAGCATTTTTTGGTGAGCGTTTTTTTGGAATTTGATTAGCAGATCAAAAAAGATTCTTTCTCTCTCTCTCTCTCTCTCTCTCTCTCTCTCTCCTTTGTCAACCCTTAATAGTTGAGGATCTACTCTTTTTCCTTCTCTCTCTCTCTCTCTCTCTCTCTCTCTCTCTCTCTCTCTCTCATTTTGAATTTATCCCTTAGCGAACACGCCTCAATCAAACATCCATCATTTACAAATCTCCCTCTTTCTTTGCATGTCTTATATGGACTCATACAAGCACATACATAGAAGTGAATCATTGCGCACGTGCCCGCACTCTCTCTCTCTTTCTCTCTCTCTCTCTCTCTCTCTCTCTCTCTCTCTCTCTCTCTCTCTCTCTCTCTTTCAAACTTCATAATCTATGTCGAGCAACAAGTTCAACCATCAATTGGACACATCCAAGCATATTCTCCACCTCACTCATATACGCTCATACACAAGCACAAAGATACACCCGAATCATTGCACATGTACTCTTTTCAAACGTCATGATATATGTCAAACAACAAGTTTAACCACCAACCAAACCATGAGACATACGCCTGAATCATTCACAACAAGGCAAATTCAACAGTTTACAATCCAAAATAATCCAATTCGATTTTGTCCTCATAGATCAATGGATGAAAAACATTAAAAGACTACTAAAACAAGGTCATATAAACTAACATTAAGAGGGTTGAAAGTACATATATTAAAACAAAAACTAAAAAATGATAGATATAAAGCAAAACAAAATAGTACAATATACTCATATGGGTTCATAGGCTTATTGCATTGTCATTGTCATCGTTCTCATTGTTGGCTCCATTGGCTTGTCCTTGCACAAAAATGTATGTCATCCACACTTCTACCCAAGCTTCCACATGTCTCTCAAAGGTTGCACACTCTTGTGGGGGGCGATAACCATGTTCTTCCCAAAAGCATGATTGCATTGTTGGCAATAATGTCAACTTGCTCAACATTATCTTTGATTGGATGTGCATTTATATCAAGCTCATACGTGGCATTGAATAGGGATGCTGTGGCATCATTGACTACACAAAAAGCCTCCATATAGTTGCGTGCACTTTGTGCTATGCATATATTATTCATTGCATACACATTGTTAAGAATGTGATTAGCGTGCACATTGTTGATGGGTCAACACGGGGGGGGGGGGGGGGGGGGAGACCATGCTGAGGGCCATGCCCACATTGAGCGGCTTTCCCACACTGATTTCATTGTCCACGGATTTCCCTCGCATGGTACATGTGTGAATGCAAGAAGACTAAAGGAGAATCTTTTGAAAAAAACACAGAGAAAATTGGAAATGAATGAAATTAGTGATATTTTGGCTATATAAAGAACCCTTGGAGACTTTACTTCCAAGACTATTTGCACCATGTCCTTTGTATGCTTTTCAAATAAAATAAAATATTTAAGAAAATCTCCTTTGAAGATTAAATGTCTTCGATTAACTTGCCTTCAAACCAATGATTATTTAAGATCACAATGTTGTCATATTGTGGCACGTTCATAATATGAAACTAAAATATCTACCTCAGTCTCAATGCTTTTGTTATGTGGGACCGAATGCTATAATGTACATAGTGTGATATATGCGAAAATAGATGCCACGGTTGCAGTCGTGTACATACCTTACTGGGCGGGCGAGGCCCTAGACGTGGCACTATGGCATGCTTAATTTTCACATAAATATAGGCCTAAAGCGCTTCAATGTGGTGAAGAAAATGGACCAATTTAAAGGTAAAGATGTAACAAAGTATCTTTGTGGGTACTTAAAGGAGATGGAGCTACCTCGAGTGCCCAAAGCAGAGATGGTGCAATGTTTTGAAGTAGCTGTGCTTCCCGAGATTAAAGAGCATGTAAGGGGAGTTAGAAATGAGCACGGGCAAAATTGGGAAACGTTCAAAATAGCCTTGAAGGAAGAGTATTTCTTGGAGGACTCCAAAAGGGTAACAAAAAGGACTTTTTTAGAGTGGGTAGTTCGGCCAAAAGAGGGGCTTTTGCCTACCGAATTGCTAAGGGAATTTGAATGCCGATATGATCAATTGTCAAGGACTGAAAAGGCTGTGCTAAACTCAGAGAAGACAGAGCTCTTTTTGCAGGAAGCAGGTAAAGAGATTCAAGAGAAGCTGGAGTTATTACTTGAGGATAAGGATGCGAAACAAGGCTTAAAGACTAATTGGAATGAAGTTGAAGACACCATTTCACTGCTAACTAAGCAACAACAACGAAGAGACAAGATGATAGTCAACCCTACTCAAGTCCCAAGTGTTCTCGAGAGTCCTATAAAGCATTATTGTGGTTCCAAAGAGTGACAAGTCCGTTCTAGATGATATTGCCAAGGGAATGCAAGAGCTCAAGTTAAAGCTTACAAGGCTAGAAGAAAAGGGACAACCATCGGGTCAATCTACAAGGCAACGGCCTCAAACTAGAGAAGGCTTTGTCAATAGATGTATATGGTGTGATAGTACTAATCATGCAAGGAGGGATTGTGAAAGCTTTAAAGATGCTTTGACAAAGGAGCTTGTTTTCTTTAAAGATGGTAAGATTCACTTAAATGAGACAAGTAAGCTTTTGGGGACAAACTTTGGAAAAGGCGGGATGAAGAAGCTAGTTGAGGACATGGCTACTAGCCATGCCATCTCAATGGTTGAGGCAGTCACCTATGGGTTGAAGGTGGATCCTATTAAGGAAAAAGGATCAATCAAGGTTGGAGAAGAGGAATCTAATGGTATTGGAGAGCTATGGCCATGCACTATAGAATCTGCTATGAAGGGTAAAATGACTATAGAGGTTTTACATGAAGTTGGAGACTGCATTTGGCTAGAAACAGGTTGGAATGACCCTGTCAACTCTTTGTCAGTGCATGCATACATTTCCTAATGTCAAGCCAATGGGGCCATTGTTGAAGAGAAACGTAGGCGTGAGAATGGGGATGAAGGGCCTTCAAAACAGGCAATGAGGAGTGGAGGCAGAAATGACACAGTGCCTCCTAGATCACCTTCCCTGCAATAGATGCCTGTCCCCGAAGTGCCTATGCAAGAAGCCTCTAAAGAAAAGAAGAAGAAAGCAACAAAATCCAAAGCAAAGGGTCCGGCCTACAAACTCCAATCCGATATAGAGGCAGCAAAACGGATCTCAAAAAGGTTTTGGAAGAGAGGATTTTGAACAGTAAGGTGGAATTTACCTTGGGTGAGGTCCTTGGAATAGCAAAGAGGGAGTTTCATGAAAAAATAATTGATATCATAAAGAGGAAGCGGCAGTCTCTTACTGAATCTATCCATGTAAAAGGTGAAGAAGAGACTTTAAATGCACAGGGAGTACATGTCTATGGCGAACAAGGTGATGAAACTATTGTTGGATGCTACAAGTCTAGGGGAGGAGTAAAACACATTCACTTTTTGGATGATGAAGATGAAGTTGAGACCACTCACAAGAGCTACTACTTGAAGAGTCACTGTGCAAGAGCAACGGGAAGAGCAACTACTGAGACCCTAGTAAAAGTGGGAGACTTGGAAGAGCCATACATTGTGTTGATAGATCATGGGTTAGAAATTAACCTCATGCCAAAGATTCTTTATTAAAAAGGAAAATGGCCAAATGATATAAATCATGGATGGATGATTCATGCACCAAACAACTCATTAGGGGAGCACAACTCATTAGGGGAGCTATACAGAGCTTGTCCAAATGTAAAGGTGACTATATGGGATGTGAAAGATGACCAAAATTTCTTTGTACATGAGATGTCTACATACCCTCTTATCCTTGGGAAGCCATACATCACTGCTACTCGCATGGAAACCAAGGTGATGGACAATGGGTCAACTTATGCTAGGATAAGGAGCAAGGATGGAAAGCGTGCAGTACAGTTCCTTATTGTTTGTATGGATCATGAAAGGAATCGTGAAAGTCTTAGAAATCAACCCTTGCCAAAGGCAAATAAAGAATTCAAGGACTACAGGGATATGAGGGGTTTTGGCCATGTACCATTGTAGAGCGGGATTGCAATGGTACAAGAAGAGAAAATTTCTCGCATGATGTAAATGCAAAGGAAAACATTTTTACAGATTTTGTAGGATTAACAGACTATGGATCTATCGCTTTTACAAAGTGTGAGGACTTAAAGTGGGGTGAACGACAACATGTAAATAGTGTACAAAGAGGTTTTAAGATGAATGGTTTGCTAGAAGATGGTGAATGCATTGCGGGTGTGTTTGACGAGTGTTCATTTGTGGATACTATGCAAGACTTGGAGTCTTTAGTGGATTACAATTTGCATATGGAAAGTGAGGTTGTGAAAGCATGGTCAATAGAAATGTACAAAGTCATTGGGGATTTCAAAAATGCTCAAGGTGTTGATGTACAAGTGGAAACCAAGTACAAGTCTGTGGCAAAGAAAGTGAAACCAGTGGCATTACCTCTACCAAAAGACTGTACGATGCTTTGCAACCTAATCGTCATGAGCCAAGCAAAATTGGACATAAGTTTACACATGATACTTTGAAGGATTTAAAGGTTGGTTGCAAGGACAGTTTGACAGATGTTGAAAGGGTATGCTTTGAAGAAATTCTTGCCAAACATGGGAAGGCTTTTGCATTTAAGCCGCATGAGATATGGTGTGTTGATCCATCCATTGCTCCTATGGTGATATTGACTATCCCTCATGTACCTTGGAACTTGAGGCCTATTCCGGTTCCAAAGTCCCATTTGCCAAAACTCATTGAGTTGCTTAATGAAAAGATCAAGATGGGTATTTTGGAGCCTTCTTGTGCTCCATATTCAAACAGGTGGTTCATAGTTCCGAAGAAAAATGGCTCTTTACGCTTTATCCAGGATATGCAACTTGTCAACAAGGCTACAATTAGAAATGTGGGTACATGGCTAGTTGTAGATGAATTTGCAGAGGCATTTGCAGGAAGGGCAATATATTCTATGGGAGATTTGTACTCAGGGTATGATCAATCCAACTAGCAATGGAAAGCAAGGATCTGACTACCATGAGGACACCTTTGAGTTTGGTAAGGATGTGCACCTTACCTCATGGAGCAACTAATTCAGATGCACATATGATGAATGGTATGAACAAAGTCCTACGTGACTTCATACCTCAAACTACAATGCCTGTTCTTGATGATGTGCCAATTAAAGGATGTGATGTAAGTGATATAGTTGTGGCTCTGGACTTGAGGGGGTGCCGCACAAGTATGTGGAAAATCATATCAATGATTGTGATGAGATCTTGTCAAGATTGAAAGAAGTGAACCTTACCTTGTCTGGGCAAAAGTCAGTGTTTGTGTGTGAGCAAAGTTCTTATTGTGGGACATATGTGCGGGCCATATGGTAGAAGGCCTTGTCTTGCAAAGATTGATGTAATTCAAAGAATGAAAGAGACATTTATTAATGTAACTGAGGTTCAAAAGTTCTTGGGTGCATGTGTGTTCTATGTTATCTGGATTCCACATTATGCGCATGTGGTAGAACCTTTGTATCAACTTTTGAGAAAGAACCAAAAGTTTCAATGGGAAGAAATGCATACCCATGCCATGAGAAAATTAGTGAAGTTACTGTTTATGTCTCCAACTTTGAGGAAAGCAAACTATGAATGTGGAAGATATGTAATTGTGATAGTGGATACTAGCCCCACAGAAATTGGATGGGAAATTGGGCAAGATGATGATGATGGCAAGTGATATGTGGTGAGATTTGGAGCAAAAGTCCTAAGTGCTCGTCAACGCAACTATCCACAGGTAAAAAGAGAGTTATGGGGAGTAGTCACATCACTAATATGTGACAAAGAGTATTTGATAGGAGCAAATGTAATAGTGGAGATTGATTGTCTACCCCTTCTTGGAATGGTCACAAGCTGCTCAACTTCCGACATTGCTATGTTGAGATGGATTGCCTACATAAAGTCCTTGAATCTAGAATTTAAGCATATTGCAGGGAAAGATAATCCAATTGCGGATATTCTTTCAAGATCAAGGTATGAAAATGAAGAAGACATGGTTGTCGAGGGCGATGATGTAGGCACACAGTTCTATAGTATCTCTCATGCCAAGGGTGATCATGTTTGCTTGTCAAATGCACTTGAGTCATTTACATCGGACCTATATCAAGGTGATTCGTTGCTCATTGGATGCTATCTGAGCACTTTGAGAAGGCAAAAAGGGTGGACTGATCAAGAGTTCAAAAGATTACGGAGAAAGGCCTATGGATACTTTTTGAAAGATGGGTACTTATGGAAGCGTCCAAAACAAAGAAATGGAATGCCCTTGAGAGTCGTGAATGATAAAGATGCTCAAAACGAGCTTATGAAAAAGTTTCATGAGAGTCTTTGTGCTGGACATAGAGGCATATGGGCCACCTTTACTAAAATGAAAGAGAGGTATTGGTGGAAAGGTATGTAGAAAGATGTATCTCACTTTGTGGAGTCTTGTGAAACCTGTCAAATGTATTCAAATATACATCATCGTGTGATGGGTTCCACCTTACTTACCCATTGGCCATGCATTATAAGTGGGTAATAGATCTAGTTATAATGCCATTGGGCATCGTGTGATGGGTTCCACCTTACTTACCCATTGGCCATGCATTATAAGTGGGTAATAGATCTAGTTATAATGCCATTGGGCTTATGGCAAATGAGATATATAGAGATTTTACGAGAAGACTTAACCAACCAAGCTGAAGGTCGTGCTCTAAGAACGAAAAGCACGGAAGGGATATGTAAGTTCCTCTTGGATGATGTACTTAGCCATTATGGTTGTGTTGGGAAAATAACAACAGACAGGGGGCAGTTGGATGCTGACAAAGCAAGGGAGTTTTTCTCTAGGTTGGGCATTAAACTTGCTCTCACTACTGGATATAATCCTGAGGGAAATGGCAAATCAGAGCGTGGGCATCCTCCTATCATTAAAGCTTTGGCTAAGGCCTACAAAGGTAAAATGGGAGAGTGGCCTAGGTTATTGCCTTATGCTTTATGGCCTGATCGTACAACTCATAGCTCAATTACCGGTTATATGCCTTTTGAGTTGATGTATGGTTAGAAACCTATAATGCCAATCGAGGATGTAATTACCACATGGATCGAACTACAATAAAAATCTCAAAGATAAAATGATTTTCAAGATGTAGTCACCTAATACATGTGTATTATAGATTCACAATTACCTTCCATAGTAGTTGTGCTAGCAAAGATATCAGTAGTCTAAGCCATTTTGATCGGTTCATTGCCGTGCCACGCAGTGCCTCTCAGCTTTCACCTATCCTCTTCATTGAATTTGTCCAACAAGGACTCTGCAAGTGCTAATTTTTGCATCATAAAGATGTCGTGGACAGTGGTGTGAGGCACATGGACTCGTGTAATCTTATTTTTAAATGTAAACTTTACTAACAATTCAAAACTCAAGTGCACCAATAGTATTGTGAAGGAACTTAAGGTCAAACTTCACAATCGTGCACTCAAATTTGGGTTTGAGAATTCATCTAAGTGCTCCCGCAAGGCCCAATCTTTCCATGCATGGAGTCGATGATTACCATCCCATACAATTAAATTTTTTTCCTCCATGTGAGAGAGATCAAGAATGGCTTTAATTTGGTCACCAGACATAGCCAACATCACTAACTCTCTCCCATAAGTGCCACGCTTATCAAATGGTATAAGATCTTGTCCAGAAAAAGCTTCACATACAATGAAACAAGCCACAATCGGTTGGTAACCTCTTTCAACTATAGAGGTCGTGAGTTCTGTTAGACAATCATTGTTCATTCTAATGGCTAGATTGGCCAAAAGATGACATTGCCAAAGAGAGATCCATGGCAACATGTGATTGTATGGTACAACATGTGCATCAATCCAACCTGAAGAAATGTGGCTATCAACCACAGATCCAAAGAGATCAGTAAGAGGGTCATTACCCGTGTTTTGTGATTCTATGGACATCAACGTGATTGTACTCTTTGATGGAGGTACATGTGTAGCCATCAACACAAACACTCCAACCGTGGATGTCATTGCAAGAGAGGAATCGCTTTATTGAGTCATGTGGATTGGGATTTTTTCTTGACAATCCACTCCTTTAGACTAATTACTCGTTAGAATTGACATTTTTTCTATAATAGGGGTACAGAAAAGAGATTTAATTTGCCTGCTGAGAGAGAAAAATATAGAAGGGGGACGTGTGAAGATATGATAGTGAGTGGAGAGGTTAAAAGAGAGGGAAAGATTCATATAAAAAAATAGAGAGGAGAGGTAGAGGGCAATAGTGGATGCTTGTGAGAGGGAGAGAGAAAAAGTTTGAGAGAAAAGAAAGTGGAAAGAGGAAGAGTAAAAGTCATTTGTGGGGGGGGGGGGGGGGGGGAGAAGAAGAGCAAACCTTTTTGGAGTTTAGTAATGCAATTGTCTTTGAGGAGAAGGGTGGAGATTGAGAGTGAAAAGAAAAGAAAGTGTAAGGGGGCACCCTCTTTTATAGGCGGGGGACCGGGTGTGTGTGTGGACCCAGCGCGACAGACAGTCTATGCGGGCACCTCCGTGTGGACTGCACGTAGTTCACACAAGATGCCTCATGGGCTACCCTTAGTCCATCACAAGGGCGCACGCGTAGACTGCGCTCTACCCACACGGGACGACCCCCACACGGGCTTATCCGTGGTGATTTGCATGACGGGCCAGAGGGATGCCACGTAAGCTGTGGCGCCTCCATGGCGGCCCGCCGTGTAGATTGCCACAAACCACATGGCAGTTCACTTGGATTGTGGGTAGCTCTCATTTCACGTGAACATACCATGTGGATAGACCCACACATGGGGACGAGCCCGCACCCTTCGCCACAGGCCCAAGACCCAAAAAGAGAGGGTTGAGAGAGAGAGAGAGAGAGAGAGAGAGAGAGAGAGAGAGAGAGAGAGAGAGAGAGAGAGAGAGAGAGAGAGAGAGAGAGAGAGAGAGAGAGAGAGAGGGTGGTTGTGGGAGGGAAGAGAGAGAGAAAGAGAGAGGACTTGGCGGGGGAGGAGAGAGATGAGACATGGAGAGAGAAGACAGGTGGAAGGAAAAAGAGGTAGAGAGAGAGAGGGAGGAGGAGGTTAGAGAGAGAGAGAGAGAGAGAGAGAGAGAGAGAGAGAGAGAGAGAGAGAGAGAGAGAGAGAGAGAGAGAGAGAGAGAGAGAGAGAGAGAGAGAGAGAGAGAGAGAGAGAGAGAGAGAGAGAGAGAGAGAGAGAGAGGAGAGTATAGATTAGAGGGGTAGAGTGTGTGTGTGTGTGTGAGGGGTAGAGAGAAAGAGGGTAGCGAGAGAGTGAGAAAGAGGACGTGTGTCGAGAGTGATAGAAAAAAAGGAGGGGTAGAGAGAGAGAGCCTGTGTGTATAGAATGAGATAGAGAGTGTGTGTGAGAGGAAGAGACATGTGTAGAGAGAAAAAGGTAGAGATAGAGGGAGAGATATGGTCTATGTGTGTGTGTGTAAAGGGAGAGGTACGAGTGTGCATGTGCGAGAGAGAAAAAGGTAGAGATAGAGGGAGAGAAAGGGAGAGAGAGTACGAGTGTGCATGTGTGAGAGAGGGTGCATGTGCAAAGGTAGAGATCGAGAGAGAGAATACAATGTTAGTGTGCAAACGACAAGAAAAATGAGTGCCTCTATAGCCTTACACGAATCACACCGTCAGAAGGAAGAACTATTACATTGTCGAACACACCCGTGATAACCACCTGTAGAGATTTATGAAAAACCCATCAAGCATGGAACACACTCAAAATTAGGAGAAGCTGAGGACATCATGATGAAGCTTGTCTTGTGGAGATGTCCGTAGAGTATCCATAGACAAAAAACAGATGAGAGATGAAAGGGTTATGGCCACTTGAACATGGGGGTGTACTCTTTCTTGCTAAAAAATGAGCTTTTTGGAAGTTTTGCAGGTGTTGCATCTATTAAAATGGGGGCTCCCTTATTTTTTATTCCCCAAAAATCTTCTCTCTCTTCTCAGCCGACAAGGCTTCCTTTGTAAGCATCTTTTGATTGGCTCATTTTTTGCCTTTTTTGGGCATAAAATGAGATGTGGGAACTCACAAAATGTGCCTTTTCTTCCCCATGAAGCCCATGAGCCCCTCCCCCATAATGGGCTCCCCCTTTAGCCTATATACCCTCCACTTCCCACTTTTTCCTTCCCATGTGGGATAATCCCCCCGCCACATGGTACTTCCTCTTCAATCTTCCCAAAACCCCTTGTGCCCAATAAATTTCTAGATTTCCTCCCCAAGCAAGAGACCTTCCCGGACAAACATCCCCGAAGCATAACTTGCTGCTCGGGTCATCGAATGACACACCGTAACACATGGCTTGGAGCCAAATTCCTTGGCTACTTCTAGAATTCTCAAACCTCAACATTTCTAATTCCAATCATCAAGTTGGCCCAGTTGTCTTTGTTGCATGCACCCGCAATCACTTTCTAAGTTGAGAATGCCCACTTCGGATGCTCATAACTCATGATGTACAAGTTTGATTCACGGGCTATAAAGCATGACTGAAAATATTTATTAAAAAACATGTCTTGGGGACTCAAACAAACCAAAACATCAGCACCCAAGTCTGGCAAAATCACACCTTTGTATATAAATTTTTACATGGTCACTTCCAAGACTTGCAGGGCTATGTACACATATATACATGAAGCTAGTGGGCAAGTCTGGCAAAATCACACCTTTGTATATAAATTTTTACATGGTCACTTCCAAGACCTGCAGGGCTATGTATACATATATACATGAAGCTAGTGGGCAAGATTTTTGGCATGACTTAGTGACTTTATACTCATCCAAAAAATGTCTGACATAGCTTGCCAACCCCCCTAGCCTGTTTGATCATTCATGACAAGCAGAGGTTTCTAGGGTGAACAACTGCTGCAGCTCATTCCCAGAAACCTCATTCACATTTTTGATGTCTTCACACTGTTTTCCTCCATTGTTAGCATCTCATCTGTCACAATTGTCATCAAACATGCCAAATATTTCTTCATTCCATAACCATTAACATGATATTTATGCTGTGCACCATTCAAATTTGCCAACTGATATGTTCCATTATCAAACGTTCACAACAGTAAAAGGACCTTCCCACTTGATTTGAAACTTTTTCTGAAAGGTATTGTCCAATTTACTATTGTATCGCAACACCAGATCACCCTTTTCAATTCCCTTATCCTTTATGCATTCATTAGCTTTTAACTGAGCCTTCCTTGATACTTCTTCATAGTAGCTTAAAGCCAAAATTTTGTCCAATTGCAAACATTGTGAATTCTGTCCAATTGCAAACATTGTAAATCCAACAACCTTTTTTGCCAAGTATTTGTTTTCTCCTCATCTCCCAATGAAAACAATTGTTTTCATCTCCCAATGAAAACAATTTGAGTGCAAGAATATCCACTTCAATTGGCAATAAAGCTTCCTTGCCTTAAATCAAGTGGTAAGAAGAAGATCCTGATCTTGTTTTGATAGCACTTTTGTAGGCTCATAATGCACAAGGCAACTCTAAATCCCAAGTCTTCCCATGTGTCTAGGTCATCTTTGTCAAGATCTTCACCAACTCTCCATTGAACCTCTCATTGAGACCATTGCACTGGGGATAATAAAGAGAATTATACATGTGCTATACATTGAAGTTCTTGCATAAGAAATCAAACAGATCCCCTCTAAATCCTTGTCCTCTATCAGAAAGTAGCTCTAGTGGCACACCAAATTTGCAGCAATATGCTCATAAATAAACTTCCCCATTTCCTTACTGGTAATTTGTTTGACAGCCTTGGCTTCTGCCCATCGTGACAAATAATCCACTGTTGTCAAAATGTAAGCATTCCTTTTGCTATTCATGGGTAAGGGGCCAATAGCATCAAGACCCCATTTTTTGAACACATCAAAATATTGAATTATCTTTCGTAATTTAGTCTTCAGAATTATCTTTTCCATTTTTTGGCAAGGCAAACAAGACTTGCACCAATGGTTAACACCCCGCTGAATGCTTGGCCACACATAGCCTTCTTGCAAAATTTTATGCAACATGATTTTCATGGCAAAATGGCCTCCACAAGATCCTTCATGATTTTCTTCCAAAATCTTGTAAATTTCTTCTTTCCAAGGCACACGACGCAAAACCAAATCACTTCCTTTCATGTAAAGCACATCATCAAGCATTTTGTACTTCCTAGCTTTTCTTATAAACGCATATTTTTTGGAGGATGGTAGACTTTCAGGTAAAACACCTGTCAACAGAAAATCCATTTCCTTTGATAACACTTCCCTTCCATGATATAAAGGGGCATTTGCCTTCAACACAAACACACAAGTGATCATTTCTTGGGCAGGATCATGAGCTTCTTCATTCCAAGACCTCTCAATATGCTGCAAACTCCATGCTTCAAACGTTTTGAGCAGCAATTTCACCTTAAAACATAAAGTCTTCAGTTTAGGATTCTTATTCTTCCATAGTCCCAATACTTGCTTCACGACGAATAAGGCATCTCCTTTAATTTGTAAGCGTCTAATTCCCAACTGTAAACAAATGTGCATACCACCTTCAAGAGCCATGTATTCTGATTCATTGTTACTTTTTGCATCAAGTTTCAGCCCTTGCTTCCTTACAAGTTTTTCTTGCGCATCATAAATGACAATGCCTCCTGAAGCAGCATCATGACTTCTTCAATAAGAACCATCAAAATATAATAGTGAAGCATCAGACATGGCTAGGGTTTTGACTTTCTTCTTTCACACTACTCCTTCCTTAACCAAAACAGAAATATCCTTATAAGTGAGTAAATCGGCTAGGGTAGCCCAAGTACTCTCTTCTACTAAAAAGGTGAACTGAAACTCTAGGAGTTCAATAACCCATTTCATCACTATTTTTGATATATTCAAATTATTTGAGTAGCTGAGGAAGCAATGAGTAACTGGTGAGAAAAGTGAACAAATTTTGCAACAAATAATGTCTAAATCGTCTGCAAGCATAAACCATACTAGTCATCACCAATTCAATTTCAGAGTAATCTCTTTCATCAGGAATCTTATGCTAGCATAATGAACAGGCTTCGTATACAGAGATTCCTTCACTTTTTACAACAACATGGCTCCAATAGCATCATCTCCCACTGATGGGTTGACATAAAACTTCTTTTCCCAATCAGGAGCTTGCATAATGCGTAGTGTACTCAAAACCTCTTTGACTCTGTCAAAAACATCATCACAATCACAAGACCACTCCAAGGGATCATTCTTAACTGTTTGTTGCAATGGATACAATAGCTGTGATGCCAAAGGTATGAAACGAGATAAATATTTAACCTTCTCTATGAAAGTGGCTACACTAGAACTAGAAGAAGTGCTGCTTTCTGAATCTTCAGAACTATCTTCACTGGTAACTTCAGAGTCATCATTTTCACTCACATCTTCTAGTGCCAAAGGTTGCTTGGTAGTCATATCAAACACCCTCTTTTCACCCTTCCTGCCATACACATAGATTGTGCCCTTGCCCCAATCTTGCATAGCACCAATAGCTCTCAACCAAGGTCGTCCCAAAATGCAAGGAAAAGCTCCCAGGCCAGCTGGCATAACATGAAAGTTTACTATAACCTTCACGTTAAAGACTTCAACTTCCAAATTCCTAATCATCCCCAAACACTTCACTTTGGCACGGTTTTCTAGTTGAATCCAAAACCGAGAGCTTCCACATGTAATGAGACCGAGTCTCTCGACACATGATTGTGTGATCACACAAACTTGAGCACCTCCATCAATGTAGGCCTCTCCCATGCCCACACCTTTGTGCCAAGCGTTCACCACATGACAAATGCCAGGTAAATCTCCCATAGCCAACACTAAATGATGTTAGTGTGAAAACGTAAAGAAAAATGAGTGCCTCTATAGCCTTGCATGGATCACACCGTCGGAAGGAAGAACTATTACACTGTGCCGAACATACCTGTGATAACCACCTGTAGAGATTTATGAAAAACGCATCAAGCATGGAACACACTCAAAATTAGGAGAAATTGAGGACATAATGAAAAAGTTTGTCTCCTGGAGATGTCCATAATCCATAGGCAAAAAACAGATGAGAGATGAAAGAGTTGGCCACTTGAACATGGGGGGTGTACTCTTTCTTGCTAAAAAATGAGCTCTCTGGAAGTTGTACAGGTGTTGTAGCTATTAAAATGGGGCTCCCTTATCTTTTATTCCCCAAAAATCTTCTCTCTCTTCTCATCCAACAAGGCTTCCTTTGTAGGCATCTTTTGATTGGCTCATTTTTTGCCTTTTTTGGGCATAAAATGAGGTGTCGGTGACCCTTTGACCAAGGGAATGGGGTGGGGGACAAGTGGCCGGGGACCAAAATGAGATGCCAGGCGCCTCTCCATCTTGGTGAGAACTCACAAAATTCACATTTTCTCCCCTATGAAGCCCATGAGCCCCTCCATAACAAGCCTTGAGAGCTCTTCACAAGGTGATACACCCATAATGGGCTCCCCCTTTAGCCTACATACCCTCCACTTCCCACTTTCTCCTTCCCATGTGGGATGATCCCCCACCACAGGATACTTCCTCTTCAATACTTCCAAAACCCCTCGTGCCCAGTAAATTTCTAAATTTCCTCCCCAAGTAAGAAAGCTTCCCAAACAGACTTCTCCCAAGCATAACTTGCTGCTCCGGTCACTGAATGGCACATTGTAACACACGGCTTGGAGCCCAAGTCCTTGGATACTTCTAAAATTCTCAAACCTTAGCATTTCTAATTCTAATAATCAAGTTGGCCCAGTTGTCTTTGTCACATGCACCCGCAATCACTTTCTAAGTTGAGACCGCCCACTTCGGATGCTCATAACTCATGATGTCAAATGTGTCAAAATCATATATATATATATATATACATACATACATACATACATACATACATACATACATACACACACACACACACACACACACATATATATATACATACATATATATATAATGATTTTTATGCATCAGGTCCCTCCTCCTTCTTTGTGAAGCCTTGAAGCCTTGCCATCAAGTGCATACCAAGAGAGAGGCGGACCAAAATTTGAAAAGCGACCCTCAACGTGTGTCGAGATAGTGTGTGCGTAGAGAGAGATAAGGAGAGTGCATGGGTGAGAGCGCGCGCGTGTGTGTATAGAAAGACAAGGAATGTGTGTGAGAAGAGAGAGAATGTGTGTGTAGAGAGAGATGTATTTTTTAATATTATTTAATGTAGCTTTCTTAAATAATAATAGTTCAATGAAAAGTGGATTCTTGTAGAATAAATATAAATAGAATATTTGAAAATAAATATAAATAGAATATTTGCAGCCATTCTTTTCTCTAAAACCAATCACCTCTCCCTTCCTTTTCCTCATACAATACATTTTCCTCTCAATACTCTCTCTCTCTCTCTCTCTCTCTCTGTCTCTCTTTGTCTCTCTCTCCTTCCCTAACACTAGCCTCCCTCAAATCTCTCTCTCTCCCCCTCTCTCTCTCTCTCTCTCTCTCTCTCACACACACACACACACACACACACACACACACACACACACACACACACACACACACACACACACACACACACACACACACAATGACATCATCATCATAATGCTCCGATGTTTTGCTAATTAGTAACGCATTCAATTCTACAAAATCCACCTTGGAGAACGAGGAGGCTACACACAACGCAAGGACACCATAGAAGATCAAGGACAAAATAGCCCACCTCTCAATTACGCTGATAATGGGCTTACATACTTGAGAGAACTTGAGTCCTAATGTGATGACAAACAATTTTGCCAAGTAAGTGACCTTTTGATTGTAGTGGCTGCGATCAAGTAGGTAGTATGGAAGCTTCTTGAGGGTGGATACCTTAACAGTTCAGCGAGGAGAAAAATTTTAAATTCGATGATGGCAATTTACCACTTCATACTTTTGGCCAAGATTTGTGGTCTTGGCCACCATGTGAAGTCGCGGAGTGGAGCGTGGATCGACTCTCTCTCTCTCTCTCTCACACACACACACACACACACACACACACACATACACAGAGAGCTTACACACACACACACACACACACACACACACACACACACACACACACACACACACACACACACACACACACACACACACACACACACACACACACACACACACACACACACACACACATACACAGATACACAGAGAGTGTGGATCGACTCTCTCTCTCTCACACACACACACACAGATACACAGGGAGCTTACACAGTACGCAGAGAATTCGTTTGAAGGGCTATCTCCCAATACCTTATTATCCACAAAAGTATAAGTGAGTATATACAAAGAGTTAGTGATATGTGGGTTAGGCGGGCGACCGGCCATATCCGTATAAGAGGCCACTTGGGCTTTAATCCCAACAACCTCCCACTTAAAGTCCAATGTGGAACTTTAAGTAACTGTAAATCTATGAACATAAATGTACAAAGATTTACATGGCTGCCATCTATCCAATGCCCAATAACTCACGACAATGCGCAAAGCCCTCTCCTGGAAGTCCCTTTGTGAGTAGATCAGCAGGATTGTCCTTGGTGTGGATCTTCAGCAGTTGTATCTGCTTGTCTTCAAGTACTTCCCTAATGAAGTGATATTTCAAATCAATATGCTTAGTCTTCGAATGGAACACTGGATTCTTTGCCAATTGTATAGCACTTTGACTATCACAATATAACTCTGGCATATCTACTTTGATTCCCAAGTCTGCTACCAATCTACCAAGCCAAATAGCTTCTTTGCATGCCTCATTTGCTGCAACATACTCAGCTTCTGTAGTAGACTGCATAACACAATCTTGTAGTCGAGATCGCCATGATATGGCACCTCCAGCCAATGTAAAGACATAGCCTGATGTAGATCTCCTCTTATCCTAGTCTCCTGCATAATCTGAGTCAGTGTATCCTCTGACACTCAAATCCTGACTACCATAGCATATGCGCATACTCTTTGTATGTTTTAAGTATCTCATAATACCTTTCACTGCCTCCCAATGTTTCTTGCCGGGATTTGACATATATCTGCTAACCACTCCCACTGCAAATGCAATATCCAGACGTGTAGCAATCATTGCATACATCAAACTACCCACTGCAGACGCATATGGAATCTTATCCATTTCAGCCTTTTCTTCCTCAGACACAGGACAATCTTGTTTGCTAAGTTTCACATATGGTGGCAATGGAACACTCAATGCCTTTCCCTTCTCCATATTGAAACGTTGCAAAACCTTGTCAATATACTGTGTTTGAGATAACCAAATAAACTTCTTTGATCTGTCTCTCTCAATGCGCATACCAAGTATATGACTTGCCTCACCCATGTCTTTCATGTCAAAAGATCATTTTGCCATCTTTGACTTCAAAGTTGAAATTTCTTCCAAGTGTTTGCCAGCAATCAACATGTCATCCACATACAAAATAAGGATCAGCCAACTGCCATCCTTAGCCTTCTTTGTATATAGACAGTGATCGAACTCACTACGTTTGTAGCCTTGAGAAAGCATAAACTGGTGGAACTTATGGTACCATGCCCTCGGTGATTGTTTTAAGCCATAAAGACTTTTTAACAACTGGCATACCAAATCTTCCTTGCCTTTCTCAACAAACCCTTCTGGTTGCTGCATGTAAATTTCCACATCTAAATCACCATGCGAGAACGCTGTCTTGACATCCATTTGGTGCAACACCAAATCCAATATAGCAACCAATGCAAGAAAGCATCTCAATGTAGTCATCTTGACCACTAGAGAGAAGACTTCATCAAAGTCAATGCCTTGTTCTTGCTTAAAGCCCTTGGCAACAAGCCTTGCTTTGTACTTTGGCTGACTATCATGGGCGGTGATCTTATACCTGTAAACCCATTTACAAGGTAGAGCCTTTTTGCCCTGTGGTAATTTGACTAGCTTCCATGTCTGGTTTTTATGCAAAGTTGTCATCTCTGACTGCATGGCTAACTGCCATTTTTTTGAGTCAACCACTTGTAATGATTCCTTGTAACAAGATGGTTCTCCGCAATCTGTGAGCATGACACAATTTAGCGATGGCACATAACGATCAGGTGGTTTGGATAGACGCTCAGAATAGCTCACCACAACTGATTCTGCCTCTCTAGCCACTATAGGCTGTTCCTGAGCCTGACCATGCTGTCTTGATGTGCTAGCACTAGGTCCATCTTTCCTGAAGACAACTCTTCTGATCTCCTCTATCTTCTCTGGCTTAGCGTGAAACTTGGCTTCATTGAAATGCACATCATTGCTACGAATAACTTTTTTGGACTCAGGATCCCAAAGCCGGTAACCATCTCGCCCGATTCTTTGTAGCCAAGAAATATACACTTCTTGCTCTTTGGTTCTAACTTATTCCTGAACTCCTTAGGAATATGGCTATAAGCTTCACAACCAAAGACTTTGAGATGCTTGTACAAAGGTGCCTTGCCTGTCCATAGCATCTCGGCCACTTCACTCTTATCCAGAACCCTACTAGGAGACCTGTTGATCAAATGGACTGCTGTAGCCACTGCTTCCGCCCAAAATCCATCAGGCAACTCAACATTTGACAACATGCTTCTGACCTTCTCTTGTATGGTCCTATTCATACGTTCTGCAACCCCATTCTGTGAAGGATTATATGGTGCAGTAAGTTCCCGCTTAATCCCTTTTGCTTCACAAAAGTCTTGAAAAGCTTTGGAAACGTACTCTCCACCATTGTCAGTTCTCAAGCACTTCAGCTTCTGACCACTCTGATTCTCCACAAGCTGCAAGAATGTCTTAAAGACCTTGAGCACCTCATCCTTGTGCTTTAAGAAGTAAACCCGTACTTTGCAAGAATAGTCATCTATGAATGTACAAAAGTACGCTGCTCCCCCTAGTGACAAACTAGGCATTGGTCCGCATAGATCACTGTGCACAAGAGCTAACCGTTCGTCTCTACAATTCCTCATTGATCTGTGCGGTTCTTGTGTTTGCTTACTATAAACACAATGCTCACAAAACTCGAAATCTTGAAATGAAAAACCAGGAAATAACCATAATGAGAAAGTATTTCCATTCCTCTTTTTGACATATGTCCCAGCCTACGATGCCACACTGACACACTTGGCTGCTCAATCACATTAATTACATGGTTTTTAACCTCTAAAACATGTAAAGTGTACAGAGTTCCTAACTTGCTGCCATGTGCTACAGTCATCGAACCTTTGGAGATCTTCTAAGCGCTGTTCCCAAAAACTATCACATAGCCCGCATCATCCAACTTCCCTGTACTGATCAAGCTCTTTCGGATTGCTAGAACATGTATGACATTCTTGAGCCATAAAGAAGAGCCATTCTGAAACTTCAACTGCACATCTCCCACTCCAAGTATGTCACAAACCTACTCATTGCCAAGTCTGACATAACCTTTAGTAGTCACATATGATGTAAACCATTCTTTGTGCAGAGAAACATGTAAAGATGCCCCTGAGTCGATAATCCAATCACTCATAGCATGTCCATCCTCTGCAGTCAAGAAAACAGAATCAAGATTACTTGTGAGGAAGATGTCACCAGCTGCTATACCAGAATTACTGTCTGAACCAGATCCTGTGACATTCACCTCTTCAATCTTCACTGAACTCTTCTTTTCATCTTGCTCAAAACTCTTTGTTTTGCCTTTTTCTTGTTTCCACTTCATACAGTCTCTCTTCATGTGACCCTTCTTGCCACAATGGTAGCATTCTATGTCATCCTTTGACTTCAAGTCATGAGACTTACTTTGGTTTTGTGCCTTCTTACCCTTCTTCTCTTTAGACTGTTGTCTCCCTTGAACGACCAAAGCACTATTGCCTTTGCCTTTGTCAATGTTCTTCCTGTTCACTTCCTCTGTGAGCAAGTTGCCTTCTACATTGGCACTTGTAAGACCTTCTGGCGCGACAGAATTACTTAACACTGTACGAAAAGTATCCCAACTGTCTGGCAAAGTGATTAAGAGAAACATAGCCTTCATTGAATCTGGAAAGACTATCTCCTATGCTGTTAACTGGCTGAAAATTGTGTGAAATTCATTGAGGTGATTTGACATGGCTGTCCCTTCCTTCATCTTCAAATCCACCAATTTCTTGAGCCAGTAAATCTGAGAAGCAGCACTTTGTTTCTCGTACATACCACATAGCTTTTTCCATACGCTGTAGTCTCTTCTGCTACGTTGAAGTAAACATTTTCTGCCAGCGTCAGCATGATTGTGGAACAAGCTAACTTGTCAAGCTCTTCCCACTCATCTTCAGCCATACCTTCTGGTCTCTCCCCTTTGAGCTTCAGTGGCTTCACTTGTTTTTTTTGCACCAAAACTTGCCAAATCTACTTCTTCCTGAATGGAAAGTTTGCGCCATCCAGCTTCTTTATGTTGTAAAGAGTCTCACTTTGAGAAGATGCCATATCTGCCAAACTGTTTACTCCTGGGAAAAATCCGACAGAGTTTCCCATGTAAACTGGTCTCTGTACACAATAAACAAGCTGTAAACAACAAGCTGAACACCTCTCCTCAGGAACTGTGAGTATTTTGAAAAATTTTGACAGAGTCTCCCCTGTAAACTGAGCTCTGGGAGCCAAAAGATAGCTCAGAAACAATCATAAATAGCTAACCACTGACAAATCTAAGAATCTCTGTAATATGCTATCCTGTAAGCATACACTGTCTCCTGTCTGGGCGATCACAGAACCTGTCTCTGTCTCAAGACTAAACCCTGAACAATGCCTCAACGGCCTGACGCATAAGATGCAATCCAGTGTCTACACAAAGTCATACATCCTATGGGATAAAAGTCGCCGAAGAGGATGCGTGTAGAGGGGAACTCCAACAACCATATCCACCTCACACTGGGTAACCCAGCCCCCAATGCTTGGCTTCGAAAAACCTCACACACGACCCTCACAGATGGCTCAGCAAATTGCCCAGAACTAGCATACATCCTACAATAGACCAATCACTGTCCTATGACCGCTGCGGCGGTCTGTCTACTAGCGTGACTCACAACTAGCAGACCCACAATCACAGTACATCAATATGCAATACATGCCAGTGGTGCCAAGCCGCCGTATGGCCACACCTCCCCTGGAACCTGGCAAGCACAAGTAGTAGCAATGCAGATTGCAATATATATATCTGATGATATATACATGTACCTGGTCTATAGATGATTCTTTGAAGACGAATGAGTGATGTATGTCGATGCGGATATTGATGCCGACCACCTCCTGCTTGCCAATCTGCACAAGACGGGTTTCTTTGCGGCTGAAACCTATCTTCTGATGTAGTGCTCAAAATGAAATTCTGAGGGCATAAACGGCTTCAAAAGGGGAGTAAAATCGTAGGTCACCTGGTGGAAATACTCCCAGAATGCCGAGTGTGAATTTCCAAGCTCTGGATCCAGAATCTGCCTGAAAAGTGGGCGCGCACGATTACGCAAATACGCACTGAACTTCGCTCTGATACCAATTGAAGTCGCGGAGCGGAGCGTGGATCGACTCTCACACACACACACACACACACACAGATACACAGAGAGCTTACACAGTACACAGAGAATTCGTTTGAAGGGTTATCTCCCAATACCTTATTATCCACAAAAGTATAAGTGAGTATATACAAAGAGTTAGTGATAAGTGAGTTAGAC
This sequence comes from Adiantum capillus-veneris, assembly GCF_014529385.1. Taxonomy (NCBI): domain Eukaryota; kingdom Viridiplantae; phylum Streptophyta; class Polypodiopsida; order Polypodiales; family Pteridaceae; genus Adiantum; species Adiantum capillus-veneris. Next base: position 77,785,539 of record NC_140943.1, read on the forward strand.
GGGCGACCGGCCATATCCGTATAAGAGGCCACTTGGGCTTTAATCCCAACACCATGGACATGAAACTTGTCAGTTGTTAGGGCGCTAAACCAAGTGAAATTATGATGCATGGTTTGGGAATGTGCTTCAACTACTTATAACATACTATCTTTGGATAATTATTTGTAATACCAAAATATCTATGTTTGTAATGGTTTCTTCCTGGTTGTTAATGTACAAGATCTTTTTTAAAACATAAATTAGACAATTTCTTTTGCATTAGTAATGCCAATTTCTTTTTTGTAATGTGGGTGAACGATGACATTAAGCATCCAAAAGAACCCTCTTAGATAATGGAATACAAATTTAAAAAACAATTTAATTTGGATTTCAAAAGAATATTAAATAATACTAGTAACTATCAAGATTAATATAAGATGCCCTTAACTCTACCAAACACAATTTGACACTTCCACTCTCATTTTTCCACTCTACTGCTTATTTTTCAACTCTGCTATCGTGTCGTGCACTATAATCTTCCCTTCTTTTGAAAGATCTTTTCCCTTTACCAATGGGAATATTATTTTTGGGGTTAGATATCTGTAAGAAGATGCTACGCCGCAAACATTTAGTGCTCTACATGCCATTGTCATGGTTGGGAGTGAAGAGTTGACAGTACCGGTAGAGAAAACAAGCAATCTTTTAGGAGACGAGTTTTATGTTGTGGACGAATCTCTCTCTACAAAGTTCATGGTGGTGGTGGCTGAAGATGGCATAGTCTTAAATTCGAGTGGCATGGTTGCTCCTCTAGAGGACGTTCCCTACATAGACCTTACTAGCCTAAGCAAGGAACAACTTTATGGGGAGCAAGCATTGCAAAAGTCTGCCAGGGGGAAGGGAAACAAATAGTATTTTTCTTTTTTTTAGCTTAGTGACAAAGCCAAACACATTGACAAAGCTTCTCTCAAAGATTGTGGAAACCAAACAAGTGACAAAAATTCCAAAGATGTACAATGATAACATGGTATTTGAGTTTCCATCTACTTTAGGAAAGCTTCATCCAATGGATTGTATGGAACATAAGTATGATCCACACCACTGAAGCAACCACAAACCTCGAACATCGCATTTCCTAGAGTTGTTGCAAAAGCCATTGTGTAGGTGCCCTAAAGTGTCTTGATGAAATTTGTCCCAAATTGGCTAATTTTGGGACGACAAACATGAAGCATTTCAATGGTAGCATGCTCAAATGACGAATTTCAAAGACCGAGCAAGATTTCTCAAGCGAACCATAAACGGAGCAAAACGACCCTTTCAAAGAACACAACTTGCATGCCATTATCATCTCTACGCATATTTTGGCAATACTTAATGTTGCATGAGAATTCCAAAAGGGCCAGTGAGCTTGGGAGATCCAAACTCCCACGACTGCAAGGGTCATCGAGACATTGGTGGAAGCTGAAGCAGAGGGTTTGGACTATTGTGGCACGACATGGGAGAGGCCCAGTCAGAGTACTCATTGAGGAGGACATTGATGAGCTCTGCCAAAGACTGATGCTGGATTCATAGGATAGGATCTTGATTTTAGCATCTCATCCTTTCATTTCATTTCACTTTAGCTCACTTCAGTTTCAATTTTCAGTTTTCAGTATTTTACACAGACATGGTATCCGATTCACCATTTGTAAACTCTTTTGTCTCATCGATCAATTTGACCTTTTGAAGACGTTAATATATCATTTCATTTCTCTCTCTCTCTCTCTCTCTCATTTCATTTTATATCATCCCATTTCATTTCACTTTAGCTCACTTCAGTTTCAATTTTCAGTTTTCAGTCTTTTACACAGACATTGTATCAGATTCACCATTTGTAAACTCTTTTGTCTCATCGATCAATTTGACCTTTTGAAGACGTTAATATATCATTTCATTTCTCTCTCTCTCTCTCTCTCTCTCTCTCTCTCTCTCTCTCTCTGTCTCTCTCTCTCTCATGCACACAAAATGTAGCTTATGAAAAATTGCCCTTACATCATTTTTTTGAGTTGCCATACTTGAGAAAACCAACAAAGAAAAGTGCATCTTTTATTTACTATGATCAAAGACATTACTAGAGTCTAAAGAGTTCAGGATAGTGATAGATCATGGTAATAGATGCACATTATTTGCCATGATAGAAATATTTTTATATTATGTGAAGTGTTTGTTTACGACCACATCTCCTTCCACAAAATTGAATGGTGCTTTCAACTGAGTAGTGAATTGAGTATGACTAGTAAATGCTACAAAAGTGGAATTATTGCGTGATTTTTTGGTTGCAAGTAAAGATTGTCAAATACATCCATTATCTCATACATAAGAGATCAATGGGGCCAATTGTATTTAGGTTGTGTTTACACAAGCAGTGGCATAGATAAGAGAAGGGATGTGCCTTAAACTTGGAAGAATAAAATTTTCCAAATAGCCCGTCAAAGACCTTTCTTGTGCCTACTATACAACGTGAATTATGAAGGAGCTTGTACAAGGTGACTATTGACCAACACGATTAGCATGGAATAATGGGTAAGTGCCTTTGTCTGGAAGCACACATCAGAGAGGTGCTGTGTCAGCACCTCGTCTGAAGTCAACCTTAGATCTTCAATTGCAAAGTGGTGTCTCTCTCTCTCTCTCTCTCTCTCACACACACACACACACACACACACACACACACACACACACACACACACACACACACACACACACACACACACACACACACACACACACACACACACACACACACACACACACACAATAAAGTCTAATGCACATTAAAGAGATACATACTCTCCTATCAAAAAATGAAAATCCTAAATGAGCCGCAAATACAAAGTTATGATTCGCCCACGCCCCAAGTTTGTGATTATGTAGGAGTGAGTCTACGCAGCAGCTTGCTGCTTGTTGCCACGATTATCAGACTTCATAGGTTTGTTTTTGCACCCGCAAGCACCGAGAGGGAAGGTTATAGAGGATGAAGGGGACAGTGGTGGATGGTGGAAGGGATGACCTGCGCATCTAGGCATGAGGACATCAACAATGTAACAGCCAGTAGAACATATGCATCTAAGGAAGGAAAATATGAGACGTCGGTTTCAGCTTATGAGCGAGGAGGAGGAAGTCAAGGAGGTGGTGGTGGGTTTGGGTGAGGAGGTAGAGTGCTGCTAGCTGCGGGTAGGACTTCTTGAATCTATGCTACTTTGGTAGTGTTTTTGGTTGAGGAGCACGATGTGGTTGGAGATATTCTTCTCTCTCTGTGGCATGACGTCCATCGTAAAGCTAGATCTCCACCTGATTTATTCATTGGCTTGTGTAGCTCCAAGGCTTTGGGAATCTTCTTGACACTTTGTACAAGATGATCTCTCTCTCTCTCTCTCTCTCTCTCTCTCTCTCTCTCTCTCTCTCTCTCTCTCTCTCTCTCTCTTGCACACATGATCAGGTAAAGCCATGTTGAAGGAGCCCCCAAATCAATCCGCGACGCGGCAGACTGATTTGGAGGGGTTTTAGATCTCAAGTATTGACTTCTTAGGTCCCATTCAGCATGAACTTCGTGGCGTCACAGTGTCACTGCTCATTCAAATTGTGCATATAAGATATGAGATACTGAACTTCTTGCAGACCATGAACGGGTTAGAAAGGCTAGATGGTTAGCATAGTTGAAACCTCTTATTGGGGTCGTGGGATCGGACGCCCATTTGCATTTGGTGCTAAAAAGTGCATGCAACTCTCACATGTCTGGGGTGGTGAGGCCATCCACGTTGATGGTGGGTTCAAAAAATGTTTCCTCCATTTTGAACGAGTGGTTGTTTGCTACGTGGATTCAACTCCCCTATAATTCATTTTGGGCGTGTAGTCTAAACGCCCTCTTAGTTTGAGTGCACACGATAGTTTAAAATGTGGCACCTTGCTGAGATCTTTACCATGGGAATCAACCTATCACATACAATGAGGCATTTTGAAATGTGGCACCTTGCTAAGATCTTTTCCATGTGCATCAACCTACTGCATACAATGGAGCGTTTTAAATTGTGACACATTGCTAGATCTTTTGAATGGGCATCAACCTACCACATATACACCCAAGATGTTTACTATGGCGATTGAACATCAACAGCATCACTTGTAAGGATTCCTTGTGTTACATGTCTTAGAGAGGTGCCTTTACCATCCTATATGCTTCACACACGAATTTATCTTACCCGAGGCACAATCACAACTAGGATAAGTGCTTTTGGCTCTATTTATACAACCAATGCATAACAATTCTTTGTGAGTGATGGTTATTTGGCTTGATCAAGACTTTAGCTCCTGCTTACTCTATAATATATACATGAAAAATGGTGAAGAATTACTATTGCCTTACTTATAGGCATCCCTTGGTTTTGATTTGAGAGAAACTCCATACTACAAAGATCATCGGTTTTGCCTCTACAATGAACATTCCATACTTTCAAAGACTCAATTTAGGTTTTAGCCTATCTCTTTGCAAAGTTAAGAAGTATCACTCCACTCTTGGATGGCATGGTTCAATTTTTTGCATAAGTCAAATATACATGTTTCTTTTAATTGTGTAGCAGTTGGAATGCAAGACAAATATGTCCCTTTTTAATTGTTTGAAAGGCCAACCATCCTATTACTTTGGTACCAATTTTCAACAAGGTATGATCATGACACCAGATAGTACGAGTTCCAAGAGCATTGCAGCTTGAGATGCAAACTACCCATGGTTTTCTTCATACTCGTAAACTACATTTATCATATTTTCCTACTTGTATTCTATGATCAAATACTTACCTTGCATCATTTATATTGTGAATTGGGTACTTATCTCATTTCAACCATTATGAGTACCCAATTATGGCTTGCAAAAGGTGTTAAAACAGTGTCTGAGGGACTCCATCATGTAAAAATTGCATATAGCACGTATGGACAAAAGGTATTTAAATAATTTCTTATATGTATATTTCAAGTATTATATGTACCCCTTACGTATGCATTTTTGTAAAAAAACTAACCCTTATGTATGAAAATTTTCACTTTCTCAATTAAAAACCCTTTATGTAAGTACATTTTTTTGTAAATGTATTTAAATATTATAATATTTTATTTTATTTGCACGTGTTATCTTACATATTTCCTAGTGGACGTCCCGAGAACATTGTCTATCAAACTTGGATTCAACCAATGCATAATTCTCATAACTAGCATGCTCTTTTGGGACCCATATGGTATTCAATGTAAGGAATTACTAGGTGATCTCTCAATGTTACGTTCCCCATACTTTCATGTCCTTTGTGTTTGTAGCATGGCTGTTAATGTATGGAAAAACTATGATAGTGGTTTGTGCAAGAATGATAATCGGATGAAGTCAAAGGGTTAGAATGAGGGCTCGTGAAAATGATTTTATGGAGTATGGTTTCGATTCTTTTCACCACCTTATGAGAAGGTAAATTCTACATAAATTTGAAACTTCTAACAGAAAATCATGCATGAAAATTGAGCCTACCATTCTTGCAAAAATTTGAGGTGGAGAGATTTTTAATTGAACAAGTTTTGGATAAAGCAAACTTAAAACTACCAAGTTTTCTGGAGTCAAAATCTCTCTCTCTCTCTCTCTCTCTCCACAAAGTTAGTAAGCAAAATATATTTCTTAAAACAGAGGGTGTCGAAGGTAGTAAAGCGAGTTACTTTGTTTGAACTCCACTGAAGGAGGGAGCATTTATTTAGGCGGGTGCAATGGAGGAGTAGAAGCATACATACATATATATTAAGGTGAAGCTGCATAGCATTGTGGATGAAGGTGGAGACGTGCAGGGAAATATTAGCCGGACCTGCAGGCGCAACAGGGCTTGCGGCACACGCAGGAGCTATAGAGATGCCACCAGGGCCTCTCGCAGACGCCCTTGGTGCACTTTGTGCAGGAGGTGGAGGACGAGGGGCTGTAATGGCAGCTCTGGCAGTAGCTGTTGCAGTTGTGGGCGCCCGCCACCCCCGAACACGCGGCCACCACGCTGCTGCACCCCGCCTGCACCTCCATCACCATCATCATCATCACCATCACCACCGCAACCATCGCCATTAAGCTGCGCCTTACCGCCATTCTCTCTCTCTCTCTCTCTCTCGCTTCGCAGTGTCTCGCTCTAGTATTCTACTTCTTCCCCTACCAGGCTAGCGCTGCTTTTAGATCTCAATGCCAGACCTAAAGGTTTCCCACGTGCTATGTGTTTAGACTAAGCCGATACCGTTATACGTGCCATCAAATCCGGCTTTGGAACCTTTTCACACGCATATGAACAGGCTTACTCTAAATTTGAGAGGGATAATCACACTAAAAATCTCATATTATAACTAAAAATTCCATAATTTGAACCGTCTTTAGAACCTTCTTTCTCAAACTTGAGCCGACCATTTTTCATTTTGCACAAGCTTTGGATAAAGCGAACTTATATTTTCCCGAGCCCTGCATCAAAATGGCCATTCTATTGACAAACATGGCCCCGTCCGCCATATAAAAGCAACTCCAAAATTTTCAACAACATAGTCAAACGCCCATCATAGGATTTACACTAAAACTTGCAAAACTTTACGAGTTTTCTTCGAGACAAGCTTGGAGTCTAGCCAGTATTTTGCAATTTTAGCTGGTTGAAAACAACACAATGAATCCGGGTTCTTTACAAACACATAGGTCACCGTACGGCCTTGGCAAGTGTGATTACTTTTATGGTGCGCCATATTTCATTGGAATGCACACACTATTGAAAATTAAAGGTTAATAATACGATGAGGATTGTGTCGCATTATGAGTGGCTCTAGCTTTAACTATGATTCTAATGTAGACTCTTGAAATGCTTAGCATGTCAAAGCAGGTGACACACCTCGAGGGTCATAGCATGTACTTCTCCACCCAACCAATACTTTATATAGCCTTGCTCTATGAACTCCCCTTGCCAATGCCATATGGGCTCATTGCCCCCTTGAGAGGACGAAACAACCGAATGCTAGATGAAGTCCCCTTGCCAATGCCATATGGGCCCATTGACCCTTATCCTCACTCCAAGGTTTGGAATTGAAGGTTGCCCACACATAAGCTTTATAATAAAGTTAAATTAGAATGGCTACTTGAACATTTTTCAAAACCTTATCTTCTTCTAAAGTGCATGTTTCTTTGTGCTCCTACATAGAGCTGATGCCCATCTTAAAGATAATTCAAGTTTCTTGGGAGAGGTGAGAGGGGTCTTGGGTTTCTCCGTGCTTAGCTCTTCGACGGTGCAGCTATGTGGTGCATGCCATCACATCAAGGAGATGCTCTGAGGATGGGAGGGTCTAGCTGGTGGTGTTGCTCCCGGCTCTCTCCCTCTCCTACCACTACCGTTTTTTAATAGTGAGGCCTCACGACGGCTGACTTATATCTTTGTAAGGGCGAATGCTTGCCCTGAGTGGTTGATTCGTTTGCTGTTGTCGCTGCGGTGTTGTGCAGTTCTCCTAGTTGGGCCTTTGATATGGCGAGCATGCCGTGGCCGGGGACGGTGCAGCTGTGTGGTGCATGCCATCACATCAGGGAGATGCTCTGGGATGGGAGGGTATGATTGGTGGTGCTTCTCTCGGCACTCTCCCTCTCCTACCCCTACCATTTTTGAATAGCGAGGCCTCACCGCGGTGGCTCCTATGTTTGCAAGGGCGAATGCTTGCCCTGGGTGGTTGACTTGTTTATTGTTGTCGTTGCGGTGCTGTGAAGTTCTTTTGGCTGGGCTTTCGACATGGTGAGCATGCCATGGAAGGGGACGCTCCCCATGGTGGCATCGGGGGCCACCTTGTTACCATATACATGTGGTAGTGATGTCTGTGAACACACTAGGACCGCCGGGGCATTTTTTCCCTCTTTAGGAGGTTTTTTCCCCCTTGCATTGTATATACGCCCATCACTCAGGGCTATCTACCTTTCCATTGCACACTAAGTAACACACTCTCTATTGTGTGCCTTGAGCTTCCTTCGTCTTCTCCAAGATGTGTGTGTTTCTCTACAACCCTAATTCCAACAATTGGTATAAGAGCAGGTCACGTCCTCCCGGGCTTAGTCGCCAGCTGCTCCAGCACACGCCTGCTCACTTTCTCCGATTTCAGTGAGCTTCGGCAAGCGTTCGCAGGTCGACAAATAATTGGGACAACTCGTAGAGCTTGATCTGCTCAGAATTTTGATTTGGGCTCATTTCGGCCTCCGTTTCTACTAAATGCAGTACCGCACAGGCTATTTCGTCATTTTGTGCAGAATTTCTGTCAGTGCCGTTTTGTACATAACAGGTGCCTTATAGTCTTCAACAATTTTTGCTATATAGCACAGGTTGTTCCTGCTCCGTTTCTCCTATTTTCGGGCAGTTTTCACATCAGGTGCAATATTTACCATGGCTGACAATAACAACACAGATGTGTTCAAGATGTTTGCTGCTGAGGACAGGTTGGATGGGGACAACTACCCTATGTGGGCTTATATGATGCAACATGTTCTTGTGTCAAAGGGTGTCTGGAACATTGTGCAGGGCATTGATGTACGTCTTGGTTCTGAGGGTGTATGCGATGTTGAGGATATTGCAGGTCTTGCTGCAAGGATTGCAGCTATTAGAGTTGTTTTGCCTACGGCAGAACAAGCTCGTTGGGATGTTAAGGATGCGCAGACTCATGCATTGATTGCGTTGTCTGTGAAGCGCACCATTGTTCCTCACATCCGTTCAGCAAAATCTGCAAAACAGGCTTGGGATATTCTAGCAGGTCTTTATGCAAGCCGCAATGAGGCTAAAATTGCTTTGTTGCGTAAAGAGCTGGAGTCGAAGATTATGCATGAGGAAGATGATATGGACACTTTCCTTGCTAGTGTCAAGGATATCAATGAGAAACTTATTTTTGCAGGTGAAGTTATTTCAGACAGTTCCCTTGTGCAGACTGTTCTTGATGCCTTACCAGATTCTTACCAGACTTTTGCTAGTACTTGGAGACTTATGACCGAAGGAAATCCAAAAGTTGTCAAGTTTGATGCATTATGCACATTGCTGTTGCAAGAGTCACTTTCTAGAAAAAACAGGACTAGACAGTGTGCAGTTGAACAGGCTTTTATTGCTTCTCAAAGAAAGGGTGGTAACAGCAATGCAGCCACTTCTTATGGTTCTGCTGTGAGTGGCAAAAATTCTGTTCCTAATGCTTTTGTTGGCAGCAATTTGTCTAGAAATCCTGGTGATAAGGGCAAAAGAAGATGCGTTGCCATTATTGTAAAGCCAATGATCACTTGCCATCAAGTCGTGTCCTAAGTTGAAGGCCAAAGAGGCTAAGAAGAAAGAGGGTGGTTCCACTGCAAATGCTGGTTCCACTAAAAATGCAGCCATTGTTGAGTCTTCTGTGAAAGGAGACTGTGTTGCTATGTTGATGCAGAATGGGCTTTTAGCACAGAGTGCACTTACAATCCTGCTGTCCATGATGCATGTCAGTTGCTGCAGATTCACATGTGTGGTATTTCGACAGTGGTGCTACGAAGCACATTACCTCACATCGTGAATTGTTTACCTCTCTCGAGTCCGTCCCTCATGGGAATTCAGTCACTTGTGCCAACAATGCCTCTTGTCCAGTTCAGGGAGTTGGAAAGATTGTGCTCACTGCTGCTAATGGCAGTTCCTTCACACTTGTTGATGCACTTTATGTACCTGGAATCAAGAAGAATCTCTTGTCTGCATCCGCACTTGCTGGACTTGGACTTGTAGTAAAATTTGTGGATGACAGATGTACAGTTCATGATCTCAGTTTTGGTGATGAAATTATTGCATCTGGGCTTTTGTGCCGTGGGCTGTATAAGCTCACTTTGTATGACAAGTGTGGACAAAATTTTGCAAATGCTGTTGCAGATTCAAGGGCTATTTCAGATGCAAAACTTTGGCATGCATGTTTTGGTCATCTGAATTTTGCCAGTTTGCTGCGTTTACAGAAATCAAATATGGTTGCTTCTTTGCCGACAGCTCTTGAAGCACCTGTCAAACATGTTTGTGAAGGCTGTATTTTGGGTAAGATGCAGTGTTCTAAATTTCCAAAGGATGGTTCAGTTCGGGCCACATGCAGGTTGCAGCTTGTGCATAGTGATGTTTGTGGGCCCATGCAAACTCCGTCCTTGGGCAATTACCTGTACTTCGTGACTTTCATTGATGATTACTCCAGGCATTCATGGGTATTTCCGCTTAAAGAGAAGTCCGAAGTTTTTATGTGCTTCAAACAATTTCTGGCTATGGCTGAAAATGTCTCGAAATGTACTATGGGCACCCTCCGTTCCGATTGAGGGGGGGAGTATATGTCTCATGGATTTAGTGCATTTCTGGCTAGTCTGGGATAAAACACCAATGTACAGTGCCTTATACACCTCAGCAAAATGGTGTTGCTGAGAGGAAAAACAGGTCACTAATGGAAATGACACGATGTATGGTCAAAAGTCAAGCTTTGCCGCATTCTTTTTGGCTTGAGGCCATCATCTGTGCCACTTATGTACTTAATAGGTGTCCTACAAAAGCTTTGCAGTCTATTACTCCATATGAAGCATGGCATGATAGAAAGCCTTCTATTGAGCACATGCGTGTTTTTGGCTGTTTGGCATATGCTTTGGTGCCACAAGTGCAGTGCAGAAAATTGGATGATAAGGCTGTTAAATGTATTTTTGTTGGTTACAAGTTGTATCATCCGCAAACAAAACGTATTCTGGTTTCTCGGGATGTAGTGTTTGTGGAAGATTCTGTTCAGCCCTTGCTGTCATGTACTAGAGACAGTAATGTAAGCTCACAGGACATTTATGACACTTTGTTCCTCTTTTCAGTGGTGGAAATACAAATGTAAGTTCCAATGAGGCAAATGTACAACCGATGGGGGTTTCTGAAAATGTTTTAGATCAGCCTATTATTGATGCAGATGTACATGATGTACTTGATGAGGAAAGGGCTGAAAATGAGCAGGCTAGAGGTATGCCAAAATGGATGGTGCACAATTTGCGTGACAGTAAATTGGATGCACCTTTGTCTAGTCGTACTCGTTCAGGCTCTCGCCATGCATCTTATGCATCAGATTGTTATGCTTTGGCTGTGTCTAGCTTACATGATGTTGAGGAGCCTCTGACTTTTGATGAAGCACAGAATTCAAAAAATTGGATGGCTGCCATGCAATCAAAATATGATGCACATATAGAAAATGACACATGGACTTTATGTGATTTGCCTCCTGGCAAAAAGGCCATTGGTACGAAGTGGGTTTACAAGTTGAAACGCAAGCCGGATGGTGAGATCGATCGCCATAAGGCTCGACTTGTTGCAAAAGGTTATGCACAGCAAAAAGGCATAGATTATGAAGAGACTTTTTCTCCCACTTGTCGTATGACTACTGTACGTTTTCTATGTGCATTGGCAGCTTATTTTGGTTGGGATGTACATCAATCAGACATTGTTACTGCTTTCTTGAATGGTGACATATTTGAGGAAGTTTTTGTAACGCAGCCTCGCGGTTTTGTCATAAAAGGACAAGAGGACAAAGTGTGCAGATGTAAGAAGGCTTTGTATGGGTTGAAGCAATCTCCTCGTGCTTGGTATGAGAAAGCTGACACTCATTTGGTTAAATGAGGCTTTCGTAACAGTCCAACAGAAAGAACATTGTATGTAAGCGTGAGGGTGATGTACTTCTCATTGTAGTTCTTTATGTTGATGATTTGCTGATCACTGGACCAAATGAGAGACATATTGCTGAATTAAGGCTGATTTGAATGCTACTTTCAAGATGAAAGATTTGGGCTGTTGCATCATTACTTGGGTATACAGTTTAAGCAGTGTGATGGTGGTATTGCCTTGTGTCAGAAAAGTTACATAGAGACATTGCTATGTAAGTTTGGACTTGAGGATTGCAAACCTATTGCCACTCCCATGGAAACAGGTTTGAAGTTGAGTCTACATGATGCTGGTGATCCTGCTGATGTCACTCTTTACCAAACTATTGTTGGCTGCCTCATTTATGTATGCAACATGAGGCCGAATATTCAGTTTGCAGTCTCACAGCACAGCAGATTTATACATAGCCCAGGGTCTAGGCATTGGCAGGCTGTCAAGAGAATTTTCCGCTACCTTAGTGGCACTTTACATCTTGGCTTGTTTTATCCCAAGGGGGGATCATTGCCGCCAGACTTACATGCTTTTTCGGACTCAGATTGGGCTGGTTGTTTTGATACGCGGGTGTCCACAAGTGGTTTTTGTTTCATGCTTGGTAGTTCATGTATATCATGGTTGAGCAAGAAGCAACCTACTGTGGCCACTTCGAGTTGTGAGGCTGAGTACAGGGCAGTCTTCACAGCTACGGTTGAGTGTGTATGGCTCAGACGCCTTATGGCTGATTTGGGTGTTGGAAAGGACACTGCCAACACTATCTACACAGACAGTCAAAGCGCATTGGTAGTTGCGAGGAACCCAATTTTTCATGCTCGCACAAAGCACATTGAGGTGCATTACCACTATGTCAGGGAGAGGCTCTCAGCAGGAGAGATCAACTTGGCTTATGTGCCAACACAGGACAACCTTGCAGATCTTTTCACAAAGGCATTGTGTCATGAGAAGCTTGAAGCTTTCCGCAAAGCTTTGGGCTTACTCCCCTTTGTGGACTGATCCTATCCTTAGGGCATGGAACTTCCCTTTACTCATGTGCCATCTCTCGTTCACCGCATCACTCCAGGGGGGATTTGTTACCATATACATGTGGTAGTGATGTGTGTGAACACACTAGGACCGCCGGGGCATTTTTTCCCTCTTTAGGAGGTTTTTTCCCCCGTGCATTGTATATACGCCCATCACTCTAGGGCTATCTATCTTTCCATTGCACACTAAGTAACACACTCTCTATTGTGTGCCTTGAGCTTCCTTCGTCTTCTCCAAGCTGTGTGTGTTTCTCTGCAACCCTAATTCCAACACACCTTTTGATGGGATGGAATCCCCTATTAGCCCCATGTTATGATCCCATTATGATGCTATTCATGGATTAGAGCTCGTGGGCTTCGGTGATGTTTCTTCTCTTGCCCAGCTTCCTGGAGGTCGGAATACATTTGCAAGGTGATGGAGCTTCCAGGATCCCCCTTGAGCGGCGTTTATGGTTCGTGGTATGTTTTTCTTGCTGGGTGGCAACCTTATTACTCATATGTTTTTATTTGTCTGGTGGACTATCTATGGTTATTTATGTCATCCTTGTTTCTTTTATCCTAGAGATGTGGGTTTTCCTCTTGACGGGAGGTTTGCCTTGTGTGGCAACCTCGCAGGGAAAGCTGGGGACTATATGTAACTATTGGAGTTCTAAATTGCCAAAAAAAAAAGAGTGAACGCACCTAGAAAGCATGAGCATTCAAAAAGCAGTCTTGAAAAAAAAAGGCCATTTGAGCTTGAATTGCATTAACTCAACAAAATACATCAAACCCTGACATATCCTTTGCACACGGTGTCATGCTGGTCTGCTTCCGTGATAGGAAAAAGAACTAAAGGATGTAAATTAGGTTTATTTGAGGACTATAATTGAGCAGTGGCCAAGGCTTAATGTATGTTTAATATGGTGCTTTGGTGAAAAGTATGCCTAATACATTGCTTTAGCATTGACATGGTTGATATGTAATCAAGTGTGGTGCCCTTACGAAAGCACATAGAGTTATTGATGAAATTTTCTCAAAGTGTCATTTATTGGAAACTGTTGATTACAAGATATGCCCATTATGGTTGTGGCAGGGTTTTTGTGGGCAATGGTTAACTGAATGTGAAGGGAAGCCATTTCCCCAAATGCAATCACTTATACTTGCAGCTTGAGGGCATTTGGAACTATCCAAGACACTAAAATGGGCAACAAAATTCACGATGATATTGTTAGTTAGGGGCTACTGAAAGTGGGTAGTGCCTTGGTCAATGTGTAAGCCCAATGTGGTGCCCTTTGAGGGCCACCCGCACCAGAATGCAATTGGCCGCCCATGACCTCAAGAGCAATGGCCGCCCATTGAACATATTGTCTGTGAAGGGGGGAGAATAAAAGAAGTCCATAGCAAGGGCAATGGCAGGCAGCGACCAGGGGAGAGAGAGGCTCATAGCGACCTCTGTGCTTCTCGGACAATTACGGGCAAGCAATGAAAATATCACCCTTGTTCGGGTCCAGTCTCATGAAATTTGGAGCTCCTCCCAAGATGACATGCCACATCATCAAGAGGCTATCATGCACCTTGTCACGATGGTGTGGCAACCAAAACGGAGAATACCCTAAAAATAGGAGGAGAAGGGAAGATTTTGGCATGAACGAGGAGGAGGAGAGGGGGTTGAAGTAGGGGAAAGTGAGGACGAAGGACTAAGGTGATGAGATGTCTCTCCCTCTCTCGCCCAAGATCTCTCTCGCTCTCTGACTGAGTTCTTTCTCTTGTTGAAGGAAGCGAGGGCAAGGCGGTTAACAACAACTAGAGATAAGTTTTTAAGACTTCTTATTAGCAATCGAGGAGGAGAAAAACGATAATTAGAGAGGAGGTTAAGGGAAACTGAAGGAAGGAGAGACCAAAAAGAAAGTTTGCAGAGTTCAAGAGGAAATTGAAGCAAGGAGAGAGACATGGAGGAGATTTCCATCACCATCATCAGTGTAAGCTTTGTTAATCATGCTGTCAAGTTATGGAACTGTTAACATCCCACTTAATCTTTGTAAAAGGAGATTAAACTCCTTAGTTTTTTGTTAATCCAAGTGATGGTTTTGTTATCGATCCACCTTGGCTATTGATTAAGCTGTACTCAAGATTTATTTATGATTACGATGATTGCCGAAGCTTACGTGTTTGCTGTTATCTCTCTCTCTCTCTCTCTCTCTCTCTCTCTTTCTCTCTCTCTCTCTCTCTCTCTCTCTCGCTCTCTCTCTCTCTCTCTCTCTCTCTCTCTCTCTCTCTCTCTCTCTCTCTCTCTCTCTCTCTCTCTCTCTCTCTCTCTCTCTCTCTCTCTCTCTCTCTGGGGTGCCGCGCCTTCCCGGCTCACCTTTTGAACACATATCTCTCGACATTCTTGGTGCACCCGACGTGAAACGAGCTGGGGTAGGAGGTGTAATTGGAGAATCTAGAACATATGATGAAATTGATTGAAGAGTTAAGTGCAAAGAGTTTTGATGGCAAGTCAACAGTTCTAGATTTTTTGAAGATGCTCCAATTGGTTTGAGGATCTTTGCTTGAAGTGGAAGCCATGAAGATCAATGGATGAAGCTTTGGATGCGATATATGACAAGAAGTGAGTCTTTCATGGTTATAATCCAGAGGGCTACCTAGAGTGTTATGAGTTGGAAACCAAGTCAAGAGGGATACTAGAAGAGTTAATGATTAGATCCTTTGAGAAATTAGTGAGTTCAAATTTGAAGGAGCAAGAGATTACCGAAGCTTGTGATGACAATTGGGAATATTTCAAAGAAGCTATTCTACAAGTAAGTGATGATCATGATGCAAGATATCAAGAATAGGTTCCAAGTCTACTAAATTACTCAGATGTTCAAGAGCAAGTATAGTCAAAAGTAGAAGCTGTGATTGATGAGTGTCTTCTACATGATGCTACTCAGACGTTCAAGAACAAGTATAGTCAAAAGTAGAAGCTGTGATTGATGAGTGTCTTCTACATGATGCTACTTTCTTATTACAGGCTAACAATGAAGATATAGTTAAAGCTCTGTATAAAAAGTTGGGTTTTGTAGATGCCTTTCATGAATTAGAAATATTTGAGCATGAGGCTATATAGCCTCAAGATACACAATGTGAAATTTGCAAGGAACTTATACATGCAATACAAGGGAAAAAGAAATCAGGGAATCAAAATGGCGAAGTAACTAAGCTCAGGATGAAATTGTGCAAGTGTATGAGTGCAACCATATTCAAGTAAACATGCATGATGATTTGGTTATAGTTGATGCTATTGACTTAGAATTAGAGAAAATTTTTTGTGGTACAGATTCTACCCTAGAGTTGCAAATGTTATAGGTCAAAGCAAGGTTACTGTTGAAAACCGTAGGACCATGGAGTTGGATGTACCAGATTTTGAGGGCTTGGATGTGCAAGAGTAGGTGCTCGAAGATATGCAAAGTGATTATTTAGAGGGGGTAAAAAATCCTTCTTTAGAAAGGCTTTGTAATACAATGCTCACACTATGGCAGAATGATCATGAACTTGATGATGCTTATTCAGAGGGGGTGCATAGAGAAGTGCAATCTCCTGGTGTTGCATATGATTGGCTGCATTGTGACAATGATATGGATAGGGAATTAGATGAAATTTTCAATATGCATGCTGAACTTTGTGCTACTGAATTCCAAAGAAAGAGAAACTTGAAGAGAAGTCTACATCAAATGTGGCTAGTATGCATGTCATATGTGGAAATCTTAGTTTACAAGAGCCTGGGAAATGCAAGGTAGAGGAATCTTTTGAAGCAGTGGACCCAAAAATTTATGTGTTTATTGGACGAAGCTTTGGAAGAATCCTCAAATACAGATGCTAAGGATAGAGGGGTGCACCTTTAAGAAACTATTCGCATAGCGTGCGTTCAAAGGGTATTGAAAAAACCCCTTCATATGCTTAAGGCAATAAAATTACCCCTTTTTGTTACTAAAATCCTATTAAAATTTTAAAATTTTGGCAATTAAAAAACCCATTCATTTGAAGTCACGTGGTAACTTACATGTCTAAGAGGTGAACCCCCCGAGTGCTAAGGGTATCGAGAAATCTAAATTTGTGCATGAACAAGTTTATTCGGATGCAGCTAATGATGAACGCAGTTGTTGGATGATGCAAGTCTACTTGATTTTGAGCATGTGAAAGATAGGGACATGTTTTCTAATGTATCTTGAATGAAGGTGCACTACCAATGCTCCTACCCGTGATTGATAATCAAAAATTGGATGAGCTAATTGCACAAGGGATATGGAAATATCAAATGTTACCAGATGCTATATGGGATGTGATGTTACCTTATGATGTAGGGGATTTTGATCTAGCTTTTGATCTAGGAGGGGACAATTATATGCATGGTCCGAGGCAATTGACTTGTATGTCGTATGATCTAGGCGGTTCTCATCATGTTTTATGGGTTAGTTCATGGTGATGCTCTACTAATAAGAAATCCCTATGATATTGGAGGAGGGTATATTCTAATAAGGCCATAGGTTGGAAAACGTTTTAAAGCATGCTCACAGTGGGGTAGTGCTAATACGTTTAGAGATTTTTGCTTGTAATTTGGATAAAGGTTGGCACAGATCGGAGGTTGTGTAGGTTCAGAGGGGGTGGATGTCATGCCGCTCAGCTTCCATGATAGGAAAAATAATTAAAGGATGCATATTAGGCTTATTTGAGGACTATAAGTTTATTGAGTAGTGGTCAAGGCTTGATAACAAGCAAGCTCAATGTTGATATGTATGTCAAATATGGTGCTTTGACAATGCTTTGGCGGATAAGTATGTCTAATATGGTGCTTTAGCATTGACCTGGTTGATATGTAATCAATTGTGGTGCCCTAATTATGGAAGCATATAGAGTTATTGATGAAATCTGCTCAAAGTGTTGTTCATTGGAAAATTTTGATGACAGGATATATCATTATGGTTGTGGCAGGGTTTTTGTGGGCAATGTTAACTGAATGCAAAGGAAAGATGCTAAATGCAATCACTTATACTTTGCAGCTTGAGGGCATGTGGAACTATCCAAGCCACCAAAATGGGCACAAAATTCACAATGATATTGTCAGTTAGGGGATATTGAAAATGGGCGGTGCCTTGGTCGATGTGTAAGCCCAATGTGGTGCCCTTAGAGAGCTACCTGCCCAAGAATGCAATTGGCATCCCATGACCTCAAGAGAAATGGCCACCCATTGAGCATATTGTGTGTGAAGGCGCGGGGGGTGGAATACCTGGGGGATTCACCCTCGGGGAGTTCACTATGTATAAAACTACCATATCACGTGTGTTCAAGACATGTTTGTAAAACCCCTTATCTGTGAATGTTTTTAAAAATATAATGTACCCTTTTTTAAAAAAATCTATAAGTTTTTTTCAGCTTTGAAAAAATAATGTCCTTCTGTATATATATTTCTGTAAGTTTCAAGAACTTTAAATACCCTTCTGTTGAACTCATGTGATAGATTACATTTTTATTAGGTGACCTCCCCGGGGATTCACCATGGAAAACTTATCACACCACGTAAGTGCAGGGGAGGGGGGTTTTTTTACAAGTTACATAAGCATATAAGTAGGGGTAGGCCCCCAATAATTTATCTCCCAAGCTTAAAAATAAGGGAGGTGGGTATCATATATAGGGGGGGGGGCAACCTGACCCGGGTTGATTACTTGTAACAATTGGTCACCGATGTGAACTAGAATTTGGATGAAATCAGGGGGAGATTTTCATCAGGTCACATATCAAATTTTGCATCAAGCCAGTCTTAGAATAAGGCTGATTTCAGTTCAAGGGTTGATTTACACCAACTTTGGATGGGTTAGAATTGGACAAGTAGTCAGAGTGCAGGCTGATCGGGCACATAGTTTGAAAGTCAAACTAAGACACATTGAGGGTACATCTAGTTATCAATATAATTGGTTCCTTAGTACATTGCTAATCATTATGCTACACACCCTTTGACTAGTTTTAACCAATTAGATCATGTGAGACCTAAAATTTATATGTAAGATAGGGGTATGATAGTTTTCTTCATTCATTGTCATATAAGTGTAGGAAGGGGGGTCATATTCACTAATATGAGTCTTATATAGGTGTTTTATCAAAGTTGTCCGATCGTAGGTGGCGTCTTGTTTTGTACATAGAGTGAATCCCCCGAGGGGGCATAAAAGAAGTCCATGGTGAGGGTAACGTCAGCTAGTGAGTAGGGAAGAGAGAGAGGCTTGTAGCGGCCTTGGTGATGCTCAGACAATGACAAAAAGAAGCAAAAATAGCTCAAGGCCCTATAGCACTCGTGCTCATGACCAGCATCGTGGAATTTGGAGCTCCTCCCAAGCCAACCTAACACATCATCAAGAGGCTATCGCGTGGCTTGTCACGGTGGTGTGATAACCAAAAAGGAGAATACCCTAAAATAGGAGGAGAAGGGAAGATTTTGGCATGAATGAAGAGGAAGGAGAGGGGGTTTGAAATAGGGGAAAGTGAGGATGAAGGACTAAGGCAAGGAGATCTCTCTCCCTCACTTGACCAAGATCTCTCTCCCTCTCGTGACTAAGTCCTCTCTCTTGACGGGGCCATTGACCCGGGGAGTTCACTATGTAAAAATTGCATATAGCACGTGAAAACAAGAGGTATTTAAATAATCCCTTACATGTATATTTTCAAGTATTACATGTACCCCTTATGTATGCATTTTTGTAAAAAAAGGCTAGCCGTTATGTAAGAAAATTTTCACTTTCTCAATTAAAAAACCCTTTATGTAAGTATATTTTTCTGTAAATGTACCTAATTATAAATCTTTTATTTTGTTCGCACGTGCTATCTTACATATTTTCTACTGAACGCCTTGGGGCCATTGAAGGAAGCAAGAGCAAGGCGGTTGACAACCAGAGAGAATTTTTTAAGACTTCTTGTTTGCAATCGAGGAGGAAAGGGATTATGGTGATTTCCGGAGCTTCCATGTCTAATGTTCTCTCTCTCTCTCTCTCTCTCTCTCTCTCTCTCTCACACACACACACACACACACACACACACACACACACACACACACACACACACACACACACACACACACACACACACACACACCTCATAGTGAGAGGTCCCATGGCTTCCTTGCTCACCTTTCAAACACTCATCTCCCGACAAGGGGTTATCCAATTTTTACAGAGAGGTCATTGCATAGGGTGAAAAGTCCAAGGAATTTGACACCTACCCTTGCCCTTACTTTATGTTACAAAATTTCTTACAGCCACCCTAGATTCTAATGGAGATCATATCTTCATCTTTTTGGCAAGCCGCTTCATCCTACTGGAGAGAAACCAACCACAAGTTTCCAACATTGGTTTTGCATGCAATACACCGTTATTTTTTTTGGCAAAGTTATTCATTCCTAGAAATCCAACTATAGCTCTAATAATACCCATTTTTGTCATCTGATCTTCATCGACCAAGTGTTTGGAGCCTAATGCTAGGTATCTTCTAAAAAAGGGTGTGCCTAACTGAATGAAGACCCATCTATAGACTCTTCCAATGAAACTGTAGATCTCTAGACATCCCCAAATGAGATGGGATATGGTTTCAATTTGCTGGTAACATCTGATGCAGATGCCATTGTTGAGACCTCTCACCTTGGCCTTGTCCCTAGTCAGCAAAAAACCAAAAAGCATTCTCCATAAGAAAACATTTTGATCAACATTGCATTTAGGGTGCTAGATGTTTTCCAATACTTAGCTCCATTTGCTCCTGCTTCACATTTTGGACCAAGTTTTGTTGAGATATCCAACTTCACTGCTTGGAGAAAGCTAGCTTCTCATAAGTGGTCTTTGTCAAGGGAGAAGCAAATGATCCTTCCCCCGCCCACTTCCATGCTTTCCAGTCAACTGTCATAGAACATAATGGGAGGAAAACATGCACGAGTGCCACCAAGAGTCTACCCCCATAAGAAGCCCTTCCTGAAGGGAAAGGTTAACGACCTCTTTTAAACTTTCTATAGACTACCACCCTCCTTCACGATGGTTCCATAAAGAGGCCAAAGTATCAAATCATTTTTTGTTTATTCCTTTAGCAATCTTGGTCTGGTGGCAATCAAGAACTAACCCTTGAGCAATGGAGCCCTAAGGAGACCAGTGTAGAGCTATCTTTAGAATGGATCTATTATTGTTCTCGATGCTGGTTCTAACCTTACTGCTAAGTTTGGTTATCTTGTTGATTGTTCTGACTATCTGAGCATGTACCCTGGGTTGATTGGTTTCCACCTGTTGCAAAACCTTGAGGGGGTTGATCATCGCCCTCATCATCATCATCATCATGGTTAGATCCAATATTATCCCCTTGCAAGTGGTCATCCTCCTTTTCTTCCTCGTCATCATCATCAAATTTGTTCTTAATATACTCTACCAACTCTTGATTTACTAGGGCTCCTGTATACTACAACTTATCTTCCAAATCTAACTTCATTGTTTCTACTAAGTTTTGCAATTCCTCCATATTCAAAGTTATATTGCCATCAGATTAATCCTTAGTATCCACTTGGGATTGCTATTGATCTAGAAATATTATCTGGTAGGGCCTTAACTTCCACCCACTTGCTCACATATCAAGTAGCCATTATGATATACCTATTCTTTCTAGGAGTATTATTTGGTAGGGCCTTAGCTTCCACCCACTTGCTCACATAACAAGTAACCATTATGATATACCTATTATTTATATAACCTTCTTGAATGGCCCCATAAAGTCTAACCCCCACCATAAATACTCCTAGTGGCTGAATTAGAGTCAGAGGTGTCATGTCAGCTGCTTTGACATTCGCCATCATCGTTTGTGGGCCAAAGGCCTGCTTGTAGAATTTTTTTATAAGTGATTTTAGTGGAGAAATGTCCACATTCATCCCCATTATGAGTCTCTGTGATGACTTGCATTCCTCCCTTGTATTGGCACACACCTTCGAAGCACACCATCAATACCACCTTTCAAATCTATGTGTTTCTAGAAAAATACATCTTTATATTTATGGAATAGTGCATTTTCTTTCTCCTTGATCTCTGGCTTCTGATGCTTATTAATCTTGATCATTCGAGGGTTGTCATCTAAGCCGAGATTCCATTCTTTCACTTCTTGATCATTTGGAAGCGACCGGTTTGGGGCTCCTCCCTTTTTCTCAGCTAGTGACTCAGCTTTCCTTTCAGTCTTAATACCAACAATATAATCATTAAAGGGGTTACTCAACTCCAAAAATATGTTCTGAACTTTTGTCTCGATTGTGTAAGGGTTTTAGGCCAAGTGGCCGCCAGCCCATCTATATTCTTTGGTTATAATGGAAATAAGGAGAGAGAGAGTCTTCACTCTCTAATGCTCCACCATATGATGAGTCTGGTCCATCCCCTTCCTATTATCTCCTTCCCTTACCTTGCACACTCCATAGCCGGTTCTTAAAGTGGTATCACAGCCCACGAGCAGGATCCCGAGGCCTGGCTACCCCGCATGCGCAGCAACCCTAGTCAAAGCATTGGAATCCATGAGAGCTTGGAAGCTTTGCACAGGGGAAAGAAATGAGACAGTTGGAAGGCATCTACAAGCAAGAGGAGAATCAAAAATCTACAAGTGCATAAGCCGAAATAGGGCATAGAAGCTCGACAGAATTTGGGAGATTCAAGCACCTACAGAATCAAGAAGAGTCGCAAATTGGGAGTAGCTTGGAAGTCGGCAGCAGGAAGACTTGAGCTGGTCGAGAGAGGTCTGGCAATTGGGCATCAAGTAGCGTAGAGAAAGCACTTGAAGCAATCAAGCTCAAGCAGCAGGTTGGGAATCAAAGTCAAGCTGCAACGAGCTGGAATCGAGGTGCAGCTGGCAAGGCAGTCTCGCAGCATGGCAAATCTGTAGCAGGGGATTTTGAGTAGCAAGGAAAAACAGCAAGCATCAGAGCTTTTGACCGAGCGAGCGCGCGTGCGTGCACACACACACACACACACACACACACACACACACACACACACACACACACACACACACACACACACACACACACACACACACACACACACACACACACACACACACACACACACTGCAGAATCGTAAGAGTCTGCAAGTTTGACAGATTGTCGAAATTGAATTCAAATTAAAAAAAAAAACTCCAAGTTACTCACACACTATATTCTCTGATCCCACTCCGACTCCCCGAACCCCCTCACACACGGGTTAATTTTATTTGCGAGTTAATCAATTCGTGTTTTTTTGCTACAGGTGATGATTTTTCGAGTTTATAGAAGCATGGATTCCACTCATATGTATGCTCTCTAAGGTGGCGTTGTGGTATGTTAAATAAGTACCGAGGGAAGGAGAGAGAAGAAGGATTAGACGGAGAGAGAAAAACATACTTGTGAAATAGAGATAGGATTGGGGTGTGAGAGTACCGACAACGAGAGAGAGAGAGAGAGCCTGAGAGTGGGAGATGAGGGGGAGAGAGGAAAGATAGGTTCAAAATGAAAAAAGTTTGGCTAAAGTTTGGGCAAGAAGGTTCTCAAGCCGGTTCAAATTATTTCATTTAGTAACTTGGTATAGAATTGTTTATGTGCTGGTTTAATGTATATATTTTGTAAATATCCTACATTTTAATTGAGATGAAAGTGGAGTTTTGTTGTGAAGAGGGAGGTTGTGTGCACGTTTTCTACTCACATGTGTGTGTGTGTGTGTGTGTGAGAGAGAGAGAGAGAGAGAGAGAGTGGGAGATGAGGGGGAGAGAGGAAAGATAGGTTCAAAATGAAAAAAGTCCGGCTCAAGTTTGGGCAAGAAGGTTCTCAAGCCGGTTCAAATTATTTCATTTAGTATCTTGGTATAGAATTGTTTATGTGTTGGTTTAATTTATATATTTTATAAATATCCCACATTTTAATTGAGATGAAAGTGGAGTTTTGTTGTGAAGAAGGAGGTTGTGTGCACGTTTTCTACTCATGTGTGTGTGTGTGTGTGTGTGTGTGTGTGTGAGAGAGAGAGAGAGAGAGAGAGAGAGAGAGAGAGAGAGAGAGAGAGAGAGAGAGAGAGAGAGAGAGAGAGAGAGAGAGAGAGCGAGCTTTCCTGTTCATATGCGTGTGAAAAGGTTCCAAAGCCGGGTCCACAAATAATGTTTTCCGAGCCCTTAGAGAGGCAGTTTGTGGTGGTTACTCATTGCACTATTATATGCCTATAGTATTCATAGAAGAATAATAATCATAGTGTTTCCCGAGCCCTTAGAGAGGCAGTTAGTGTTGTCTACTCATTGCACTTTTAGATGCTTATAAATCTTATAGGGGAATAATAATCTTAGTGACAAATCATGCATAATAAATTGCACACCCCACTTTAAAAGTTAGTGGTGGAGTAGTAGACGATTATAATATTCATATTGAAAAATCATACATATATTATTGCACGTTCCAATTTAGCAGTTAGCATATGCTACGTGGGACCCCTCATGTCACTAACACATGCCACTCTTCCATCACTATCAATGCTTTTTGAGAGCATGGTGCTTTAGCCTATATAAATGTTACAAGGCAAGCACCATATGCTGCACAAGTGAATCGGAGGTGCTAATCAAGAGAGATTTTCTCATTTTCCCTGTACTTATACAATGCCTATAGGATATGCTAGTACTGGTAATGAGGTAGTTGCAAAAATCCATGAAGAGCTTCACAAACTCCCCCCCAACGCACCACTTGAAGAAAAGAAGACGTTTACACAAAGAGAGCGTGACACAAACAAGGCGATCCGGATGTTCAACCACCTTAATCGCGCTCGCAACACCGGAGACCAGGAACTCAATGATGGCTTTGAGACAATGCGAGAAGCTCTGGGCAAGTGGGAGACATGGGGGTACATAGATAGCTCTCGAAGGGCCGCTTTACAGGCGGAGATTGACCATTTGCTTGTCTGCAAACGCACAATCAACCTGGTCGACATCTCTGGCTCTAATGTGGTAGAAGATTGAGGCAAGATTTAAATAATCATGCACTAAATAATATAGTTAAATAAATATGCACTAGCACATGATAAATTGTACTAGTGTGATGCAAGTTGTACTGTGTGTGTGTGTGTGCAGGTTTGATTCCCTACGTAATCATGTAAAAAACTTATTTTAATTATATGATGCTTATTTTAACTATATGATGGTGTTCCACTCTTCAGTGCCTTGGCGAGAATAATTCATATGTCTCTGTTTGACTTATTATTATTGAAGTAGCTGTGATACTTTTAATCGGCCTGGTCTACTAACACATCTTCAAGATCTGTCATAATTTAGGGTATTGTTGATATCTTGTAGCTAAACTGAACCGTCAAATGTAACTACAAGTTGTTTGAAAGCCAAAAATGTAAAGAAAATCTATGTGAGTTTTTTATATAATGCAAGAAAAAGATGAGCATGTCTTTAGTATTTACCCTACTTTTAGTAGAATATACTTTCCTGTCCATGTAGGTGTTGTTGCAAACAAGGATGAATGCCTAATAAGCCAATTTGAAACTAAGAATCTAAAAAATATTGATGGTTGTACTTGTTTGGGCGAAGACCTCAAAGTAATGAAACACGCATAGACTCTTGCATATAAAATAGTAATTAAGAACACTTTACTGAGTTGAAGAACTGCATACGTACATAAACACACACATATAAATAACTATATATATTGTATAAACAAGTACTTAAAAACACTTTATCGAGTTGAAGATCTCCTTACGTACATAAACACACACATATAAATAAATAAATAAAAAGATATTATATATATAATATAAATATTATATATAAAACTATATATATTCTTAGACCGACAGTGTAAAGAAATACTGACAAGCAAATGAAATTTTGACAGCATAACAACGTGAAAAATAAAAATAAAACCATTCCATACTTGCTTCTGTGAAATCTTGCCTAACTTTTGTTAAGCTTTCCTATTCTATACTTGCTTCCATGAAGCTTGCCTAACTTTTGTGTATACATGAAACCATGATTATGTTTCTAAACATGAACAAAAAGCATGATTATATTCACAAGCAATCAAAAT
Organism: Adiantum capillus-veneris; assembly: GCF_014529385.1. Taxonomy (NCBI): domain Eukaryota; kingdom Viridiplantae; phylum Streptophyta; class Polypodiopsida; order Polypodiales; family Pteridaceae; genus Adiantum; species Adiantum capillus-veneris. Next base: position 77,811,288 of record NC_140943.1, read on the forward strand.
TTCGACAGCATAACGGCGCAAAAATACAAACAAAAAAATTTTCCATTCCATACTTGCTTCCGTGAAGCTTGACTAACTTTTCTGTATACGTGAAATCATGATTATGTTTTCAAACATGAACAAAAAGCATGATGATATTGATAAGCAATCAAAATTTCGGTAGCATAACGGTATGAAAATTCAAACTAAAAAAATTCCCATTCCATACTTGCTTCTGTGCAGCAGCGAATGCTAACGGGAAGAAGAAATTACATAAGCAAAAAAGCATATGTTGGTATATTACTTTGGTAAATCCAAAGCTCTCAACAAACTTCTATCTAGTATAATAAATATGAAATCATGGCTGAATTGATAAGGACGATCAACACCAACAACATGTCTTCAGTAATACCAAAAAAGTGGCACCCAAACACCATGGTCACACGTCGTTCCATAAAAATCACAAACTAGAAAAAATGATAGATAATACCAATGTTGATGTCAATCAAGGGCAATGTGATCCGGGCTCATATTGTTGCCAATCAGTCTCCTCATCGCTATCTGCATCAACTGCTGAAATAGCACGTACACATGGAGCCTTGAAGCGTGAAAGATGTTGATGGAAGACCTCTGGATCACTATCTATGCAGAGACAGTGTCTAGACAACTCAACGCAAACATTGCCCAAGCCACCACATCCAGAAAACATATCAACAATGTAGGTGTGCTCCGCAGTAAATGTCTGCACAAGCCAGCTAAAAAAAGCAAAAAATATGCGTATTTTTACTTTATGTAACATAGTCCAATAACGCATAGTAGGAAGCATATATTCTTACCGAAAGAAGTCAAGGCTACGCTCGGCGGCACCTCTAAGAGCGTGTCCTCCAATGTACTCTCCGTCGACGCGCTCCACCAGTATTCCGGACTTGGCATCGAAAGAGTTGTTGTCCACGCTCTCTCCATCTCGTCGATCGTAGATAGGACGTTGACCCTTACGATAAAACAATCCTAGCAATAGTGCTTCCACCTACAAATTACAACTAGAATGTGATCTAATTGAAGAAAACTACAAGCATGCTTTTCAATCAATAAATAAATTTACTTACTCTCTCAATCTCAATGGTCTTTCGCACATAACCATCGAGGATCAAAATAAGGATGGTGTGCATCATTTTGAATCCCATCTCGATGGCATGGCTAGACACAATGCCAAAGTGATCAATGGAGCTTAGGGTGATGTACCACCCATTGTCTGCCACATACTTTGAAGCTATTACGGCCACTTTCTTACTTAATTTTCGAGAGAATTGATTCCAAGGAGGGACCTGCATAATACGCATTGTTAATTTAATTAAAGTTCCAAAACTATCATAGACTGTCCATTGTGGTTTTGAAGGATGCATACCTCGTTCTCTGAAAAATTTTCAACTTTAAAGTTTGTTGGAAAATCCGCAAAAAAAAGAGAGGCCACTTCATTGCTCTTTTCCCCATCAACATGGGTTGAATGAAGAAAATCCAAGATCCTGCATACGATCAAATAAATGTATTTCAAACATTCACAACACACACCACACATAGTTAGTCTTTCTTTTCACATGTGTTTACCATTTCTCATCGTCGAGAGAAATTTTGTAAACATCTAGCATGTTCCCAATAACGTTCACAATATCACAATCTATGGAAGGCCCTGCATAATCAAAAAATAAAATATTTCATCAAGAATTGTTGAGTAGAAAGAAAGTGACAGCTAGATATCTATACAAGCAAGTTTACCTGTGGAGCCTTGAGCACCTTTTTGGGAGACTTCTTGGGCTTCTTGGATCTAACAAAATCCAATCGTTTCTTTATAGAGGAGATTGTACTATTGTTTACTCTTTTCGAAGAGGTGGCTTTCTTGGAAGCTGAGCCAATCTCCTCAATACCATTTTCATTTCTTTCAAGAACGTGCTCTAAAGCAAACAAAAATATATTTTTCACAAACATAATCTAAATAGTATGAGCACTTTAACAATTTTCTAGTTTTTATAAATGCCAAAAATAACCTTTATATAAGTTCCCTTCATCACGTGGGTAGGTGCCTCGAGTGTAATCTAGCCACCAAGGGCAATACTCAATTTCCCAAGCAATCAAACCATAATCTCTCATCCATAGTGGATACATACACTCCTCACAAGAGAGGTCCCTCCAACTTTCAACAGCAATTGGCAACTTCTCCAACAAAGTTTGATCGTAAAGCTGAATTAGCCATCTACATAAAATGCAGTTAACTTTATTTGAGCTCCTTTCCTAAGTGACTTATTTATTATACAAACTCTAAGTAAAAAATAGAATAACAACCATAAAGATATCAATTGTATTACCTGAATAATACAGCTCTCCTTGAAGATTCCATAAGCTCTGGAATTTTTTCATCCGACTCTTTTGTGTTGAGCTTACTCCAAAGCTCCACAAAAGCTTTATCAATGTGGTCCCTCAATTGGTGATGAAACCATGCTTCAAAGCCCTCTGGCATTTCTTCAATCATTTTCCCTTTGATCCTCAAGCATTGCTTCAAGATACTTCCCCAATACCACTCTTTACGCAAGTACATTGTAAATTTCATTGCACTAATATAACGCTCAGAAGTAACATCATCTACACGGCAATGCATCAAAGAGTGCAATATTTTCTTTTTCCTATAGAGCAAACAATAAACAAACCATAAATGCATTGATTCATTTGATGATTTCATGTGTATTTTTTATCCAAAAATTATTACCTCTCTGGTGATATTTTAGAAGTTGCCAAAGAGTGGACTTTGTCTCTTGTAAGGCCCACTTGATCCTTTTCTCTTATCCAATTGAAGTTAAATAATAAAGAGAAGAACCCTTGGCCATTGGCGGGGTTGGCAATGGCCAACATCTATGTTACATTAGCACGAGATCAAATCAAATCAAATTTTCAATCAAATATATCAAATTCAAATGACATGTCAACTTACAATTTTGTAGAAATTCAAACATAAACGGGGAGAAGAGAAAGTGTTTACCTTATAAGCTCTTTCTTTGAATATTTTTTCTACTCTTCCTCGAGCAACCATTTCCTTTTCTGGCAGTGAAATCGAGAGATCATTGATCTCTTGCATCTCTTTGATAAGAGACAAGTCAAATCCTTCCTTTTGTAGAGAAAATGAAAAAAAAAAGTAAGATTTTACAAAATAATGTCAAGTTTTAGAAATTACATAAAAAGTGTACTTTAAGGCAAAAAAATATACCTTCCATATGAGCATTGCTAATAAAAGAGCAGGAGCATTGTACCAACTCCCTTTAGATGCCTTCTTCTCACAAGCAAGCTCTACCTCTATCCATCTTGGGGAAAGTCTTTCATTAAAGAATCTTTGCTTGCCATAGCCAGTTTTTGGAACAAGAAGATCTCCTGTCCAAAATTTGTGCTCACAGTGGTTCTACCAATCCTAAACCACAATATCTTAAATTAAATGGCAGTAGAATGACATCGATAAAGTAATAGCAATAACGTTCAAAACAACAAATGTGCTTACTCATTTTGAGAGCGCAAAGCTAGCATAAGCTCCCCCTCTGCACTTCTATCAACAAAGACAAATTGACATTTCACAGAACAATGTCTCCACTTTATCATTGAAAATTCTACAACAACAAAAAAGAAAATTAGAAAGCATAGAGTAATACAAGTCAACTTTACATTAAACAAAAAAGAAATCACTTACGTGTTTTTATTAAGCGCATCCAAGTTTTCAAACGGTGATTACCATCCCAAACGATAATTTTTTTTCCCCTTAAGTCTTCCCACTCAAGGGGAAGGGAATTATCAAAATCATCGCTTATTTCTCGCCAAATAGGCCCCCATTCATCTTTTTCTAAGTCGGAAACATAATGTTGATCATGGCCTGGCTTCTTAAATGACACAAGAAATGGAGCTCCAAGCACACTGTATCTATACATCTCAAACCTTTTCACCAAGCCCTCAGTGCCTGGACCCACCGCTCTAATGGATTCATTTTCCATCAATCTACAAAGAGGAATTCGAGGAGGTTCCCCACCTCTCTTTACAATAAAACCCTCTACAATCTCCTCTAATATTCGACCATGAACATCCTTTCCAAATATTGTTGGATGATCGGGAGGTTTAGCAACAATTGTTGTTGCTTCAGACACGCTGTGAGCCACCAATTCACCTTGTGTAGCATGAATATCTATGAACACCTCTTCTTCATGCACATCACTCAATATATCCTCTTCTTCATGCACATCACCCAAAATATCCTCCTTTCGATGGACATTGGAAGAAGCAATGGAAGATCGTGCATTGGCCCTATGCCCTGTAGTGCCAGACCTTAATGTGTATCCTACTCCTACAAGCAAAAAACAATAAGAACACAAATAGTTTAGTGAGTATGATGAGACAAAAGAAAAGAAAACAAATAGCTTAATGTATTTGAACTTACTTTGAGAGATACCTGTCCTGCCACGTTTAAATCTGTCTTTCTCCATTAAGTAATCTACTCAATTATCTATTTAGCTACGTCTTATTTCCTAACAACTGGTATCATAGCAAGGTTTGCTCGTAGCTAAATTATCTCAAGGAAAGGATTCCTTGAATTGAGTGGGAGTTATGGCGGAGGAAGGGAAGCTCAAGATTGAGAAGTTCAACGGCAAAAACTACCAACATTGGAAGATGCAGATTGAAGACTATCTCTACCAGAAGGACCTCTATTTGCCACTAGGCGGTCTTGCGAAGAAGCCCGCAACAATGGCAGATGAAGCATGGATTGTCCTTGATCGAAAGGCACTGGGAACAATCCGGTTAAGCTTGGCGTCAACGGTGGCCTTCAATGTTTCGGAGATGAAGACCACGGAGGACTTGATGAAGTCACTTGACGACTTCTACGAGAAACCATCGGCATCCAATAAGGTATTTCTTATGAAGCGCTTGTTCAATCTAAAGATGGCAGAGAATGGTTCAGTTGCAGAACACCTAAATGACTTTAACACAAACATAAGTCAACTTCGATCAGTGAAAATCAATTTCGATGACGAAGTACGAGCTCTCCTTATACTATCATCTCTACCGGATAGTTGGGACAGCCTTGTGATGGCTGTAAGTAATTCTATATCTGGCACAAATACTCTTAAGTTTGATGATGTTGTGGGTGTTCTCCTAAGCGAGGAAATGCGAAGGAGAAGCACATGAGAATCATCAAGTGCTGCACTATCAGTGGAAACAAGAGGAAGGCCTAAGGAGAGGTTCAAAAACCAAAAGGGTCGTGATCGCTCAAGGCAGAGCAAGTCACGCACAAAGTCAGTTCTTGAATGTTGGAACTGCCGCAAGAAAGGCCACGTCAAGAAGGATTGCTGGTCCAAGAAGAAGAAGGAGACAGAGTCTCAAGACAACAAGCCAACATCGGAGGCCAATGTGGCAGGTAAACTAGAGCAAGATGCTCTAATTCTCTCATTAGACAATGTGTCTAATTCCTGGATAGTAGATTCCGGGGATTCATTCCATGCGACACCACACAAGCAACATTTCCAAGACTACACTAAAGGTAATTTTGGGTATGTATACTTGGGAGATGATGAAGCTTGTGAGATTGTCGGCAAGGGTACAGTTTCTGTCAAAACTGCTAACGGAAATGAATGGAAGCTTAAAGATGTTAGGCATGTTCCTTCTCTTCGCAAAAATTTGATCTCTACAAGACAATTGGACGATGAAGGTCACAACATTGCATTCGGAAACAAACGGTGGAAGATCTCAAAGGGATCTTTGGTGGTTGCCAAGGGTGAAAAAGTCGGTACACTTTACTTGTGTACTGTTAGCACGCAACCTTCAGCTTGTGCAGCAACTACAGAAGTTGACAGTGCGGTGTGGCACTACCGACTTGGGCATATGAGTGCCAAAGGAATGCAAATCCTTCAAACAAAGAAGCTTCTACCAGGTTTGAAAGAAGTGGACTTAGAGTTCTGTGAAGATTGTGTTTATGGTAAACAAAAGAGGATAAACTTTCAAAAATCAGGAAATGAAAGAAAGAATAAAAAACTTGAGTTGGTTCATTCTGATGTTTGGGGTCCTGCAAGTACACCATCACTTGGTGACTCATTGTACTATGTAACATTCATAGACGATGAGACTAGAAAAACATGGGTTTATGTCATGAAGAATAAATCCGATGTATTTTCCATATTTCAAAGGTGGAAAGCCTTTGTGGAGAATGAAACAGGTACCAAGGTTAAATGCCTCAGATCCGACAATGGAGGCGAATATTGCAGCCAAGCTTTTGAAAGCTTTTGTGCTAGCAATGGCATTCGGAGGCAAAGGACAACCCCAAGGACACCTCAACAAAATGGGATTTCGGAAAGGATGAACAGGACAATCATGGAATGAGCACGAAGCATGCGGCTACATGCAGGCCTACCGCTTGAGCTTTGGGCAGAAGCTGTAAGTACGTCTGTGTACTTAATCAATCGGTCACCCTCAACGGCATTGGATGGGGGAGTTCCAGAAGAGACATGGACAGGTAAACCGGTGAATTATGCATTTCTCAAAGTGTTTGGGTGTGAGGCTTTCATGCACATAGATAGAAGCCTAAGATCAAAGTTAGATGCAAAGTCCAAAAAGTGTTTCTTCATTGGCTATGGAGAAGGAGACTTTGGGTATCGCCTATGGAATCCTGAAGATGGTAAAATCTTAAGGAGTAGGGATGTAATTTTTAACGAACAAAATATGTACAAAGATTACTTGGAAAGAAAACAAACAAAAGAAACAGGTGATGAGTACATGGAGCTTGAGGACGGTGAAGACTCAAGGACTGCAAACGGTGACAATGTGCAACAACGTCAACCAAATGAGGAGCCTCAACCTATTCCCCGAAGATCTACAAGAGCAAGTAGACCTCCAGAAAGGTTTGTTCCTTCCTTCAACCATCTCTTGATCTCAGATTCTGGAGAGCCGGAATCATATGCAGAAGCTATGCAACATGAATCCAAAGAAGAATGGACGAAGAGCATGCAAGTGGAGATGGACTCACTACATCACAACCAAACATGGGAGTTGGTTGAGTTGCCTAAAGGTAAGCGGGCACTTCAAAACAAATGGGTGTACAAGATAAAGGAAGAAGAAGGTGGGAAGAAAAGGTACAAGTCTAGGCTTGTGGTAAAAGGTTTTTCTCAAAAGAAAGGTATTGACTTCAATGAAATATTTTCTCCTGTTGTAAAAATGAATTCAATTAGGCTTGTCTTAAGCCTTGTGGCTGCTCATGATCTAAATCTCGAGCAAATGGATGTAAATACGGCATTCCCTCACGGTGACTTAGAGGAGGAAATCTACATGCTTCAACCAAAGGGGTATGAAGTAAAAGGTAAGGAGAAAATGGTTTGCAGATTAAAGAAGAGCTTGTATGGTTTAAAGCAAGCATCAAGACAATGGTACTTGAAGTTTGATCGATGGATGTTGGATCATGGATTCACAAGATGCAACTCGGATCACTGTGTCTACACGAAGAATTTGGGAGATGGGAAATTCATCATCCTAATGTTGTATGTTGATGACATGTTGATTGCAAGTGCTAACATGCAGGACATCAAAGACCTAAAAGAGGAGCTGTCCAAATCTTTTTCAATGAAAGATTTAGGTGCTGCAAAGAGGATACTTGGTATGAAAATATCAAGGGACAGGACGAAGAAAACAATAAAGCTATCTCAAGAAGATTACATCAAGAAGGTACTAGAAAGGTTTGCAATGCAAAATGCAAAACCAGTTTCTACACCTTTGGCTGGTCATTTTAAACTAACGAAGGATATGTGTCCAAAGACACAAGAGGAGATAGCCTATATGTCTAAAGTTCCATATGCTGCAGCGGTAGGTTCTCTAATGTATGCTATGGTCTGGACAAGGCCAGACATTGCACATGCAGTGGGAGTTGTGAGTAGGTTCATGGACATCCCAGGTAAAGAGCATTGGCAAGCTGTGAAGTGGATACTTAGGTATCTAAAAGGGACAACAACAAATGCTTTGTATTTTGTAGGAACTGATATTTTTCTAGAAGGGTATGCTGATGCAGATATGGCAGGTGACAAAGATACTCGAAGGAGCACTACTGGCTATGTGTTCACGGTTGGAGGCACAACAGTAAGCTGGGCTTCAAAGCTGCAGAAAGTGGTTTCACTTTCTACCACGGAAGCAGAGTATGTAGCAATGACGGAGGCAAGCAAAGAAATTCTGTGGCTTCACAGATTCTTAGAAGAGCTTGGATTCAAACAAGACAATTGTGTCTTGTACAGTGATAGCCAAAGCGCTATCCATCTTGCGAAGAACTCAGCCTTTCATTCAAGGACAAAGCACATTGAGGTGAGATATCACTTCATACGCACTCTTTTGGAAGAGGGACAACTAAAGCTAGGAAAGGTGCATACAAGTGAAAATCCTGCAGACATGTTTACAAAGGTGGTCAACAAGGAGAAGTTGAGCTTTTGCTCATCTTCAATCGGCATTCAAGGATAAGAAGCCAGAATGGAAAGCAGTCACAGGTTTGGTTTGGAGATCAGTCTCCAAGTGGGAGATTGTTAAGTATGGAGCCCGATTTACCCTTGTAATTTTCAGTGGTAAAAGCGCACATTTGTAAGGCCCCCATTATGAGGAGAAGCCATCGTGCGTGAAGGAAAATCACTCACCGGAAACCAAAATTTTCACGGACAAGAATCAGGGGCAACTTTAAAGGAATATTCTTGTTTGCTGGAATATTATGGCCGGACGGCGGCCGGAAAGTGGTCGGAAAACAACCGGTCGGTTGGCCGGTGGCCGGTAGTCAATGGCCGATGGCCGGTGGTCGGAAGTCAATGGCCGGTGGCTGGTGGTCGGAAGTCAATGGCCGGTGGCCGGTGGCCGAATTCAATGGCCGGTGGCCGAATTCAAAAGCGGACTTGTCTTCTCAAGGGCGGCCACACATGGGCGGATTGGAGGGTCCGATTTGGACTTATTCCCACAAGGGCGGCTACACATGGCTGTCTCTCATAAGAGAGGGCAACCCTTTTGGCCTATAAAAGGAGGCCATTTCTACACACATTTCATAGTGTGAAGTTGATGCAACAAGGTGAGTGTGAGGTGGTGAGAGTGAAGCAAGGCGGGAGCTCCATTAAGGGTATAATCCCTTTGTAAATTACTTCTTGTTTTGAAGTACTAAAGCCATTGAGTGGCTGCTTTCCCGTGGACGTAGCCCACATTGGGTGAACCACGTATATCGTGTGTACTCTCTCTCTCTCTCTCTCTCTCTCTCTCTACTCTATAATCTCGTGTATGTAAATCTGTCTTTCTCCATTAAGTAATCTACTCAATTATCTATTTAGCTACGTCTTATTTCCTAACATGTATGTATGTATGTATGTGTGTGTATGCAAGTGGATGTGTGCATGATTATGTGTGTGTGAATGTAAGTGTAATATGTGTGTGTATGAAAGTGTGTTGATGTTGTGAAGAAAAGTGTTTATATATGTGTATGTGTGTATATGCTTGACAATACAAATATAAAATTCTAAATTTCGGCAGCATAACGGCGTAAAATGCAAACTAAAAAAAAAAACCATTCTCAACTTGCTCATGGCAAGGAAAAATACAAATCCACTTTGACATTTGTATACCTCTTCTCTACAACGACCTGTTCTTACATCATTGTAATTGTTACTCTAAGTGTGTTTAATATGTGTGTATGCAAGTGTGTTGATGTGTGTGAATGCAAGTTTTTATATGTGTGTGTGTGTGGATGTATGCATGATTGTGTGTGTGTGTGAATGTAAGTGTAATATGTGTGTGCCTGTATGCATGATTGTGTGTGTGTTTGTGCTATGTATGCAAGTGTGTTGATGTTGTGAATGCAAGTGTTTATATGTGTATGTGTGTATGTATGCAAGTGTGTTGATATTGTGAATGCAAGTGTTTATATATGTGGGTGTATGTATGTATGTATGTGTGTGTATGCAAGTGTAATGTGTGTGCGTATACATGACTGTGTGTGTGTTTGTGCTATGTGTGCAAGTGTTTTGATGTGTGTGTATCACTGTGTGTGTGCGCTTACCTGGACACACTCGCCCGATCCACCGGAGGAGGTCCAATGGAAGCTCCATTGGAGCTCCTCCATGCCTTGAAAGGCATGGTGAGAAAGCAGCACGCGCGCTTCCCTCTCACCATGACTTTCAAGGCATGGAAGAGGTCCAATGGAGCTCCTATTGGAGCTCCCACATGCCTTGAAAGGCATGGTGAGAAGGCAGCGCGCGCCTTGCCTTCTCACCATGCCTTTCAAGGCATGGGGGAGCTCCAATAGGAGCTCCATTGGAGCTCCATTGGACCTCCTCCGATGGATCGGGCGAGCGTGCGCAGGTAAGCACACACACACACACACACACACTCACACACACACGTGAGTAGAAAATCTACACACACACACACACACACACAGTACCTTGTCTTCTCTTACTCCTTCTTCTTCACAATAGAACTCCACTTTCTCCTCACTCCACTTTCATCTCCTTCTTCACAGAAAAACTTCACTTTCACTTCACTCCACTTCAATCTCAATTAAAACTCCATTTAAACTTCAATCCACTTTTATCTGAACTACTACTTTTTTCACACACACCATATATTACAAAAATGATATTGTGGTATAAACACTCACACACACACATTCATTTATATATATATATATATATATATATGTATATACACACACAAAGATATACACAAAATGGATTCATATATATAGTTTTACTAAAAAAATACTATGTTTTTTACACACACACACACACAACCATATATTTAAAAAAATGATTGTATGTGTGTGTGTATAAAAAACGTAGCATTCTTAAAGTTAAGTCATGCACACACACACACACACACACACACACACACACACACAAAATGTAAAAACTATGTGCACAGTTAAATATCTTATTTGCACATACACTCAACTTAAATATCTTAACTTAAAAAAATGCACATACACTCAACTTAAAAATATCTTAACTTAAACTATGTGCACATACACTTAACTTAAATATCTTAACTTAATAAAATGCTACGTTGTTTACACACACCCACAAAATCATTTATACACACGCACAGTAATGTATATAACTTAACTAAAATAATTATATATACACACTACCAAAAACACACACACACACATATATATAAAATGGCAAGATGGAATCATATATATAACTTAACTAAAAAAATTGCTACGTTTTTTATACAAAGTCAGTCATATAGAATGTTACGTTTTTTATACACACACTCACACAATCATATACATATATATACACACACACACACACACACACACACACACACACACACACACACACACACACACACACACACACACACACACACACACATACACAAAAGATGAAGACACTATTAGACTGCATTAAATGCAGTCCTTGAACCACCATTTAGAAATTAAATGGCCCCTCAAATTTGATGACATATTCCACTGCACATACATTCAGAACCGTCATATATTAAATGCACTTCTTCAATTATGATTTTCATTATTCTTTGAGCCGTCACAAGATCTTATGCAACTGTCTTTTCGTTTACCTACCAATATTTCACTTTCATTAACCTTCACATCTTTCATTAACTTTCACCAGTTTCATTAACCTTCACTTTATCTTTAACTTTCATTAACCTTCACCACCTTCACTTAATCCACCACAGTTTTCTCGCATCTCCACCCTGTAATCTGTTGCTTGAGAGAATATGTCCAACATGAAAGTAACAATAACTTGGAAGGTTGGTGGTCAGATAGTCAACCACGAAATTCAGTTGAAGGGAAACTCATTGTTGCTTAGTGCTTACTATTTGCAGAGTTTGCTGCCTCCATCTTGCCATTTTCAGTCACTATCTGCTCTTATTGAAAGTGATTGTGGCCTAACAAAAGTCTTGCTGCAACCACAGTGGGATATAGAAGGTCATCAGCATTTCTTAATAGATGGTTCTTTTTCGAGCTTGTTTGAGATGCTTCATTCAGACACATTTATACAGGTATCTGACAATGAGAAAGAAAATGACAAAGAGATATCTGAAGATGTTTTAAGCATTGTGCATCTTAAAGTAGTGGTGACGATATAGGACAACTCAAAACTCAGTCAATCGTCATTTGGATTCAACAAAATCCAGGGGCAAAAAAGTTAAATGATCTATTAACATTATGTGGAGCTCCTTTGCAAGTTGCTGAACTTCCACAACATTATGATGGAAATTTGTGTTTTGAGTTACCTGCGACTCAGGATAAAACAAAACGAATGACAGGGATGGAACAACGCTTTGATGGTCACTTGTGGACTCGCCCATCTGTGACAACCATGGCAATAGCATGCACAATTCGTCTAAGCCACTGTTTGGGATTCATGCAGTGTAATTATTCAACGTGTCCTCATTATATTAAGGAACAAGAATTCAATAGTAGAGATTTTCATGGATATTTGGACAGACAGGTGAAAAAGGACTACCTTGCAATGGAAGAGAATACAAAAATAACTTGTCATTATTGTCAGAAGGTTGTTACTTGTGTTGCTGCTTGTCCCTGCAAAATCTATTATGTTTTGCCTAGAGATGGTACAATGTCGCGACTGGCAATACATGTTGGTAAACATTGTCATAATGTTAAGGCAGGAACCTCTAGGGCTGCTATTTCAAGAGTGTGGAAACTGGTAGGTGCAGTACTAAAAATAGAAAAGGGTGGCCCAAGAAAAATTCAAATGTTGGTGGCTCAACAACTTGTTCTTCACTCCTTGATTGGTGAGGAAGCTGAAGCTACATCCGATGTACAATTCAATGATTTTTTGGAAGAAATGATGCCACTCGTTCAAACCAAAGGGTAAGAAAACTCAATTTGGTTCCTTGAATTTGTTAATTTTTTAACTATTATAAATTTAGCCTTCTTGTGATGCATCGTGTAGGTTTTCTTCAATTGTTTCAAAGGAGAGAAAGAGTCGAGGTGCTGTTATTGGGGATGGATATGATAATATTTTATTGCTTCAAGAAAAGTGCATGTTTCCTTTTTTTCTTGGGAGTAGATTTCCTGGACAGGGTGAAGAGGATGACAAGTGCTTCCTATTTAAAATGTCCACTAAAGGACCAGGTTCTGGGATTGATCTAGTAAATCGGATGAAAAGAACTGAAACTGGTGACTTGAGAAATGCGTGGGTACATTTTGATTTTACCCATAGAATAGATGGATGGGCAACAATGTCATGCTTAGTTTATGATCCAAGGTAATCTTTAAGTATTTAAATATCTCGTATTTTTTTATCATTAAATAAAAGAAGATGTGTGAAAATGTTTATGTTGAATATCTTGCAGCATACGATCACTACAAATAATTGCTATATGTGAAACTAAAGAGGAGGATGCAAAGACTCAAGTTATTTTTTGGGAGAGCCTTAATTCAACAATGGAAAAGTACGGACATGGTGCAGCTGACTTTGCAGGTTTTATGTCTGATGAAGTTGGTGCAAATTGGAATGCTATTCGAACAGTCTTCAATGGCGGGCCAGATAATATCATGGAGGGACGTGAACGATCATGCCTATTTCATTGGGAGCAGAGTCTCCACAAATATGCTAAAAAGTGGATACCTCAACATCTAACAAATCAACACATTGATATGTGTGAGGACTGGAGAGCTTGTAAGACCATTGTGCTTGCATCTCAAAAGGCACTTTCAATTCAAAAGTGGTGGAGACAACATCTATCTACAGAGAGCATCACAAGAGTGAGCAGATGGTTTAAATGGTGGGAGCAACGAATTTCACACTGGGGAGGAATTGGAACAGATGTAAGTACCTTTATGACAATCTATATTTTTAGAAAAATTTCTTTTCATACATGAAATTTATAAATTTTAATTCATGTTTTTTTGCATTTCATAGGGTGGTCTAAGTCCGTGGGAGCGGGCACAAATTCCCAATGTTAATTTATCAGAAAGTGTACATGCCAGTTGGTTAGCAGGTGAAGGTGGAAAGGGAAAAATATCCTTGTATGATGCATGTAACAGATGTTATAAACTCATATATTCAATGTGCAAAGCGTTTGGGATATACTACTGGGCGTTATATAGGAACGGGTCCCACAATGGAGACCTTGCTTTCTCGAGTTGAATCTCAGCAAACTCCAACTCCAACCAATGTGGCCCATCTATTACACGAGGCTGTTGCAGGGACTCCCATGTATGCACAACCAATTTTGCATGGAGACAAAGAAACAGTACAACGCAAAAAGAGGGGCAGAACAAGAACAAGTAGCTCCCATCGGCCGGAATATGTCATGGAATCTAAGCAACGAAACCATCGCGGTCGACAAAAAAAAATCAAGTTTGATACCCAAGGACCAGGTATTTCTAACATTCCGCTGCAAATTAGTGACAATGATGATGATATTGGATCTCAAAAAGAAACAACCACACCTTTGTCATCTAAAACAAACAATGTGTTTGAGAGTGATGTGCCACGCACTCAGTGGGCCCTCAGGAGAATGCCCATTCAAAGTCAAAGAAAATGTTTTGGAACAGTAGGGAGAAAAAATTGTGACAATATCTTGCATAGTCGCTCAATTGGTCTTGTTGCTCCATGTATATGGTCCGAAAGAATGTTCAAGGGTAAAACAATCGAGCAATGGTTATGGTTTTGTAATCATGATATTTTGCATACCCAATCAATCAAAAGACAAGTCAAAGATTTACCTCCTGCTCCAAATGTTTGGCCAGTAGCAAGAGGGATAGATATCTCCACACAGGAACTTGCCGCGCTGCATCAGAGTGGATTTCGGACAGAGAATTCAATGGTAAATCCACAACCTCTTGCTGGAGACTGCAAAGAAGGTGGTGGCAGCTCGAGGAAGAAAAAGTGGAGGCATGGAATCTCTAAAGAGGCCATGAAGAAATTGGAAGCATGTAATAGTATGACAATTATATTTGTGGATGAAGTGAAAAGGTCTCAAGAGCATGTAATTTTCCGAGTTCTCACTGAAAATAGTTATGAGATTCATATAAAACAGAGTCCAGCATGCACGTGTCCGAATTTTCAGAAGCGAGAGAATACCAACAAATCCTTTTTGGCATGCAAACATATGTACTATGTGTACACAAAAGTGCTCGGACTTGAACCTAAGGAGCACATGATTATTCATCAGCCAACCCTCTCACCAATGGACATGGCTTTTATTTTTGGACAACCAAGGATGATTTCTCCCTCCATTTAATTACAACTGGTTTGGTATGCTTCTTTCACTCAACTAGAATATTGATCTATGATATGAAAGTGTTTTTCTGTATTTATTTTGGTTTATTATACTTGTGATTATTTATCTTGAAAAAACATTTTTTATGCAGCAAAGGATTTCAAATTTCAAGCAAAAGATGTGTAGCATCTTGCAAGCTATTTGGGAGCAAATTACTTGCCTTTTAGAGTGACCATTACATTTATGGTGACTATCCTTTTTTGTACTCTAATTTTGATCTTATCTTGTGGTAGTTTTGCGAATGTACTTACATCCTCAAACTTATGTTGTTTCAAAAAGCAATAGCTTGAGAAAATTAGTATTGTCTCTATCTGGCGTTATTTTTGACTTCATCACATTTATATATGCTGTGGATTATTTGACTCTGATCACATGCGTTGCGAGCATATTTGACTCTAATGGCATGAGTTGTGAAATTGTGATTTTATTTGTTTACATTTTTTCCGTCGTTATGTCCTCTCGGTCTCTCTCTCTCGCTCTCTCTCTCTCTGCGTAGTGATATACAACTCTATGATTTTACTTTCTCTCTCTAGAAGAGAAGTCACTCTCTCTCTCTCTCTCTCAAGGATTTATGATCTCTTCTTCCAATGGTAACTCGCATAAATACTATCTCTCTAGAATTTATACTTTCTCTCTCCGTCAACCATACATATATGGAGTCTTATGACGATTGAAAATTACATTAAATAGATACTTTATGCTATGACACATATTTGGTTAAAAAAACTCTAAAGATTGCTAAAATTGTCAAAAAAACTTGAAATGAAAAACTCGCAAATGTTAAATCCCCCTCACACACACCTCAAAAGAGGAGATTGAGAGACTTCCTCAAAGTGAAAGAGAGCTTGCATGAAAACGATTGAGAGTGAGAGTAAGCAAGAAATACTAAGAGAGTAGAGCTATGTGAGAGACTGCAAGCGTGTGAAAATGAGAGAGATTCTCACCGTGAGAGAGAGAGAGAGAGAGAGAGAGAGAGAGAGAGAGAGAGAGAGAGAGAGAGAGAGATAGATAGAGAGAGAGAGCAAGCAGGGCTCCGACATCGGCATTGGAGACTCCCGTCCGGAGGCCTCGACATTGACATTGGATTTTTCAACCTTTGCAACCCCGACATCGACGACCTGCCACTCCGCACCGGCGAGAGCGGATTGACTAGCTCTTAGCTAGTTCTTAACATCGCATCGGTTTCGACACCGGCTGAGAGAGAGAGAGAGAGAGAGAGAGAGAGAGAGAGAGAGAGAGAGAGAGAGAGAGAGAGAGAGAGAGAGAGAGAGAGAGAGAGAGAGCAAGTAGGGCTCCGACATCAGCATTGGAGACTCCCGTCCGACGGCCTCGACATTGACATCGGATTTTTCAACCTTTGCATCGACGACCTGCCACTCCGCACCGGCGAGAGCGGATTGACTAGCTCTTAGCTAGTTCTTAACATCGCATCGGTTTCGACACCGCCTAGGTGATTTCTCGGTTTTCTTGGCTTTCTTCAACGTTATGACACATCAGTATTGCTACCATCCTTGCGATTTGGCATTGACACCTCTCCTTATGGGCGGATTTTGACATCCGACCCGACGCGGATCTTTGTGCTTGACACACACACGGGTCAGGTGCCTCTACCATAGAGGAGTGACACCCAACATTGACACCGAGCACACCGATTGGACTTTATGGCACGATTTTTGACTACTACTCTCTTGGCTGCTATTTGACTAGCGCATTTCCATCTGGCGACGGAAATAGGCACATACCGACACTGACATGCACGATACAAGGGGATTTTGGGCCCGTTTTCACTCAATTTCTCTAGGTTTCTAGACACTTACAGACACAACGCTTTCACACGCGATTTATTAATCATTGCTAGAGAGGTTTCTCTATGGAAAGATGCATTGATAGATGCATGTTTTCTTTAGCACACCATAGTGCGACTGAGCTCTTTTTGAGAGCAGATATCCCTGCAAGGATCACTTTACTACATGCAAGAGTTCTTGGCGCTTGTTTGAGTGCATCCACTCTTATACATTGAGTTACAAACACTATCCATTGTACTTTGTGTGGGGCCATGTTTGGCTATTTTTGCAGTTTTCTCGGCTGTTTCTGAGACTTGGACCGCAAGAGCACTTTCTGAGACTGTGGCTAGTCCTTTTGTGTCTGCTTTAGCCTTTGGAGGGTCGATAGTGTGATGTTTTCTTTGAGCTTGGGTATTTTTGAATGTTGAGATACCTTTGGTGACATAGGTAGCTAGAGTTCCCCACTTACAGTACCCTCGTCATAGGATATGTATCTAGACGATTTTTTGTGCTTTTGACACCGAGTTGGCGGCCACACAACATTGGTTTTGAGTAGTTAATGCCCATTAGTTCTTTTGATAATTTTATGCGTTTTTGAGTTGAGTTTTAACTCCTCATACAAAGGAGACTTTGTCGTATTTTTCTTGCGAGTCCGTTTTATGTGTTCTTGGCACCTCCAGCTATTCTTACACAGTGATTTTACTACATTTTGGTTTGAGTTTTTGCTCCTGTTCTAGGGGAAACTCTACCAAAATTATCCCAAGCAATTTGACACAAAGTTTTTGGATACATTCTCTTAATCATGGCTGCCAGTAGTGCTTCCGAAAGAGTAGAATACCACATCAAAAAGTTTGATGGGATCAACAAAGACTTGATAGCACTAATGATGAGTGGGATGACTTTGAATGAGCATGCTATGGCAACCATTCACTTACACCTTGGTGAATCCATTTACTTTACCATAATGGATAAGACAAATGCCAAAGATTTGTGGAATGCTTTATGTCATGCTTGGGATGGAAACAACGCCTCAAATAAGGTTTTCTTGATGAAGAAATTAATGTGCATGAATATGGATGAGTTCAACAATGTGTATTCACAACTTGCTTCAAAATGTCTCAATTTTTATGATGAGATGAAGGCCATTTTCTTGCTATGTTTGCTACCATCATCATGGGATATCTTCAACACAACCATAAGCAATTTTGCACCCATTGTCAACCTAGTTTTTAGCGATGTTGCTGGTACGTTTCTCACTGAGGAGATTCAACAACAATCTCTTGATGCTAGTGGGCATGGTGATGCATATGTGGCTAGTGGCTATCGTGACAAGAAAAGGCAATGTGGTTGTAGCCACAATCATTCTCAAGATCGTAGGCACTATCTTTATTTGATGTTAACCACTTTTAAGGTCAATGCTACTGAAGTAGGTGGAACCTTGTAGCTTATCAAATAAATATTCTACCCGAGGTATGGGAAATCTTTTTTTGATAATGATATGGTTTAGTGCTCGATAGTCCACACACATGCGATATGTACCATCTTTCTTTTGCATTAAAAAGACTAGAGAACAAAAGGGAGAGGAGCTAGGTCTCACCATCCCTTTGTCTACCAATTCTTGTACTTGCCTCTTGATCTCCTCTTGTTGAGATTGGGAAACTCGATAAGGAGGCTTGTTAGGCAGTGAGCTTCCTGATAGGAGCTCAATTTGATGGTCATCATCCCCTCGTTTTGGAGGTAAGTCCATAGGGATATCATCAATGAACACATCTTGGAATCCTTTTAGAAAATTAGACAAGTCTAACTCTTATTGATTCCTACAAATTATATTTGATGAAACATTAGGATCTTTTAGGGACTCTTTGAAAAAATTCATGTACTCAAAAACTGAGCTCTTCATTGATTTATCAAAAGTAGGAGGATTTACAAGTGGTATAGAATGACCAGACTCACAAGCATCTATATACATGTTCTTGTCCATGTAGGTGAAATAGATTCTGCTTTCAGGAAACTTCATGTTGGAAGCCATGCGATTAAGCCATGGTGCCCCTAGGATAGCATCCTCATGTTGGAGAGGAGAGATGAAAAAGTCTTCTTTGTCGACATAGTATCTCCCATCTCAAAAGCTTGAATGCCCAACTTGGTGGCCAACTCTGTTGATATGAAGTTGTGAGTAGAGCGAGGGTCAAACAAGATGAAATTATCATGTTCCCTTACCTTTCCCCAAGTATCGGAGAGAGGTGATCCTTTGCAATGAGCATCCTCTTTTGAATCTTTGATAGTGGAAGCTCTAGGAATCTCATTGCGGACATTTCTCTTGGGCAAGAACGATAGCCATGTCCTTGCTCCCCAAAAAACATTTGTGGTCCTTGCCAAAAGCCTCAAGCTCTTCAGGAGAGAGTTTATTTTTACCTTTGTAAACTCCCTTCTCCTTGGACCGATTGTCGTCGTTGTTGTTGTTGTTGGAATTGCCTTGAGAAGAATTTTGGGTAATGTTTTTCCCCTTTGCATCACTTTTGTCTTTGCTTTCCATGGGCTTGACATTCCATCTAGCCCCTTGTTGGAAATTGACGCGCGAAGAAACCATAGTGTGGTGGATTACTTCGATGGTAGAGCATGGCCGTTGGGAGTTGACGTACTCGGACATCTCTTCAGGAGGTTATCTTGCACAAAATTTTTGCTTTTGCTTGGTGAAGTCTATCTTTTGAAAGATAGTAGCCTTGAGATGTAAATCCCAAAACTTGTCGACATATTTGTGGATAGACTCATGGGAGAGAAGATTAAAACTCCACCATTTGATAAGAACTTTGTCCTTTGCATCGCTTGAAAGGAATTGCTTCATGATGGAAACTCATAGAGTTTTTCATGTCTTTGGGGCTTTGCCATTTCCACGAAGGCTAACCCACCATTGACGAGCCGATTTTCCCGAAGCCCTCGTCTCCAAAGCTGCATCAAATTGCTGGATGAAGGACAATACTTTGTTGATAGCACCAAAGGTGCCATCATAGGTGAGAAATGAGATACTCTTTCCTTCCTTTTTGAAATTCTTGAGCTTTTGTGACCTTCGCCATGCAGGGTAAGATTTGCAATGTCCTCCCCTCTTGTATTCTCTAGGAGAATAGCCATAGCTTTCGTCGAAAAAGGAGGATGTTGAAGAAGAGGGTGACCTATTTCTTGCCCTTTTCTTCCTTTGTTTCCTCTCTTCCCTTTCGGAGTGATGTGGAGAAGGACTGTGGGTTGACCATTTCCTCTTGGGAGGACTTGGCGACCGTATAGACCGCCATCTTCATGGAGCCACATCTTCAGAGAAACTTAGGGATTCATTACTTTCTTATTCTTTGGATTTCTCCTCTCGTATGAGAGAGAGTCTTCTTTTGGGGGTCTCATCAAGAGGCCTCCTAAGATCTCTCTCCTCTTGGAGAGGAAGGGAAATCCCATAAGCACAAAGTTTTTGAGTAAATTTTGGCTTGCAAAGCAGGGTTGCACATAGCTTGTTGCAACCTAGTGACAAAATAATTGACAAACATGGGGGCATCATCATTATCACCTTCGTGTGCAAAATCAAAGTTATCAATGTTCATTCTACTGTCTTGGTTACTATCAGCCATGCTAATTAAACTTATGTATAGGTTACTTTGTGCTTTGGTACCCTCAAAAAAATTAGTCTCTACTCTTATTTACCTTTGAAAATTAGTCCTCAAGCAGCCATACCCGTGATTTAGACACCGTTGATTGAAAAGACTAGTGGAGAGAGTCTAACATTGCTCGGTTAATTAAAATTCCTGTTGAGATTTCTCATAGCTCAATAATGGTCAAGCCAAATGCAAGCCTCGACAGGCTCCATTATTAAGACTATAGTTCCCAACGGTGTACCTTGAACTAAGTCCTTCTCAACCAAGATAATAGATCCCTGTCCCACTTACCCTATTGCAATAAACATACCCAACCTTTCATGGACAACTTAAGGACCTCTCTTCTTAAGCAAGAAAAGAGAAACCAATAGCTCTGATGCCAATGTAATGGAAATGGCCTATGAACTTTGAGAATAGCGGAATTAAGAGAATTAGAGAGAACATTTTTGTGAAACTACTTTGAGAACATAGAGGGTGAACTTAGTTAGCGCTAGAAACATAACCATAATACTTACTTAACTTGGCATGAACAATACTTTTGCAAGGAATAGAGTTTAGAGAACTTGACAATAGTTGAGGACCAGATTTATGTCGAGCCGGTCCCCCCTTTAATAGTCTGTTGTATTATAGATTCTCCATCAAGAGAGACTTGGTACATACAATCTTTGTTCCTTGTGATCTAGGTGATGCAATGAATATGGAAAGCTTCATGTATCACAATCATAACATAGACTTTGTAGAAAGCATTAACTATCCCCACTCTCAGTCCCAAGGCCTCAAACACCTTCAAAGATGGAGAGAGATAGAGGGGAATGAGGGTAGGGAAGAGGAAGAAGAAACATTCATAGGAGAAAGAAATAGTTCCTCACTTATCATCACTGTTCTTGCTAGCATACATAATAGCATAGTAATGAAGACGGAGAAGATGGCAAGCTTAAGCATTCAAGCATGGCTCTTGGTTGGATTTGCATTCCATAGCCAAGAGTGTTGGTGTAGGCTCTCCACTTCTCTACTAGATTTGAGAAGGAGATGGAGCTCTTGCACTTTGCACTTCCCCCAAATGAGAGAGAGAGAGAGAGAGAGAGAGAGAGAGTGGGGGGGGGGGGGGAGTATACCCCCCAAGCTAGCCCCCTCCTTGATTTGGTCGACCCCCTCTTCTAGCACTCTCTTGAACATGATTGGACCTCCTCAAGCTTGGCCAATCACATGCTTAGTGCATATCAACCAGCAAGGGTAGCCTTGGGAGAAGTGTCCCCCTTTCCCCTTTGAGAGAGAGAACTTGATAAATGCATATAAAATTAATTAAATTAACTAAATTTTCATTGGACACCCTTGGGAGGCTAACGAATAGGCTTTAGGCACATTATGAGGGCAACATGAAGAAAAGGTTGAAAGTGTCCTTGCTGCTTTTTTTGTACCAAGAATGCCTTGTGTGAGGGTGTATGTGTTCTCTCTCTAGCCCCTACAATGAGGGCTCGCCCCCCCCTTGTGTAGGGATATGCATTGGATTTTGAGTACCTTACCCCCTCAAGCACCTTAGTCATGGAGCACCTTAGCACCTTAGTCAATAAGTACCTCAAGCACCTTAGTCAGCAAGCATGACAAGCACCTCAAGCTTGGGCCGGGTTCCCACCTCAAGCACATCCCTAGCTTACCTAAGGTCCAAGGCTTTTCACACTAACTATGGAGATCTTTAATGAAGGTAACCCTAAGGTCTTTAAGCTCCATTGTCTAGCCTTGCTCTTTGCAGACCATCTCTCATATGGACCCCTTAACCATTGGCCCCGTGTTGAGATAGATATGTAAGCACATGTCTATATTCTAACCCTTGTTCCCGTTTATTATCCCACATTAAACGATGAGTTTAATATGAGAAAATCATTTGGATTGGCTAGATATTATATTTTATGACATCCACATATCTAGAAAATCCATCTATGTCCTCCAAGTTCTTAGCCCTCTTTTGAGCTCAAAGGGTGCTGCTTCTCTTTCAATTTTGGAGGCACTTTGTGCCGGCTCCTCGATTTGTACTATGGGACATGACTGCTTTTTGCTATCTGTTTCTTTGGATTTGGCCTTTTTCTTCTCCTTTGCTCTTTTCTCTAGATTATCCTTTTCTTCATCTTCTTGGTCTTTGCCGTTCTCTAGTGCCACAAATGTGGTGGTTATTTCCTAGTATGATTCTTCTTCAGAGACTTTGACAAGTCTATGCCTCAATCTTGTAGAGATAGGTGGTGCCCCTAGGTGGTACATCTTCTTCCTCCTGATCCATCTTGCTAGCTAGCCACAGGTTCTGCTCAGGGGCTGGTGGTGAATGCTCTGCTTGGCCTATAACTTGATAGGCTATTTTGGTATGTACTTTTCATGCCCCCAACAATGGTATTTGCTCTAGATTTTTGACATGTGTCAAGGTGGTATGGATGTACAGGGCATGGTTGACATTAGTAGACCCCTCCTTCTTCCATGCCTGGGTAAAAGTAGATGCTACTACATGATTAGGGAAAGTATACCAAGGTGGCCTCTTTGTGGTGAAATGGAAATTTTGGTGATAGAGCCCTAAGTTGCATTATACATTATACGGGATACGTATAATATTTCATATATGGGCATATTTTACATGACCTCATATTATACGGGCGTATTATGCCATGTCAGCAAAAACGGGCAACCATTTTTTTCCCTGGTTTTTTGAACGAAAGAAACTTCGATCGAAAAAAACTTTGTGCAAATTTTTTTTCGATCAAAGAATTCAATGATAAAAAAAAAGTATATATAGCGGCAGCACCTTGTTAAGACTAGTATTCATCTCACAAAAGGTATTCTATGTCATTATCAAAGGAAAAAAATTATAAGTAAAAAATTATTGAAATTTAGAATAGTTTTAAATCCTTTGTTTAAAATCAATTTAAATTTTTTTTAAAAATTTGATGGATTCTTTTTTTGAATTCAATTCGTGTAAGCTTTGTTGTGGAGAACTCAAACTCTCACTCATACAAGGTGTTTATTTTTTAGGAGTCACTTGCTACGTGATCGGTTTACTGCCATCTAGAAGTGAATTAGTAATATAATTTAGAGGTTGCGGTTGCGTGCAGAGTGTACTCTCACATGAGGCAATCAGTCTGAAAAATATAATAGAATAGAGGTATACTCATAGGTATCATACATGGACTCTTAATCCAATCCCTTCTACTCTATTATACATGTACTGCTTTCATATAACCACAAATGCAATTGAATGCTCGTTGATGTGTCAACTCAAATATAACTAGTTTTTCCCCATCATAAGTGACTAATTTACTTTGCTATATAGTTTATTTAGCCATACCTAGCTATAAATTTCTCAAGCATAAACACCTTACCTCCAAGTGAAGAAGAAATGTCAAAGTAGAAGGAAATAATAATTGCCAATATAATGATTAAACACACTTAGCTTTTGTAGATTGATTGTGAAGTTCTTCGTATCTATGCCCACATACCAAGCCAAGAGCGTGTCCAATGCTCTAATACCACTGCTACAAATGGATGCGTGGAAGACCTTGCAAAATACCAAATACAACAGACTGCAATTTATGAAACACACAAATCTGCGTACCTGGCAACCTTCCTTGCACATACTCCAAGCTATACGCGAACATAGAGATACAAAGAGAGAGATAGAGTGAAAGAGCATGTGCAGGCGCACCTCCTATAGTGGAGTGGTATGTTGGCATGGCGAGAGAGAAGAGAGGAGACGAGAGAAGAACAACACACTGGGTGCAATCTCCCCCGTGCAAGAGTCATCATTTTCCTCTTGCATGTATTTACTTATAGATTTCTTGAATGCTCAAAATGAGTACAAACTGGCCGGCCGGTCATAAATGGCCAAAGCTCATAAAGAGCACTTAAATCATAAAATGTATATTGTTTTGCATAGTCCAATAATTGCTTTTGCTTTTGCCACTTGTTAACTGCAATAAATATGTAATTATCAATTCCATTACAACATGTCTCTCTTGATACTTGATCATGTTTCTAGTGGAATGAGTTAGAGTGATATTTTCTTAAGATTAAGATAATAAAAAAGATTGTATAATTAAAAAATCAACTATATAGAATCTTGCATAGTAAAAAATTGCTTACATATTTATCTTTCTATACTACTTGGCCTTAATGTGTGGGAGTTTGGCTCGCCCGAGCTCCGCGTTGTTATCTATGAGATGAGCCCATTCCGCTTTATCACTCTATTCTTGCATGGATTACTCCTTAAGTTTCATTATATATTATATGGGAAACGTATAATACATCATATACGGACGTATTTTACATGACCTCATATTATACGAGCGTATTATACAGGGCTACATTGGCAAAAACGAGCAACATATTCTTTTCCTAGTTTTTTGATCGAAAAAGACTTCGATCGAAAAATATTTAGGACAAAATATTTTTTGATCAAAGAATGTATTGATCGAAAAAAAAGCATATATATCGGCAACCCGCCTTGTTGAGACCAGTATTCATCACAAAATGTATTCCATGTCAATAGTAGACTAAAAAAATGAAAGTTTATAATTTAAAAATATCAAAATTTAAAATAGTTTTAAAATATTTTGATTAAAATCAATTTAATATTTTGTTAAAATTTAATTGATTATTTCTTTTAAAATCAAATTATTTACGCTTTGTATGTTGTGTAGAGCTCAAGCTCTCACCACTCCCTACAAGGTGTTTATTTTTTAGGAGTCACTTGCTACGTGCTCAATTTACTGACATATGGAAGTGAATTAGTGGTATAATTTAGAGATTTTTGTTGTGTGCAGAGTGTACTCTCACATGAGGTTATATGTCTGCAAAATATAATAGAATGGAGGTCAATTTTATTTAGGTAGGTTCAATTTTGACGTGCATATATTTTCTCACCTCAAAGTGAACATAGGTAGAAATTATTTTTTCCTGTGTAGAGCCATCACACTATGCTCTCATTGGAATTAAAATTTAGGAATCCCATGTTTAAATACATTGATATTAAATTATCTTTATGTGGATTGCTACGTCTATCATACTGTGTGATTGTACACGTGCAGCAATTGCAGATAGATAAGCTCTCAAAGATCTATCGTGGAGTGTGAGAACTTCATGTTCCCACTTCAGATAGGTTTGCAATTAATCCTCATATTGCAATGAGAATCAATTGCAAGATTTGATTAATTTTATCGGTTATTTAAAGCGTGAAATCCGTAAGCTTGCACTTTAGATAAGTCGATATAGGGCAACATGATGATGAGATTTATTTGTATTGTTTTAAATAAGTGACTAAGATTATCGATTTTTGTAATGTGTGAAAGCCAAAAGCTTGCACTTTAGATAAATTGAGGTAGTGCAATGTGAGCATTGTGATTGAAATGTTTTGTTTGAAGTGATGAAGTTATTTTGTGCTTGAAAAGATAATTTGATTGACATGAGTTTATATATGAAGAATGATAAGACTATCATTGCTTATTGTTAATTGATAATGTAGCGTGAGTATAATTAATAATGTGGAAAGATTTTGATCACTATATTGATCGATAGAGCATTTCTTGTGTAGTTTGTTGCTTTGAATTGTTTTTGACCTCAAAACGGAGAGCTATATTTGTTAATTCTAGTAGATTAAATTCATATGTCAGCATGGTGAAAGGAAATGAGAATACATCTCAATTGAAATGCAAGACCTACGGCCATGAGTTCGGTGGTAATGTGATCAGAATCAAAGAGCATCTATTTAAAGTCCCTAGTAATGTGTCCGAGTGTACAACTCCGCCAAGAGATATTCATGCTAGATTGCCAAAGTATACTCTCATGGCAAAGCAAATTCTTGCAGCTAAAAAGAAAAGTACTACTGCCAAACAAGTTGCAAAGGATGTTGGAATGTCTGTTGTCAATGA
This sequence comes from Adiantum capillus-veneris, assembly GCF_014529385.1. Lineage (NCBI taxonomy): Eukaryota > Viridiplantae > Streptophyta > Polypodiopsida > Polypodiales > Pteridaceae > Adiantum > Adiantum capillus-veneris. The sequence continues at coordinate 77,837,892 of NC_140943.1, forward strand.
GAGGACAGAGCATGTTCCTACGGAAGCAAATGATCACACTCCCCAGTCAACTCCTCTTCATGGACATGCTTCAAGTCCTAGCTCAACTAAAGTTAGTAAAGCATCATCCAATGGACAAATGCTGTATGAAGTGTTGGATAAGAAATGGTTGTATGAAGCGTTGGATAAGAAATGTATGCTCCCTAAAGTCTAAGACTCATTAAGAGTCTCACAACCATTTGATTTGGTGTGGGCGGTCCCGAACCATACTATGTGCTAAAAATACGACCCATACAACCCATTTTAGCACATAGTATGGACCTTGATCGCTCATACCATATCAGATGGCTATGAAACTTTGCAGGGGTGAAATAGTGGCTCTCACCCTCACTAGTGCAAAGTCTTGTGGACATCCAATATGGTTTGGGTGGTCCCGAATCATAGTATTTTCTAAAATGTGTGGTATGGCTTATACGACCCATTTTAGCACATATTATGGGTCTTGATTACCTATACCATATTAGATGATTGAGAAAATTTGTGGGGGTAAAGGAATGGCACTCATCTCCATTTGTTAAAATTTTGGTGACCATCAAATATGATCTGGGCGGTCTTGAACCATAATCTATGCTAAAATGGGTCGTATGTCTCATACAACCCACTTTAGCATATATTATGGGCCTTGATCACCCATACCATATTGGATGGTTGTGTAACTTTTTAGGGGTGAAGAAATGGTGCTCAATCTCTCCCATGAAAAGTCTTGTAGCCATCCGATATGTTTTGGATGGTCCCGAACCATACTATGTGCTAAAATGGGACTTATGGCTCATATGACCCATTTTAGCACATATTTTGGGCCTTGATCACCCATAGCATATCCGATGGTTGTGAAATTTTTCAAGGGTGGGGGAGTGGTTCTCACCCCACCTGTGAAAAGTCTTGTGGCCATCCAAGATGGTTTGGGTGCTCTCGAACCATACTATGTGCTAAGATGGGTCGTGTGTGTCATACGACCCATTTTAGTGCATAGTATGGGCCTTGACCGCCCAAACCATATCCGATGGCTATGAGAATTTGCGTGGTGGAGGAATATACTCACCACCACCCATGAAAAGTCACGTGGCCAATATGGTATGGGCGGTCTTGACCCATACTATGCGCTAAAATATGTTGTATGAGCCATATGTTCCATTTTAGCACATAGTATGGGCTGTGACTACCCATACCATATCGAATGGCTCTAAAACATTTTAGGGGTTGGGAAATGGATATCAGCCCCACCCATTCAAAGTCTTGTGGCCATCCAATATGGATTGGGTGGTTTTGAACCATACCATGCATTAAAATGGGTTGTATGGCTCATACGACCCATTTTAGCACATATTATGGGCCTTGATCGCCTATATCATATCGGATGGCTGTGAAACTTTACAAGCGTGGGATAATGGTTCTCAAAACCATGCATGCAAATTATTGTGGCCATCCAATATGGTTTGGGCAAACCATACTATGCGCTAAACTGGGTCGTATGGCTTATATGACCCATTTTAATGCATAGTATGGGCCTTGATCGCCAAAACCATATGGGATGGATGTGAGACATTTCATGAGTGAGGATAATCACAATTTTCTCCCCCATTCAAAGTTTCACTGCATCCAAATTGGTATGGGTGGTCAAGGATCATACTATGCGCTAAAATGGGCAATGTGAGTCATATGGCCTATTTTTGCGCATAGTATGGGAGTCGGGACTACCCAAACCATATAGTATGGAAATGATACTTTGTATGGGTAGGGGTAAGCACCATTCTTTCACTTGTGTAAAGTTATACATCCATCCAAACTGACATGGATGGTCAAGGCCCATACTATGGGTTAAAATGGGACTTATGAGTCATACCGCCCATTTTAGAGCATAGTATGGGTAGAGACTATCCAAACCATATTGGATGGCTATGAAACATTGCATGGTGGGTGTAATCACCATTTTCCCACCCGTGAAAAGTTGCATAGTCATCTGATATGATATGGGCGATCAAGGCCTATACTAAGCGCTAAAATGGGCCGTATGAGCCATACATTCCATTTCAGCGCATAGTGGATCGAAAGGTAATCAAACCACATCAGATGGTCGTGAAAATTTGCATAGTTGGGGGTGAGCACCATTTCTACACCCATGCAAAGTTGTACAACCATCCAAGTGTTGGGGTATAAAGCCCAATGTGGTCGCCCAGGTAAGTGGGCGGGCCGCCAGGTATGTACACATATTCTTTTGTAAAAACCTAATAAGAACTCACTATGCTCTACACATTACAGTAGAGAGAGTTCACCATATCGTCATGCTCTTCTTCTAGCACTCTCTCTCGCGTCGCACTTCCGCTCGTACTCCTTCAACTGGTATCAGAGCTCAGATCGAGGCTCGGGGCAGCACTGCAGGAGGCTAGAGTCACCAGCTCAGATTGGAGTGAAATTCGATAGGCAAAGACACGGCCCCAAATCTTGTGGGACATTCCGAAGGGCTTGGTGTTGTCAAAATTTCATTCTGAGGTCATCTCAGCCACCGTTCGGCTTCGACAAAGTTCTGCGCAGGCCATTTTCGACTACGTGGTCTCAGCGGGTGCAGATCCGACTCTGCAAATTTGGGGTTTTCGGCCTACGACTGCAGGTGCTGAGGATATCGACACTCCCAGAGTGTTGATTTGTGGCTGTCTACACATCGAAGGACGGCTCACAGTTCTTGGAGGCGTGTCACATACGACACGGGCGCATCTACACACAGACTGTAGGCGACATCCACTAGTTCATCAGGTAGCTTGTGTTTGCTGCTTGATATTCCAGATTTCATCCTGACATTGCAGGTACTTCCACATGGGATGTATTGTCAAAGATGATGTATGTCTATTGAGGGTTTGCTGGCTGTGAGTCACGCAGCAAACAACCGCCGCAGCGGTTACAGCATACAGTGGGAAATTTGTGGATGTATGACTTTGTGGGAAGTCTATGTACTGTCAGATTTACTGCAGCCTTTGTTGAGGGTTGAGTGAGGTTTTATTGAGCTGGGGGATTCTCGAATGTTGAGATCCTTTCGGTGATACAGGTCTTGGAGCGATCCCTTGAGCACCCTTAGATAGGCAGCTAGGATGTATTGATTGTGAGTTAGACAGTTGGGATTGCATCTTTGCTTTACTGCCGTTGAGGCATTGTCGCAGTCTATGCTTACAGGACAGTGACAGGATAGTGAGAGACAGTACAGGTGCAGGAAAGGTTTACCCACAGCTTACAGTGTCAGAGAGACAGTGTTTTTTGAGCTGTTTTTAGTACACCAGAGCCATTTTACAAAGGAGACTCTGCCAAAATTTCTGCAGAATCTGAAGCTTTCTTGGTTCATTTGACAGGTTGATATTGGTTCAGAGGTCAGTTTACAGGGGAAACTCTGCCGAATTTTTCCCAGAAAAGTAAACTACTGTGAAGCGTAGCTATGGCTGGATCACAGGACACCGCTCTTTACAATATCAAGAAGCTGGATGGAACCAATTTCCCATTGTGGAAGAAGCAGATTTGGCACGTGTTGGTACAAAAGAAGCAGATAAAACCTATAAAGCTCAAGGGGATAAAACCAAAAGATATGGACGAAGATGAATGGAACGAAATGGATGAATTGGCACTTTCTACCATTATGCTGACTTTGGTAGAAAGCGTTTACTTCAATGTAGCAGACGAGATGTCGGCTTATCAAGCATGGTTAAAGCTGAGTGATCTTTATGAGAAGCAGAGTGCAGCTTCACAGGTATACTGGCTTAAGAAGCCTGTTGACTTGAAGATGAAAGAAGGGACACCTATGTCCAATCATCTAAATGAATTCAACACAATCTATAGTCAGTTGTCAGCTCAAGATGTCAAGTTTGATGAACCTGTTAGAGCTATGTTCCTGTTGATCACATTGCCGGAAAGTTGGGACACTTTTCACACAGCTTTGAGTAATTCTGCACCTCCAGATGGTTTGAACATAGCAGGTGTAGAAGGAAGTCTGCTTACTGAAGAAACCAATAGAAAGACAATGGACAAAGGCAAAGGAACAGCCTTAGTTGTCAGGGGAAGGACCAAATAAAAGTAAGTACAAAGGTGGAAAGAGGAATCAGTCTCGTAGCAAGTCCCGCAGTGCTAAAGGCAAGAGTGACATAGAATGCTACCATTGTGGAAAGAAGGGTCACATGAAAAGAGACTGCAGAGAATGGAAAGCAGAAAAAGGCAAAGAGAAAACTGAAGACCATGGTGAGAAGAACAAGTCCTCAGTGAAGATTCAAGAAATAAATGTGACAAACACTGTTGCAGAGGATGACAGTCTAGTGTCAGGAGACATCTACTTCTTGAAGAATACAATGGACTCAGCTCTTCTTACAACATCTGATGGATATGCACTGAGTGACTGGATTATAGACTCAGGGGCATCACTTCATGTGTCTCCAAAAAAGGAGTGGTTTACTTCTTATGTGACCACTAAAGATCATGTTCGGCTAGGTAATGGGCAGACATGTGAGATCTTAGGTGTTGGAGATGTTCAATTGAAGTTTCAGAATGGCTCTTCTTTCACGCTGAAGAATGTGAGACATGTTCCCGCAATTACAAAGAGCTTAATCATCACAGGTTTACTTGATGATGCTGGCTACGTCACCACTTTTGGACAGAACATGTCGAAGATATCCAAGGGTTCTATGACAGTAGCACATGGAGTAAAGTCTGGAGGACTTTACATGATTTATGTATCAAATGTCTCTAAAAATGTAATCAATGTGACCGAGCAGCCGAACGTTTCTTTGTGGCATAGCCGGTTAGGACATATGTCCAAGAAGGGAATGGAAATCTTGTCTCGTTCTGGTTATTTGCCTGGCTTTTCATTTAATGATTTTGAATTCTGTGAACATTGTCTGTATGGTAAGCAAACAGAGCAGCCACATAAGCATAGAAGCAGTAGAAGAGATACACAGTTGGCACTTGTTCATAGTGATTTGTGTGGACCTATGCCTAACCTATCTCTAGGGGGAGCTTCTTACTTTATGACATTTATAGATGATTACTCGAGGAAAGTATGGGTTTACTTTCTCAAGCACAAGGATGAAGCGTTTAGTGTTTTCAAAACGTTTGTGACACTTGTGGAGAATCAGAGTGGCAAGAACCTTAAATGCTTACGCACTGACAATGGTGGAGAGTATGTTTCAAAGGCCTTTCAAGACTTTTGTGAGTCAAGAGGTATAAAACATGAACTTACTGCTCCTTACAATCCTCCTCAAAATGGTGTTGCTGAGAGGATGAATAGAACCATACAAGAGAAGGTCAGAAGTATGTTGTCCAATGCACAACTGCCAAATGGGTTTTGGGCTGAAGCTGTATCAACAACTGTTCATCTTGTAAATATATCTCCTAGCAAGGTTTTTCAGAAGGATTCAGTGCCAGAGATGGTATGGTCAGGCAAAATGCCCTCATACAAGCATCTCAGAGTCTTTGGCTGTGAGGCATATACTCACGTTCCAAAGGAATTTAGGAACAAACTTGAGCCAAAGAGTAGAAAGTGCATCTTTCTAGGCTATGGTAATTCTGGTGAGATGGGGTACATACTTTGGGATCCCGAATCCAGAAAGGTTTTCCGCAGCAATGATGTTCACTTTAATGAATCCAAATATCATTCTAAACCAGAGAGGGTTGAGGAGATTAGAAGAGTTGTCTTCCAAGAAGATGGACCTGCACGTGCAAGACAAAATGTTAGGGCTCAAGAGGAGCAAGACCAGGATAGAGTGGAACCACAGGTTGTGGCTGAGCTTGAGCCACCTATTGTGCGTAGATCTGGACGTGTCACATGACCTCCTGATAGGTTTGTTCCATCTATGAACTATGTCATGTTGACTGATTGCAATGAGCCTTCATGTTACAAGGAAGCAGTGCAAATGAAGGACTCCGGGAATTGGCAATTGGCCATGCAGTCAGAGATGACAGCTCTGCATAAAAACAAGACATGGAAGCTAGTTAAATTACCACAGGGCAAAAAGGCTCTACCTTGTAAATGGGTTTACAGGTATAAGATCACCGCTCATGATAGTCAGCCAAAGTACAAAGCAAGGCTTGTTGCCAAGGGCTTTAAGCAAGAACAAGGCATTGACTTTGATGAAGTCTTCTCTCCGGTGGTCAAGATGACTACATTGAGATTCTTTCTTGCATTGGTTGCCATATTAGATTTGGTGTTGCACCAAATGGATGTCAAGACAGCGTTCTTGCATGGTGATTTAGATGTGGAATTTTACATGCAGCAGCCAGAAGGGTTTGTTGAGAAAGGCAAGGAAGATTGGGTATGCCAGTTGTTAAAGAGTCTTTATGGCTTAAAACAATCACTGAGGGCATGGTACCATAAATTCCACAAGTTTATGCTTTCTCAAGGCTACAAACGTAGTGAGTTCGATCACTGTCTATATACAAAGAAGGCTAAGGATGGTAGTTGGCTGATCCTTATTTTGTATGTAGATGACATGTTGATTGCTGGCAAGCACTTGGAAGAAATTTCAGCTTTGAAGTCAAAGATGGCAAAATCGTTTGACATGAAAGACATGGGTGAGGCAAGTCATATACTTGGTATGTGCATTGAGAGAGACAGATCAAAGAAGTTGATTTGGTTATCTCAAACAGAGTATATTGACAAGGTTTTGCAACGTTTCAATATGGAGAAGGGAAAGGCATTGAGTGTTCCATTGCCACCATATGTGAAACTTAGCAAACAAGATTGTCCTCTGTCTGAGGAAGAACAGGCTGAAATGGATAAGATTCCATATGCGTCTGTAGTGGGTAATTTGATGTATGCAATGATTGCTACTCGTCCAGACATTGCATTTGCAGTGGGAGTAGTAAGTCGATACATGTCAAACCCAGGCAAGAAACATTGGGAGGCAGTGCAAGGAATATTGAGATACCTGAAAGCTACAAAGAGTATGCGTATATGCTATGGGAGTCAGGAGCTAAGTGTAAAGGGTTTTACAGACTCAGATTATGCAGGTGACTTAGACAACCGAAGGTCTACGTCAGGGTATGTCTTTACATTGGCTGGTGGAGCAGTATCATGGCGTTCTAGATTACAAGATTGTGTTACTGAGTCTACTACAGAGGCTGAATATGTTGCAGCATCAGAGGCATGCAAAGAATCAATTTGGCTTAATCGACTAGTAACAGATTTGGGAATCAAAGAAGAGATGCCTCTGTTATATTGTGATAGTCAAAGTGCTATACAATTGGCTCGCAATCCAGTTTATCACTCAAAGACAAAGCATGTGGATGTGAAGTATCATTTCATCAGGGAAATGCTCGAGGATAAGCAACTTCAGCTTGTCAAAGTTCACACCACAGAAAATCGTGCTGATCTACTTACAAAAGGACTTCCCTCAGAGAGCTTTGCGCATTTTCGCAAGCAGTTAGGTGTAGGGTAGTACATCACTTCTCTACATCTCTTGTATATTAGCTTGTATAGTAGCTTCTCTCACACTTAAAGTACCACATTGGACTTTAAGTGGGAGGTTGTTGGGGTATAATGCCCAATGTGGTCGCCCATGTAACTGGGCGGGCCGCCAGGTATGTACACATATTCTTTTGTAAAAACCTAATAAGAACTCACTATGCTCTACACATTACAGTAGAGCGAGTTCACCATATCGTCGTGCTCTTCTTCTCGCACTCTCTCTCGCGTCGCATTTCCGATTGTACTCCTTCACCAAGTTTAGGGTTTATGGGTTAGGATATAGGGTAGCCATACGACCCATTTAGCGCATAGTATGAGTGGAGACCATGCAAACCATACTTGATGGTTGTGAAGCACCATTGCCCCACCCGTGAAAAGTTGCACAACCATCTGAGTTTAGGATTTATGGGTTAGGGTTTTGGGGTTTAGGATATAGGGTTTGGGGCTTAGGATACAAGGTTTAGTGTTTATGGTTCAAGGATTAAGGTTTATGGTTTAGGGTTTATGGGTTAGGGTTTAGGGCTTAGGGCTTAGAGTATAGGATTTAGGGTTTGTGGGTCAAGGTTTAAGGTTTATGGTTAATGATTTAGGATTTAGGATCTAGGGCATAGGGTTAGGGTTTAGGATTCAGAGTTGAAGTTTTAATGTTTTGGGTTTATGGTTAGGGATAACGGTTCACAGTTCAGGGTTTAGGGTTTAGGGTTTATAACGCATAGTATGGATTGGATGGCCACGAGACTTTGCACAGGTGGGAATGAACACCATTTCCCCACCCGTGAAAATTTGCAGGTTCATCTAATATGGTTTCGGTGGTGAAGGTCCATATATGCGCTAAAATGAAGCGTATGGCTCATATGGCCCATCTTAGCGGCATAGTATGGACATTGACCGCCCAAACCATATCGGATGGCCATGAGAGTTTGCATGGGTGGGGTTGATCATCATTCCCACACCCATACAAAAAGTTACACAACCATCCAAACTAGTATGAGCATTCAAGGCCCATACTATGTGCTAAAATGGGCCGTATGAGCCATACAGCCTGTTTTAGTGTGGGAATGAGCACCATTATCCACCCAACCCCTGAAAGGTTTTACAACTATCTGATATGGTATGAGCGGTCAAGGCCCATACTATGTGCTAAAATGGGCCGTATGAGCCATACGATCCATTTTAGCACATAGTATGGTTTGGGACCGGCCAAACCATATCAAATGGACGCAAGATTTTTTATGGGTGGGGTTGAGAACCATTATTTCACCCATTTAAAGTTGCACAGCCATCCAATATGGTATGGATGGTCAAGGCCCATACTATGCGCTAAAATGGCCCGTATGAGACATATGGCTCATTTTACTGCATAGTATGGGTCGGGACTACCCAAACCATGTCGGATGGCTCTGAAACTTTGCATGGGTTGGATTGAGCACCAATATTTCCACGTGTAAAGTTACACATCCATCCAATATGGTATGGGTGGTCAAGGCCCAAACTATGCACACAAAAATGGACCGTATGGCTCATCCGATCCATTTTAGGACATAGTATGAGTCGGGACCATCCAAACCATAGCAGATGGCCGTGAGACTTTGCACAGGCGGGGGTGAGATCCATTTCCCCATACCTTCAAAGTTCACAACAATCAAACATGGTTTGGGCGGTCAAAACCCATAGTATGTGTGCTCAAAAGGTTCGTATGGCTCATATGACTGATTTTAGCGTATATTATGTATCGGGACCTACGAAACAATATTTGATAGCCACAAAAAATTGCACGGATGGAGGTGAGCACTATTTAATTTTTCATGAAATTTTCCATCGCCATCGGAACTAGTATGGGTGGTCAAGGCCGGTCAAGGCCCATACTATGTGGTAAAATGGGTCGTATGGCTCGTACATCCCGTTTTAGCATATAGTATGGTTCGTGTTGAGATGTCGAGCTCTACATCTTGAGCAGGCATCCACTACGGGTCTTGGCCGCTTACGATATTTACTCACTGGCGCGTTAGGTGACCGACACGGAGGATCTTTGCCAGTGATTCTACAGCTGGACTACACTTATAGTGCCAGCCTAGTACGATTCTAGCGAGTTCACACTTAGTGACCGCATGTACATATGTGCTACTTTTCAGTTTTAGCACTTAGTCATTTTGTACTCTCTTTTCTGTGAGAAGAAGAAGAAGCTTTCCATCTCTATGTGCTTTGTGCTTGTCTTTTGTAGCTTTGGGTTTTTCGTACAAGTTTCTGAACAGGTGTGCAAAGTGCAGTATACAGAGATTTACTATACAAGTACAGTGGTTGTATGTACTCTTGATTGTGGACACTCATTGAGTGTAGAAAGCGTTACAGGTACCACGATAGCAGGTTCATCAGATTTGCAGGTTTTTGCAGATTGCAGCTATTTTGTCTTAGTGCTTCAAGATGTCTGACGGATTCAGTCAGATTGTCACTGAGAAGCTTGAGAAGTTCAGAATAAAAAATTTCCTAAAAGGAAAAGGTTATTGGGACTATGTAGAAGGAGACAATGAAAAGGAACCAGAGATTCCCGAGGCAAATGCTACAGCAGAACAAAGAAAAGCTTTAAGGGACTGGCAACAAGGCCAGAGAAAAGTTATGTATTGGCTTTCTATGAGCATCATAGATGGCATGATGGGCTATCTATAGGATGCTGAAACCCCCGCCATTGCATGGAAAAACTTAGGCAAAGTGCTCGAGGTGAACACCAAGGCCAGGAAGCTTCAACTAAAGTCGGAGCTAAATCAAGCTAAGAGGAACAACCTCTCCATCAATGATTATGCCTTGAAGATCAAGAGTATCATTGAGGCTCTTGGATCTATTAAAGTCTCAATGGAAGACGATGACATTGTCCGTGCATGCTTGGATGGTCTAGGAGATGAGTATGTACATTTTAGGTCTTCCATGAATACAAGAGACGACATCCCCGTGTTCCAAGATTTGATTTCTATGTTTATTCTTGAGGAGAAGAACCTTGGTCTTGACACACCTTCTTCTTGTGGCAGAAATAGGTCTGAACAGGCCTTCTATTCTAACTCCAACAGAGGTAGAGGTAGAGGTCGTGGTCGAGGCCCAAGTGGTTGCAGGGGCCAATTTCAAGAAGGTCAATCAAATCAAAACAATACAGGTGGCAGGGGAAACCAGTCTGAAGGCAGGGGGAGTCAAAGAGGTCGTGGTGCAGGATCAAGCAGGTAGCAACATACTGCAAATAGCAGAGAATGTTGGACTTGTGGTGAAAGAGGTCACATGTCACGTGACTGTCCAAAGGGAAAAGCAAGTGGAAAGAGAGAACATGGCAACTATGCGTCTACTAGCAGAGATGCAGATGACAACAAAAACGAGTGCATGTTTTTTATGCAGCATGTAATGAATACAATGACTGCAGAGAATTCCACCCAAGATGATGTTTGGTATGTGGATTCAGGTGCCTCTAATCACATGACGTCTCGTGGAGAGTGGTTTAGAGATATGCGCAAACCAGATGTGTCAGGCTATGTGCAGACAAGAGATGACACAGCTCACCCCATTGCTCATGTAGGGGACATACCTCTAAATACAAAGAGTGGCAAATCAAAGTACTTAGCAGATGTACTTCATGTCCCAAACATTACAAAGAATCTTGTTTCTGTTGGAAAAATGGTTGAGCAGGGTTTGCAGGTTCGATTCAATCCAAATGGCTGTTATGTAGAAGATTTCCAGAATGGCTGTAAGTTGATCACAGAGGGAAAATGTGTGGGCAGAATATTTACGCTGAATGTAGACATGCCTGAGGTAAAAGCTGCATTATTTGCACAAGGCACATGTGTTGTGGCTGATGTTGACATTTGGCACAAACGCATTGGCCATGTCAATGAGCAGAGATTGCGCAACATGCAATCAAAACAGATTGTAAAAGGTTTGCCCAAATGCAAGGTCGATGGTATGCATAAAGTGTGTGCAGCATGCCAGTTTGGAAAAAAGTCAAAGGGCTCATTTCCACATGAGCGCAATGTATATAAAAAGCCACTTGAGGTGGTGCACACAGATGTTTGGGGTCCCAACCGATACTGCAAGTATACACGGTTGCAGGTATTATGTCTCTTTCATTGATGACCATACAAGGAAAGTATGGGTCTACTTCATGTGTAACAAAAGTGAAGTGTTTGGTCACTTTTAGGACTTCAAAGTCATGATTGAGAAGGAGACAGATATGCAAATCAAGACATTGAGGTCAGATGGAGGGGGAGAGTACTTCTCCAATGATTTTTCAGATTTTCTGCAAATGCATGGTATACGCAGGCAGTTTACATGCAGATATACTCCACACCAGAATGGGGTCGCAGAAAGGAAAAACAAGCACATTGCAGAGTTGCATGTGCATTGATGAATGAGAAGAACACGCTTCATCATTTCTAGGTTGAAGCTGTAAATACAACTGTGTACATTATGAATAGGAAACCTACAGCTGTGGTGCATGATGTAACACCTGAGGAAAATTTTACAGGTACAAAGCCTGATTTGGCACACTTGAAAGTGTTTGGCTGCATAGCTTACATGCATGTAGATGAGTTGCGTAGGAAATTGGATCCTAAAGCAGAGAAATGTATTCTTGTGGGATATTCCCTTGAACAAAAGGGGTACAGGTGCTACAATCCTACTACACGAGAATTACGAGTGAGCAGAGATGTAGTCTTTGATGAGATGAGCAGCTAGTACAGTAATGCACATGGCACTATTGGGGCTGATGTGGTTGTACAAAATGTGAGGCCACAATCACAAGTTTTGAGTGGACCACAAGAGTCCTCTTCTCGTGGCTCTGTTGAGAAGCCATGGAATGGTAGACTACGTACGCAGGTTACTCCACCAACAGGTACAAGGAACGTATCATGAAAAGGAAAGGAAAAGGTTGATGAACCTCCCTTTATGGCTGATGCATCATCAGGTTTTTCACATGTAGACATGGATTCAGATGGTTCTGAACAAAGTCTTGATGAGGAATTTGGAATTCCGGCTGTCAGGACACCTGGTGTAAGGAAAGTACAAGAAGATGCTAGAGGGCAAAGGAGTGACCTAGGACTGCACAGATCTAACAGAGTCAGAAATCCAGTTCAGAAATTGACTTATGATGGGTATCTAGCGCATCATCAAGCCTACATGGCTAAGGTGATACAGGATGTGGAGCCCACATGTTTTGAGGATGCAATTGGAAATGTGCATTGGGATGATGCAATGAATGAAGAGATGGTTGCATTGGAAGCAAACAACACATGGGAGTTGGTGCCATTGCCAAGTGGCAAGAAAGCTATTGGCTGTAAATGGGTGTATAAAACCAAGCATAAGGCTGATGGTAACATTGAGCGTCACAAGGCAAGGCTGGTCGCAAAGGGTTATGCACAGATGTATGGCATAGACTATGAGGAGACCTTTGCTCCAGTGGCAAAGATGATGACTGTGAGAGCTGTCATAGCAGTGGATGCATCTAGAGGATGGATTATGCATCAAATGGATGTAAAGAATGCCTTCTTGAATGGTGAGTTGCAAGAGGACGTGTATATGGATCAGCCACCTGGTTATGTCGATCCAGGTTACCCAGATTATGTATGCAGACTTCTCAAAGCTTTGTATGGTTTGAAGCAGGGCTCTAGAGCATGGTATGACAGGATTGCCAAGTATCTTGTTAGTATTGGGTTTAGGAGAGCTCATGCTGATCATTCACTCTATGTTCGTGAGAGTGATGTGGGGATTGTGGTCATTACCATATATGTAGATGACCTTATTATTGTGGGAGACAATGCTATGGAGATTGACCATGTGAAGGGTCTTCTCAAACAAGAGTTTGAACTTTCTTGGGATTGAGGTGATCAGGACTCCAGAGGGTGTATGGCTGTCATAGAGACAATATGCTTTGGACATGTTGTCAAAGTATGGTATGGCTGATTGTAAGCCAATTTCTATTCCCTTGGATGTGAATGCAAAGCTGAGTGCAGAGAAGGGTGATGTTGTTGAGGATGTCAAGATGTACATAAAGATTGTGGGTATTCTAATCTACTTGACTATCATGAGGCTAGACTTGAGCTACACAGTAGGCTTGGAGAGTCAGTTCATGCAGCTTCTAAGGAAGCCACATTTGGATGGAGTACGACACACACTTCGGTATGTGCAAGGGACTCTTGACTACGCATTGTTCTATGCAGCAGATGCACCATTAGCATTGTATGGGTATACATATGCAGATTGGGCAGGTAGCATTGTTGATATGAGATCTACGAGTGGCTTCATGTTCTCTTTTGGGAGTGCTGCTGTTATTTGGAGCAACAAAAAGCAGCCTACCGTTGCTTTATCGAGCACAGAGGCCGAGTACAGAGGTGCAGCAGTTGCGGCGTGCGAGGTAGCTTGGCTACGCACATTACTTGAGGACTTGGGAGTACAGGTGGACCAACAGATTGTCATCCATTGTGACAACCTCAGCAGCATGCAGTTGGCTAGGAACCCAGTGTTCCATGCCAGGACCAAGCACATAGAGGTCCATTACCACTACGTTCGAGAGCGAGTGTGGCGGGAGACATCGACTTGGTCTACGTCAGCACAGAGGAGCAGATAGCGGATATCTTTACCAAGGCCCTCGGAGCTGAGAAGCTTCGACGTTTCCGGAATATGCTTGGACTCTGCGATATGCAGAGCTCGAGGGGGAGTGTTGAGATGTCGAGCTCTACATCTTGAGCTGGCATCCACTACGGGTCTTGGCCACTTACGATATTTACTCACTGGCGCATTAGGTGGCCGACACGGAGGATCTCTGCCAGTGATTCTACAGCTGGACTACACTTATAGTGCCAGCCTAGTACGCTTCTAGCGAGTTCACACTTACTGACCGCATGTACATATGTGCTACTTTTCATTTTTAGCACTTAGTCATTTTGTACTCTCTTTTCTGTGAGAAGAAGAAGAAGAAGCTTTCCATCTCTGTGTGCTTTGTGCTTGTCTTTTGTAGCTCTCTTGCATCCTCTTTCTTTACAGTTCGGGACCACCCAAACCATAACGAATGATTGTGAAACTTTTCACGGGTGGGATAAGCTTCATTTTTCAACACGTGCAAAGTTGTATAGCCATCCAATATGGTATGGGCGGCCAAGGCTCATACTATGTGTCAAAATGGGACATATGGCTCATACAACCCATTTTAGGGCATAGCATGGATCAGGACTACCTAAACCATACCAAACGTCCATGATACTTTGAATGAGTAGGGTTAAGCATCATTCCTCCACATGTGCAGAGTTAACGATCCATTCGATATGGTTTCTGTAGTTAAGGTTCATACTATGTACTAAAATGGACCGTAAGGCCCCCACTGTGGGAGGCATGAGCTTGCCAAAGGATGTTTCATGTGCTGGTGGTAGTATGGATGCTCATTTCAATGATATGGGGATTGATGTAGAGATGCATACAAAAAGGTAGGCAAAAGCGGGAGAGACAAAAGTGTCACGTGCTCAAAAGGTGATGCATGCATGGGAACAACCTCAAAATCCTCGATTGAAGGAAGGGTAATGGGCTCCCGTGAAACACCCATACGTAGTCTTGCTTTCGAGTGTTGCTTGTGCTCTTGAGCTTTTTGTCTTTTTTCTTCCTCAAGGGCAGTTTCGTCTAGGTTTCAAACTTTGTGGATGGGATCCTTGTGTTGTCGATCGTGCTTTCGAGACCTTCGCGACTGTGAACCCATGCTTAGTTACAATAATGAAAGTTAAAATAGTTAGTGATTGGATCAATAAGACATGGAGGGCTCCAAACCTCACTCACGCACAAATAAAGTGTTAAAACAAAAGGGGTTTTTATACCTTTGCTTCATAGTGTAATTTAAAAAGAATAAATCTTGATAAGATTACACCAATTCTATTTTATAAAATTAACTTAAATAAACTCCTAATTATCTTATGAATTTATGAAATAAGTAAACCAAAAGGTGTTTTAAAAAAAGTAATTTTTTTTTGTGATCTAATGATATTTTAAATAAATAGCCTTTTATTATTAATTTATACTTAAAAAATAAAAACTACATTAAAAAATTATTATTTTTGCTTAAAATATTACATAAATAATTAGATTGAAGAATCTTGATTTTTAATTTATTTATACTAATTTTTTTAAACTTAAAAAATGACATGGCTATTGAGGTGGCCATGCATGAATGACATGGTCATTCATGTGGCAAGCTGATGTGGATGATTGATGACATGGAATACATAGGTGAAAAGATGAGATAGCAGATGGGATCTCCTTATCTGCCATATCATATGATGATGTGTCAAAATGGTGATATGTAATTATTGCGTGGCAAAAAGGAAGATTGATGAGTTAGCAAGGTGGCGATGTGGCATGCTTGGTGGCTCATGAGAGGTGGCGAGCGATGTGGGAAGCCATGCAAGAAATACTTACATGTGGCATGTGAGGTGGTGGATGACATGGCACTTAAGGTGAAGTGGCATGCAAGGTGGCATGGAGGGTGGTGGATGAGTTGGCAATTAGAGTGACATGGCAAGTCAAGTGTGAAGGTCAAAGCCTGTTGACCGTGGTGATGTGGAAGGTGATATGGGGTGGAAGTGGAGGGTGGTGGATAAGTTGGAAATTAGAGTGACATGGCAAGCCAAGCGTTAAGGTCAAAGTGTTGACTCTGGTGATGTGGAAGGTGAGATGGGGTGATGACATGGACCTTTGGTGACCTCCTTGTATGAGGTGGACTAGCCAACTAGGATTGGAAGAGTAGGACCAAGCCATGGTTGGTTGACAAGTGTCAAAATTTCTAGGCTTGGTATTTTACCAAACCTAAGGAGGCACACCTCAAGTGCATGGTGCAAGTAAAAAAAATTAAAACAATGGAAAAGTGTCTTTCCCTTACTTAAATTGACTCAAATGCTTTCTATGAGGACCTTACACACTTTATCAAGGACCTCCGGACAGTCTTTGTTATTTTCTAAGGTAGATCTTTAAAAATAAACTGTTGAAGTTTTTTTTTTTTGCATGGTCACATTCTTCGGGTCATAATCTATCGAATGACCATTGGATCTTGCACAATAAGTTCTACATCCTTAGATATCTGGTGTAAAAAAATTAGTATTTTATAAATAAAAATTCTAAAAAAGAAAAAAGAGAAATAATTATGCAAAGATTAAAAAATTATCAATAAATCAAGTTAAATTTCTTGCCAAGTGAACTTTTGATGTGCAAAAGGGCAAGTAAAGAGAAAAAACCCATATGAAGTTATTTCATCAAGGTCAGAATGCTATGACAAGGTGTGACAAGCTATTAGCTCTTGCACAAGAAAATTTCCATTTAGATGTGAAAAAATGAAGATCAGAGCTTTCCATTGTGTTTGCAACCATGTGCTTTGTGTTTCCACCAAATCGTGCCTCTTCAAAGTAAGCGCAAGCAAGTCAAATATACATAGGAGTGGAAAAAATGCGGTTGTTTTTTGGTTGTCTTCGTCGGGGCAATTGTTGAAAGTGGGTTCACCTTATCATGCATACACCTTTTTGAAAGTTTGAAACTTGTTTTAGAATAAAATGAAAACATGCACCTCATAACGTGATAGTCAATAAGAGGCAAAATTAGAGGTTATGTGGATGCTAAAACCTATCCTATCCTTTGTGCAAAATTCATGAACACCATCTGTTGAAAATGAATCTTTCTACTAATTGCAACATTCACACTAATATGAGAAGCAAAGTGGAAAGAGTAAACTTCTATTCAATCCATGGTCTATGCACACACCACATGACCTAGCATTTAAACTAAAACATAGCTATACACAACAAACTCATGTCATTTTTCATGAGAGAGAGAATGAAAGGATTGACCAATTCATTATCTCCACTAGCATTATATGAGGACCAAGAATTCTACAAATGACACATGTAAATTGTAACTTGGTACTTCAGTGACATGGATTCTTTGCTTTGCAATGGAAACAAAAGTTTCATACAAATTTAAGGACCTTACATCTGCAAGGAGTACACACAAAATCTTGAAATCCCTCTTTAATGGGGGAACAAAAAGAAAGAGGTTTTTCAGAGCAAGGGACAAAGAAAGTGGCCTCTACGCACCTCTCAAGGCTCCCACATTGCTCATAGGGCTTGGGGCTTAACATAAACAAAACACACACATGCTAAACAAAAACAAAACACACCCAAAATGGCAACACACACACAATTTGGAAAATATAGACCAGGCACCACCTCATTTTGTGGATCACCATCTAGGACGAGAAGAAAGAGGCAAAATGAGAAGAAGAGACAATGAGAAGAAATATATGCCATTTTGTAATCTTAGATTCAGAACAAATCAACAGAGTGTGTCTTCCTCTACACAAGGACAAAGAAGAAGAAGAAGAAGAAGAAGAAGAAGAGAGAGAGAGAGAGAGAGAGAGAGAGAGAGAGAGAGAGAGAGAGAGAGAGAGAGAGAGAGAGAGAGAGAGAGAGAGAGAGAGAGAGATAACGCTTCTTTCTCTACCATGCACATTTCAAAGCTAAAACCTAATAAGCACAATGACTCGAGCTCCTCAACATGAAACTACAGAATACATCTTGACTAAAAACCATAGCCTTGAATCAATTCCCCAAAACATCAATTATAAACCATCAAATCACAACACAGGGGGCCCTCTCCACCTTGCCACCCTCTTATAGTGGCTTAATAAAGACTATGGCTACACAAATACAATCACAAACATCAACCAACCAATAAAAAACAAAGATAACTTGCCAACTTACTCTTGCATAGGTTCCATGATGTGAAATCTTGACAAAAATGAGGAGTAAAACATAAAACTTTGGATCCCATTCCCCTCTTTGAATCCACCAAAATGAGCATACAATTGCAAGCAAGGCCACTCAAATGTCTCATTTCACTCTTGTTTACAGTTTAATGAAAGAAAAACTATCTTTGGAGTACAAATACTCTATATATGGTGATTAAATAAATATTCTAATGAAAATACTCTTTGGAATGCAAACACTCTCATGGGGTGAGTAATAATATTCTAGTCTCCATGCTCTTCAAAGTCTTGCATACTACAATTTTCTATGTACCTTTGTCCACCTACTCATCACACTTTGCATAGAACCTATGGAGACCAATAATGTCATCTCCCATTGCATAGGCTTTTAGGATTGTCAAAATTCTTTCCATCTTAAGAAAGAAAATGCAAATGAAATACTCATGTCCTCGGGCACTGAAATCTTCTTGTTTTAGACCCCCTCGATCAAAAACTAATTTTCCACGTGGAAGTAGTATCACTTTTTTTATAGCAATGTATACATTAAATAGCATAAACTGGACACTAAATGGAATTATGAAAATGGGCTTTCATGTTGAATACATGAGAAATGAATGTTTTCAATTCCTTCACCTTGCATACTTAACAGTCTACATACATATGTTTTACTTCATCCAATCTACAAACTTAACATTACTCTCTAATATATCAAAATTTTAGGGTTTTCTCTTTAATATACTGGCCTTGATCCTCTTGTGAGGGTCTCTCAAAATTCCAATTCAAGGCACCAATTTGTGATTGAAAACTGACATTCATGCTGTTTAATACTTGATCTATGCTAGGATGATAGTTTTGTTGTAGCTATAGACATCGATAATAAGGAGAAAGGGATTTTTGACACTTATTTTCCCAAGTAAATGCCAAGTAATGATGGAATTTTGGTTTTTCTTGGATGGTTGAAGGTAAGAGACTCATTTCTTAGGATTACAATAGCTACCGGAATGGTAGCAACAAATTATCATCCATATGTAGAATTCCTTTTTTGAGATCACACGAATGTCCTTGTACTCAAATGTACATCGATAGTTATATATGAATTCAATGTATAATTTTTGTCAATTTGAAAGGTTTATATCTCCCTCTTATACATACATATTGTCTAGTCTTGTCCCATTGCATGGTTCAATAGTTTGCATAAATCAAACCATTGTAAAGTAATCAAACATAGAAACACTTTTGGTCAAGTTAGCACCATACAATGGGCTTCCTCTAGCGATAATTCTTGGTCAACATAGAGGCAAAGTTTTGTGGATTGTTTTGAAAACATTGGAATATATGTAGATGTTTGTCAAAAGAAAGCGTTGCCTCAATTGTTCAAGTACCAATTAGGGTCCAATGTTGTCAACTTCTTGAAGAAAATTATATTGCAGAATGCAATTGAATTGTATAGTTTCTTGGGTTTAGAATGGTGTGATTAATCATTATGATATGGCCAACGATACCAAAATTTATACATGTATGGTAGTAACTCAATGGGGAGGGGATGTGTGTGTGTGTGTGTGAGAGAGAGAGAGAGAGAGAGAGAGAGAGAGAGAGAGAGAGAGAGAGCCCTTCTAATCTCATTCATCTGTAGCAAGATATTTTGGCTTTCTCATCTATGTATGTCTTGCACTATTTACTATAGGCTTCCACTTTCAATCGCCATCTTGGATTCATCTAGGAAATGGTTACTTTTCAAAGCTGAAAATTATGGATTCAAAAGCATTGTGGAGTCCCTAATGCTTGGGTTTTGTGGATTTAGTAATTGATGCATCTACTCAAAAGGATTCTCCTTTTCATACCATTTCACACACCAAACTGATTTTATTACCATAACCAATTCTGTGGATATTTTATAATGTACCTTGTTAGAATGTTAATATATATCATTCTTTAATCCAAATAAAGGTGAATAATACAAACACAAACAAAAAAAACAAATGTGTGTGTGTGTGTGTGTGTGTGAGAGAGAGAGAGAGAGAGAGAGAGAGAGAGAGAGAGAGAGAGAGAGAGAGAGAGAGAGAGAGCTCTTTTACATGGCGAAATTGTCAAGGATGAGGTTGCGTAGCTAAGCTAGCTTTGACAAATATGTTATACACTAACATCATCACTTCGCCAAGAGCAACCATTAGGGAGCCATTAAAACTTCTGGTTGATGATGATACCCTTTGAAATGTGTGGAGATTTTGACTAAGGCTAATCTATATGTATTCTATAATGGCAGTGAGAGTGCCCTTTACACGTGTTAAGAGCTGCGAGCCGAAGGCGGACGACCGTACTAGTAGCTAATATGTACAACAAGGTTTTGTAACTGTATGGCCAAGATATCCACAAAAGGATGAAACTTTGGCAAACAAGAAGATAATATAGCATTGATGTAGAATAACTTGAAAAGAGGGGGAATATGTAGATCATTGAGGTGTTGTGCAAGTGAGAGTAAGAGGATTCCACAAGGCAGGGAGTAAATATTTCCTCTGACGACTACCAAATGCATTGAAACTAGCCTTGGTTTTGCTATCTACTTGAACTTTTCCAGGGTATCCGGGGTAAGAGCCTGGACCAAAGGAGCCGATGCAAGCAGTTGCAGCCTCCAAGGGAGCTGATGCATCACCTTGGAAATAGCCATTTCCAAGAGGGTTAGTTGTGGCACCAGCTAATAAGGTAGCAAAGTTGATAATCATGCCATCCATCCCCACATCTTGGTTAGGTGATAGTAGAGGGGGGTTAGGAGGCCCAAATTGAGGGATAGCAAATGGCCATGCACATAATCCAGGGCATTGAGTAGCTGCATTGCCAACCCAAGCAAATGGTAGTGAAAGCAAATGACCATGGGTAGTGCTCTTCTCAAGGGGTAGACGAGTGTAGTCATGGAAACCACATGAATTCATGCAAAAGCGCTCGACAAGTACATCGGATGCTGTGAGAACAAAATAGAGGTTGGTCATACCACTTCCTCTTGGGAGAGACTTGCTCTTTATTGCTTTGAGGATGAGAGCTTGCATTTGAACCCGTTTCAAGTTTTTGCCAAGCGAGTAGGTGGTGTCCGAAAATTGCTTGCCAAGCTTGACTACATTTGCCACGCTGGCGTTATTTTTGTCGACGTAGCTGGCTACAACCTTCCACCAGCTCCATACAGATGGGACCACGTGCTGCTTGTTGGTACGCTGCTTGGGTACTACGACGTGGTCGTTAACTGTGGGCTCTCTGAAGGAGTTAAAGAAGTCAGTGACAATGCTGCGCTGCGAAGGTGAGAAGGAACCATACCAGAGAAGGTGAACTTGCAGGGATGACCGGGAGTCTCCGGTGAGGAGGGGGCCATTGTGGTAGGGGAGTACGAGGGGGGTGGGAGGGACAAGAGAGGTGAGGTGTCGGTTGCAGGTGGCCTGCTGTGCTAAAAGAGAGAAGGCAATATGGAGCAGAGAGATATAGAAACAGTAGAGAGGTCTCGACATTATGTTGCAAGGGAGGGAAGAAGCACTGCCTATGGAAGAAGTATAAGAAAGGTTTGAGAGTAGTACGTAGTAGGCACAAGCGACATGAAGGTTTTATATCTTCTGCTATATTGTACGTGTGTTGACGTTCTTGGGTGGGGGTGTGGGGGTTGTGGAGAGAGAGATAATAATGCCCATTGCTATGCAAGTGGCCAAGTCTCGGACACCACATCGGCCGGTGCCCTTTGCTCAAATCTTACAACAAGGTTTAACCTTATCCTAGAAGACAGCCCTATCCTCTATATGCCATGCCAAGAGTTGGGTCCTTTTCTGAGCTGGTGTTCGATATGATCAAACCCAATTCGAGCAAGTGGAAAAGGGCGCCCACCACCTTAGAAAACAAACGTTTGACTTCCATACCTAATAAAAACGCTACCACAAGCTCTACAGCTGTAGCGAAGCCAATCACCCCCTAATTTTACACCTTTTCTCCCTTCAAAGTTCACGATTTCTTAGGCACTCGTGCTCTAGCCACATCATCCTCTTCTGTAGTAGAAGCATGCAAGTAGCTCATATTCCCCACTCTATGATTTCTTGTGATATATTGAAGGTGCACACGATGATGACAAAACCTTTGAGTATTGCTCTACTCTCATCATTTGCTCGATGAGTTTCTTACAGCTGGCTATATATGGGAATCCTCAACAACCTACAAGCCAGCCTAGGCCTTGTTCACACATCATGGCAACTTCAACATGGGTCCTAGAATCTTTACTAGGTTTACCCAAAAATGCATATACTTAGAGGGCTCCCCCATAAACACTATACAAACGCCTTTTGAGAGCCCTTAAAAACCAAGTTGTAGAGGAAGCATTTATCGACAAGCAATGGATACAAGTTGCACTACCTTTTTAGGGGTGCCCAACAACCCCTCCCATTGGCAAAATGCCATTTCTATGTGATGTTGTAGGTGATAACATGATACGAGGTAGAAAAAAGATAGGCTATTTCTCACCTCTCAATGTGCATTGATAGAGGGCCCTTCACCTATAAAGGTCACGTAAAATCTTTCTTGACTGCATTACAAACCCCTATTGTACACTCATGTGCCACCATATGGTAATCTTTAGTGAATACCTCACACTTACACCTCCTTGTATGCTTCCTTTAAACCATACAACCTTTCCCCTTTTTTTTTTCTTACATAAGGACTTAACTATAGCATGGATCTTTTGGGAACAATTGTACACTAATGGATAAAGCTTGTCAATTAGTGCCACATGACACATTAATGATTGCAATGTTTTTGGCTTCCCACTTTTTATAAGAGCTCCATAAGCCAGGCATTATCTAAGTGTCATCTTTGGCTAAATCAAATTTTTAAGATGGAAATCTCATCTTTGGACTTCCTAACAATGAGCATATCATTGAGATAAAGTATCAAGCTCATAAGTCAACCATCATTCAGGTTTCAGGTATACAAGCAGTGATATTCTTGGCTCCTTTCATAACCTTGGGATTGCACATGTACTTGTCAAACTTCATGTACCAATGCCTTGAGCCTTGGTTTAGGCCATACAAAGCCTTACACAACCCTTGTAGGCTTCTCAGCTTTCACTTCCAAACCCTCTTTCTATTTCATGTAGACATCCTCATCAAGATCCCCATGAAGATCTTCACATCCATCTCGACCAATTCCATGTTCTTAGTGACTACTAGTTCAAGAACAAGATGCAACGTAATCATCTTGACCACTAGAGAGAAAATATCATCAAAGTCCATGCCTTTTTTCTTCATGAATCCCTTAGCAACAAATCTGGCCTTATGCTTGGGCTCTGGCTCTGCAAGGCATGACTTGTTTGAGCTCTAGAAACTTTACTAGTTCTCAAGTCACATTTTTCATAATTGAGTTATACTCATATTGCATGGCTTGCTCCCACTTGATACTATCCTCCATCTGAATAGCCTATTGGTAGTAGGTAGTTGGCCTTCCATTTATTTCCATCTACTTGGGTATCTACAGGTAGTTTTTGTAGTGTTACATAACATAGAAAAGGTAGAGAGCGAGACATTCACAGGGGTACTATATCCAAGATCTCCCTAGTTCATAACTGCATTGTGGGAAATAACGGCACTTGCTTGACATCGAACTCTTCACGTCAGTTTGAATTTCTACCTACTTCATGCATAATATTGAATAGAAACTTGGTGGTTTCATTGGTTGCGTGAAAAGCCTATGTGCTATTGTGTTTACTTTGTGCTTCACATATGTTATCCATCACGTACATTGTGTCTAGAATATAATTAGCATGCACATTGTTGATGGGGTCGACGTGGGGGACCAATAGACCATGCTAAGACATGCCCATGTTCATCAGCCGCCTATCCACTCTCAATGCATTGTCCATGGTTACCCCTCGACATGGTGAATGTGTGGATGCGAGAGAATTGAAATAGAATCTTTGTGAATAAGTATAGAGAGAAATTGCTAATGAATGATACGTGTAAACTTTTGTCCTTTTATCCACTCTCAACGCATTGTCCATGGTTACCCCTCGACATGGTGAATGTGTGGATGCGAGAAAATTGAAAGACAAGCTTTGTGAATAAGTATAGAGAGAAATTGCTAATGAATGATACGTGTAGACTTTTGTCCTTTTATAGAAAACCAAAGTCACTCCATTTTTGAAGGTCATTCACACCATGTCTTTTGACTCCTTTTTGAGTAAAATAGGACATTAAACAAGATGTCACTTCAAAATTAAAAATCCATTGGTCAAATTACATATAAACCTCTGATTATTGAACATCATGAATGCACTAATCTCATTTCTCGTAAAATAGAAAGAAATCTTTCGCAAAATTTACATATGGTGACAAGAACAAATACAAAGTTTGATTCCACATTACATACAAAATGAATTCATATGAAGTAAACAAAAGAAATTTTGTTTCATGGCTCTAGTGATGGTTGTGTTATCTAGTGAGGTGTTGGTGGAGGCCTCATGGATAGCAAGGAAAAGAGTGGCATGTGGAGTAGTTGTACGTGGTATGTCCAACCCAGTACTATATATGAAGGTCTACTTGCGGGTGGAACAAATGATGGCACCATGGGCTCATGGGGTTGCAATGGGTACGATGTAGATGGCTATGTCTTCATGGATCATGAAACATTTTCAAAATGAAGAATTGACCCTAGCCCAATAGGAAACCGTTGTTGTGACAAAAAATGTATCATAAACACACTGTGATCTCACTTGATGCTAATGCAATTTTGTTGCAGACAATCACACTCCATCGCCAAGCAACTGCGTCTAGCAAGACACGGTGCAAGGGTGCATCACACGCCCTTGTGAATGTAACCAATTACAACCACTTGTAGAATATCACATGGATTATTGTGCACTAGAATGAAAAGTATAGTTTATAACTTCAACCATTTCTCAACTTACCAGGCAACAAAACTACTCTTCTCCACATCGCGCTGGGAACCTATCAAATCTACATATAGGCATGGCTAGCACCAAAGTCTCAATCTGCAGAATGGTTTACAATTACAATGGAAACAAAACCATAATTATCATCAAACACATAGGGGAATGGCTTAAGACTTACCAAATGTGTGAAATCATTATAACAACATATGTGTGCAAGAACATCTGAAGGAAAATGATACAAAGATGGAAAAAATTGCACACGTGAGCCTCCTCACAATTTTCGAATGGTCTGCTTGACATGCCACCACAAGTGCACCATCCAAAAACCCTGGGGGGTGCACTATGTAATGATGTTGATATACCACGTGAGTTCAACAAGAGGGGGGGGGGGGGGGGGGGGGGGGGGGGGTTAATGCATATATTTTAGGCAAAATTAACAAAGATATATTAACAAAAGGGATTTCTATTTGGAATGTTTACTTAAAATAAGGGGTCACTATATTTATTCAAACATGCTAAAAAAGAATGTTATTAATTACCCCCCAAACACACGTTATACAAGGGTTTTTGAATAGTACACCCCTTGAGTAGGCAATAAAAACTCTTTAGCTAAGGTACACATACTCACAACAACCTTGGTAGAGAATACATTCCAACGGGGAATGCTGCCAATGCCAGCACTTAGTTTGCAATGTGTCAATAAGTCTGCCCACACAAGTTGCACCCCTCCAAGCCACTGATCAATATCCAGTTGACTGGTGTGAGAGAGGGAGCCTACAAAACAATGGATCACTCAAAAGGTCTTTCAATGCATAAAAAGATGCAATGAATGTCCAATGAGTTAGGTATAGACAATATATACTAAAGCATCATAAACACACTCAAGGATGAATTTAGGATCCATAAGAGTCCTCAATAGATGGTCTACATCAACGAGGACTGCAAGATGTATGGGATCCACTCCAACAACCCCAATTTTTTCCATGTCTACATCTATGTGTGCCGAGACCACCTCACATGTAAAACATAATCAGTTGTTGGAAACCACTTTGATTTAACATCATGCATTGTCTTCTAGTTGTAATTTTTATCGTGGGGAAAGGAACCAAGTGTATTAGAAGGACTTGCATGACGATCTCAAAGTGGGTGACTATCCTCTCTTTGCCTAGTTGCAATGGATGTGGTGCATATCAAGTGCCTGCATCTCGAACCCCATGATGGAATTGACCTACACAATTCCAAAAATCTTAAAATGAATGAATGTCCTCTCTTTGCCCAATTGCAGCGGAGGTGGTGCATATCAGGCCCCTAGATCTTGAGCCCCATGACGGACTTGACCTACATGATTCTAAGTGTTCCTTGGAGTCACCTTACTCAGAATCTAAACCACCACCTTGTTGTTCCCTCCTTTCAATCTGTTGCTCTTCATGTGAGTACCCATAGGGTCTGGGAAACTGTCTGCCAATATATCTTAAAGGAAGATAAAACTCCCGTAGTATGGGGAGAAGAATCTCTTGAAAAGGTAAGGGAAAGAGGTAGCTACAAACAAAAAAGTTATTACAATTTTGTAGCCCCCAGATCCAAAACAATAAAAATGGAACAGAAAAGAGGGAAAACAAAAAACTCGAAGCAACCAATGCCGAAGTAATCAAGAGGATTTCTTTAAAAAACACATGGGACGAGGTTTTAAAAGATGAGATACTAGGGCCTCACTGTGTAACCAATTACTATAATATGCATTGGCTTTTTAGGGATTTGCAGCTTTTCAAACTTCGAAAAAGTATTGACCAGTACCTACCAAGCCCAATAATTCATGTAATATTTCCTTTTATTCGTGCTTCTTATATTAATCAAACCTATATTGTGTCCTTTTTTTTCATTGCGCTCATTAGTTGTTTTCTTGGCGTAGACTTCTATATATTAAATAGATTTGACTATATACTAGAAAAATTTAGGGAATTAGACTTTTTGACACCTTTTACGGCCGAGTTTGACTTTCAAATTCAAACATGGGATTTTGATTTTCTTAAAACTAAACCACCTGTGTTAAACACAGATGAACACCCAAGTATAGCATCCGGCACCAATCTTAATTCTGATCTTTGTGGTTTTCTATTATTTTCACTATATGCTTTACTCTCTATTATTTTGAGGTAAGAAAGAATTAAAAACTGACAACGCTTAACATACAAGCTCTTGTGGATTCAAAGCCCGGTTATATATAAATTACCTCTAGCTAAAGACCCTATTCATTCGAAATATGTTGAATTAGTTTTAGTCCTTTCTCTTTTTATAGCAAGGTGTGCAGGGTATAATTTAGTATACAGTCACTGAAAAAAAGGCAAAGATAAGGACGATGGATCTAGCGAGAGTAGGTTACATGCAACACAAGGTATAATCAATTTATTAAATACACTAAAACAAAAGTATAGTAGCTATCGTGTTCATGTTCCTTATGTTAGTGTAAAAGGTGTAGTGAGTGTTGGTCAACGCAATGTTGGCCGATTCGGCCTAATTGCACCTGTTACTTACAACTTGTGTGATCATATGCTTAATCTTGGTATTGGCAAATTCTTTTATGGGCCTCTCTTGCAAAGTGCTTCTCTCTTGAAGTATTGAATATGAGTGACAATGGGCTAACAGGATACTTTCCTGAAGCTATTATAAGCTAATTGCTTTCCCAGCTAAGCCCTATTGTAGCCGCAGGCTGGCCATTGGGATCATCTTTTTTTTTTGTTGCCATGAATTATACAAGCTGCCATTTTCCATGTACTCATAGGTCGTGCCATGAAGCTACTTATACAAGCTGCCATTTTCCATGTACTCATAGATGAGCAACCTTTCATTGTCTGTCTGAGAATAACCCCACAAAGAGACGAGGTTAGGGTGCTTGATTTTCCCTATTGTTTTTATCTTTGCCTGGAAATCTCTTGGCTAACCCTTCTCATCAATCTTATGGATGAGCTTCTTAACCGCTACCACAGTTTCATCGTCTAAGGTGGCCTTGTAGACTATGCTAAAGCCTTCACTGCCTATCCTAGCCTCTTCACAGAAGCCCTTGGTGGCCTCCTTGAAGGTGGTTATGGTCTAGGTGGTTTTTGGAGCATTGGACCAGGTTGCCTAGGCTGAAAGGGATGGTTCCAGTGAGGTTGTTATGTAATAATGAAAGCACCTGGGTGTAGATTAGGCTACCATAGTCCTCTGGAATAGTGCCTGTAAGCTTATTTTGGCTAACATCAAAGAATGTTAGGCTGCCTTCACTGGATCCTGGAGGGTTAGGGATGTAGTATGGTGCAATGTGTGCATAGAAATGCTAAGGTTGTATCTCTGCTCTGGAAGTTTAGAATTTTGCTTAGCCTTAAAAGGTGAACTCTTCTCATGGTAAGCACTGAACCCAAGCCATAATCTATGCATAGATCTCCGTACAGATACTTAAAATACCCGAATACCAATGCTGAGCGTTCCTTTTATCACCTTCCCTGCTTGCTCGGTCAGTTCGCAGGGGATGATGCCCTCTAGCTCATTGCTGCTAAGATCCAACCACACCAGATACCTACAGTTTCCAAGTGTGGGTGGAATTGTACCTGATAACGAATTGTTGCCAAGGTGCAAAAAATTGATTCTTGTCATAAGCCCCATCTTTGGCGGAATGTAACTTGTGAGACGGTTGTTTGAAATAGTTAGCCACTCTAGGTTGCTGCAGTTTGAAAGGGTGGGCGGGATGGTGCCGAATAAGGGCCCAGATGCAAGTAATTGATTCGCTAGCATGAGACCACTAAAGGAATGCTGCCTGTGATATAAAGAGGTTTCTTGTGAGGAGAGCGAGCTACTCTAAGCTGCAGTTTGCCAAGGTGGGTAGAATTGTGCCGTGCCGTTGAAAAGGTGAGAACCAGCAACCACAGTTGGCTTGTCGCTGAGCAGATGTCAGGTCTTCTCCCTCAATGAAATGAGATTGGCCCACTCCTTCCTACAGGTAAGGCAAGATGGGCAGTGGCTTTGCTGTTCACAAAATTATGATATCTAATGTGACAAGGTTAAACCATCCAAGGGCACTGCCCTAGACAATTCATTATCTGCAAGCAGCAACTTCTTGACAGAAGGACCACAAAAGAAGGGCAGGATGCTTTCTGTGGTATGGGATAGAAAGTAAGTTTATTTTAGTCTAACAAGAGAGAAGAGAGCAGATCCCTTCAGTCCAAATTAACATGATAAGATATCAATGAAAGAGCTCCCTTCAGTCCAAATTAGCATGATAAGACGACATCAATGAAAGAGCTCCCTTCAGTCCAAATTAACATAATAAGACATCAATGAAAGAGCTCCCTTCAGTCCGAAGTAACATGATAAGACGTCAGGAGCTTCCTTCAGTCCAAAGAAAAGTAGCTCCCAAACCAAAGGAAAGCTTTCTTGCCAGCTTCCTTCAGTCCAAAGGATACTAAATAGCTTAGCTCCCTTCAGTCCGAAGTAACATGATAAGACATCAGGAGCTTCCTTCAGTCCAAAGAAAAGTAGCTCCCAAACCAAAGGAAAGCTTTCTTGTCAGCTTCCTTCAGTCCAAAGGATACTAAATAGCTTAGCTCCCTTCAATTTAAGGTGAGGTGGATTCCTAGCCTAGGGTAGTTCTCTCCCGTCCAAGGACAAAGAGTTCCCTTCAGTCCAAAGTTTATTTTAGTTCAAAGCTCCCTTCAATCCAAGCAAAGTATAATGAAATATTTTCCTTACCACAAAAAGCTTTCGGTGTCACATAACCACCTCACCAGCACCATCTAGCTCGTTGCCGCTGAGATCAACCCACGATAGATACCTGGAGTTCCCAAGTGTAGGCAGTATTGTGCCCGACAATGAATTGTTGTTGAGATGCAGAAAATTGATTCTTGGCATAAGCCCCAGCTCCACTGGAATGTAACTTGTGAGACGGTTGTTTGAATTTGAAATAGTTAGCTACTTTACGCTGCTGCAGTTTGAGAGGGTGGGCGGGATGGTGCCATTGATAAGGTTGAGGTTGAGCACCAGTAGCCATAATTTCCTTGTTGCGCCGCGGATGTCAATGGGGATTTCTTGTTCAATAAAGTTGCCCTACATAACCATCTCTCTCATGTTAGGCATAGCCGGTAGCGGTGTCGGGAAGGCGCAAGTCATAAAGTTGCAACTGACATCTATTGCAGCAAGGCTGCTGCAGCTCTCCAAGGGCACCACCCCAGACAAATCATTTTCTACTAATAGAAATCTGCGGAGCGAAGGACCACAGATCTTGCCAGGAATACTTCCTGTGAAGACATTTGCACTGAGGTCAAGTACCCTTAACCTACTGGAGTTGGGGAGGGATGCGGGAAGAGGCCCCGTGAACTTGTTGAAGCTCAATACAAGCTTATGCAGAGCCGGCAATTGGGATTATCTTGTTTCTTCTTGTTGTCGAAAGATCCAGCTTCTTAAGCTGGTGTAAAGAATCCCCAAAATCGGGTAGTATTGCGCCTGTGAGATTGTTTTTGGAGACGGAAAGCACCTCTAGGCTTACTAGCTGGTTGAAGATGGTGGGAATATTTCCAGGACTTCAAGGAGATGTTGACATGGCGCAAGCTTTGGCAGGAGCTGAGGGATGTGGGAATTGGGCCTGTTATAAAATTTTTAGAGAGATCTAACAGAGTTAGGTCTGAGCAACTACCAACTATGGCAGTTGTGAGGTTCAAGGTAGATAATAAGAAGGCTTTAAGAGGTATTTCGCCAGTTCCTTGATTAAAGGAAATGTTTAAGTGTCCTGCATTGGCCGATACCCATCGGGAGGCTGCTTGAAAGGTTGTTGTTTGAAACGTTAAGCCATGAAAGAAAGGGCGCTGCAATGGAGGAGAGAGCGCTAGAGAAGTTGTTGTGCGAAAGCCTTGTCAAGCACGCAATCAAACCCTTCCCTTCCCCAAGATTACAAATCCACTCCCTGTCGTACTTTGCCTGTTCTGCCTCCGCCATTAAAAGAAAATAGCGGCTGGATGAACCAAACCCGGGTGGGGTACGTTTTAACGTTGATCGTCGATTTCTGTCAACAATTTGATGATGAATCATCGAACCCACTCTGTGAAGCTTCCATACCAGTTATCGTGAAAGTGGAATGCTCAGGGCAGGACTGGAACTACTCTACTGGGTTTCTCCATCTTTTGAGATAGATCATCTAACCTATAGGTTAGGTGGTTTGCGGCAGGGGATGAATTGGCCTTTAGTCGACTCGACTTTTAGCGTGCGCAAGAAATCCCACGGAATTCCTCCATTATTAGGTGCTCTCTCCCATGAACTGTGGCTAATTCTTCAAGTAAGTGTCTTTTCTCTGCAGTTTCTGTCGATATAACCAAAGAAAAGAAGCCTGCATGCAATTTCGACGGTACATTCTTTGAGTCTGGAATAGGTACTTCGAGTGAACTAGCTTTAGTGGATGAAAGGTGCTGTTACCTCGAGCGAAGTACCTTTAGTGGATGAAGTCGTGGGTGAAGATGCAAGTGCTTCAGGTAAAGTACCTTTAGTAGATGAAGATGCAGGTGCTTTAAGTAAATTTGAAGTAGCTTGAGTAGATGAAGGATTCGTTTTATTTGCTTTCCGCCCTTCTGAATCCTGCCACCCGCTATCCCTTTCACGGCAACCACAAGTCCTGCGAGCAAAACGCAACCTTAAACCTTACCGTGCCTTCTTTTCTTGTTAGGTAGTGTTGGTCAGGGGCAAGCCACTGTCTGGCCGTCTAGCTTATCTAAGTTAAGCTTATCGTGCTTATCCGAGTCAGGATTATCTGAGTTGAGCTTATCGGGGTTAGGTGAGCCGGAGGTCATATAGTATATGAGGGGTTACGAGAGCTATCATTCAATAGTTTGTCGGTCGCTCCCGATGACCATGTTGGCTGCCTTTTTGTCATTAGCTCTGAAAACACCAACCACCCTGAAGCTGTGCACATTGCCTTTGTCTGTGCATTTGGGAGTCTGGTAGTACCGGCACATATCCAGGTGTCCCCTGCGCTCACAGCACAACACAATAAGATATGTGTCATATGCACTCACTAACCGCGCCATCTCAAAGTCGGCGACGTGAGCCTCTAGCGCCTCGTCAAGGAGCACATTCGCTGTCTTGAGGTCTCGATGTAGTATGTTTGGATGGAAATCATTATGGTTGAATAATAAACCTTTGGCTATGCCTAGAGCGATCCTTTTCCCTAAGGTAACTTAAGTTGGAGAGCCGTGTGATGGGTAACCATTCAAGTTGAATGCCATAGTACTGATGCCTAAGGCGGTGAACCAGATACCTACCACGGGCCAAGTAGCTAAGAAAAAGTGTAGAGAACAAGAATTGTTGAGACTAGCATATTGGAAGATCAAACGACCGAAGTAGCCGTGAGCAGCTACAATGTTGTAAGTTTCTTCTTCTTGACCAAACTTATAACCTGCATTGGCAGACTCATTCTCAGTAGTTTCTCTAATCAAACTAGAAGTTACCAAAGAACCATGCATAGCACTGAATAGAGAGCCGCCCAATACGCCAGCTACACCCAACATGTGGAAAGGATGCATAAGGATTTGTGCTTAGCCTAGAATACGATCATGAAGTTGAAAGTACTAGAAATGCCCAGAGGCATACCGTCAGAGAAACTTCCTTGACCAATTGGATAGATCAGGAAGACAGCGGTAGCAGCTGCGACTGGAGCTGAATAAGCGACAACAATCCAAGGGCGCATAATTAAACGGAAGCTTAGTTCCCATTCGCGACCCATGTAGCAAGCTACACCAAGTAGGAAGTGAAGAACGATTAGTTCGTAGGGACCACCATTGTTAAGCCATTCATCGACGGAAGTTGCTTCCTAGATTGGGTAGAAGTGTAACCCAATAGCTGCAGAAGTAGGGATGATAGCGCCAGAGATAATGTTGTTACCGTATAGAAAAGAACCAGAAACGGGCTCGCGAATACCGTCAATATCTACGGGAGAAGCTGCGACGAAGGTGATGATAAATATAGAGGTTGCGGTTAGTAGGGTGGGAATCATCAAGACACCGAACCACCCGATGTAAAGAAGGTTTTCAGTGCTGGTGATCCAGTCGCAAAAGCGACCCCATAGGCTTGCGCTTTCGCGTCGTTCTAAAGTTGTGGTCATGGGAATTTTTGGTTTTCGAAAAGGAATTAGTGATTCCCCAGGCTAGTAAGCCTGTTACTATGTAGCATATCACAAAAACCTATCCGTGTCAACCAAAATCGATTGAGTCTCTAGAATTCTTGGATACAGAGGCTTTTTCCCCGTATCTCAAAATTTTTTGTCACTTATTTCACAACCTGGATTCCCTAAAACAAGGGGAGAGGGAGAAATGAAATTTCTCTCCTAGGTAATGCACGCCCCGAATCAATTTTGGTCTCTAAAAAAAGAATCCTGCGTCAAGCCTTTTCATGGACGAAGCACTCCGCAGCTTTGCATCGGCCAACGTATTGTAAATATTGGAATAATTGACGAACTAAGGAGGAAGTAGTCATCAACCCCTCACTCATCCATCTCTGCGTAGTGTTTCTCGATTCCCCGATACTTGCGCCCCGATTCCAATCCACAATGAAAAGATTGTGGATTGGAACTAATCTAATCTAAGAAAAACTAATGGAAGTGGGCAAAAGCTTTGTTAGCTTCCGCAACTTTATGAGTCTCTTCCTTCTTCCGTATGGCACTCCCAGAATTTCTGGCGGCATCTATCAATTCATCACTCGACCTTAAAGCCATACTTTGACCTGAGCGTTTTCGACATGCGATCAATGACCACCTATGGCCAAAGCTTTTCCTTTTGCAGGTACTACTTAAATGGGAACTCGATAAGTTGATCCATCCACACGTTTGGTTTCTGTGACTACATCGGGAGTTACCCCACACACTGCTTGTCGCAGAACAGACAGTGGGTTCCTATTTGTCTTTTATCTAATCCGCTTCATAGCCTGATAAAAAATCTGATAAGCTAGTGATTTTTTCCCGTTTTTCAGGATACGATCAACTAGCATGTTTGACAATCGATTGCGATAAATTGGATCCGATTCGATATTTCTAATTTCGTCGCTACACTGCTCCGATGTACCACGAGTTTACAACTACGTCAGACTTCAACCAACTTTTTTTTATGTCTTTTCCTGGCTGTGTATTAAGCTACTATTTCGGCTTCTTCACTCCATATTGTAGAGTGGATCCACCGGTTAGTGGGGGATCTCCCTCCAAACTGCACGTGCGACTTTCCTCGAATACATCTTTCCATATGATTGGGTAATAACTATGATTTCCAACCAATTTTTATTCATCACATAAATCATATTTACTCATTGCACATTGAGTATCCGTCTCCCTCTCTTCCACGGAGGAAGAAGAAATAGGCATGGAAAGGAAAAATCTTACAATTCAGTTATATCTAACCAGTAATGTCCGTAGGTTTCCCGATCCAATCGGTAGATGTAGGCAAAGTCTCCGTCAAATATTCGTAGTCTTAACCCGAACCTGTTCCGGAAGGAAAAGGCTTATTTTTTTATATCAGGTGGGAGTCCGGGTAAAACTCAACTTAACCTACTGAAGTAAAACACCTTAGACACCAAGTTGTTTCACACAAATAGACGGGTCAATCTTTGCAGTAGCAGGCTTCGGTCCCCTGGCAATGTTGGGTCGGCTACACATTTAACATATCAGAACAATTGATACGGAATCGTTGCGATGATACGAGTTGCGACACTGCTCTGCAATGTATTGGAACACCCTTTTTTACGATCTGGCACTCCTACAACATCTAAGGCTCCTCTAACGATGTGATACCTAATGCTGGGTAGGTCTTTGACCCTTCCGCCTCTTACGAGGACCACTGAATGTTCCTGCAAATTGTGGCCAATACCTGGTATGTAAGCCGTTACCTCAAATTTGGAGGTTAATCGAACCCTGGAGACTTTACCTAGGGCAGAGTTGGGTTTTTTCGGTGTAGTTGTGAGATAGTTGACAGCTATAACGTCGCTATACAAAACCTTATGTGAGATTCGCATCTCATACGGCTCCTCATCATTCAATTACTGTTGGGGGGTCACTGACTCCTTCGATCCTTTCTTCTTTTCACTTGACGGTCTTACAACTCTTGTGTTTGGTCTTTTCTCTCACTATTGTTCTGACTTGCAACATTACACAAGAAGGTGAGGGGAAAGGGCATTGGGAGGTTTATCAATGGTGACACTTGTGCTCTTGCCCTTTCCCCTCACCTTCTTCTGTAATGTTGCAAGTCAGAACAATAGTGAGAGAACTAAACACCAACATGTATCAGGTTGTTTAAATAAGAAGAGAATAACTTACATTTATAAAGGTCCACTTTGTTTAGGGAACTTGCCATTAATATAGTCCAAGAACCATGGATAGTCTCTACATGCATCCTTACCATGGAGCTTGTCTATCCACTCATTGGAATATATCCCAATCTTCTCTCTCTCAAACTCCACCCATGCATCACTGGTAGATGCTTGGGGTATAGACCATTCTTGAGGGTTCCCATCCACCATCTATACATTATTGAGTCCACTGACCCAAATATAAAATACGAATCATACACCCATAAAACTTCATTGTTAAATACTTGTGTAGTAGGCATTGCACTATACATGCAAAATACCACTACTCCTCTCCGTCATTGTGGCTTGTATGGTTGGCTTCCACCACATAAATGCTTTGCCAAAGTGCTCTTCTCAAAAAACTTATAATGCCTCTCTAAGACATAGGCCATAATCGCGTGCAACAAGTGTGTGGATCTTGATCATTAAGTTCTCGGCCTCCATCTTTTCTTCCAAACTCAATACACCCGTGCACTGCAAGCATTAGCAAAATTGCACTCATATATATGATCTAGTTATCTAATTATACCGTATCCACCTTGTCATGGAAACCTTGCCCTTGGCCAATAAGTCCACCAATTGAAATTTCCTACAATGGTTCATTGGATATAATACTAAATAACCATCCAAAAAACCAGTACATTCAAAATTAAACAATAATCACTCCAGAGGACTGATGCATGCACGTGCAACCTTGAGAAATCTAAAGGGGGTCATTTTGCACCCCTTTTCTCCCCAACCCACAAATAAAATACACTTTTAGAAGAAGTCTTCACCATTCTTTGGATTGGCAATGATACGTATTTCCAAATCCTTCCAAACAAAAAAGTTTTCAATTGTACTTAAAGCCATGTCACAGCTTGCTTTCTACTCTGCTTATATTTAAAGATACTCTTTAGTTTCCTTAGCTAGTAAGATGTGCAATTTTTGGTGATACATTACATAAAACTTATCCTACAATACGCATCATAAAGACATATTTACTTCTAAATAGAATATAGTCAAGTCATCCAATGCATGTGTATTATAAATTACACTTATTGTCCATAGTAGTGAGCAAAGACATTAATAGTCTAAGACATCTTGAATGGTTCATGGCTATGCCACGAAGCCTCCTCTCATATTTTTCCCTATCCTCCTCATTGAACTTGTCCCCAACAAGGATTGTGGGTCTACAAGTGGAAACTTTTGCATCATGAAGATGTTGTGGGCAATGGCGTGAGGCCCATGGACTTGTATGACCCTATTTTTCTTAGTAATAATTTAGTAACCATTTGAAATTTAAGTGCAACAAAGATAATTTAAAGAAACTTACTTGTTGACCATGCCGAATACTAATAGAAACTCTATCATCTCTTGAGGATCAAAATTCACAAGCGTGCACTCAATCTTTGAGGTTGAGAATTCATCTAGATGCTCATGCAATGCCAATCTTTTCATGTGCGAACCAATGATTCCCATCCCACACAATGAACATTTTGTCCTCCATGTGCTTGAGCTCTAGAATGGATTTGATTTGATCATTGAAGGTGAAGGACATCACCAACTCTCTTCCATAAATACCACACGTATTGAAAGGTACAATATCTTGCCCAAGGAAACCTTCCAACACGATAGAATGTGCCACCAGATGTTGATAGACTCTTTCAAATATAGAAGTTATAAGTTCTTCCATAAAATTATTGTTCATTCTAATGGCTAGATTGACCAAAAGACAACAAAGAGGAATTCTTGGCAAGAGATGATTGTATGTCACAATATGTGCATCAATCCACCCCGATGAAATGTGACTATCAACCACGGATCCAAAGAGATCCCTCAATGGTTCATTATGGGCATTTTGTGACTCTATGGTTGTCAAAGTGGTTGCACCCATCGATGGAGCTATGCGTGAAATCGTCACCATAGACTTAGCAATTGCAGATGTCGTTGCTTGCAAAGAACCACTTCTTGAGTCATATTGATTGGAATTTCTTCCCAGAAATTGACTCCTTTGGATTGGACTCTTCTAATAATTGGGATTTGTTTTGGCAACAAAAGTGAGAACGAGGGAGTCAGAGTGCACTAGGTAGAGGTAGAGGTAGAGGTAGAGGGAGAGAGACTGTGTGTGTGTGTGTGTGTGTGTGTGTGTGTGTGTGTGTGTGTGTGTGTGTGTGTGTGAGAGAGAGAGAGAGAGAGAGAGAGAGAGAGAGAGAGAGAGAGAGTAGAGGAATAGAGACAAAAATAGAGGGATAGAAAGGACAATGTCGTATCATGGCACGTGAATAATGTGAAACTGAACATATATATCGAGTCACTCTTAATGCTACAATGTATATAGTGTGATATATGCAAGAACGGATTCCACAATTGCACTCGTGTACATACCTTACTGGATAGGCGAGGCCCATGACATGGAACTATTGCATGTTTTATCACATTGAAACATGCCTAATTTTCTTTAGAAATGTACAAATCTCAATTGTTTCAAAGTTGCACGCTCATTTAGCCTACAAAGTTCAATGCGGGAGATCTTGGCCAAAAATAGTAGGTTTCAGACACAAGCATAAAAGACATATCCAAAGAGCTTTCCAAGTAGAAAAATGAGACTCAATATGAAAATTTTCACCTAATGGTATTTTTCCATAAATTTAGAGATTTTTCCCAACTTGTTTGGGAATTTTGCGAGCAAAAAGGGGTGTTTTTGGACGAAAAAGGGCTAAAAATGGCCAAAAATATTCCCAAAATAGCAAAAAAGGCTCAAAAACCCACATCAACCATGGAGATTGTTTTACAAGCTGTAACTGAGTCTTTAGAGCCAATAGTGAGCTCTTTTGGACATATATAAGGGAGGTACAATCGTAGGGTCCGGTTGTAGTCCAGTGCTACTTCCACTCATGTTTGAAGTCGTGAGGCTATCAATAAGGGTTTCCCCTCTTAAAATAATGACTAAGTCTTCTCTAATGAAGTGTTAAATCTACCATGAAATGGTCACGATGAATAATTGAAGCATTTGTTTAGGGTTTTTATTAGGGTGAAAGAGCACTGCATCTGTGCAATTGGGAGCGAGGCTATACCTAATCTTCACACACATAAGAGTTTGAGTTAAAATTGATTTTTTTCAAAGTTAAACTTTCATGGCTGGAGTTTTTATCATTTAAAGTGTGTTTTTTTGTTCGAATCTTCTACGACTCGCTTGATTTTGTTGTGAACTCTCACAATTAGAGGCCCACTACTTTCCTAGCTGCACTATGCACTTCTTGATGCATTTTTGGTGAACCCGACATGATGTAGGCTAGGGTGAGGGTTCTAAATCTTCTTTGAAGGTCTCAAATCAATGCTTTAAAGCTGTGGAACAACAACAGCAATATGGGGTGCGGTTTGATCCCATCACAACGCAAATGTTTCAAGCCTTTGGTGTGTTTATGTAGCAACAACAAGCTACTGTAAGGAGGGAGCAGACCAATATAATGTTCAGGATGTAACAAAGTATCTTTGTGGGTATGTAAAGGAGATGGAGCTGCATTTAGCACCCGAAGCAAAGATGGTACAACGTTTTGAGCTAGTTGTGGTTGAGATCAGAGAGAATTTAAGGAAAATTAGAAATGATAATGGGGGAACTTTGGAAGCATTCAAATTAGCCTTGAAGGAAGAGTATTTCATGGAGGACCCTGAAAGGGTGACAAAGAGAACATTCCTAGAGTGGGTAGTTAGGCCAAAAGAGGAACTTTCAGCTAACGAACTTCTAAGGGAATTTGAAAGGCTCTATGATCAATTGTCAAGGACTGAAAAGGCTACCCTAAACTTAGATAAGATAGACCTCTTTTTGCAGGCTACAAGGAAAGAGATTCAAGAGAAGTTAGAGTTACTAT
Source organism: Adiantum capillus-veneris (assembly GCF_014529385.1). Classification (NCBI taxonomy): domain Eukaryota; kingdom Viridiplantae; phylum Streptophyta; class Polypodiopsida; order Polypodiales; family Pteridaceae; genus Adiantum; species Adiantum capillus-veneris. The sequence goes on from NC_140943.1 coordinate 77,877,230, forward strand.
TTGAGGAAAAATATGGCTTGAAGACTGATGGAATGAGGTTGAAGATGCAGTATCACTTCTAGCTAAGTGACAATGATGAAGACATAAAATGATAGTCAACACTCCTCAAGCCTCAAGTGTTCCTGAGAGTCCTATAAAGCCTGTTATTGTGGTTCCAAAGAGTGAAAAAGACATCTTAGATGACATTGTCAAAGAAATGCAAGAATTGAAGTTAAAGCTTATAAGGCTAGAAGAGTCAATCGTCATGCCAAAGGCTATAGGTCAAAGACCTCAAACAAAGAAGAATTTGTAAATAGATGTGCTAACCTTAGATATATTTTCAATTAAGTGTTGGTAGAATCTTAGCTTTTAACTTTGAGTCTTTGTAAGTTAATTGGCTTGTACCTCTTCAAAGTAAGTTATCACGTGCCCCTTGTAACGAGATGTAAGAGGGAGAATGGGATGAATGAAGGGTTTTGGCTATGGAATATCTCAGTTTTTTTCTATTCTCTGTATTCAATCTCTATCCTATTCCCCGACCCTTGAACAGATACTCAAACTGTGTTAATTTTGTGATGAATTACTGTAATGTCTTGATACATGATTCAATTGTAATTCCCTATCTCCAATGCCTCAATAACAATTGGCATATGGTGCGATAGTACTAACCATGGAAGGAGGGATTGTGAAAGTTTCAAAATGCTTTGATGAAGGATCTTGTTTTCTTTAAAGATGGCAAGACTCACTTAAGTAAAATAGGTAAGCTCTTGGGAACAAAAATTGGAAAAGGTTGGATGAAGAAGCTAGTTGAGGACATGGCTACTAGCTATGCCATCTTGATGGTTGATGCAGCCGCATATGGGTTGAAGGTGGAGCTTTTTAACAAGAAAGGAGTCAACTTTGGAGAAGAAGCATCATCTGATGATATTAGAGACTTCTGGCCATTCGCAATTGAATCTGATATGAAGGGTAAGATGACTAAAGAGGTTTTGCATGAAGCTGGAGATTGCAGTCGGCTAGAAATAGGTTGGAATGACCCTGTGGATTCTTTGTCGATGCATGCATACATTGCCAAATGTCAAGCCAATGAGGCTATTGTTGGAGGGGATAAGGGTCCTTCAAAAAGCACCACAAGGAGTGGAGGTAGAACCTGACAGAGTGTCACCTAAATCAAGTTCTCTAGAAGGGATGCCTACACCTAAAGTGCCTATGCAATAAGCTACCAAAGAAAAGAAAAAGGAAACAACCAAACGTAAAGCAAAGAGTCCAGCTTAGAAGAACCAATCTGATATAGAGGCAGCAAAAATTTTGAAAGAGAGGATTTTGAACAGTAAGGTGGAGTTTACCTTGGGTGAGGTCCTTGGAATATCAAAGTGGGAGTTCCACGAAGAAATAATTGATATTATAAAGAGAAAGAGATAGTATGTTACTGAGTCTATCCATGTAGAGAGTGAAGGAGAGACTTTAAATCGACACGGAGTACAAGTCTATGGCAATTAATGTGGTGAGACTATTGGATGCTACAAGTCTAGGGGAGGAGTAAAGCAGGTTCTCTTCTTGGATGATTAAGATAAAGTTGATACCACTCACAAGAGTTATTACTCAAAGAGTCATTGGGCAAGAGGAAATACTGAGACCTTGGTTAAAGTGGGAAATTTGGAAGAGCCATACATTGCACTGCTAGATCATGGATAAGAAATTAACCTCACGTCAAAGAGTCTATATCAAAAGGGAAAATGGCCAATTCATATAAATCATGGATGGATGATCCGTGCACCAAACAATTCATCAAGGGATTTGTACGGAGCTTGTCCAAATGTAAGAGGGGTGACTATAGGGAATGTGAAAGATGACCAAGATTTCTTATTCCTCGAGATGTTTACATACCCACTTATCCTTGGCAGCCATACATCACTGCTACTCAGATGGAAAAAAGGTGATCGATGATGGGTCAGGTTATGCTAGGATAAGGAGCAATAATGGGAAGAGTACGGCCCAATTTCTTACTATTTGTGTGGACCATTAAAAGTAATTGTGACACTCTTAGAGAGAAACCCTTGCCAGGCTCTTGCCACCATGATGAGTGAAAAGTTTAAGGACTACAAGGATATGAGGGGTTTTGGCCATGTACCATTTTAAAGCGGGATTAGGGTGGTACAAGAAGAGAAAGGTTCTCGCATGATGTATATGAAAAGGAGGTTTTTTCTACAAGATTTGTAGGATTAATGGACTATGGATCTATCACTTTTACAAAGTGTAAGGACTTGAAGCGGGGTGAAAGACAACATGTATATACAAACTAGTGCATTGACTTGTTATAGGATTTTATGATAAAGAGCTAAAAATATAAAAAAGTAAAAATTAATAAAATAAAATAAGTGTCCCTCAATTATTGATTATCATGGTAGATTATTATGAATTAAATTTTCTATTGTAAAGAAAAATAGATATAATAGATAAGAAAAAATTCATCTTGAGGGATTGATTGGATTTTTTTGAGTTTTGTTAGAGTGGAGTCACACCTAACTTGGAGAGGCTTGGATGAGAAGATTTATTTATAAAATAAAGAGTAGGCATAATGGTAAGAATATTCATGATAATGGTGAGTCAATGTACATAGCATATTTAAGCAAATAACACACACCTTGATATAAATATGTAAAACAATACCATAATAATAATAATAATAATAAGACCTATATTTAAGCCCTATATACAATGAAATATTTACACAAAAATGGGTCAAAATATATTTTCTACTTTATTTTTGGCTCAACTAGCCCAGTTTCTAGGTAGTTGAGGTTTTTTGGGAGATATAAATATGTAAATAAATACCACAATAATAATAAGACCTATATTTAATTCCTATATACAATGAAATATTTACACAAAAATGGGTCAAGATATAATTTCTATTTGATTTTTGGCTCACCTAGCCCAGTGGCTAGGTAGCTGAAGTCCCCTAACTCACACACGCCTATGTATGGTGGAAAGGTGAGGATAGACACACTGTTTAGGTGATTTTGGTAGGGTAAGGTATCTCACTATGGCAAATACAGGTAGCCAAAAAAAGGCTATCATTAGTCCCCCCCCCCCCCCCCCCCCCAGATAATGGTACATTCATGTACCATTTATTCGATCACACAACATGTAGATCTTGTAACGGATAGCCAAAAAACGGCTATAAATAGAGAGAGAGAGAGAGAGAGAGAGAGAGAGAGAGAGAGAGAGAGAGAGAGAGAGAGAGAGAGAGAGAGAGAGAGAGAGAGAGAGAGAGAGAGAGAGAGAGAGAGAGAGAGAGGATGTAGAATAGAGTTTATGCTAGATAAATTGGGTAGAGAGATGTAGAGAGGTAGATATTAGGACTATATGGAGATTAGAGAGAGATTAGGCCAATACTTACAAACTAATCTCGTGTAGATATTAAACAAGAGACCATGAATGAGAGACCATCTATTGGGGAGTAGCCCTTGTCCTCTTCCTTTGGTTGGTTCACATCGGAGTTGGCCCCTACACTAGAGTGGCTGTCTCCTCTAGTGCATTGGGCTCTTGAGGCGATAAGTTAAAGTGATAAATTTAGGCTTATCTATAGTTAGATAAAGGGGCGAGGTTGAGTGAAGCTATATTTTTTCATCTATAGGTATGGTCCTCTTATGATTTAGGTGAAGCTGGTCCAACTACTTAGGTTTCTTATCCAACGATGGATCCGAAGCTACGACGTGCACTCTCTTTGCAAGAGGAGTATCTAAGTTTGGATGCAAGGTTTGTTTGGTCGTTATATTCCACAACATCTAGCCGCTTATTGTCTTTCACAATAGACCACACCATGGCGGAGTGAAGGAGGGATACCATACATCCAAAGACTTTCATCGATAGTATTCCCTTCTACAGGTCTTCTTACAAATCCACACCATTCCTTTCTACTCATGCTTTGCCTGAGCTTTATCGACAATCCATGGGTGGTCAATGAATACCTTCAATCAATGCTCATATACATTCCTTTGAGGGTAGCGAGTGTTGTGATAGGTGGAGCAGTGAGGGCACTTGTTGGGACGTCTGTTTTGTTGGTGGCAAGGGGATATGATCACCTATTTTGGAGCATATTTCTTTAACTATAGAGAATAAGGATTATGACAAGTTTGTGCTAGATAGACATGGGCATTACTATAGGGTCAAGTATGGTAGCGAGGTTGTTTTTGGCACTACAATCCTCTTTTCTTGGTGCTGGTTTGTGGTGTTGTAGAGGCCAACCCCGCAATCCTTCACATAAACTGGTGCCCCCACGGAGGAGGAGAGAGTATTGTTTTGCTGCTTTGATTTCCACGTTGGAGTCCACTCGGGAATCATCTCTAGGACTTCCCTAATCTTGGTTTTAAGATGATTTTGCAAGATTTTGAGCACTTGAGAACGTATTTGGAGGCATGTGACCATGTATTTGAGATTTGTGGACAACTTTGATGACTATAAGCAGGGTTTGCTCTCCTGGTTGGCTTGCCAATATAGACACTTTGAGTTCTTGAAAGTACTTCAAAAGCTGCTTATGGATGATGCTATGTATGACATATGTGGTAGTTGGGAAAAGACAAAGGATCCTCTTTTGGAGTCTAGCAAAGGTCTTGCAAGTGGACAATCAGGTTATGTTAATGAATATGCATCTCTATGGGATAAGGAAGACATTGTCGTTGATAGTACATGCAAAAGGGATGAGGTCATGCAAATTGTGAATGTGAACTTCCAATATGAAGAAGATCATTTGGGTAAGCCTATGGCAAAGTATGAATTGTGGAAGCTTGAGGTAGGTCTTTGTGACCAAGAAGTCAAGTGTGATAATGAAGCATTGTGTGATTCTATGGAAGATGAAACTATACATGAGATGGATACTTGTCAACTGGATTTGTATGCTACAAATTCTCTCATGGATACTTCTTGGTGATGAAAGTGATGATTTTGATGACTTGATGCTGATTTGGAGTCCTTTTCCATGAATGATGTTAAGGTGAATGAAGACTATGTCTCTACATATGGGTTATTTGATGAGCTCCCCGTGGTTATCGATAGTGATAAATTTCTCATGCTAAACATGATGCTTTGGTGTCTCATGCCTCTTTTGATAATGCAAAAATTGAGATCTTTGATGATGATGGTGTCACATGACGATTATGTGTGTACGTTTGGCTTGTTTGATGAGATAGAGGATATTTCTAATGATGTTGAGCATAGAAATAAAGAGCATGAATTCTTTGAGAGTTTTAATATGGTGGAGGATATTATGTGAGATCCAAATAAATAAGCGAGATTCTATGAGGTATGATATGGTTGTGGTTGGTGTGAAACAAGGCTTTGATAATAGTTTGCATCTAGTTATGCCAAGCAAGGATGATATGGATTGTATCATGAGTGAGAGATGCCATGATGTTTATGTGATAGATATATTGAGTACCTTTAAAAAATGTTTTGATGCATCCTTAGAATGTGTTTATGATCACGAGGCCAATAGTTTATGGGAGATGAATAGCTTTGACCGGCATTGTTATGTACATGGTTGCAAAATGGGTGTATGGTCTCTCTTTTATGATGAAGTGTATGGTAGATATGCTGGGACGTATCACGCTGATCTTCATGATCTTGAGAATTGTTTTTCAGACGGGAAAGTGCAATTCTATGTGTATGATAGGGGTAAGCTGCAAGTCTCCAATGTGCCGGCCTTTTGGCATTTTGGGTTGAAAAGAGTCTTTGAATGGTTTATTTTGTGTGGTTGGTTGCTAGATGCAATTTGCATATGGTCGATAAGAGAATATAGTTTGTTTCTATCTCTCCTTATGTGCATATTCTCTTGCATACACTGTAATCTTTGAAGGTGCTTATGAGAAGTGGCAAAATGCATATGGAGCACTTGAAAGTGTTCCATGCTTGTTGGGGGGGCAATATGTGATGTGTTTTGGTGGAATGGTGCGGGCCACCCCAAATACTTTGAGAATTGTTTTTAAATGATTTTTTAATCCTTGTATGTACATCAAGCATGTTTGTACAAAGTGTACAAAGGTGGTGTGTGCCAGCTGTCTCTACACGTGCGGGCTAGTTGTGCGGGGCACATAGTTTTATTGTTTTTGTACATAGAGGTGTGGAGACTTCAAGGAGTGGTTTAGAGATTTAAAAATATGAACAAAAAAACTGAACTTTTATGAGCTTGGGGTCGTGAGTGAAGAGGGATATTCGACTGCTGCTCTGAAGAAGAAACTATGTGTTGCTGCAGCCTACGGTGAAGGGTGGGGGTTTTGTTGTAGATGTTCCCCTCTTGCCTTGCGAGATCCTAGTGTGTTGAGTTGAGAGTATGTCTCTCCTCAATGGATAATGAAAGTGGGTGCTTAGCTCTTCATATTGACTTCTCTTCATCTTGGTTTGAGATATGGCAGCCATGTTGTGTATAGTTCCCTTTGGTGCAGCTAGTCGAGGGTAGACTATGAATTGCAATTCCTTGCTTGTACATACGCAAAAAGGCAAAGTTTTTCCCAAATATTCCATCAATTTTTTTGAGTCTCTTTGTTGAAATTTTTGGGTTTTCAAATTGTTCTTGATTTGGATAGGTTTGGTTCAAGCTATGTGTATATATGGGAGCGCCTATGGAGTCTCTACTAGCACATGGAAGGGCGTTTAAAAAGAAATGAAGCCCTTGGTTTTATGAGAAAAAGTGCAGAGATTTCCATTTTTTTTCTTTAATTTTTTCCTTTGAATTTATTTGTTTCCTTGCTTACTTTAGTGCATCCAAGTATAGTGGGAGTTGTAGCGGTGTAGAGGGAAGCTAGTCGAAGCTAGTTGGGGCTGAGTGCGAGTGAGGCTGTCAAAATTTGTGAGAGAAGATCATCCCATATTATCTTAAGAGATCTATTCTCTTCATACTCTTTTCTTGGTGTTGGTTTGAGGTGTTGTAGAGGCCAGCCCCCCAATCCATCAGACCGTGTTTGACTACCTCTCGTGGCTCAGGTTGGTGTTGGTTTGAGGTGTTGTAGAGGCCAGCCCCCCAATCCTTCACAACATGTTTGACTACCTCTTGTGGCTGAGGTTGGGGGCGGCTTCAACTTCTTTTGCAATTGATACCTCCTCTTGAGTTATGATTGGAGTAGTTGATACATTTATTTTCACCTTCCTTGGAGGTGGAACAACAGGAACATCCTTCAAGCTTCAAGTCGCTCACTTCGAGGCCATCGTGTTGAGATAGAAAAATGGGAAAGCTTCATCATGAAAAGTAGAGTTGTTGCTTCTTGCTTGCCGAGAAGATGGAGAGAGAGAGAGAGAGAGAGAGAGAGAGAGAGAGAGAGAGAGAGAGAGAGAGAGAGAGAGAGAGAGAGAGAGAGAGAGAGAGAGAGAACTCAACAATCCAATGGACAACATGATGGTGGTAGAGATGTAGTTGGAGATGGGTTAAAAGTGAGAGTTTAAAGGAGAGAAGTTGAGGGTGAGAGGCTTACAGGAGAGAAGATGCCTCCGGTGTCAAGGCAAGCGAGCTTTTGCTTCTAAGAACTTATGTGTGTCTTCAAAGTGAGGGGAGAGGGGTCTCTATATAGGCTCTCAAGGCCAAGAGAGAGTGCTAAGAATAGCAAAAAGTAAGGATTTTTTTTTTCTCGTATTCACCTTTTTTTTTTGCACACACGTCCTTATGCGCTATTTTGAGACTCTAATTTTACGAGAAGCTTGTTTAGTTTGAGAAAAAGAAGAAAGAATCTCTAATCTTGCCTTCTCTAAAAATACTCTTTTTTTGTTAAAAATACTCATTCTTTCCTAAAAACACTCTTTCTTTCTTAAAAATACTCCTTTCCTAAAACTTAGCCAAAAGTTTCTCTTTCTTTCTTAAGGGTCAACTCTTATTTTTAAACATAGTCTTAAGACTTAGATTATTCATAGAAACTTATTGTTTCTAGGTGAGTAAGGGCTATAACTAATAGTCTCGGAGTTCAATTTTTAATCCACTTACTTCATTAAAATCTCCCTTAATTAAGAAAAATGTGAATCTCAAATACTCTTGCAAAATAACTCAAATAGTTTTTATTGGTAAATCTTGGATATGTTACATTGCCTCATGAACTATAGTGCATGGGAGTTTGTCTGGCCCAAGCTTCGAGTTTTTGTATGTGGGATTAGCCCATTTCCGCTTCATTGCTCTTTTCTTGCATGTACCACTTTCACTCTACACTAGCAATGTTTCCACCACCATAACTCCATTCAGGATTTGCAACCTGATTGGTTGCAGTGCGTCATACACTTGATTACTTATTTTTTGAAAATTTATTTTTATACTCCTTCAACCATTGCATGGAGAAACACTCATTGGAGGTAAGCAATCATGCAATGCTTCCTTGACATACCCTATTGATATTTGAAGTTATTAAAACAATGCTTATACATCAAGCATCTACTAAGAATTTACAAGTGACACCAAATCCCAAGCCGTCCAGTTTCTATCTGCCTCATTGTGAATAGAAATTATTTTTTAAACATAGCCTCAATGGCTACCCAAGTCTGTTGTATAATTTTCTTCTCCTTGAGAGACATCCACCATTTATAGGCCTTGCCTTCTAAAATTAGACTTGTTTGTTGTTCCTTTACTGCATCCAGAGTATGTCATAAGTTGTGAATCCTTTCAGACTTGCTAAGAAAGATATTCATTGCATCCTTATTGTGCTCTCCTTCCTCTCCCTAAAAAGTTGGTAGCTATATTTTTCAACAACTCGTCCACCCTCCGCCGTCCACCTCCTTTGGAGTGAGAGAGTGTAGAGAATCCGGAGGGGGACCTTGTCCCTGACTAGAAGGACCATGTCCCTGATCGGCTACGTGCTCATGCATTTGTGTATCAACAAGGCCCTTGGCTTGTTGCTGCATAAATTGTACCACTAAAGTGGATAATTTACTAGCATTTTCATTTAGTGATGAAAAATTATTTTCCATCACAAACGTACGTGCTTGAAGTGCTCAAAATTCCTAAATATCGAGCAATTCATAAGCGTCATCTCCTCCCGTAGCTTTGCGGGTACGCTCCATGCGAGTATCCAATCGCAAGCTAGCATTGGGAGGATCAAGTGTATGGTGCTTGAAATCAAAATTCATATTGATATCAGAATCATGGTGACATTGTGCAGTGCTAGTAAGAGAAAAAAGAATACCTAGATTCAAAAAAAGCTCGTAGCTGTAGTATACACCATAGAAACCAATAATTAGCCATGCTATTTATGCCCAGAATCCATAAATGGTGGCCGATTTGTAAGTCAAGTTGCACAATTGCATTGCTTTAGGGGTTTTAGTATACTTCTATATTGATCGATTCAAAGGGATCATTGTTTAGATTTGTAGTTATCTATATACCAAAAATCAAGAATTAGTATGCCACCAAATAGGTTTGATTTGACTTGAAATTTCTATAATTTTTGAAAAAAAAAGAGAAATTGAAGGCCTTCAATCCACAACTTTGATTGTGCCTTCAATTTGCAAGTTTGATAGATAACCTCTCAATGACTGGCTTCAATGGACTAAGGCAAGCACTAGGGGAGTGTTAGACCCATGGGCAACTGCCCTTAACTTAGAACATTTTTTCCCTAAGGCCAAAGGCCTTTGGGCAAGTAAGTGTGCAAATAATGGACTCCATAGACGGCGATGGTGGGCAGAGATGCCACGAGAGAGAGAGAGAGAGAGAGAGAGAGAGAGAGAGAGAGAGAGAGAGAGAGAGAGAGAGAGAGAGAGAGAGAGAGAGAGAGAGAGAGAGAGAGAGAGAGAGAGAGGCAATGCTTGCAACCACTATATGGCTTCTTGGCCCAAGATCTTGTGTGGAACCTTGCTCCCAATGGCCATGCACTTGTAAACAAGATCGACCCCGCAGGGTTTGATAGTGGTCGACTTACTCTCCCCCTCGCCGCCACAAGTGGATCTGCACATAGATGTTCCACGTGATTTTGACCTGCTGCCTAGCAGGAGAAGGTCTCCACAATGTTACTTTTCATGAGTATGAAAAAGTCGGTGGCTCCATGCCCCCCTTTCCCAAAAAAGAACATCTCTGATACTTGTGTGAGGCCCTGGGACCCCTTGCCTTGATCCTCTGCCCAACCTTCCTTTATAGGCCTTGCCCCTAGGATCCTATCTTCATTGGCAGCCATCCCTTGGCCTAGTCCTTGACCTCCAAGGTGGCCCTTGGCCTTGACAAGAGGCTAGCCCATTGGCTACAGGCCCTCAGGCTCGGGGTGAGCCCATATTGTCTCTATTGTTGGGAGGTGAGCCTGATGTCCTCCCATTACGTATCTAGGACTCTACACCGATGGTGACTCTGTCCGCACACTCGTATTAGTGTGGGCTTGTTGATAGTAGGACAACGGCTCTTGTCGTAGAGTCTAGCCCACCCGGGCTGTAGGTCCTTGGGATTGACAGTGAGCCCATATTGTCTCTATGGTTGGGAGGTGAGCCTAATGTCCGTCCATTATGTATCTAGGACTCTACACTGCTAGCAACAATGTCTGCACACCTATACTAGTGTGGGCTCCTTGGTATGGGACACCGGCTCCTCTTGTAGTAGAGGCTATCCCACTAGCTACATACCCTCAAGCTCGAGGGTGAACCCATATTGGCTTTATGGTTGGGAGGTGAGAGTGGTTTCCACCCCACATGTATAGGAGTGAGTCTCATTTGTGATCTTCTTGTGTGATCACCACATTTTTTACTCTACATTGATAGCAACTCTGCCCACACAACCGTAGTCATGTGGGCTCGTTGGTTTGGGACATTGGCTCTTGCTATAGAAGCTACTCCACTAGTTGCAGGTTCTCAGGCTCAAGAGTGAGTCTATATTGGCTCTAAGGTTGAGACCATTGTATCTTTATCTTGTATTGGGCACCCATTGATCACACATACCCCACAGAGTTCCATCTAGTAACACTTTAGATTCAATTTAGTATCCCTTTTTCTGTACTCAGACATGGTATGAGATTCACACCATGTAATAGATTGGTCTCATAGGTCATTTTGTTCTTTTGAAGACGTTAATATATCATTTCATCTCTCTCTCTCTCTCTCTCTCCCTCTCTAGACAGAGACCACTAGAGTTATACATCAAGATTTGATTGAACTAGATACCAGAAGCACATGGATATAGTCGGTACAAGAGTTGGAACAAAGATGGATTACTATAGAGAGCATCTCCTCCAACTAAGAGCGGATGGGTAAGTGATCAGACCGGCCTATATGGACAGTCATTTATCCTATGGGATATGATGTGCTATTGGTCAAATGTGCACATCATTGCATCAGCTAGAATTGAGATTGGCAGACTCGAGGGATTCACTATGTGTAAAACTACCATATCACATGCGTTCAAGACATGTTTGTAAAACCCCTTATCTATGAATTTTTTTAGGAATATAATATACCCTTTTCTTTTAAAATTTATAAGTTTTTTTCAAATTTGAAAAAATAATGCCCTTTTGTATATATATTTCTGTAAGTTTCAAGAACGTTAAATACCCTTCTGTTGAACTCACATGATAGGTTAAATTTTTATTAGGTGACCTCCCCGGGCTGGAAGATTAAGGAGAGTACCAGCAGAAGCCAGGATATGCTAGTTATGTCATATAGAGCCAGAGACAGAGGTACATCACATTTGTCATTGTGCGGTATACTATGAGAGACGAGGGTCCTTTCACTATCTATTTAGAGAGGGCTTTGGATTGTTGTCTAGAGTCATGAGGTATCAGGATTAAAGATGCCTTGGGTTGTTTTTGCTAGAGTTGTGCATACACAAGGAAAGTCTCTTGAGGAGACCAGGTAGTGGGACACATTCACAAAGGGAGATCATTGACTTATTTAGAGTAGGGACTCAGTATTGGATTGAGCATACTTCACAACAGACTTCCAAGCCCAGTTTCTACTAGAGGTATTAGTGGACAGAGCCACTGAGCTCAAGAGAGCTAGATGCCCATGTCTACAAGGGCAACCACAACATTAACAGATGCTCCACCAGAGAATCAAGACTATTCTTGCAGGACATGGGAGATGTCCAGTATGACTATTTATAGAGACAGACATGGACAAAGATCTGCAGTGATCAATGCAATACTTTCTTGGACAACTCTCGATGTCAGGCATCCCTCGGGCATGGATGATGATGATGATGATTTTCAGGCTGACAATTTTAGTCTTTTAGTCTTAGTCTTTCACTTTACTTCATTTTATTTTTGTACCCAAACATTGGATTAGATCCACAAGGATTGTATCAGTTTGGTCTCAAAGGTCATTTTGGCTTTTAAAGATGTTTAGTAAAAAATTTCATTTCATTTCTCTCTCCTTCTCTCTCTCTCTCTCTCTCTCTCTCTCTGTGGAAATTTCTTATACTACATTTTTATAGTTCACATCTTTATATTTCAGATCCTAGAGCATCCAAGTAAGGTTTAATATGCCCTTGCAGAGCATTAGGAAATGAAAGAAAGTCTTCTACCACTTTTTGTTTTAACATACCCCAAGGAAATTGAATAACCTCAATAAAATTATCAAACACTAAAGCATTTTTAGCTTTCCATATATTGAAAGAGAGCATCTAGATTCTGATGTACAAAAGGCATAAATGACGGCCAAGGTCCTCTACTTCACTAAACCAAACAACAAATTGAACCTATTTGTTTTAACCTGCCAACATAGCATACAATAATCCAAGAGAGCATTCCACCAAACCTTTACAATCAAGGAAAAGATGTTTCATAGTTTCTAGTTTTTTACATCTGATACAAAGGACATTCATTACCTTTTCCCTTGCCAAAAGTTCTCCAATGGGGATTGCACCAGTGAAAATTATCCATAGAAACACTTTATGCTTAAAAGCACAATGAGCAATCCAAATATCACTAAGCCTCTGCAACCACCATTGTTTACAATAAGTTAAACCCCAAGTCCTATTACATCTAATATGGATTGTTGTTTCTAAAAGGAGCATTTGGTAAAATGCCCAAGGATGAGAAGTCCAACAGCTAGCTAAGGAGTTGGGTAGCTCCCAATCTTTGAATTTCTATGTAGTGTCTTTGTTACATGGAATCTGAAGGTTGAAGACACAAGCTGATAGCAGCCCCATGGAACTCTAAATCCATTTCCTAGCCCATTAGGAAGAGAATGGGATCTAGGAGGGCCTCTTCATTTGGCACTTTAAGGAATTCAAACCTCTAGTATTAAGAAAGCACTTAAAGGAAAAATTTTAAATTCAAACATAGAAAATGGCTAGTTTATTTGAATTCCAATTCCCCCCCCTAAAATGAAATTTAAAATCTAGCAGACAAAAGTATATCATGTAAAAAATCTACAGAATGATCTTGGCGTGTAGATATAGATCCACAATCTCCGCTCAAATCGGAGATTTTATGTAGGAGTTATGGAAGGCCAAAAATCATAAAGTTTCCCACCCCCTTGTGGGAGTAAAAGTGCATTATTTGACCACTCTTACACCTCTCTTACACACCCACCATTCTTGCACACATGGCGTGCATCTATACGTCAAAATGTTAATCACCTCCATAATCTCATGGCAAACAAAGAGGCCCTTTTAGACCCCATCCTCTTCCTAATGTTGTAAGTTCTTCTGGCCAGCAAAAAGGCAACTAGATTGTTGTTAGATTCCACAACTTGATCTATGGAGTTGAACCCCCTTTTAAAGGGGTAAGAGATTTCCTACCTAATAGAAAAGTAGGAGCTCTCTTGAAAACAAAGATGCAAAACCAGGATTCATCATCCAATGAATTGCCACTATACCTTAGTCTTCCAACCCACACCAATTTTGCACATACTTGTTTCCAAGATTAAACAAACATATTTTTTGTTTTCCCACACAGTTTAATAGGAGCAGTAGCAGACACTTTTTCCCACAGATATCCCATTGGCCATGAAAATACACAACAAATTTATCAAATAAAATACCATAGTAATTGAGACCAACATTTATCAAAATTTAGCATGTGTTTTAGTAGAGTATCTCTTCTAGCAAGCTTATGAAGTTTCAAGTTCAAGATGCCTAGTCCACCCATGTATGCATGTTAAAAAATTGAATCCCAAGCTAACTAGGTTTTGTGAGAAGATCCCAACAAAAAATTCAAGTACATGGATCTCATCAAGAAGTAGTATGAGACCAGTCAAGAAGTAGTAAAAAGTACAACAAGTAAGATATTAGTATAGCTTGCAGAATCATGACTCTAACATGAAAGGACCACTCATCACAATACCACTTAACAACTTTAGTGCACACTCTTTTCTCTACCCAAGCAATCAACTGTTTGGCTGATACATCCACCCCAATTCGGTATCCTAATTGTCTAAAGATTGTACCCTTGGTTATCATTTTTCCCCTCCAAATGTGGGAGTTAGAATTCTCTGGTGATACATCTATCAGACTAGATTTCCCTAGGTTGATTTCAAGACCAGCGGTCAAAGAATATGCATTGAGGTAATTCATGCATTTCCCAATATTGCATTATCTTCCTATAGGAAGGTAATGGTATCATCTGAAAATCCTAATGCAGCCACCTGTTCACGCCCTACTTTCAATCCTTTGAGATTACCAGCATTGGCTTGAGCAGTTAGGAAGCAAAATAAAGGATGAGTTTCTATATAAAAAAGTAATGGACTGAGAGGACACCCTTGCCTTACAAATCTACCAACATTAAAATCATCAGAAAGTCTTCCATTAAGCAAAAATTGACAGGTTGCACCCTCCCCTAACAACATAATACATGAAGCAATTGTTTTTACCAAAACCCAATTTGCTCATGACCTTAACCACATAGTCCCAACTAATTGATTCAAAAGCTTTGGAAAATTACAATTGAAATAACACCACTTTCTAGTTTCATTCGGGGAAATTTGGACTCTTAAAGGGGACCTATAAGAACACTTGACTTAGCCTCTCTTGTCCAAAGGGGGCAAACCGGTGAAGTACATAAATGCTTTGTTGAAACCCTACCAACCAGCATATCATTGGAAAGATCTTAGAAAGTAGGCTCTAAATCCCCAAACTCTGAAAAATTTGGAGTTGATTTGTAGAAGTTATGGCCTCCCCACTAAAGATGAAATGCGGGGAGAGATTATTCCATTTATAAGACGGAGTTCACATAAAAAAATGGAATCTTGTAGAATATAAGGAATCTCATGGCATGCTATATATTCATGGATAGATCTGAGTGAGTACATTGTAAATCCAATATGTCCAACAAGTTTGGATCTCATTTGTAATTTTTTTTCTGTACGCTTGTTTTGGACAAGAGGGAGAAAGTCAAAGTCCTTATAGGGCCCATTTGAGAGTTCAAAATTTCCCTAATGGTTTTCCTACTTGCTTCAACTCCCAACATAATAGTCAAAATGTTGTTTAATATAGATCTCCCCCCAATGAAACCAGCCTAGGCCTCATGCAGATGCTTCCTCAAGAAGGGTGAAATTCTAATTGCAATTGCTTTAGCAAACAATTTGTACATAACTCCCATCATAGTTATAGGTCTCCAATCTGATAAAGAGGGAAGAAATGTCTTCTTAGGAAAAAAACTTGATAGTCCCTGTTTCAATAGTGGATCCATACATTGGGAATGCTAGATGTGATTGATTACAGATACTATCAAAGACTTCAACTCATTCCAGAATACCATCACAAACTACTTTGTTAATCCACATGCCCTTGGGGTCTTGTCATTCCTTAACTTTTTGAGGGCCCAAAGCAATTCTTTTTCCTCAAACGAAATTCCATTCTTTTAGCATTATGCTCCTCTATGCATGGATTCACTATTGAAAGCATCAACTCAACAGATTGCTGCCTCTCAAAAGACATATCCACATGTTTATTCAAAATGTTTTCAAAGTGTTTTTTGCATTCTTGCATGACTACTCGAGGGTCAGAGTTGGTGTGCCCATCCTCCTTGACAATTTTGTGTATGCATTCCCTAGCATGTATAGACTATAGCTTTTTGAAAAACATTAAGAGAAATGTACATCTCTAAGCTCTTGTTGTCTGCATGGAAATATTGCTTTGCTAGCCAACACTGATTCAGATCCCTTAATCACCTGCCTTGTTGATTTAAGGCCCTCAATATCTATTTCCCTCAACTGAGATACATCCTTTTCCATAGTTCGTACTACATATTTCTTAGCCTGCACCACATCTTGTTTTTTCCCTCTAGCTATATTCTTATCTCTGTGTGTGTGTGTGTGTGTGTGTGTACTTGGCTCCTAAAGAGCTAGACAAATGGGGTGGGGGGTATGGTGTGAGCTCGAGATGGGGCGAGGGCCGTTTCAGACTGAATAGCGATGGCGATGGGGAAATTTGTGTGAGCTCGATTAATGCAATAGTAAAAATGGCTCCCACAAGTAAAATGGGGAAAAAAATTTGAAGTATTTAGTGTCGCTTAAGCTATACCATCGTTTATACGACACCTTTCAGTTTGAAAGCGTCACTACATACATCACAACGTGCAACTCATTTAGCAACGCTCTTAGTGACACTTTTAGTAATTGTTAGAGATAATTATTAGGTGTCGGTAAAGTGACACCCCTAAAGTTTGCAAGTGTCCCTAGTTATAAGGAGCCCTTGTAGTGTGGACTTAATTATGGCACTTTGCCTGTTAATTAAGTTCGTTTGATTAAATCATTTTAAACATTCAATATCTTACTCGATCCTTGATAGAGTAGTTGGTGTTATATCAAAAGCATAAACAATGATGGAGGGAAATGAATTCCAATTGACTAGCACGCCATGCATGCCATACAGAAAAGGAAAGTTGGATCCCTTGGCCTAGGTTAGTGACCCCCAAGGATACATCACAATTTGACCCAGTCATACATAAAAGGTGAGCTTATATCCCTATATTGACAAAATCCCAAATCTGGGTGCCAGTGCCCTTGATCCCAAATTAATGGGCAATACCTAGATATGGGTTAGAAGCCTTGCTTCTCATGAATTATGCCAAAACACTTGCTCTACTAGCTCATAGTCACGTATACTGATAGAGCAAGATTTCCCATATGTATCATGTATGCCCTCTTTGCTTGTGCCGTACCAACACCCACACCCATCGCAAAGTCTTCCCTCATGGAAGCTTCAATGCAAGATGCCTAAAATTGAAGCCTTGTTTGGCATAATTTTTTCAAAAGAATAAACAAGATGAAACCGATATGCTCATAGCCAACGAGCATTCCTGCTAGCTAGAGAATATGCTTCCTAAGCCATTCACAACCCTATTGTTACAAATTCAATTTGTGCTTGCTTATATACAGATGCGGCAATAATTGTATATCAATTGAGGAACATTGTAATGGGTTGACAACCTTGTTGTAACTTAACACAAGTCGTGCTTGTGCGAAATGATGTACAAACAAATTGTATATGTATAAGTCATAGGCACATGCAATTCTAGAAATGCACGATCAATGATGCTTGCCAATCCATGTAGAGAAATAAAATCGACTAATTTCAATATCAGTCTTGCTATAATGACACTCAAGCCATGCTTGAGAAATTCCAACAAACGGCCCCTTGGGGCCAATCACTGCACAAGGTGGAATCCACAAACCCAAACAAAATGCAAATGCTTGCATAACCAATACAAAATTGAATCAAAAACTTAAATATGAGTACCTGGAGTCTTCTCGAATGTACTATTATGCCATGCAATACGCCAAAGGATCCTCAACAGATACCAACTTCTGTTTGGAATCCTTGACTACTCTATCTTGTGGTTGCATCTTATACAGTCTTCAAGTCCATTCCCAAAGCTTTTCATGCTTATCTTGCTTGGAGAATGCGTTCTTGGGAAACTTTGGAATCTTTGACTAATCAAAGATGGATGGTCTCATCATGTTGCCTTGCATGTGAGGTACTTTTGCCAATTACTTCGATCATTGGAAATTGCCAAGCCTTGCTTGACATGCCCATGCATGATGCCTTGCACGGGTTAGCGGAGGTCAACAATCAGCTTGAATTATCTATCAAATACAATCTTGCCATGCCAACTATGCATGTCAAGCGATTAGTTTTCCTTGACCTCTTTTTGTAGAGATGTCGCTCAATGGCCATGAATTATGCAATCCGGTGCATGTTGATACTCTGAAATATCAAAATGTTGCATTGTCAAAGCCCTTTCAAAGTTGTTTTGCCTTGCTAAAAATGCAAGATTCGTTGCCTTGCCGGCTCGTGGCGGCCATAGGCTACCACTCTTGTGTGTGGAGAGCGCCCAAGTTGGGGCACCCAATAGTGTGTAAAGGAAATTAATGGAAATGGCCTATTAACTTTGAGAGTAGAAAAAAACTAGAGAAAGTACTTTTGTGAAATTACTTTGTGAGCATAGAGGGTGAAATTAATTGATGTAGCAACATAAACATAGCAATTAGTTAACTTGGCATGAACAATACTTTTGCAAGAGAGAGAGTTTAAAGGACATGACAACAGTTGAGGACTAGATTTATGTGAAGCCTCACCCCCTCCAATAGGCATTTGTATTATAGTTTCTCCCATGAAGAGAGAATTGGTCCAATACAGTCTTTGTGTCCCTTGTGACCTAGGTGATGCAATGAAGATGGAAAGTTTCATGCATCATGAGCATAACATAAACTTTGTGGAAAGCATTAAGTATACCACAAGGCCTCAAACACCTTTGAAGGTGGAGAGAGCTAGCAAAGAATGAGGGTAGGGAAGAGGAAGAAGAAACATTTCATAGGTGAAATAATTAGTTCCTGACTTATCATCACTCTTCTTGCTAGCATACATAATAGCATAGTAATGGAGATGGAGAAGATGGAAAAATTAAGCATTGAAGCATGGCTCTTGGTTGGATTTGAATTCCATAGCCAAGAGTATTGGTGTAGGCTCTCAATTTCTCCACTAGCTTGGACAAGGAGATGGAGATCTTGCACTTTTCACTTCACACAATGAGAGTGTGTGTGAGTGTGTGTGGGAGAGTATACCCCTCAAGCAGCCCCCTAGCTTGCTTTGGTCGACCCCCCCCTCATAGCTCATGATTTAAGATCATTAGACCTCTTTAGGCCTAGCCAATCACATGCAAGGTCATATCAAGAAACAAGGGTAGCCTTGGGACAAGTGTCCCCCTTTCCCCTTTGAGAGAGAGGACTTGATAAATGCTAAAACAATTGATTCAAACATTAATTCATCGTTGGAACCCTTGGGAGGCCAACCAATAGGCTTTAGGCACACGATGAGGGAAACATGAAGAGGAACTTGACAAGTGTACTATATGCTTTCTTTGAACCAAGCTTACCTTGTGTGAGGGTGTGTGTGTTCTCTCTCTACCCCCTCTTGTAGGACTCGCCCCCTCCTTGTAGGGATAGTTGTTGACTTTTGTGCACCTTACCTCCAAGCACCTTAGTCAGCAAGCATGACAAAGCACATCAATTTTGGGTAGTGTTCCCACAAGCACCTCAAGCTCCCTAGTTGGCAAGCACCTCAAGCAAATTAAGATTGGGCTGGCTTCCCACCTCAAGCTCAGCCCTAGCTTACCTAAGGTCAAAGGTGTTTTACAATAACCTTTGGAGGTCTTTAATTAATTTAACCCTAAGGTCTTTAAGCTCCATTGCTTAGTCTGCTCTTTGATAGACCATCTCTCCATTGGACCCCTTTACCATTGGCCCCGTGTTGGGATAGATCTGTAAGTACATGTCTATATTCTAACCCTTTTTTCTGTTTATTCTCCCACATTAAATGGTCAATTTAATATGAGAAAATCATTGGGTTGGCTAGATATTGGATTCTATGATGTTATCTCTCTCTTGAAATCATAGTCATCCTTGACTATGAGGTAGAAAAGATAAAGCCTTAGTCATTAGTCAATCTTTCGTAGTGGGTAGAGTATCCCATTTTACCATATGACATCTTTCCAAGATGGATGACTAATCCATTTGGTGCTTGGGAGACATAGTTGCAGCAAGCATGTCTACTCCATAGTCCATTTCATTCTCCCAAAGTAGAGTGACGAATTCCACTTGGTGTTTGAGAGACTTCGTCATCACAAACATGATTCTAAGCATGCATACTATTAAAATTTGTGCACAATAAAAAGAGAACTAGTATTATAAGACAAAAACATTGGTCATTCAAAATAAATCTATACATTTTCTTACTCTAATGTAGCATTGTAAGCATTGACAAGGTTCATACTATCCTTAAGCTGTATTCCTCCCGAAAATGCCAAAAAGTTGTTTTGACTGCTTTCTATCTTTCTAGGCCTTAACTAGCTCTATGTGCTAGAGAGGTGAAGCGCAGACTGATGCATCAACTTTGCATGTTTGGATGTTGTCAAAATTGGACTTTTATATCATGATTAGTTGTTGGTATGACTCTTTTTATGCATGAAAGAATCATGTCTTAAGAGTCACATGTGTATCAACTTCGATTGAGTGTAGGGGATATGTCAAACTCCAAGTGTGGGAGTTGGTTCAGTGTGATTATGATTTATGGTTAAGGGCTGAGATTCCCTCATGGATTATGGTTGTGATTTTATGGTGGAAGCTGGAGTGGCTTATGTTTTTTTTTTCTAGATTTGGTTATGCTGCCAAATTTTTTTCATCCATGTTATGTTCTCAAATGGTTATGCAGTGTTGGTCGTGCCTCACCCAAGTTGGGTGGAGTGCTCACCCATGTGATGTGACTGGATTATGGTTTATGGTTTTTGGGATTGGATCATGAAGTGATCTAGATGGTTTATGGTAGACGTGTAAGGGTAGAGACCCTGTACAATATAACTCCTTGGAAAAGATTGTTTGTGCATATGGGAAGTGCTATTGTGGACTCACATGTTATGTTTCTCATGGTAGCATCGCTACAAGACTACCTGATCTCCTACATTGCTTAGCCTTAGACTAAAGGGTCGTTGACATGGGCCTTTGCTAGATCGGGGGTGTTGCCTATGTATTCTTCTTTTTGTTAGGCTCATCTACACGATTAGTGCATCGGGGATTGAATGACCTACACGGATAACATGTGTGGGATTTTGCCTTGTCTTTGCCTAAACACCCGATGCTGGGCATCGAAGAGGCGTGGCACCTAAACTAGTATGGTTGGTGTTGATACCCTACCACCTACTAGTACTTGGGATCCTTTCGGAGTTCGGGTTTATGGAGGGAGGCGATGCGGCCTCAGCTTATGCCTGGCTAAAGTAGGTTGCAGGTGTTCTGGCTCGCTCCTGGAGAAGTGAAATTCTCTCTGTCCTTAGTAGTGGATCTAGATGGGTGGACCGGTCAATCCCTACACAGGGTCCGGTGCTCTTCTAGTTATTGTCATAAAACTTTTAATGTTATGGTATACCCAGATTTTATCATTGCATTAATACATGGTTGCCTGTTTCACTTAGATGGGGCATTAAAAGATTCTCTGTTGCCATTCTCTCACGTCTCTGTGCACTCTATTTCATCCTCCACTATATTCTCCCTCTTTCTCTTCCCGCAATGCAGTGCACACATATATTCACCCTCCACAATGTTATATTTTTCTTGAGTACGCTTTCATTCATAACACCCATTCAGGGGTAGCACTAGTCTCTAAGTGCCTCTGTATGCAGTCCGGCTCATGGCCTAAACTCCATGCTTGGTTGGGCGCTAAAAACTCCTACCCTATGTAAATGCTTCTGCAACTCTGATGTATATTGAAAATTGCATAAAGGTGTAAATTGTGTATTTTGTGCATAGACCCTTGGGGAGGGGTATCTCTCACCTGGTATCAAAGCCAATGCTTAAGGTTACGAGGATAGCCTAAAGCTTGATACTAGTTGGGTTAGTTATGCATCATATACATATTGATGCATGCTGTTTGAGAAAGAATATTTTATTCATGATGCATCTATAAATGACATTGTTTGATGGTACTTGTTTAACTTGTCTTCTTGGGTGGAAGTGTTTGGCTTTGTGAGTGCATGGATGTGGTGGGCGTCCGCAGAGAGTGCGAGGGAGAGAGAGAGCACGACACAGAATGTGGGTGGAGCTCCCAAATCTCAATGTGTGAGCACCATGTGAGAATGTATTTGAGAGCTCTTTATTCTTTGTATGCATAACGAATAAGGAGATAAATGTGGGTAGTCGAACACTGGTTGGCGGACAGGGGCAAAGCACGGTGAGGCACACCGCCTTTATCTAACATTCTCCCACTAAAGGCTATGTGCCGATAAGTGGCAAGAAGACTAACCTACAACTAGTATATACAAAAGGTGAGAGAAGACGACTCTCAACCTATGTCCACTAGCTCACTCCAGAAATGCTCTATTGTAGATGCAGCATGCATACCACTAGGGCTAGAGCTACAATGACACCTCATGATGCAGGTATCGAGTGACGACCTGCATGGCTCTACAATGCTATCATAATAACTAATATCTAATTCTCCTAAATGATTTTCTCATGTTAAACTGATCATTTAATATGGAGAAGTACCAGGGGAGAAAAAGCTAGATTATTAGTAAGGCTAGCAGACTGGTCACAGTAGGGGGGGCCCACACTAGGGATCCAAAGGGGTACCATCTGCAGAAGAGCAATGTGCAATGTGCAATATGAAATGAATGGGATCCAAAGACCTTAGGGTTCAGCCCATTAAGACTTCCAAAAGGTTAAGTTCCAAAATTTCAAAGTGTAAGTCCAATGGTCAAATGTTAATGGAATTGGATGCTTTGTGTGTGTACAAAAATCCAAATAGCTAGAGGACAAGTTAGAGGGCGAGTAGTGAAGATGAAAAAGCTTGAGAAGTGACTACACACACACACACACACACACACACACCCACACACACACTATACACCTAAGCTTACCCTTTCCACAAAGTAAAGAGGACACATGTCAGGCATGCAAAGAAACCCCCAATTCTTGCCTGAATCCTATTGGATGGGCACAGAGGTGGACCAATGAGAAGTTAGCTAGTGTAAACTAAAATTTTATTTTTATAAATGCTCAAAAAAATAACCAATAAGAAATAATCTCCCTAAAAGACTATTGGACAGTCAAAAGGTCCAATGATAATTAAGTAGTTTCTAAAATTGCTTAATTCCTATTGGCCAAATGACTAAAAGGTCCAATAGAAAAGTAGATAATTAAATTAATTATTTGGAATTTATAAAATGGAAAAAAGGATGGATACTTGTCACAAGGCTCTTGACTGGGCCTCTCAAAGGCTATTGGCCAAATTATTTACGGGCTAATAGGAATCCAGCAAGAGTAAAACTCATACTCAAATACTATTGGCTAGGCTTTTCAAGGGCCAATAGGAATACATCATGAGTAATTGGCAAGGGGGGTCAACCAAGAGAAGAGAGGGGGGCTGTTTGGAAGAGCAGTATTTCCACACACACTCACACAACTCATGTGTAGAGCAAGAAAATCATCTCCTTCTCCAAGATTTAATGGAAAGCTCATCTTCTTCTCCAAGTTTGAGAATGGAGGCCTACACCAACAACTCTTGGATATGGAATGCAAATCCAACCAAGAGCTAAGCTTCAATGCCATGCTTCTCTCCTCTATTATCTAATTACTAAGCTAAGCTAAGCTACAAGAGTAATTAAGTGAGTAAATACTTATTTCTCGTAAGAATACTCCTTCTTCCTCTAGATCTACTCTCATACCCCGCTAGCTCTCACCATCTTCGAAGGTGTGTGAGGTCTTGGGTCTGAGACCAACGAGTAATTGATGTTATGTGTTATCAAGTGTAAGTTTGGTGCATTAAGCTTCCATCTTCATAGCACCGATGGGTTTTTACCAAGGAACACAAAGAATTGTATTGTACAAAGTCTCTCTTTATGGGAGAAGTTATAATACAAATGCCTAATGGAGGGGGGACCGGTCCATGTAAATCCGGTCCTCAATAGTTGTCAATTGTTCTATTTCTCTCCCTCTTTCAAGTATTGTTATGACAAACTAATTAGGTGTTATGCTAATGTTGTTATCTCCAACCAAGCACTCTTGTATGCTCATTAGGAATTTGCTCGTAATGAAATGCTCACTATGTTAAGTTATTTTCCGCTATTTACAAGCTTTATAGACCAGTAATTGTTACATTGGTATCAGAGCTATCGGTTTCTCTTTTCTTGCTCAAGAAGAGAGGTCCTCAAGCTTGCTACAAACGGTTGGTATTATTAATTGCATGAGGGTAAGGAGAATAGGGATTTATTATCCTTGAGGTGCGCCTGCTTCGTGCAGTTAACGGGGTATCACCGTCGAGAGCTATGGTCTTAATAATGGAGTCCCAAGGGGCTTGCCTACGGCTTAACCATTATTGAGCTATTAGACGCTTGACAGGAACCGGTGCCGGCTATGATAAACCCTCTCTTCTATTCCTTGCAATTAATGATATTCCAAGCCACGGGTAGAGATGCTTGAGTGCTTATCTTTGAAAGTAAAGAGGAGTAGCAACTAGGGCTTGAAGTGCCAAAGTACAAGTAAAAATTTACACCTAAAACTTAGTTATAATGGCTGACAATAGTAGAGAAAGTGAAATTAATGTTGATGGCCTTGATTTTGCTAATGGTCAAGCTACTAATGATGCCCCTATGCTTGTGAACTATCTTGTTACTAGGCTTCAACAAGCCATGGGCAACCCATCCCTCCAAGGTGAAGTACAATAGCAATTACGCATCCATGGGATTCTCCAATCTCCTCACCTAGAAGAGGGAGTGCCTATGAAAGCTCCTAGTGATATTTCTAAAAGAGGACTCTCTACGGTGAGAGAAGAGGAGGACCCATACAAAGGACCCAAAAGCTTACAAGTTGATGGGGCAACTCCCTCACCAAGGAGAGCCCAAATCTCAACGGTAGAGCCCCCACCGAAAGAACGAGAAAGAAGTGAATCTCCCGCCACCTCGGTAGAGATGGCACCACGAAGAAGGCGGGAAAAACGCTCTCCAACACCCCCTAAACGGAGAACACCATCGGATAGTCCTTCTCACCGTAATTCAAAGAAGGAAGAAAGGAAGTATGAGAAGAAAAAGGCGAGAAAGTGGTCACCCTCTTCTCCATCTCCATCATCCTCCTCCTCTTCTGAAGGAAGTGATGGTGCGGCTCCCAAAGAATTCAAAAGGAGAGGCCATAGGAAATCCTATGCCGCTTGGAAGAGGTCGTCCAAGCTCAAACAATTCAAGGAGGGAGGAAAGAGTATCTCTTTTCTTACCTATGATGGCACCTTTGGTGCTACGGACAAAGTCTTGGCTTTTATTCAACAATTTGATGCGGCATTTGGAGATGAGGGCTTCACGGAGTCCTCTAAGATACATCATGTAGCCATGCATCTCCAAAAGTCTGCCAGGCAATGGTGGTCTAGCCTACGAGCAAACGGTGAAGCTCCACGAACATGGAAAGCTTTAAGAGCTTCCATTATGAAGCAGTTTTTGGCTAGCGATGCCAAAGACAAAGTGCTCACCGAATGGCGAAGCTTGAAGCTCTCTCCCTACGAATCTATTCACAAATACGTAGACAAGTTTTGGTATTTACATCTCAAAGCCACTGTCTACAAAAAGATAGATTTTTGAGAGCAAAAACAAAAATTTTGCGCGGGCTTATTTGAAGATATGGCGGAGTATGTCAACTCCCAAAGGCCTGGCACTATTTCAACGGTCATACACCATACTATGGTGGCTTCACGAATCCACTTCCAACAAGGGGATAAGAAAAATCTTAAGCCCATGGAAAGCAAAGACCGTAATGAGCCTAAGGGGAAGGACCATGTCCAAAAGTTTCCCAAGGGCAACTTCAACAACAACAAAGCTAAGGAGAAGGGAGTCTACAAAGGCAAAAATAAACTCTCTCCTGAAGAGCTAGAGCGTTATCGCAAGGATAACCGTTGTTTCAAATGTGGGGAGCAAGGGCATGCTTATCGTGCTTGCCCACAGAAGAACACACGCAATGAGCCTCCTAGAGCTTCCATAATTGAAGTTAAAGAAGAAAATGCTCATCACAAAGGATCTCCTCTATGCCATGCTTGGGGGAAGGTGAGAGAACATGATGCTTTCATTCTCTTTGACAATGGCTCTACTCACAATTTCATATCCACGGAGTTGGCCACTAAGCTAGGCATCCAAGCCTTTGAGATGGGAAATCCCCTACCAACCGATAATGCTTTCAAGGGAGAAGAAGTCCCAGTTACTCCCTTGATTGGGAAATTGAGGCTTCATGTCCAAAGTTATGTGGACAAAGAGGATTTCTTCATCCCTCCCCTTAAGCATCAGGATGTAATCCTAGGGGCACCATGGTTTGATCGCATGACGGCCAACATCAAGTTTCCTGAAAGGAAAATTTACTTTAAATACAGGGACAAAGAAATGTACATATATGCTAACGAGTGAGGTAACACTATACCTCTTGTACATAAGAAAGCTTTTGATAAGTCAATAAAGAGCTCTATTTTCGTGTACATGATATTTGTAAAAGACTCTCAAAATGAACCTAATGTTCTGTCAAATAAAAATAAAGGGAATAAAAAAGAATTAGGGTTATCTAATTTCCTTAATGAATTCCAAGATGTTTTTATTGACGACATTCCTAATGAATTGCCTCCAAAACGAGGGGATGATGATCATGCAATCGAGCTTCTTCCAGGAAGCTCACCGCCTAATAAACCTCCTTATCGAGTTTCTCAAGCTCAACAAGAGGAAATTATGTGGCAAGTGCATGAGTTGGTTGAGAAAGGAATGGTTAGGCGTAGTTCATCTCCATTTTGTTCACCAGTTTTATTAGTGCAAAAGAAAGATGTCACATATAGTATGTATGTCGACTATAGAGCACTAAATAGGATCACTATCAAAAATAGGTTTCCCGTTCCGCGGGTAGAAGACCTATTTGATAAGCTACAAGAATCAACCTACTTCAGTAGGATTGGCCTAAAAAGTGGCTATCACCAAATAAGGATTGTTGATCAAGACATTGTAAAGACTGCATTTCGCACTACGTTTGGTCTCTACGAATTCATTGTCATGCCTTTTGGCTTGACAAATGCACCAGCTACATTCAACCGCATGATGGAGAAGCTCTTTAGGCCTCACCGCAGTTACACTGGAGTGTTCTTTGATGATATAATCATCTACTCCAATTTCTTGGACGAACACAAACAGCACCTCCAGGTAATTTTTCAAGTTTTGCGAGAGAATAAGCTTTACATAAATCAAAAGAAAAGTGAATTTTTCTTACAAGAGATTCAGTATTTAGGTCATATTATCTCTAAAGATGGCATCCAAATGGATCCATCAAAGTTAGAAGTAATAAAAGCATGGCCTAACCCAAATAATCTGCATGAATTAAGAAGCTTTATAGGTATGTGTGCATACTATAGACGCTTCATAGAAAAATTCTCACTCATAGCAGGACCATTGCATGACCTAACAAAAAAGAACGTTAAGTATGCATGGACTACCAAGGAGAACACTGCTTTTGAAAAGCTTAAAGAGAAGCTTATCTCTCAACCTGTGCTTACACTACCGAATCTCTCAAGGCCATTTGAGGTCCAATGCGATGCTTGTGGTGATTGCCTTGGAGCCGTGCTCCTCCAAGAAGGGCACGCCATAGCATATGAAAGTCGAAGGCTCGACCCAGTTGAGCAAGCTCTAGGCATATATGAAAAGGAACTCCTCGCAGTTCTACATGCCTTAGACACGTGGAAGCACTACTTATTGGGGACACCTTTCATTCTGCGGACGGATCACCAAAGCCTCAAGTACTTCATGACGCAGACCAAGCTCTCCGACAAACAAATGAGGTGGGAAAATTTCCTTTCGCAATTTCATTTTCATATTGCTCACATTGCTGGCAAGCATAATCAAGTAGCTGATGCACTCTCAAGACGACCGAGAGTGAATGCGGTTTCCATAGCAACTCACAATGATCTATCTTCTATGATAGATGAGTACGTTATCGATTCCGATTTTAAAGATGTGATGTCAGCCCTTGTACTAGGGAAGAAAGAGGAACCATTTACCTTACAAGATGGTTATCTTCTCTATGGTAATAGGCTATGTGTTTATAACTCACTACGTGAAAAAGTAATGAATGAATCTCATGCTCCTCCATATGCGGGGCATAGAGGGATTCAAGCTACCCTAAGAGGGATAGAAATGTACTTCTATTGGCCTACCATGAAAGCGAACATACAAGAGTATGTTTCAAAATGTGTGGTTTGCCAAAAGACAAAGTTTGATAGAGGGAAGCAACCTGGTTTGCTTCAACCTTTGCCAATCCCTAATTCACCCTGGGAGAGCATATCCATGGATTTAATCTTTGGATTGCCTAAGGGAATACTGGAATATGGACAATAGTAGACAGGTTCAGCAAACAAGCGCATTTCATACCTGTCAAAAACACTATTAAGGCCCATCAAATGGCAACCCTCTTTATATCACAAATCTTTAAGTACCATGGCTTGCCAATGTCAATAGTGTCGGATAGAGATCCTAGAATGACCAACAATTTTTGGAAGGGTCTCTTTGAGAATTTAGGTACAAGGCTAAATTTCTCTTCGGCCTATCACATGCAAACGGATGGTCAAAGTGAGATAGCTAACCTAACAATTCTTGATCTACTCAAAGCTTATGTCACTGAAGTAGATCAAAGATCCCAATGGGAGAAGTACTTACCTTTAGTGGAGTATGCTTACAATAACATAGTACATACATCCACGGAAAAAGAACCTTTTGAGGTAATTGAGGGAAGATCAAAAAGTCCCCTGCTACTTAAGGTACATGGGAAGATCTTCGCAGCAGATGAATATAGCCGCGACCTACAAGAATCTTTCCAAAAGATTAAAGATGCTATATCCATCTCACAACAAAGGCAAAAGGCTGCTGCTAACAAGCACAGAAGAGCCCTGACCTTTAAAGAAAATGATTGGGTCTTGCTTAAATTTCCCAAGGCTCGATTAAGGCACACGACGGGCAAGAATCCTACAGGACACCAAAAATACTATGCTAAACTAGCAAAAAGGTACTATGGCTTAAGCCAATCAATGAGACGGCTTATCAGCTCAAGTTGCCCAACCACTGGCTCATACACAATGCTTTTCATGTGAGCCTGTTAAAGCCTTACCAAGGAGAGCCACCCCAAGAAGCAACCATAGAAGACCCACCGGAGATTGAAGACCAAGAAGAGGTACTGCAGCCAGAGTCCATTCTCCGACATGAAGACAAGGTATTGAGAGGTGGTAAGATTATCCGACGATATCTTATTAAGTTTGAGAATTATCCTTTTGAAGATGCTAGATGGATGCAAGGCATACAATTAAAGGATAACCAAAACCTTGTCAATGCTTACAATGATTCCCTAGAGTAAGAAAATGTAAATATGTTTTAAATGATCAATGTTTTTATCTTATAAGACTCTTTCTTCTTTCTTTATTGTGCACAAATGTTAAGAGGTATGCATGCTTAGGATCAAGTTTGGGGAGACGACGTCTCCCAAACACCAAGTAGAGCTTGTCACTCTACTATGGAAGATTGATAGGACTAATGTGAAGACATGCTTGCAGCAGATCCGGCTCTCAAGTGCCAAATGGATTAGTCATCCATTGTGGAATGGTGTCGTAGGTTAAAATAGGGATCCTATACCCGCTAAGCAAAAGACTAATAACTATGCTTTATCATCTCTACCTCATAGTCGAGGATGACTATGATTTCAAGAGAGAGGTAATGTCATAATAACTAATATCTAATTCTCCTACATGATTTTCTCATGTTAAACTGATCATTTAATATGGGGAAGTACCAGGGGAGAAAAAGCTAGATTATTAGTTTTTGAGATGTAGAGAAAAAGAGAGAGAGACGAGACAAGAGACACACCATGTACGCTCCCAAAGACTGATCCATATTGAAGACAAGATAAAAATATATAGGTGAGACCAAGTTGAGTAGAGTGATCCATATATAGCTCCAACACCCCCACTCAAACAAAGGTCTCTAGCTTTGGATGAAAAAACCCTTGGGGAGTTCAAGGGAAAAACCCAAGCCCCTATACAATGTGAAAATATAAACCAGCGATGATGATGTGAAAGTGAATTGTGCATCTATGTACAAATATTCAAGTGACTTAGAGATCATAATGTGAAAATATGGAGTGTGCATAGTGCATGGTACCTAAAAGATTACAATGTCATATGTACAAAGCTATTACAATAGCAAAGAAGCTAATCTAGAAAGAGTGAGGCCGAGCTCCGAGCGCAAGAGGATGAAACGTGACTCGTTGAGGCCTTTGGTCAAAATGTCTGCAATCATCTGGTCACTTGGACAGTGTTCAACCATAATGGTTCCTTTGCGTACTTCATACCTGACATAATGATAATGGACAGCAATGTGCTTTGACTTATTATGTTGAACATAGTCTTTTGCAAGACTAATAGCACTTTGGTTGTCACACTGCAAGGGTATGCTAGACAGAGGAGAGTGACCACTATCAACCAACATTTGTCGAAGCCAAATCAACTTACAAGCTGCAAGTGATGCCGCAACATATTCTGACTAAGTCCGTAGAAACTGCAACACAACGTTGTTTCTTTCTGGTCCAAGAAACAAGACAACCATTTATAAAGAAGCAATTTCCACTAGTAGATCGCATAGATAAATGTGAGCTTGCCCAGTCTGCATGTGTGTAACCCAAAAGAGAAAGAGATTGCATAGAATCCGATGTGAGTTGTCGTCGATTGACTAAACCAAAATCTGTAGTGCCTTTCAAGTATTTCAATACACGCTTTGTAGCAGACCAATGCTTAAGAGAAGGACATGCAAGATGTTGTCCAAGATAATTAGCAACAAACAGAATATCAGGATGAGTGTTCATGCCAAAAAACTGAAGACATCCAATCAAGTTAGCATAAGGTTGATTTGTGACAAGTTGACCGCCATTGTCAGAAGTGTTCTTCGTAGAGCTCGCAAGACAAGGTGTGTTGGCTGAATGTGCAGATTCCATACCAAATTTTTGAATAGTATCTGCAATAAACTTTGACTGTCGAAGGAATAAAATACCTTTTGTACGGTTCCATTGGATTTGAATACCAAGATACGAGTGAATCTCTCCAAGATCCACCATATCAAATGTAGAAGAAAATAACTTTTTCACTTGCTGAAGAAATCCCAAATCATTGGAAACAAGGATGGTATCATCCACATAAAGAGCAAGAATCACAAAACTGCTACCTTGGCGTTTTATATATAAGTTGGGGTCTGACGAGCAAGAGATGAATCCTTTAGAGGTGAGAAAAAGATCAAAAATTTTGTATACCAGGCTCGCGAAGCTTGTTTGAGACCATATAGTGCCTTATGGAGTTGAGCAACAAGGTCTTCTTTACCTGGAATAACAAACCCTTCTAGTTGTTCCATATAAATTTCCTCTTCCAAGTCACCATTAAGAAAAGCAGTTCGCACATCCATTTGATGAGCTTCTAAATCAAATTGAATAGCAAATGCCAATAAAACTCGAACACTTGAAATGCGAACAACTGGTGAAAAAGTCTCTTGATAATCAACACCAGCTACTTGGGAGTAACCTTTTGCAACTAAACGCGCCTTGAACTTGTCAAAAGATCCATCTGCTTTTACTTTTGTCTTATACACCCACTTACATTTGATAGCTGTACGACCAGGAGGTAATTCAGTTAGTATCCATATACCTTTAGAGATAAGAGAATCGTACTCTGCTTCCATAGCCTCTTGGCATTGATCCTTTTGGGGTGAAGAGATAGCTTCATCATAAGTAACGGGATCTTCAGAAGTAGAAAAAGCATTATCAGCAATATCGTCATCATAAACATGACATGAGCCATGTTCAAAATCAATAGGCAGATCAACAAAAATATCAATATCATCATTGGTAACATTCGGAATGGATGGTTGTGAAGAGGAAAGTTGCTCTATAGGAAGAGTTTCATCTTCTGAAAGAAATGGAAAAGCCTGAAGCAATGATTTAGTATAATCAGAATCATCCATGGACCATGAGCCTCCCATAAGCTGTTCGTTAAAAGTAGCATCACGATTCACAATTGCTTTCTTGGAGGAAGGGTCATAGAATCTGTAGCCCTTGGAAGTATCAAAATATCCAATAAAAATAACTTTAAGACCAGGAGCATCAAGCTTTGTTCGTGTTTCTTTGGGAACATGAATATAAGCAATACATCCAAAGGTTCGAAAATGAGATACAGAAGGAATGTCACTTGTCCATGCTGTGATGGGTATCTTACCAGAGGGTGCAGTAGTAAGAAGATGACTCTGAATAAATACTGCTGTCAAAGTAGCTTCAGCCCAAAAAACACGAGATAAGCCAAAATGAATCAGCATACATCTTACAGCATTGAGAATAGTGCGATTCTTTAGTTCAACAACACCGTTCTGTTGAGGCGAATATGGAATAGTGTGTTCATGATGAATTCCACTGTCAGCACAGTAACTCACAAACTCTCGAGAATTATATTTGCCTTCATTGTCACTTACTACGAAGCTTCTTAAGGCGACGACCAGTTTGAAGTTCCACAGCCTTGTGGAATTGTTTGAAAGCAGATAAGGCTTTAGATTTTTGTCTAAGTAGAAATACAGTCGTATACCTTGAGAAATCATCAACGAAAGTAATGAAGTAGCGATATTGTGATCTCGAAGAAGGTAGAGGTCCATATATATCAGTATGAACAAGATCCAATATGTCATGAGAATGAGTTGTATTTGAAAGAGGAAAGGGTTTACGATTGTGTTTCCCAAGAGCACAAAATTCACAAATTCCCATATGGAGATGGGCTTTAAGATCCATGCCATGAACAAGATCACGACGTTGAAGATCAAGGAGTTTTGAGAAATCGACAAAACGGTGATGCCATACTTTGCAATCATGATCACTTGGAGCAGTGACAACATTTTCTACAGCATCGTTGTTGAGAGAGAGTTCAAACAAATTACCGTTTTGAGGAGCAGTGGCTATAGTCTGTCCATCTTTCTCAATTCGGCATTTGGTATGATCAAATCCAGCAAACAGACCAAGATCAACAACTCTAGCAACTGAAAGAAGATTATGTTGAAGATCTGGTACATGTAATACTCCTCGCAAAATTCGAGTGGAAGAAGATAAGGTACCAAGATATAAGTCTCCAATACCCTTTACTTGACAAGTAGTATCATCAGCAAGATAAACAACACGTTGAACTGGCAGTGGATGATAGTTATGGAGCCACTTAGACTGATATTTCATATTTCTTGTAGCACCAGAATCAACAATAAAAAGTGATCTATCACGTACATGAAGTATTCTGTCTGGAGCAACTGAACATAGGACACAGCTTGTTTCTGGTACAATGTTGTTTCAATTTTCAGTAGCATATGCTCTATTCCGATCTGTGTCGAATCGACGCTTATAGCACATATGAGTGGGATGATCAGATCGTCCACAATATTCACAACAACAAGAAGAAGAGTCTCTAGATAAACGTGGTTGTTTTGTGGTAATATTGTGTTCTTCATCATATTGACGTGCCCAACAATCATCTTCAGTATGGCCATTTCTGTTGCAGTAAGAACATTGCTTATTAGGAAATTTGAGATGAGAGAAAATATTACCGCGACGGCCACCTCTGCGGTTTTCTCGTTGAAATGGATGCCTTCAAGCATAAAAAGCACGTTCCATTTGTTGTGACTCAGTCTCCTCTTGTGAAATCATAGCTGTATCATGACCAACATTACGATGTTCTTGACGTTGAGAGTATTCAATTAAAGACATGTAGGCTTGGTCGAAATCAAGACCATCTTTATTAGAGAGAATAGTAACAATGTTATCATAAGAAGAGTCCTTCACCGTATCAAGGAGAAGTGTAATCAGTTGCTTTTGTGGAACAGGATCACTGACAGCAGCAAGTTGATTAATAATAGATTTGAAAGATTCAATATGTCCCGTCATGGCAGTACCAACTAAACCCTCTAAAATAAAGTATTTCTGTGACAGATTTCTTCTGAAAGTTTGCAATAAGATACTTCCATACGTCGTGGGAAGTAGGCAGTTCATACATATCAAGCAAAAGGGAATCAGTAAGAGCAGAAAGAATATACCGACAAGCTGCTTTATCACGTCGTTGCCAATCCGTATAGGCAACATTCCAATCTTCAAATATAGGTCCTTCAGTGATAAGCACGTTATCATTATCCGTATCAACAGGCTGAGGCGGACAAATACGATTTCCAAGAACAACATCGGAGAGTTCATCGCCTTCCAGAATTAACAACATCTTTGCTTTCCAGCCTGGAAAACCTTGACCTTGGAAAGGAGGAACAGAACGCTGGCCAGAAGGAAAGCCGTTGACAAGAATATTCATAGCCATATCTTGTTGCGAGAAGACGTATAAGATAAGATCGCAGAATCTACACACCATATATGGTGAAGGCCGCAATTGAGAATGAGAGAGATATGAGGACTGCGTTCTATCAACGATAAACGTAAGAAGGATGCTCAAGGAACGTCCAAAGATGTGAGAGACGTCACCCAAAAAAGGCAGGGTAAAGAAGACGTTAATAATAAAAGAGTCCTCAAAATAGAGTGGCGTGAGACGCAAGATTGACGGCCACAATGCGAATAGCAAAAAGCTAAATCTTCTCGAAAAAGTTAACGCCAAAATAAGAAAAACGATCGCGGACGCTTCACGAAGAAGTAGGACGAAGAAAGCTGCATCAGGCTCAATTGTAGTAAAAACAACATAACTTTCTGCTGCGAACTCCGATTGACGCAAACCTAGAACTCAAATCGAAGAGCTCGAGGAGGCGAACAAGTTTTGGATGAAAAATACCATTGCGCTTTTCCCATTTCTCCAAATTTTGAGCAGAACACCCCGAAAAATTGAGATGAGGTTCACGGTGTCATCAACAAGAAAACGTAATCAACGATTAGATTGATTAGCAATAAACGCCACACAAAACACTAATCATATTATTCTTAACACAAAACAACCACAATTAACAAGAATCAACGCTCAAAAATAAAACTTGTAGCAATTTTGAATCTTACATGCAAATCGCATACACATACTGTTTTGGCACCATGAATTGAATCGGCGCGTGATTGTTACCGCTCTGATACCATGTTGAGATATAGAGAGAAAGAGAGAGAGACGAGACAAGAGACACACCATGTACGCTCCCAAAGACTGATTCATATTGAGGACAAGATACAAATATATAGGTGAGACCAAGTTGAGTAGAGTGAGCCATATATAGCTCCAACATTAGTAAGGCTAGCAGACTGGTCACAGTAGGGAGGGCCCACACTAGGGATCCAAAGAGGTACCATCTGAAGAAGAGCAATGTGCAATGAATGGGCTCCAAAGACCTTAGGGTTCAGCCCATTAAGACTTCCAAAAGGTTAAGTTCCAAAATTTCAAAGTGTAAGTCCAATGGTCAAATGTTAATGGAATTGGATGCTTTGTGTGTGTACAAAAATCCAAATAGCTAGAGGACAAGTTAGAGGGCGAGTAGGGAAGATGACAAAGCTTGAGAAGTGACTAGACACACACACACACACACACACACACACACACACACACACACACACACACACACACACACACACACACACACACACACACTATACACCTAAGCTTACCCTTTCCACATAGTAAAGAGGACATATGTCAGGCATGCAAAGAAACCCCCAATTCTTGCCTGAATCCTATTGGATGGACAGAGAGGTGGACCAATGAGAAGTTAGCTGGTGTAAACTAAAATTTTATTTTTATAAATGCTAAAAAAAATAACCAATAAGAAATAATCTCCCTAAAAGACTATTGGATAGTCAAAAGGTCCAATGATAATTAAGTAGTTCCTAAAATTGCTTAATTCCTATTGGCCAAAGGACTAAAAGGTCCAATAGCAAAGTAGATAATTAAATTAATTATTTTGTATTTATAAAATGAAAAAAAGGATGGACATTTGTCACAAGGCTCTTGACTGGGCCTCTCAAAGGCTATTGGCCAAATTATTTACGGGCTAATAGGAAGCCAGCAAGAGTAAAACTCATACTCAAATACTATTGGCTAGGCTTTTCAAGGGCCAATAGGAATACATCATGAGTAATTGGCAAGGGGGGTCAACCAAGAGAAGAGAGGGGGGCTGTTTTGAAGAGCATTATTTCCACACACACTCACACAACTCATGTGTAGAGCAAGAAAATCATCTCCTTCTCCAAGCTTTAATGGAAAGATCATCTTCTTCTCCAAGTTTGAGAATGGAGGCCTACACCAACAACTCTTGGACATGGAATGCAAATCCAACCAAGAGCTAAGATTCAATGCCATGCTTCTCTCCTCTATTATCTAATTACTAAGCTAAGCTAAGCTACAAGAGTAATTAAGTGAGTAAATACTTCTTTCTCGTAAGAATACTCCTTCTTCCTCTAGATCTACTCTCATACCCCGCTAGCTCTCACCATCTTCGAAGGTGTGTGAGGTCTTGGGTCTGAGACCAACGAGTAATTGATGTTATGTGTTATCACGTGTAAGTTTGGTGCATGAAGCTTCCATCTTCATAGCACCGACGAGTTTTTACCAAGGAACACAAAGAATTGTATTGTACAAAGTCTCTCTTAATGGGAGAAGTTATAATACAAATGCCTAATGGAGGGGGGACCGGTCCATGTAAATCGGGTCCTCAATAGTTGTTGTCAATTGTTCTATTTCTCTCCCTCTTTCAAGTATTGTTATGCCAAACTAATTAGGTGTTATGCTAATGTTGTTATCTCCAACCAAGCACTCTTGTATGCTCATTAGGAATTTTCTCTTAATGAAATGCTCACTATGTTAAGTTTTTCACGACGTGAAAATTGTATGCTCGTCTAGTAGAAAACGTGTTGACAATGTGCTATCCCAAGACACAAAGTAGTCTGAACGCAAGCTAGACTCAAAAGTGACATGCCCGTCATATGCATACTCTCTAGCATCCGTCCTCATAGTAGCACCATGCATCTGCCTCTTCTGCTGCCTCATACGTCTGAAGCAACAGTGCCTAGTATGCCCCTTGTGGCCACCATACCAACATGTCAGTCACCGTGAACAAAAATCACCTCTCATGGCCATGCCAAACAATGGAAAACAATGCTCGAGATCACAAAAATCTCGCACCTGAGAGCAAACCACTATCTCAAGCAGACAAATTGAGCAAATTGTTAAGCTCACAAGACTCTACAATAGGCAAACCAATTTGACAAAATTTTGGCAAAGTCTCCCTCGTAAATGGAGGAAAAACTCAGCAGTAAATCGCAAATAG
Organism: Adiantum capillus-veneris; assembly: GCF_014529385.1. Lineage (NCBI taxonomy): Eukaryota > Viridiplantae > Streptophyta > Polypodiopsida > Polypodiales > Pteridaceae > Adiantum > Adiantum capillus-veneris. Next base: position 77,914,435 of record NC_140943.1, read on the forward strand.
AGACAACACAAAATGCCCAAATTGCCAAATCCGGAAATGTAGTTGTGCGGAATCACCTCACAAAGTCATACAAAGAGCAAGCACGCTCTAGTCGAAGTACGACTTAACGGAATATTGACAAAACCTGTGAACCTGTTTGCATAAACAAGCTTCAATGGATGTGCATAAACAAGTGCTCAACTGCGAGCATCAACCATGCATCCAAAATACTTAGCCATGATGGCTCCACATCTGTTCCCACATGGAGCATACATCAACACAAAACCATGTGCCGAGAAACTGCATATGGATGTGTCTTAGTCCAAGAACCACATCCCAAATCAACACTTGTATACACAATTCCAAGTTAAATCAGAGCCCAATGGACTCCACAATGTGACGTACATATCCCTAGATGCAATCTACACAATGATTTGTAGTATATAAGCCTTTAACTATCAAATCTTTTGTGTCTTAAAAAAAATGCAGGTTGCTACAGAAAATTTAGAGATCAAAATTTCAAAATTTTGATATCACCATTGTATCCGGAACGTTGACAAACCCTAGGGTAGACCCCTAGATCATAGTCTGAGTCCGAGTGTGCAAGATATGCCAAAAACCACTGTTTTCGGCCCAAAAACGCAGCAAAAACTTGCTGCTATTGCAGAAATTTCAAAGGTCAAAATTAGCTGAAATGGAAATCCCATAGGGTCCGGAGCATGCCAAAACCCAAGGTTACATCTTGACCTTGCATAAATCGCATTCCGTATGCAAAAGTTATGTAAAGAACACTATTTTGGAGCCCGAAAAAGGACCTGCGGAAATGAAAATCTGCATTCTTCCTTCAAATATGATTGCAAAAAAGCATACACACTTGCAATACACTCTTCCTCAAGCTTGGGAATGTCCCTCAAGCTTTCATGAGCACAAATTTGGTGGTTGCTCACCAATCTCAAGCCTCCATCGAAAACAAGCTCACCATAGCCAAAACCTCACTTCTCTATAGCACTCCATCTGTCGCAAAGCCAAAGATCCAATACCAAATTGTGAGTACACGGATGCGGTGCATGTGCGTAGAGAGTGCAAAGGAGAGAGAGCATGATACAAAATGTGGGTGGAGCTCCCAAATCTCGCTGTGTGAGCACCACATGTGAGAATGTGTGTGAGAGCTCCTTATTCTTTGTATGTATAAAGAATAAGGAGATAAATGTGGACAGTCGGACAGGAGCAAAGCACAGTGAGGTACACCGCCTTTACCTAACATGTTTGAGTTATGGTGAAGTGATTGAAGTGTTCAACAACGATGTTGTAATTTCTTTGAATGTTTGTTTTGTAGTAACAAATGGCTCCCAGAGTGACATCTGAATGCTTTAGCCAGGTGTAAGATTCCCAATTTTTGGGTCTCTTCTAGAAATAAGAAAAATATATTTCAATATCTATTTCTCCAAATTTTGACTTAAGATGCTTGATTGATAGTATTGGAAAGACATAATTATGTCAGGATGTTAGGGGGTGGCATATCTAATTTTTGCAGCCATGTTATGTTCTAAAGTGGCTATGCAGGATTGGTCATGCCTCACCCAAGTAGGCTCGAGTTCTCACTCATGTGATGTGATTGGATTATGGTTTATGGTTTTGGATTGGATCCTGAAGTGATCAAGATGGTTTATAGTAGACGTGTAAGGGTAGAGATCCTGCATAGTCTAACTGTTTGGAAAAGAATTGTTTGTGCATCTGGGAAGTGCTATTGTGATTGGACTCATGTGTTATGTTTCTCATGGCAACATCGCTACAAGACTAGGATCACCTACATCGCTTAGCCTTAGACTAAAGGGTCACTGATCTAGGGCTTTGCTAGATCGAGGGTGTTGCCTAGGTCTTCTTCTTTTTGTTAGGTTCATCTACACGGTGAGTGCGTCGGGGGTTGAATGACCTACAAAGCTAACGCATCGGGGATCTTTCCTTGTCTTTGCCTAAACACTCGATGCTCGGCATCGAAGAGGCGTGGTGCCTAAACTAATATGGTTGGTGTTGATACCCTACCACCTGTTGGTATTTGGGATCCTTTCAAAGCTTGGGTTCATGGAGGGAGGCGAAGGGGGCTCAACCTATGTCTGCCTGAGGTAGGTTGGAGGTATTCTAGCTTGATCCCGGCGAAGTGAAATTCTCTCTGTCCGTAGTAGAGCGGAAGTGGATGGGTGGACCGATCGATCCCCACACAGGGTCCGATGCTCTGCTAGTTGTTTTTTCATAAACTTATTGATGTTATGGTTTACCCAGATTTTGTCATTGCATTAATACAAGGTTGCCTGTTCCATTTAGATGGGCATTTAAAGATTCTCTATTGTCGTCCTCTCATGTCTCTATGCACTCTATTGCACCCTCCACTATATTCTCTCTCTTTGTCTCTCTTTCCGCAACGCGATGTACACATATATTCACCCTGGATAATGTTATATTTTTCTTGACTACGCTTTAATTTATAACACCCATTCAGGGATAGCACTAGTCGCTACGTACCTCTATATGCAGTCTAGCTCATGGCCTAAACTCCATGCTTGGTCGGGCACTGAGAACTCCTCCCCTATGCAAATGATTCCGCAACTCTGATGTATATTGACAATTGTATAAAAGTGTAAATTGTATATTTTGTGCATAGACCCCTGGGTAGGGGTATATCTCACATGTTATCAGAGCAAATGCTTAAGGTTATTGGGATAACCTAAAGCTTGATACTAGTTGGGTTACTTATGCATCGTGCACGCATTCATGCATGGTGTTTGAGAAAGGATATTGTATTCATGATGCATCTATAAGTAGCATTTGTTTGACTTGTCTTCTTACGTGGAAGTGTTGGATTGAGTTATGGTAAAGTGATTGAAGTGTTCAACAAGTGTATCAAGAATTTATTTGAATGTTTGTTTTAAATAACGATCTTTGCGGGTAGTTTCTGGTGTCTCGTAAATGGGGTGTAAATAGATACTACCCATTCCTTATAAAAATAATGTTAAATTTTTTTTTTTTTTTTTGTTTTTTTTTTTTTTTTTTTTTTTTTTTTTCATTTTTTTTTTTTTTTTTATTTTTTTTTTTTTTTTTTTTTTTTTTTTTTTTTTTTTTTTTTTATTTTTTTTTTTTTTTTTTTTTTTTTTTTTTATTTTTTTTTTTTTTTTTTTTTTTTTTGTTGTTTTTTTTTTTTGTTTTATTTTTTTATTTTTTTTTTTTTTTTTTTTTTTTTTTTTTTTTTTTTTTATTTTTTTTAGGAGTGGATTGAGCGCATGGATGATTAGTTTGATTTAGCTCATTCATCTGAGAGAACAAGGCTATCATTACTAAGTTTAAAACTTGAAAAGATGGCCAAGTGTTGAGCCAGCAGAGGATCACACCCACATTTTTTCTCACACCCATCATTTTGTAACCATTGATTGTAATAAATGTCTTTCCGACATTAATTTTGATTTGAGCCATTCATTAAGTAACGGGACTCAATTGAGTTTTCAGCTTGTAATCCCGAAGTAATTTCACCTGTTGATGTAAATAATTAGAGATGTTCTCACCTCCAAGGCTGAGGTATATAAGCCAAAGTTTTGTAACCTAAGAGATTCAATTATTAATCAAAGTGAGTTTTTGAGCGCCGTGACTGTGTCTGAGAGAGAGAGAGAGAGAGAGAGAGAGAGAGAGAGAGAGAGAGAGAGAGAGAGAGAGAGAGAGAGAGAGAGAGAGAGAGAGAGAGAGAGAGAGAGAGAGTCTTATCTTCTTGCTATGCGGGCTACGGGGCTGCCATTGGAGAAGCGACACCGCCATTGTGTTAGCAACGGTGAGAGCTACGCACAGATACCAAGAGTGCGCGCTATCGGCTTCTACATGTGGTAAGTTCCTACGAGCTTCGGTGTGAGTTTTCTTCCAACTCGTGTGTTGGAATAGAGTGTGCAGCATATCTATAGAACCACAACGAGTAGAGCTACGCATTAGTACCATCGGGGTCAAGTTTCGGTCACCTATATTTTTTGGCTTGTCTTCATACGCGTTTGCCGCACGGAGTGGTTATAGGTTGATTTTGCAGTTCAAGTCTTTAGGGTGTTGTTCTTACCTAGTGTATAGACTTCCCCTTGAGTTTGAGATCGATTCAATGATTCTAGATCCTGTTTCGTATAGCATTCGTTCGTAGTACGGATTTCAGTCACTTGCGTATTTTAGAACTTAGATTTGATTTCCTTAGTAGTGATTGTCATTAGAAGGTCGAGTAGGTGATTTGACACCCACCTAGTTGTTTCCATGCGCCTGCGGGTCAAGCTCCGTCCTCGTCTGACAAATTCTGTTGTTGGTTGAGTTCTCGCTATTTAGCTTCCGCTAGCGGCGTAACCGCCTTAACATTTGGCGCCGTTGTCGGGGACGAGAGCCCTAAGTAGGTGACCTTAGACTAATCCTACGAGGTGAGTCGTATAAACTACTTTGTATACTTTAGTTAGAAAAGATCTAGGAGTGGTGGACTCCGAAGGTCTCGAGAGATACTAGGAAGTGGGGTATTCCTGGGTCTTCCGTGTTGACAGTATTTTTAGTTTAGCTTAGATTAGATTGTTTTTGATGGTGTTTAAGTGGTTGTTGACATAAAAAGCATTTGCTACTCCTTGTGTGGTAGTAAATCTCTTTATATTTTCAATTGCAAAAAAATCCATTTTATGATTAGAAGTAGCATAGGTAGGGCCTGATTTGATCCTGATCTAGAGCTATCGATTGGTGTTCTATTTGCTTGATGTGTTTGATTGCATGTTAGATCACTGAAAAAGTCGCTTTGGTAGTGAAATATGCAATAAACAAAGTTCAGAAAAATTTTCTGTGTAACTGATTGTTGCTGAGCACTTAAAAGAGCTATTGGAAGAGTTCTGTGCTGAAAAACTGGAAATCTGCAACTTTAGACATCATACGCGTATGATGTCTTAGGACCTAAACAGAGACTAAAATTGAAAATTTGACATTGCCAGAGTGTTTAGAAGGGGGGTTTTACCCTAAGATCAACTTAAAACAAGAGCATTAACACTCAAAGAAACCCAAAAAGACAAGTCGAAGTCCAAGAAACGCAAAGAATAGGAAATTTTGGATTCAAATCTTGTTTTTACATTCAAACCTGACAAAAACACTTGAAACTCAATTATGAACATTGGAGAAGGCTTAAAACCAAAAATAGTCAAAATCTGGGACAAAAGACATCATACGCGTATAATGTCTTTTGGCACTTCCACTGCTTATTTTTGAAATCTGACCTGACAAGATTGTTACAGGCACTGTAGGAAGCATAAATATCAAGTTTGGACCCAAATTGATGAAAAAGACATCATACGCGTATGATGTCTTTGACCTAATTTTGGACATATTTTGATACTTTGCTAACACAGATCCATTGTAATAGCTGTCTAGAGGTTATATTTCAAGTTTCATCCCATTTGGATAACAATTGACCCAAAAACAAGTCAAAAGCAGAAAATTGCCAAGAAAAGCCTGAACTAGCCATAACTTGCTCAAACAGAGTTCAAACTGAATTTTGTGAGTGAACAGAGCATAAAGGGGCCATTGAGAGTGAGCATAACCAAAATAGTCAAAATCTGTGAAAAAAGACATCATACGCGTATAATGTCTTTTTCAGCATAATTGCGACAAAATTCTCACTTGATGAAACAGAAGTTGTCCAACTGACAAGATTAAACAATTGACCAAGTATCAATCAGTTTGGATCAATTCTGACCACAAAAACTTGGGGAAAACAAATTGCCGAGACGGAAAAGTTACAGTCCTATAGGGGAATTGATGAATTTGAGATCGGGCAGGAATCTCCGGAATAATCAACCAAAACAAGGGGAACCAGCAACTGTCATATCAACCGAGGGAAGTGTAAACCAAAGTTGGGTGCAACCATTAGAGCCGATCTTTGAAGGAAGTGTTTCTGATACTTCTACGGAGAGGTCTTACGAGATTTTCACCGAACACTCGAACAGGAACAACATAGAAAATATGGCAGCAGGATCATCAAACCCTTCCGCCACCATGAAGCTATTGTTCATAAAATACCAGTACGACAATGAGCAAGGTGCCAAGATCTACAAAGATGGAATGGACCGCTATTGTGTAAAGATAGAAGATAGACCTAGTGAGTTCAAGGACTTAGTGCCTGTGAGCTATAGCGGAGATAGATATCTAGATGACGAGGGTACCATGTACTTGGTAGTCCTAAACCCTAACATTGTGGACAAGTGGGGATTGATGGGCACCAAAGCCAAAATAGATGAAGAACTCGAGGAGAAAGCACCAATAATGAACTTCCCTAATGCGAGGTTAAGAAGAGAGAATGAAACTACAAGGATCAACACTGATAACATCTATGTGGGGCTATACAAATATAATAATGGGGAGCAAGATCTCTATTATAGATGTGAAGAACCCTACACCGGAGAGTTGACAGACAAAAAAAGACTCTATGTCTTTACCTACACAGAGGGATCGGAAGTGAAAATTGCTGCTTACGATAAGTATGGCAGGCAATACTCAACAATGGGCAAGAAAGAATTAGAAGGATATACATACTTTGGGGGACCACTACATTAGTATTATGTTACTTCTAGCTCACATAGACCAGCACCAACAACTGGAGTGCAAAACTCAATGACAACAGGAGGACAAAGAACTCAGGTTGCTGACTCTTTTAGTCAACCTTGGGACTCGAAGCTCGGACCACTGGGATCATTACATTCCAGAGAGTCAATGGAGATGAATCGAGGTAGTGCAGTTCCAATCCCCACCTATACCACTCCAGGTCCAAGGTTTGAAGCGGAACCATCACACTTACCTCCCAGTAGTAGATTCAGGGCAGAGGAACCGACAAGGGTAACCCATGAAGTCCATGATGCTAGAGAAAGCTTTAGCCAAGACACAGGAGCAATGAGATTGGTAGCAGATCATAGACGTATGAGACCATCTCAAGTAGCCAAGTGTATGCCAAAGAAGTATGGTGGTTCAGGAGATCCGGATGCACATGTGTCACTCTTTAAGCAAGTCTTAAGAGCTGAGCAGATAACAAATTTCCATACACAATACGAGGGATTTGGTCTTACTCTAGAAGGTACTGCATTGACATGGTTTCAACCAATGAACATAGGGGGATTCCATGACATTGACCATTTGCTAAGAGAGTTTGCTGAGGAATTCTCAAAACGAGGGATTAAGCACAATACGGTCTCACAAATATATGCTTTTAAACAGAGAGAACACGAAAAAGTGAAGGAAGCTTCACTTCGCTTCAAACAATACATTGAGAGATGTCCAGTACGTGAACGACCACAAGATGACAGACTATCTGTTCTCTTTATTGAGGGACTGAGGAACGACTCTCTCAAGAAGGACTTGCACTTGAAAGCTTGTACAAGTTTCGAACAAGTAACGAGAGAGGCATTGTACTTAGTGGATAACTGTACGGTTTATGGAGAGGTGTCAACGGATACAGATTTTGCATCCAGTAGCTCCTCCTCCGTAGCGAGCGAGACTACCACTAAAAAGAATGTTCAAACAACAACCATGCCAAATGTAGAGCAAATGATAGAAGATGCTCTAAAAAGGATGGCACCATACCAAAAACCATTGCCAAAAACACTGAAATGGTGTACATATGAAGTTTGGAACCATTTGGTCAAGTGGATCACCCATTTGGCCCAATTAAGAGAAAATCCTTCATCCAAAGCCTATTTTAGCCCAAATCCAACATACTCAAGTCCAAACCAAGATTTGAGTAGAGACAGTCCTTCACTAGTACATGGGGAGTCCACAGAATCAATTCCATGAAAAATTGATGAAAAAGACATCATACGCGTATGATGTCTCCAGAGCCATTTTTAGCCCAAAATCTATCCAAAATTCATAAATCCACTGAATAAGCCTATCTAAAGCCATATCCAAGCTTATAGAGAAATTTGGTCCAAAAATACACTAAAAGACATCATACGCGTATGATGTCTCACTATGTGATTTTGGCACCTCAGGGCTTCAACCACCAAACAGAAGTGTTCTACATGCCATTTGAAAGTAATCCACCAAGTTTTACCCAATTTGGATCATAAAATCCATTTCCCTTTCAAAATTTTGCCAAGAGCCTGAACTGGACTAAACTGGCCAAAACTTGACCAAATGGGATCCAAACTCAAATCCAAGCATATGATACTCATGTATACACTATCAGCTACAAGCACAACCAATATGAAGTCATTTTGACACAAAAGACATCATATGTGTATGATGTCTCCAGCATTATTTTGAGCCCAGTTTGCATATTTTTTCACCTACCCTGCATCCTTAGGCCCTGAATAGCTCATGTTTCAATTTTCAAGTCATTTGAATAGTTAAAAGCTTCATTTCGGCTTTCAGTACTAAAAAGACGCTAACTTCTGAAATTGGAGTTACAAGATCCATGGATTCCGCTAAGTCATCGGCAACTAAGAGAAAAAGACCAACCATCAAGGATGCTCTTGCAGAAGCAGAACCTTTTGATATTCCAACAGAAACCCTCAAGCCAACCAAGACTTGGGTGGAGGAAGCAGTACTAGAAAAAGAGGGAATAAAGATCTACCAGGGGACTTTCAGAGATCCTCAAGGGCAATCGGTCGATGTACCTATGATCCCACGAGAATTAGTGGATTATAGCAGATCAGAGAACATCAGCAGATACCTGGAAAAGGCTGACTTACACAGGTTCTTCACCTCGAGACCATCAGGTATAGACACAAGAAGAGTGTATGAGTTGGCAACATCCATTCAGAAGGATGGGAAAGCCACGTTGACAGCCATGGATGGAGAAACAGTTGAAGTACAGATCACTCCACAGCTCATTGCAGATGCATTGAAGCTACACAACAAAGGGAGTTCTGTCAGAGAAAGAAGGGAGGCCATAGAGGTCTATGGATCAAAGAAACAAAATACAACCTACGGAGATATGGAAGATCAACGAGCGGCAACCCTTTGCCGATTATACAACCAGTTTTTCCATGTGTGCAGTAAAAGACCGCAGAAGTATACTACACCACCCCATGCCATTGCGACAACCATCACATGGGCATTGAAGAGCAATATGCCAAAAGAGGTGAATTATGCTCAATACATCCACGAGCAGGTAATCGCCATGCACAACTAGAAGCCAAAGTATATAGGAGGAGCTGAAGTTCTGACAAGAATAGCTTATGAAGCTATTGGAGCCAGAGATCAAGGGCCACGGGTTCCCTCCCAGAATGAGTGGCTTAGAGAAGCCGATGAAGAGAAAGAACAGCAAGAAGTATCCAAGAGGGCGTCCACAAGAGCACGCCGAAAACTAGAAATAGTTTCAAAACCTGAAGAGGCTGTGGACGAGCCGTTCAAGAAGAAAGCGAAGAAGAAGGCTGATCCCAAGCAAACCAAAAGTCAAAAAGCCGCAAGAATGGAAAGGCTGGTGGAGCAGTTTAGAGCGGAAAGAGCTCTAAAGGGGGACTTTGAAGAAATGTGGGTGCCAGACCCCACTAAAGTCGGAACCAGCTCAGCCAGGCCACATGTTGATCAATATGATCAATATATTAGAGCTTATGAGGAGTCGGAGGCCATACTGGAGCAGCAACCTGTCGAGCCTTATACTGAAGAGGAAGTACAGCTTGTAAAAGCTGAGCTGAAAAAGGACGACAAGGAGAAGAAGGAAGTAGATGAGTCTACTGAACTTCGAGAGAAGACGGGCAAGCAAACAAAGGGAAAGCCAAGATGACTGAGGACAATCAACCCTACTTTACTGATGTACCAAGCCCTAAGAAGACGGAAATTATTGTGGAGGAGACCACAATAGAAATAGAAACAGAAGTTATGGAAAAGCCGGAGGCCGGGACCAAGAGAAAGGAGATAGATCCAGTTCAGCAAAAGAAAGATGATTATGAGGATCTGGTAGCGATCGGATACAGTGAAGAAGAGGCCCTGGAGGCAGTTTATGGGATATCCCTACGAAAACAAGATGATCGGAAAGGGACGAAGGAAAAGACAAAAGGTACAATGGAGAGTGAAGAGAAAATGGACGAACGGAACATACTAGAAGAGCCGAAGCCATTGGAGGTGGTGGCAGAAAGAGCTGTCAAGTTGACAGATGAAGATGAAAAAGACATGCACATGGTGCATGAACTGCTCAGCAAGATTAAAGAAAGATCCAGAGCAAAGGAAGTAGCAATTGAGACAGCAAAACAAAAGGAAGCAGAGTTGCAGAAGAAGTTAGAGAATGCTATGACTGAATCTGAAAGTCATAAAGCATCACTCTATGATGCAGAAAACGAGAGAGACGGCTTGATACTCCAACTAGCCGAAGCTTCAAGAGAGGTAACAAGTTCACAGGAAGCAAAGGAGCGAATAGAAGATGAGCTGGAGGCAGCCAAGGATGAGCTCATTGAGCTAAGGGAAAGAGTCGAACTTCAAGAAAGGACAATCACGAAACTCAGGACCACCCCTAGAGCTAGCAGAGCAGGAACAGAACAAGAGGGAGCCCTCGTACCAGCTCTGGAAGATCAGGTCAGAAGTTTGCAAAGAGAGCTAAGGTTAGAGCAAGTGCAAAGATTGCACATGGCGGAGGGATCATTGGCTGCAGAGGAGAGGCTCACATCAGAAAACCAAACACTAAGGACAGAAAATGAGGCCCTCCGCAAACAGCTCCAAGACCTCCAAGAGCAACAAACAAGAGAAACAGAGCCACCACAAGAAGAAGCAGGGGGAGCAGCCATAGAGCTACCAGAAACTGGAGAGGCAACCACAATTGAATATCCAGCCCCAGTTCAAGAAGTGGCCTCAACTTCAGGAATCTCTGAAGAAGAAGAACAAAGGCTCCAGGACCAAATAGAAAAGTCAACAGAGGAAAGTGCCAAGGCGGAAATGGAATGGGAAAGGAGACTCCTCATCTCCATTAGACTTCAAGGTTTAGACACAAAAGTGCTCCATGAAGAGTGGATGCAACCCAGCCTGCCTTTCCCTCTGATGAAATTTGAAGTGATAAAGACGAAAAAGAGAATAGAGGAGGAGCAGTATGTTGCTCTTTACGAAGGCGACATCAAAAAAGATGAACAATCAAAGAAGATTGTAGATTCTCAACCTAGATGGAGGAAAGGTTGGCTGAACAAATACCAAGCCTACCTCATCTACTTGGTAGAGGCTCCAAAGGAGATTCGGGAGGATGCAACCTTCTGCCCGGTGCCAAGAGTCAGAAGCTGGAAAGAGCATGGCAGGATTGCAGAAAAGAAGCCAAATTGGCTTAATTACCCAAGGATGCCAGGACCAAAGGCAGGAGAGAGAATAGGTAAAGCCTACATGGTGAAAACCCTAACGGGCACCATCAAACTCTTTACTGGCTCTCCTGACCTTTCGTGTCAGATGCTAAAGAAAATCTGCAGGACTCTCTTAGCATGCATTGAAGTGTTCGCACCAGATAAAGCCACGACCTCGAGTCTACTATCGACGGCCGACACAGTGACGGATATGATGTATGATCTTTCATTGCAGCCATCACCAAAGGTGTTACATCTCTTATACCAAAGAATTATGTTTTTGCCTAGCTTCCACATGCAAACATTCGAAGAAGCTTTCTACACCGGCTTTTTCACTCACGAAAGCAAAATATTCGGCCCAACCTTGACCATAGGCAACCTACGCTACGAATCACATTTGCAGATGCTCAAGACGACAGGACTCTATTGACCAAGCCTAAAAGTCATGTCAGGGACGACATGAACGCGGAGGGGGGGAGTGTTGACCCAACAGAGGATCACACCCACATTTTTGCTCACACCCATCATTTTGTAACCATTGATTGTAATAAATGTCTTTCCGACATTAATTTTGATTTGAGCCATTCATTAAGTAACGGGACTCAATTGAGTTTCCAGCTTGTAATCCCGAAGTAATTTCACTTGTTGATGTAAATAGTTAGAGATGTTCTCACCTCCAAGGCTGAGGTATATAAGCCAAAGTTTTGTAACCTAAGAGATTCAATTATTAATCAACGTGAGTTTTTGAGCGCCGTGACTGTGTCTGAGAGAGAGAGAGAGAGAGAGAGAGAGAGAGAGAGAGAGAGAGAGAGAGAGAGAGAGAGAGAGAGAGAGAGAGAGAAAGAGAGTCTTATCTTCTTGCTACGCGGGCTACGGGGCCGCCATTGGAGAAGCGACACCGCCATTGTGTTAGCAACGGTGAGAGCTACGCACAGATACCAAGAGTGTGCGCTATCGGCTTCTATGTGTGGTAAGTTCCTACGAGCTTCGGTGTGAGTTTTCTTCCAACTCGTGTGTCGGAATAGAGCGTGCAGCATATCTATAGAACCACAACGAGTAGAGCTACGCATTAGTACCATCGGGGTCAAGTTTCGGTCACCTGTATTTTTCGGCCTGTCTTCATACGCGTTTGCCGCACGGAGTGGTTATAGGTTGATTTTGCAGTTCAAGTCTTTAGGGTGTTGTTCTTACCTAGTGTATAGACTTCCCCTTGAGTTTGAGATCGATTCAATGATTCTAGATCCTGTTTCGTATAGCATTCGTTCGTAGTACGGATTTCAGTCACTTGCGTATTTTAGAACTTAGATTTGATTTCCTTAGTAGTGATTGTCATTAGAAGGTCGAGTAGGTGATTTGACACCCACCTAGTTGTTTCCATGCGCCTGCGGGTCAAGCTCCGTCCTCGTCTGACAAATTCTGTTGTTGGTTGAGTTCTCACTATTTAGCTATCGCTAGCGGCGTAACCGCCTTAACACCAAGTGTTGGTGGAGAGACCATTGTACTGAGAATAATGTCAACCCTAAGCTCCAACTTGGGATTATCTCAAGACTCATTTCAAGAAAAGTTATCAGAACAAAATATATCATTCAGACCGTATAAATGAGTTTCTTGATTGTACTCAGGGAACCAGAGATCTGGAATCATATTATCAACATTTCCTAACCCTTGTCAAGTATGCTCCAGCAGGGATGACTCAAGAGGTCAAGGTAGCTCAATTTGTGTCAGGGCTACATAATCCTTTGAAGACTAGACTTCAAAGCTTATGTCTTACAAATTTTACAGATGTTCTTGATGCAGGTAAACCGATTGAGCTCAAAATATCAAATGGTAATAAAAGACCTTGACCAGAGGATGAGTCTAGATCTTCATATCCTCAACGAAGCCATATTACGTAGGAGGGCAATAAGAGATCACCTTTGCTTCAATTGTTCTGAGCCTGACCATGTCTCTTGGGATTGTTCATTTAATGATCTAGAGAATTATGAACTTGCAAGACAAAATGATGCTAGAAGTACGAACACTAACAAGAACTTTAGAGATTCACAATCTAGACCTAATACAAACCAGAGACCACCACTAAACCAAGGGAATTTCAGACATGGGAATCCAATCTTTACAAGAAATGGACAATTCAATAGACCAGCTCGTTCAGAAGGAAATCAACAGCCTCAAGGAGGACTTCAAGCCAGTAGAACTTAGAATGCTCGAGGTGGATGAAATCCATCAAATGTTCGTGTCCATACAACTAATACAAATGAAGGAGAAAGTGAAGAACTTTCGGTGCCATTTGGACTTGCAAATGCTCCACATTATGACAACCAAAATCTCTCCAAGACAGGATCATAATTGAGAAATAAAATAGTCAGTTTAACATATATCTATAGAAGGTTTTTGACTTACTCATTTGTTATCCATGTTGAGGTGAGGACACCTCGAATTTTTCAAGTGTGGGAGTATGTAAGATCCCCAATTGTTGGGTCTCTTCTAAAAATAAAAAAAATAAATTTCAATATCTATTTCACCAAATTTTGACTTAAGATGATTGATTGACACTATTGGAAAGTCATAATTATGTCAGGATATTATGGGGTGGCATAGCCTAGCTACGATTTCCATTAGTTGCTGTGGCAAGATACTGCTCGGATGGTCAATTTGATGTAAAATTGAATGGTAAGTGGGAGAGTTGACCACCACAAAGCAAAGGTTTGTTTTTAGGAAATAAAGAATCTTTTTATAAAAGAGAGAGAAGGAGCTTAGTTTATAACTCTTTTCTTGGAAGCCAAGCTTCTTCTTAGAGTCTCTAAATCGCGCATCAAAATCCGTATCCAAAGGAAAAGATTCTATTTTCTTTTTAAATAATATTTTTAAAGCTGCGAACGTGCGCGAACTTGTCTCTCTTTGCTCACTCTATTCTTGACTTGTTCTTTCGGTCTTGGGAGCCTATATAAAGACCTCTCTTCCTTCACTTGAATACACATACATACACTCTCAGAGGTGGAAGCTCTCTTGCCTTGACGTTAGAACTACCTATCTATTATATGGAGTGGTGCAAGATCTTCATCACCATCTCCATAAGCTCTTCTCTCTCTCTCTCTCTCTCAGGATACTCTCTCTCTACTTGCTTAATGTCTTCTCTCTCGTTTCACAGTGTACTCGCTCTCCAGAAGCTTTTGTGGTGGATACCTTTATGTAGCTCTCATCACCACTCTCTTGTGGCAAAGCAAGAAGCCATTTGATAACCCCAAATTGATTCTAAAGCACGGTGAGAAACTCTAAACTCCATAGTCATCATTTCTCTCTCTATGTCGTTTTTCTACGTAGTCGCCCTCTCGGTGTTGTTTTTTCGCATATGAGTGCATGTATGGATTAATCAAATACATACATAGTTGTCTCATGATTATTTTCATCATGTTTAACATGCTGATTTATGCACATGATGCGTTTATGATCACGCACGTGCATAAAAAGTGCTTTTCGTTTCACGTCATAGAGATGGTAGGAACAATATTTGGTCATAAATCACAAACCATTATGAATCAGTCTAAACTATTTGAACCAGAGATAAAACACATCATTTAGAACTTTTTCTCTCTTTGGTGTCATGTGAAAAACACGCACAAGCTAAGAGATATGGTCATAAAACAGATTGCTGTCCACTACACAACCAAATATTTTGACTCCAGGTTCCTTGGAGAACCACTATATACATTCACCGGATTGGAAAACCCACTTAACCAATTGAAAAGATTGATGAAACTTGATGATAAATGAATCTAGATCTCCGTAGTCACTTCAAAAATGCAAGTTATTAATCACTCTATTATTGGTTTTACCTACATGCGTAGGAGTGCTATCAAGGGGGGGGATACCATATGACGTCATGAGTTAACCGTCGTTTTGATATTTTTTATGATTTGTTTTGGTAAGGTGATTTCAATTATTATATGGCCATAAACTTGTGTGGGAGTATATGGTTAAACATCCCAAACCGCATAGGCAGATATGAATAAAGTGACTTTCTTTTGGGGTTAGTGTATGTTGTGTGAGTACCATATGGTCAAAGTGATGTGATGGAGTGATAATATATATTATGAAGCTGAACTTGACTCATTGGGTTGAGGTCAAATACTTTCATTTGCATGTTTCGCATGCTCTTAAAAATGTCAAAAAATTGTTTTTTGCATATGTGTGAAGTTATGGTTTCAGTGGTTGACCTAAAGGTTGGAGTTGTTTTGCATCATGGGTTATGGTGTTGGAGTGTTATCATATGATGTATGGAAACTCATGGATTGATGTGGATGCCTCATATGCATGGTTATGACTGCTTTCCACCTTTCTAGGTCAAAACTAGCTCTATGTGCTAGAGTGGTGAAGTACAGATGTGATGTATCATCTTTGCATGGTTGGATGTTGTCAAAATTGGATTTTTATATCATGATTGGTTTGTGGTTGGACTCTTTTTATGCATGAAAGAATCACATCTTAAGGGTCACATGTGTGTAGACTCCGATTGATTGCATGAGATGGATCAAACTCCAAGTGTGGAAGTTGGTTAAGTGTGATTATGATTTATGGTTAAGGGCTGAGATTCCCTCATTAATCATGGTTGAAAGTTTATGGTGGAAGCGAGTGTGGCTTATGGATTTTTTATGGATTGGGTTATGCTGCTGAAATGCTGCCAAAATTTTTGCAGCCATGTTACGTTATAAAGTGGCTATGCAGGATTGGTCGTGCCTCACCCAAGTAGGGTAGAGTGTTCACTAGTGTGATATGATTGGATTATGGTTTATGGTTTTGGATTGGATCATAAGATGGTTTACGGTAGACGTGTAAGGGTAGAGACACTATGCAGTCTAACTGTTTGGAAAAAATTGTTTGTGCATATGGGAAGTGCTATTGTGATTGGACTCATGTGTTATGTTTCTCATGGCAGCATCACTACAAGACTAGGATCACCTACATTCCTTAGCCTTAGACTAAAGGGTCGTTGACCTGGGGCTTTGCTAGATCGGGGGTGTTGCCTAGGTCTTCTTATTTTTGTTAGCTCATCTACACGGTTAGTGCGTTGGGGGTTGAATGACCTACTCGGATAACGCATCGAGGATCTTTCCTTGGCTTTGCCTAAACACCCAGTGCTCCGCATCGAAGAGGAGTGGTGCCTAAATTGGTATGGTCGGTGTTGATACCTTATCACCCTGGTGCTGTTGGTATTTGGGATCCTTTCAGAGCTTGGGTCCATGGAGGGAGACGACGCGGCCTCAGCCTATGTCTGGCTGAGATAGGTTGGAGGTGTTCTGGCTCGCTCTCGGCGAACTGAAATTCTCTCTGTCCGTAATAGAGAGGAAGTGGATGGGTGGACCGACGATCGATCCCTACACGGGGTCCGGTGCTCTGCTAGTTGTTTTGTCATAAACTTTTTGATGTTATGGTATACCCAAATTTTGTCATTGCATTAATACATGGTTGCCTGCTCCATTTAGAAGGGCATTTAAAGATTCTCTATTGTCATCTTCTCATGTCTCTATACACTCTATTTTACCCTCCACTATATTCTCTCTCTCTCTCTCTCTCTCTCTCTCTCTCTCTCTCTCTCTCTCTCTCTCTCTCTCTCTCTTCCCGCAACGCGGTGTACACATATATTCACCCTCCACAATGTTATACTTTTCTTGAGTAAGCATTCATTCATAACACCCATTCAGAGGTAGCACTAGTCACTAGGTACGTTTGGATGCATCCCAGATCATGACCTAAACTCCATGCTTGGTCAGGTGCTGAGAACTCCTCCCCTATGCAAAAGCATTTGCATAGGGGAGGAGTTGCAAATGCTTTTGCAACTGTGATGTATATTGACAATTTTATAGAAGTGTAAATTGTATATATTGTGCAAAGACCCTTGGGGAGGGGTATCTCTCACTAGGAAAATGAGGTTTTGGCCATAGTGTTCAACAATGTAACATTTAATGGCCTAAAAACTTGTGTGTAGCGGAAATTAGCATGAACATAGTGGGAATTTCATTAGAATAGATTCCTAATGAGAATTACAAGAGTGCTTGGGTGGAGAGAGCAACAAAAAGCATAACACCTAGTTAGATAGCATGAACAATACTTTCAAAAGAGAGAAATTAAGCTATTGACAATAGTTGAGGACCGGATTTGCATGGAGCCGGTCCCCCCTCCAAAAGGCTTTGTATTATGGTTTCTCCCATCACGAGAGACATTGTACAATACAATTCTTTGTGTTCCTTCAAGACTAGCTAGTGCAATGAAGATGAAAGCTTCATGCACTAAGCAAAACACTTAGCAAACACAACATCAATTATCCCCGGTCTCAGACCCAAGACCTCACACACCTTCGAAGATGGTGAGAGCTAGAAGGGTATGAGAGTAGATTGAGATGAAGAAGGAGTATCTTACGAGAAAGATGTACATCTTATCATAATCACTTATATTCGCATAGCTTAGCTTAGTAATTATCATGGTAGAGGAGATGAGCATGCATTGAAGCTTGGCTCTTGGTTGGATTTGCATTCACATGCCAAAAGTGTGTCGATGTAGGCTTCTATCTCACAAGCTTGGAGTAGGTGATGAGCTCTCCATTAAAGCTTGGGAAGAGATAGTCTTTTCCTTGCTTCTCCCATAGACTGTGTGAGAGTCTGTGTGTGATAATGCCTTGCAAAAATCAGCTCCCTCTCTCTCTTGGGAGAGCCCTCTTGCTAATTGCTCTTGCTATCCTCCCATTGGACCTCCCCAGGGCTAGCCAATGACTATTAAGAAACATAAGTGATAGCCTTCTGACATGTGTCCCAATTTCCCCTTTTGTGAGAGCTTTAGGTAATTGAATAATTCAACTAAACTCTCATTGGACCCCTTTGCCTCCTTGCCAATAGGAATCAGGCAAGCCGTTGGGCTGTTGAATGCTCATTGGACCCCTTGGGAGACTGTCCAATAGTCTTCTAGAGGACTTAATTCTCATTGGTTCTTTTATTAAGTGTTTTTAAATTAATTAAACTAGATTTACTCTAGCCTAATTCTCATTGGTCCACCTCCAAGGCCATCCAATAGGAATTGGGTACACCCTGTGGGTATCTGGCCTAGGGAGCTGACATGTGTCCCTCATTCCCTTTGTGTAAAGGGAGCTTGTGTGTGTGTGTGTGTGTGTGGCTTTCTCTCTCATCCCCTACATGCTAGGCTCGTCCCCTCCTATGTAGGGATGTGCAAAGACGTTTTTGGACACACACAAAGCATCCAATTCCCCTATGGTTGACCTTTGGACACAACCTTTGAATTTTGGAACCTTAGAATTTTGGAAGTCTTAATGGGCTGAACCTTAGGGTCTTTTTAGCCCATTGTTGCACATGGCTCTTTAGTAGATGGCCCCCCCTTTGGATCCCTATTTTCACTCCTTTGGATCCCTACTGTGGCCGGTCTGCTAGCTTAACCAATATTGTAGCTTTTTCTCCCCTGGAACTTCCCCATATTAAATGATCAGTTTAACATGAGAAAATCATTTAGGATAATTAGATATTGATTATTATGACATTACCTCTCTCTTGAAATCATAGTCGTCCTCGACTATGGTGTAGAGAAGATAAAGCATATTCGTGAGTCCTTTTCTTAGCGGGTAGAGGATCCCTATGTTACCCTACGACATCATTCCACAATGGATGACTAGTCCATTTGGCGCTTGAGAGCCTGAGGCTGCCGCAAGCATGTCTACACATTAGCCTATCAATCTTCCATAGTAGAGTGACAAGCTGTACTTGGTGTTTGGGAGACGTCGTCTCCGCAAACTTGATCTAAGCATGCATACTACTTTATTTTTTTGCACAATAAAGAAAAAGAGAGTCTTATAAGACAAAAAATTTGTTCATTTTTTTGTACATTTGCTTACTCTTGGGAATCATTGTAAGCATTGACAAGGTTTAGGTTATCCTTTAATTGTATGCCTTGCATCTATCTAGCATCTTCAAAAAGATAATTCTTAAAATTAATAAGATATCGTCCAATAGTCTTACCGCCTCTTAATACCTTGTCTTCATGTCCGAGAATGGACTTGGGCTGTAGCACCTCCTCTTGGTCCTCGATCTCCGGTGGGTCTTCAATAGTTGGTTCTTGAGGTGGCTCTCCTTTGTAAGGCTTTAATAGGCTCACATGGAAAGCATCGTGTATGAGCCAATGATTGGGCAACTTGAGGTGATAGGCCATCTCATTGATTGGCCTAAGAATCTGGAAGGGACCATAGTACCTTTTTGCTAGTTTAGCATAGTACGTTTGTGTCCCGTAGGATTCTTGACCGTCGTGTGCCTTAATCAAGCCTTGGGAAACTTTAATAAGACCCAATCATTTTCTTTAAAGTCTTGGGCTCTTTTGTGCTTGTCAGCAGTAGCCTTTTGCCTGTTCTTTGAGATAGAGATATCATCCTTAATCTTTAGAAAAGATTCTTGTAGGTCTCGGCTATACTCATCTGCAACGAAGATCTTCCCATGCACCTTAAGTAGCAAGGGACTTTTTGATCTTCCCTCAATTACCTCGAAAGGTGCTTTTCCCGTGGAAGTATGTACAGTGTTATTGTAAGCATACTCCACTAAGGGTAAGTACTTCTCCCATTGGGATCTTTGATCTACTTCCGTTACATAGGCTTTTAGTAGATCGAGAATTGTTAGGTTAGATATTTCACTTTGGCCATCCGTTTGTGGATGATAGGCCCAAGAGAAGCTTAGCCTTGTCCCTAAATTCTCAAAGAGAGTACCCTTACAGAAATTACTGGTCATTCTAGGATCTCTATCCGACACTATGGACATTGGCAAGCCATGGTACTTGAAACTTTGTGAAATGAAGAGGGTTGCCATTTGATGGGCTTTGATAGTCTTTTTTACATGTATAAAATGAGCTTGTTTACTGAACCTGTCTAATATCGTCCATATTCCCGTATTCCCACGGATAGACTTAGGAAATCCAAAGATAAAATCCATGGATATGCTCTCCCATGGTGAATTATGGATTGGCAAGGGTTGAAGCAATCCAAGTTGCTTCCCTCTATCAAATTTTTTCTTTTGGCATACCACACATTTAGAAACATACTCTTGTATGTTCACTTTCATGGTAGGCCAATAGAAATATGTTTCAATTCCCTTTAAAGTAGACTGAATCCCTCTATGCCCCACATAAGGTGGAGCATGTGATTCATACATTACTTTCTCACGTAGTGAGTTAGTAACACATAGTCTATTGCCGTAGAGAAGATAACCATATTGTAAAGTAAATGGTTCTTATTTCTTCCCTAATGCAAGGGCTGAAATCACATCTCTAAAATCGGGATCAATAGCATACTCATCTATCATTGAAGATAGATCATTGTGAGTTGCTATGGAAACCGCATTCACTCTCGGCCGTCTTGAGAGTGCATCAGCTACTTGATTATGCTTGCCAGCAATGTGAGCAATATGAAAATGAAATTGCGAAAGGAAATTTGCCCACCTCATTTGTTTGTCGGAGAGCTTGGTCTGCGTCATGAAGCACTTAAGACTTTGGTGATCTGTTCTCGCAGAATGAAAGGAGTCCCAAATAAATAGTGCTTCCATGATTCTAAGGCATGTAGAACTGCAAGGAGTTCCTTTTCATATATGCCTAGCGCTTGCTCAATAGGGTCGAGCCTTCGACTCTCATAGCCTATGGCGAGCCCTTCTTGGAGAAAAACAGCTCCAAGGCAATCACCACAAGCATCACATTGGACCTCAAATGGTTTTGAGAGATTTGGTAGTGTAAGCATAGGTTGAGAGATAAGCTTTTCTTTAAGCTTTTCGAAAGCATTGTTCTCCTTAGAAGACCATGTATACCTAACGCTTTTCTTTGTTAGGTCATGTAATGGTCCCGCAATTTGTGAGAACTTTTCTATGAAGCGTCTATAGTATGCACACATACCTATAAAGCTTCTTAGTTCATGAAGATTCCTTGGTTTAGGCCATCCTTTTATTACCTCTAACTTTGATGGATCCATTTGGATGCCATCTTGAGAGATAATGTGACCTAAATACTGAATCTCTTGCAAGAAAGATTCACTTTTCTTTCGATTAACATAAAGTTTATTCTCTCTCAAAACTTGAAATATTACCTGGAGGTGTTTCTTGTGTTCGTCTAATGAATTAGAGTAGATGATAATATCATCAAAGAACACTCAAGTGAAGGTTCGATGAGGCTTGAACAGCTTCTTCATCAAGCGGTTGAATGTGGCTGGTGCATTGGTCAAGCCAAAAGGCATGACAATGTATTCATAAAGACCAAATGTGGTGCGAAATGCGGTCTTTACAATGTCTTGATCAACTATCCTTATTTGATGATAGCCACTTTTTAGGTCAATCCTACTGAAGTAGGTCGATCCTTGTAGCTTATCAAATAGGTCTTCTACCCATGGAACGGGAAACCTATTT
Organism: Adiantum capillus-veneris; assembly: GCF_014529385.1. Taxonomy (NCBI): domain Eukaryota; kingdom Viridiplantae; phylum Streptophyta; class Polypodiopsida; order Polypodiales; family Pteridaceae; genus Adiantum; species Adiantum capillus-veneris. The sequence continues at coordinate 77,936,132 of NC_140943.1, forward strand.
TCCACACATAAGATATGTGTTGTCTTTCTTTTGCACTAATAGCACAGGTGAGCAAAATGGAGATGAGCTAGGTCTAACCATGCCCTTCTCAACTAACTCATGCACTTGCCGCATAATCTCCTCTTGTTGATCTTGAGAAACTCTATAAGGAGGTTTGTTAGGGTGTGAACTTCCTGGAAAAAGTTCAATTGCATGGTCATCATTACCTCGTTTAGGAGGTAGCTCACAAGAGATGTCGTCAATAAAAACATCTTGAAACCCCTTGAGAAAATTGGATAACTCTAATTCCTTTTGGTTGCTTTTATTTTCTTTTGCTAAAGCATTAGGTTCATTTTGAGAATCTTTAACAAAAATCATGCACACGGAAATAGAGCTCTTTATTGACTTGTTGAAAGCTGGTGTATGTACAATGGGGATAGTGTTACCCATTTCCTTAGCATCTATATACATGTCTTTTTCCCTAAACTTAAAGGAGATTCTCCTTTCAGGGAATTTAACATTGGCAGCCAAGCGATCAAACCATGGTGCCCCTAGGATTACATCGTCATGCTTGAGAGGAGAGATAAGAAGTCCTCTTTGTCCACATAGCTTTGGACATGAAGCCTCAATTTCCCGATTAAGGGAGTGACTGAAGCTTCTTGCCCCTTGAAAGCACTGTCTGCGGGTAGGACATCTCCCATCTTGTAAGCTTGTATGTCTAGCTTGGTGGCCAACTCTATAGATATAAAATTGTGAGTAGAACCAAGGTCAAAGAGAATAAAAGAATCATGTTCTCTTACCTTTCCCCAAGCATGGCATAGAGGAGATCCTTTGTGATGAGTTTGGTGAGTCTCCTCCTCTTGGATTTCAACCAAGGAAGCTCTAGGAGGATCTTGGCGGTTGTTCTTTTGGGGACAAGCGCGGTACGCATGCCCTTGTTCGCCGCACTTGAAACACCGGTTATCCTTGCGATAACACTCAAGCTCTTCAGGAGAGAGTTTGTTTTTACCTTTGTAAACTCCCTTCTCTTTAGCTTTGTTGGAGTTGCCCTTAGGAGACTTTTGGACATTGTCCTTCCCCTTAGGCTCGTTGGAACCCTTGTTTTCCGTGGGCTTATTATTTCTTTTAGCCCCCATTTGGAAATTAATTCGAGAGGCCACCCATAGTATGGTGTATTACCGCCGATATGATACGTGGCCTTTGGCAGTTGACATACTCCGCCATTTCTTCGGTTAAGCCCGCACAAAATTGTTGCTTTTGCTCAACTTTTTGAAGACAGTGGCTTTGAGTTGTAGGTCCCAAAACTTGTCTACATATTTGTGGATGGATTCATAGGGAGAGAGCTTTAAGCTTCGCCATTCGGTGAGTACTTTGTCTTTGGCATTGGTGGCCAAAAACTGCTTCATAATGGAAGCTCTTAAAGCTTTCCATGTTCGTGGAGCTTCAGCGTTGGCTCGTAGGCTACACCACCATTGCCTGGCAGACTTTTGAAAGTGCATAGCTACATGGCATAGCTTAGAGGACTCTGTGAAGCCCTCATCTCCAAACGCCGCATCAAACTGTTGGATAAAGGCCAAGACTTTGTCCATAGCACCAAAGGTGCCATCATAGGTAAGGAAAGAGATGCTCTTCCCTCCCTCTTTGAACTTCTTCAGCTTGGATGACCTCTTCCATGCGGCGTAGGATTTCCTATGGCCTCTTCTTTTTGATGGTTCAAAGGTTGCACTATCACTTTCTTCAGAAGGTGAAGAATTTGAAGAAGGTGGAGAAGAGGGTGACCTCTTTCTCGCCTTTTTCTTGTCTTGATCTTCGTCGTCTTCACCATCACTTTCATAAGAGGAAGAGGATGAAGAAGATGGAGAAGAGGGTGTCCTCTTTCTCGCCTTTTTCTTCTCTTGCTTTTTATCATCCCTCTTTGAATTATGGAGTGGAGAAGAGTGTGATGGTCTTCTTCACTTTGGTGGTGATGGAGAGCGTTTAGCCCGCCGTCTTCGTGGAGCCATCTCCGCCGAGGTGGCGGGAGCCTCACTTCTTTCTCGTTCCTTCAATGGAGGCTTTTGAGTTCTCCTCTGGGAAGGAGATGCATCATCAAGAAGTAAATTCTTGAGCCCTTCGTATGGATTCTCTTCTTCTTCCCGAATCAGAGAGAGACCTCTTTTGGGAGTCTCACAAGGAGGCTTCCTAGGTGTTCTCTCGTCATGGTGATGAGCTTGGATAATCCCGTGAGCACGGAGCTGCCGTTGCACTTCACTTTGGAGAGATGGATTTCCCATGGCTTGTTGAAGCCTAGAAACAAGATAGTTAACAAGCATCGGAGCATCATTAGTAGCTTGATCATTAGCAAAATCAAAGTTATCAACATTAATTTCACTCTCTTTACTATTGTCAGCCATTCTAACAACTTTTTAGGTGTAAACTTTTTAGGTGTACTTTGGCACTTCAAGCCCTAGTTGCTACTCCTCTTTACCCCTTTAGAAAAAGCACTCAAGCTACTGTACCCGTGGCTCGAATACTATTAATTGCAAGGAATAGAAGAGAGGGTCTTTCAACAAAAAAATAGCAACGGCTCCTCTCGAGCTTCTAATAGATCAATAGTGGTTAAGCCGTAGGCAAGCCCCGTAGGAATCCACTATTAAGACCATACCTCTCGACGGTGATGCCCCGTTAACTGCACGAAGGCAGGCGTACTGTAAGGCTGAAAAATCCCTATTCTACTTACTCACAAGAAATTAATAATACCAACCATTTGTAGCTAGCTTGAGGACCCCCCTTCTTGAGCAAGAAAAGAGAAACCTTGCGCTCTGATACCAATGTAACATTTAATGGCCAAAAAACTTGTGTGTAGCGGAAATTAGCATGAACATAGTGGGCATTTCATTAGAATAGATTCCTAATGAGAATTACAAGAGTGCTTGGGTGGAGAGAGCAACAAAAATCATAACACCTAGTTAGATAGCATAAACAATACTTTCAAAAGAGAGAGAAATTAAGCTATTGACAATAGTTGAGGACCGGATTTGCATGGAGCCGGTCCCCCCTCCAAAAGGCTTTGTATTATGGTTTCTCCCATCACGAGAGACATTGTACAATACAATTCTTTGTGTTCCTTCAAGACTAGCTAGTGCAATGAAGATGAAAGCTTCATGCACTAAGCAAAACACTTAGCAAACACAACATCAATTATCCCGGGTCTCAGACCCAAGACCTTACACACCTTCGAAGATGGTGAGATCTAGCAGGGTATGAGAGGAAGAAGGAGTATCTTACGAGAAAGATGTACATCTCCTCACATAATCACTCATATTAGCGTAGCTTAGCTTAGTAATTAGCATGGTAGAGGAGATGAGCATGCATTGAAGCTTGGATCTTGGTTGGATTTGCATCCACATGCCAAGAGTGTGTCGATGTAGGCTTCTATCTCACAAGCTTGGAGTAGGTGATGAGCTCTCCATTAAAGCTTGGGAAAAGATAGTCTTTTCCTTGCTTCTCCCATAGACTGTGTGAGATTTTGTGTGTGATAATGCCTTGCAAAAATCAGCCCCCTCTCTCTCTCTTGGGCGAGCCCTCTTGCTAATTGCTCTTGCTATCCTCCCATTGGACCTCCCAGGGCTAGCCAATGACTATTAAGCAGCATAAGTGATAGCCTTCTGACATGTGTCCCCATTTCCCCTTTCGTGAGAGCTTTAGGTAATTTAATAATTCAACTAAACTCTCATTGGACCCCTTTGCCTCCTAGCGAATAGGAATCAAGCAAGCCATTGGGCTGTTGAATGCTCATTGGACCCCTTGGGAGACTGTCCAATAGTCTTCTAGAGGACTTAATTCTCATTGGTTCTTTTATTAAGTGTTTTTAAATTAATTAAACTAGATTTACTCTAGCCTAATTCTCATTGGTCCACCTCCAAGGCCATCCAATAGGAATTGGGTACACCTTGTGGGCATCTGGCCTAGGGAGCTGACAGGAGTCCCTCATTCCCTTTGTGTAAAGGGAGCTTGTGTGTGTGTGTGTGTGTGTGTGTGTGTGTGTGTGTGTGTGTGTGTGTGGATTTCTCTCTCATCCCCTACATGCTAGACTCCCCCCCTCCTATGTAGGGATGTGCAAATATTTTTTTGGACACACACAAAGCATCCAATTCCCCTATGCTTGACCTTTGGACACAACCTTTGAATTTTGGAACCTTAGCATTTTGGAAGTCTTAATGGGCTGAACCTTAGGGTCCTTTTAGCCCATTGTTGCACATGGCTCTTTAGTAGATGGCCCCCCCTTTGGATCCCTACTGTGGCCGGTCTGCTAGCTTAACAAATATTCTAGCTTTTTCTCCCCTGGAACTTTCCTATATTAAATGATCAGTTTAACATGAGAAAATCATTTAGGATAATTAGTTAAACTTGTATCTCTTGAGATCCAAGAGTATCAAACAACCGTAGATTTTGAGGTAAGGAACATGAATAGAGAAGCTATGGTGTTGAGCCAAGAGTGGTTGCACGGGCTAGGCTCATCATTATGTTGCATCTATGAGGATAACATTAATATCCTTGAATCCAATGGTATGCACGTGTTTTTAGGGGGGGAGGGGGGAGATGTACCTCCCTCACTACTCATTTGTACAACCAAGGTTATGAAGATCTCTTCTAATAATGAAATAGAAGAACTCTCGCTGTGTTACTCTTTGCATAATTTGTTATCAAATGTTGACTATGATTCTTTTTTGTCTAATTTTTTTTGGCACCGCATGCTTCTCTTTGTTTCAATTAGGGTTTGCAAAATGCACACACATCTTGGATATGGAGAAGAAGCTCCAAACACAAAAAAAGAGAGTATATTACAAAATATGTAAATACATGATAAGGTTTCCCTAGAGTAATGGGCACGTGTACAAAGCATAGGGGAAAAAATCTCTTAGTGAGGGAGAAAGGTATTTCAGTGGTTCTAAGTGTGTTTACACTCGCCACTGCCATGTACATCGCAACAAATCACTCAAGGAGTGATGCAGTGAGAGCTGGCATGTAGAGTATAGGAAAGTGGCAAGCCCAAAGATGAGGATTCAAAATTCTCTTATGGAAATGCCTTTGTGAACAAATCTACAATGTTTTCCTGTGTCAGCACACATAAGCCAAGTTAATCTCTCTAGTTGAGAGTCTCTCTCGAACATAGTGATAATCCACCTCAATGTGTTCTGTGAAAGCAAAAAATATCGGTTCCTCAAAAATGCCAATGCACTTTGATTGGCATTGTAGACGAGAATGCTAGAATCCTATCTAAATTCCAAATCAGTCATAAGGCATCTAAGCCACACACACTAAATTGTAGCTTTGAAAGTTTTCATATACTCAGCCTTACAATAGGCCACAATAGGTCGTTTCATTTTCAGCCAAGTTATGCACAAACTACTAAGCATAGAACAGAAATCACTCGTGGGAACTCATGTGTCATAGCAACTAGCCCAGTCTGAGTTAAAAAAAGCATCTAAATTTTGTGCCAATGATCCTTCTTGGAGTAAAACAAATAAAGATGTATAGCTCCACTCAAGTAGAAAAAGATCATCTTGATTGCTAGTTGCCAATGCTTAGACCTTGGGCTATGCATATATTTTCTCACTCACAAGACTAAAAATTGAATATCCGACCTTGTAATGCATACAAAAAGGAGGAAGAAAGTAGTTATCTGGTAGATGGTAACATCTTTAGGATGTCAAGCATCATGTAGAGTTGACTTTAAACATGTCTCCATAGGAGCGGCAATTAGTTGGAAATATTCATGCTTAGAAATATTTGCACATACTTTTCTTGACATAATGCAATATCCTCATCACATTGCTTAAATTGAAGTCCCAAACAATGATACAAATTTGAAAGCGTCTCAAATGTGGCATTTAACTAAACCTTAAATTCAAAAATATGTGTCACATTTGGACCAGTGATTGAGCAGTAAATCATCCACATACAGAACAACAAGAGTTCTTTATTACATCTGCATACTATAGTTTCCTACCCTTTATTGACAAAACCATGAGACTACATTATATATACTTCCTCATATGAGTCACCATTTAAAGAAAGTAGTTTTAATGTTTGACCAATCTACATCCATCCAAAGTAAGCTACCAATGCACAAATGAAACAAATAGTAGTCACACAAATAAGTGGGAGAAAAAGTTTCTTTATAATCAATGTCCTTTTTTTAATCACAACCTTTTGCAACAAGCCTTGATTTGAGCTACCAACACTACCATCCAGCTTGCATTTCATCTTATAAACCCACGTTGTACCAATGGAATTGGCACGTCACATAAAGACCAAGTATTGTTTTTCACTAGTGCATCATATTCATCTTTCATAGTAGCCATCCAATCCTTGAATTTTGTGCTTCATCAAATGAAATAGATTCAACCTCGTCATACATACTTGTCTCAGACAAAGAATAATAGTCCAATGTACATGAACCACAATGAGAACCCAAACAAGTAGGAATAGATAAAGGTGCATTCAATTTACTATCACACAAACTATGCACTATCCATTTTGGCATACCTCTACCTTCCTCATTTTCAGCCATGCCCTCATCAAGTGCATCATTTATACCTACATAAAAAATAGCATGATCCATGAAATCACTTGAAACCTACATATGCTAAATATTTTCCTCATTTGGACTTACATTTGTATTCCCACCATTGAAAAAACAAGGTATCAAAAATGTCATGCAAGCCTAGGCATGTCTCTTTAGTACATGACAACAAAGGCTAAACTGCATCTTCCAAAAAAACAACATCTCAAGAAGTCAAGATACATTTTCATTGTGAATGATAAAACTTGTAACCCTTTCTTTTAGCGTGTGACCAACAAAGATACATTTGATAGCCTTATCATCTAATTTCTTGTGTTGTTGTTGTGGCACTAGGGCATAACCCAAGAAACCAAAAGCATACAAGTGGCCAATATAGGGATTCTTTTCATGCCATGCCTCATATGGACTCATAAACTACAAAGATTTTGTGGGACACTAATTAAGTAAGTAGCCAACATGCATGATAGCCTCTAGCCAAAAAGGATGTGTAAAAGCTTGGATTTTAACCATACATATGCCATCTCCATAAGTGACTTGTTTTTTCTCTCAGATAAACACCGTTTTGTTGACGTGTATAAGGCATTATACATTGATATTTTATCCCATGACCAACAAGAAATGCATAAAGTTATTTTGACATATAATCCCCCTCTCAATTGGAATTGAGAGTGCCCATAGTACAACACGATACAATTTCAATCAATAGAAAATAAAATAAAATGAAGGACATAAACAATTTGGACTTAGCATAAAGTGGATATGACCATGTATGCCATGAGTAATTGTCAATATTTAAAGAGATAATAACATAAAATCATGTTGTCAAATATGAGAGTTGGTTGCCCTATAGATATGGTTCCAATAGTTGAATCCATTTTGGGAAAGAGGACAAAAGTACAAGCATATATGGACGATGGTGCACAAGTATGTGTCATGAACGAGGCTATCATGAAGGAAGCAAGTATCAAGGTGTCAATGAAGGTGTCAATCCATATAATGATGGCCAACAATAAGAAAGCAAGGTGCCTTGGAATAGCTAAAGATGTCAAGATTAGAGTGTTGGAAGATTCCAACAAAATATGCCCACTTCAAGAAAGCAGATTTTTAAAGAGTCTTGTGAACCTTTGCAACACAAAGTTGAATGTAAATTCCCACCAAAAACCATTAGATTTTGTCACTTTTCATTTAAAGCAATATTTGGGGCTATGAGATTCCAATTTGTGTCAATCAATAGACATTTTTCTAAACCAGTTTACTCATTATTTAGAGTAGAAATAGCATGTACACTTAAGACCCTTAGATAGGGTATAAAAGGTAATTTGTAAGGATTTTGAGAAGGTTACTTCAGAAGTAAGTTACTCATTATTTAGAGTAGAAATAGCATGTACACTTAAGACCCTTAGATAGGGTATAAAAGGTAAATTTGTAAGGATTTTGAGAAGGTTACTTCAAAAGTAAGTTCAATCAATAAGGTTTTGTCTGTATGTCATGCACCCTCTTGCTATTGAGGTTTCATCTCTTTGTACCGCACCACACGATTACCGTATTCTTGACTACGGAACACGGGAAAGCTAAACCATTTTTTCATTAAGTAATTTTGATAAGCATCATGACATTTTGTAAGGGTTAAGATATGATTTTTGGTAGGAATGAGCCTCCAGGAGAAATGTATATAAATCAAAGTTTTTTAACCCTAAAGAAAACTTATGAGTTAATCATCTTTTGAGCTCAACTAAGCATGCCATGATTTGAGCTCAACTAAGCAATGGCGAGAGCTATGCTTTATTACCAAGCTTGCTTGATTCTAGTCTCTTTGCAAGGAGCTCTCCAACGATCTTCAAAGTGAGATTTTTCTCTAATTGTGTATCCGGTTTTTTATTTCTTTATGTCATTGTGTTCACAACGAGTTAAACTACACTTAGGCCTAAGTACGTTGAGAATCGATGACCTGTAATTTTTGGCATATCTTCATACCCATTTTACACACCAAATGTTTAAAGATAGTAAATTGGGTTAGAGACTTTAGGGTAGTGTTCTCTAGGTGTGTAGAGGTTACTCCTTGAATTTTGTGACAATTTGACAATGTTAGGTCATGTTTTGAAGACCCGGGGAGGTCACCTAAGAAAAATGTAACCTATCACGTGAGTTCAACAGAAGGGTATTTAAAGTTCTTCAAACTTACAGAAATATATATACAAAAGGACATTATTTTTTCAAACTTGAAAAAAACTTACACATTTAAAGAAAAAAGGGTACATTCTATTCCTAACAAAATTTACAGATAAGGGGTTTTATAAACATGTCTTGAACGCACGTGATATGGTAGTTTTACACATAGTGAACTCCCCGAGTTTGAAGAGCATAAACATTATAGGTAAGGTAGCAGTTGCGTATAGATAGTGTTCTTAGAAATAACTTCCCTTGGTAGTGATTCTTGCTAGAAGGTTGAGTAGGTGATTGTCACCCATCTATTTGTTTCCATGCATGTACGGGTCAAGCTCTGTCCTTGGTTGACATCTTGTTTTCTGGCCTAATTCTCACTTTTCTAGCAACCGTGAGCAGTGTATCGGCCTAAAAACATTGGTGCCATTGATGGGGACAAAAGCCCTAGGTAGGTGACCTTAGGCTAGTCCTACAAGGTAAAATCTCCTCTGGTTTTCCAAAGTCTTGTTATTTTCCTTTAGGTAGAATCCGGGAGTTGGACTCTTGAGATATTGGGAGAGTGCTAGAGAGCATGTGACTTGCCTGGATTTTCAGCCATACGTAGTGTTAGTTGTGTTTTAGTGTTTAGTGTTGAGGGTGTGTGATTGATTTGTGAGGTGATAAAAACAATAGCTAGACCGTGCAAGGCAGTAAAGTGCATTTCTAATCATAGAGACAACACCCCACATGACGAGTAGGAGTAGTTGTAGATAGGACATGTGATTGTGATCTAGAGCTTTTCATCATGGAAATTTTTTCTTGTATTCTTGTTTGCATTTATGATCTCTAAAACATTGATTTTTGGGGATAACATGCAATTAACAAACTCAAAGGACAATTGTGCATGGTCAGATGATGCTGGGCATAAAAGAACACATATGAAAGAGATCTGGATGAGAAAATTGCAATTTTGCATTAGTAGACATCAAATGCCTATGATGTCTTAGGGCCTAGCGGGAGACCAAATTTGCCAAAAGAGACTGCACCAAAGTGTTCTAAAGGGGTGTTTTACCCCAAGTACACCTTGAGACTAAAGTTTTGACCAGCATTTAATCTTTAAAAGATAAAAGTCGTGTGTTGAAAATGGAAAAAAGAGGAAACTTGTGATTCTGTGCATATTCTTGCATGAAAATGGGTAAAATTCTTGAAAAGCAAAGTTGGAGACTTGACTTGTGGGTGAAATCTGGCCAAGAATTCATCAACAGACATCATATACTTATGACGTCTGACGTATGAATCTGAAAATCAAATCGAGCTTTTGACTTGATACTCATAGTCTACATATTGTGTAGACCGCATACACCAAGTTTCATCTCATTTGGGGGGTGCTATCATTTAATGAGTAAAGAACGAGTAACTAAAAGTGAGCAAGGACAATAAATTTAAATGTTTATAGTATATATATGCATTAGATGGGATTCCAAGTTAGCCAATCAATCACAAAATCTACTAGAGGCTACACTAATTCCTTGCCAATGTTCATAACAAAGATTGAAAATACCTATGGTAAAGGTATGAACTCGAGCCCAATATAACAAAAAAGTGATAACAAGAAATTCCATTACAAAAAAGAATCCAAAAGTAAAAATTCACCTCTCTACAAAGTTCACACCATTTCCTTTGGAAAGGTTAAGAAAGAAGTTGAGAAAGCACGAGTTTTTACATAGAGAACAAGTTGTAATACTTTCCAACTTGCAGTTAAAGCTATCTAGAAATGAAGAACACTCTTTGATACATGATAAACAATACTTAAATATCAAAAGTACTTTATGAGAAATGTTTCTTTACGAGATATTTGAAGTGTCCACATGCTTATTCCCTAGTACTTGATAAACAACTCCATGACCGGCATTGGCTAGTAAGCAATAATGCATGGCCAAAACGCTTGCTTTGTATGGAGTACCTTGAGGTGTGATATTCACATAATTTCTTTAATACTCCTGATGAGAAATGGATCCACTTAGAGCTGTAGCATGTGTTTGAAATTACATGAAACACTCCGGACCTTTGTCTTTAGTACATGGCTCATATTATCAAGATGATGAAAATACCCCACTTTCTAATAGTATGTTCAAATTCTCTTATGAGGTTGTTAATCACAGAGTTATCATCCTAAGGTTGTGTATGTCCATGGAATTCTGCAGAGTCTCTCCATAGAGGTTGGTATCATTATCCTTGCATTTGGAATAGTATAGTGGCCACCAAAATAATAGCATATTTAACAAAGTTTTTTCAACCCTATATGATTCTCTCTCTCTCTCTCTCTCTCTCTCTCTCTTGCACACACACACACACACACACACACACACTATCACCATGATTGAAATTAGCCATACCTGTAAGAAGATTGCAAGAATAATTGTTAAACAAACCCTGTGGCTTGAAGTTCATAGGGTTCCCTCTATGATACTAAGAATATCTTTGTGCTCTATGCTCTATCGTCTATTCTCTATGATCTATATTGACTTACTATGGCCCCTAGACCACAAGGCGCCCTCATTGTTTTCAAAAAACCCTCATTGTTTTGCTATGGTCCCAGGGCCATAGCTCTCTATGCCGGTATAAAGCATATTTTCTCTATATTAGCTCCCTAAGGCCTGAAGGCCATAGGGTTGTCCTCAAGATCACCTCACGGAGTTTCATGTCAAGTATATATACATCCTATGGCACCCCATGACCCTAGGGCCATAGGATCTCCAAATGAAACATATGACAATGTATGTCCCTTGAGCTTATACATTGCAACCCCATGACCCTAGGGCCATAGGATCGGCATATGAAACATACGACAATGTATGGCCCTTGAGCTTATACATTGCAACCCCATGACCCTAGGGCCATAGGATCGGCATATGAAACATACGACAATGTATGGCCCTTGAGCTTATACATTGCAACCCCATGCCCCTAGGGCTATAGGATTTCCAAATGGAACATAGGGCAACGTATGGACCTTGAGCTTATACATTGACACCCTATGGCCCTAGGGCCACAAGACTTAAAAACATACAAAAAGACAACCTATGGCCCTAAGGCCATAGGTTGTGAGCATTGACACCCTATGGCTCTAGGGCCACAAGACTTAAAAACATACAAATAGACAACCTATGGCCCTAAGCCCAAGGGTGTGAGCATTGACACCCTATGGCCCTAGGGCCACAAGACTTCAAAACATACAAAAAGACAACCTATGGCCACGATATCAAAGGTGGCTGGGATATCAATGCAGCCCCATGGCCCTAGGGCCATAGGATCTCTCTATGGAACATGTGGCACCCTATGGACCTTGAGCTTATACATTGCCACCCCATGACCCTAGGGCCATAGGATTTCCAAATGGAACATAGGCAATGTATGGCCCTTGAGCTTATACATTGCCACCCTATGGCCCTAGGCCACAAGATCTCACAACATACAATAAGAGAACCTAAGGACCCTAAGCTCAAGGGTGCGGGTTTAAGGGTGGCCAAGATATCACTGCAGCCCCATGGCCCTAGGGCCATAGGATCTCTATATGGGACATGTGGCACCCCATGACCCTAGGGCCATAGGATTTCCAAATGGAACGTAGGCAATGTATGTCCCTTGAGCTTATACATTGCCACCCCATTACCCTAGGGCCATAGGATTTCCGAATGGAACATAGGCAATGTATGGACCTTGAGCTTATACATTGCCACCCCATTACCCTAGGTCCATAGGATTTTCGAATGGAACATAGGCAATGTATGTCCCTTGAGCTTATACATTGCCACCCTATGGCCCTAGGGCCACAAGATCTCACAACATACAATAAGAGAACCTAAGGCCCCTAAGCTCATGGGTGCGGGTTCAAGGGTGGCCAAGATATCAATGCAACCCCATGGCGCTAGGGCCATAGAATCTCTATATGGGACATGTGGCACCCCATGACCCTAGGGCCATATGATTTCCAAATGGAACATAAGCAATGTATGGACCTTGAGCTTATACATTGCCACCCCATTACCCTAGGGCCATAGGATTTTCGAATGGAACATAGGCAATGTATGGCCATTGAGCTTATACATTTCCACCCCATGGCCCTAGGGCCGGAGAATCTCCATATGGGACATGTGGCACCCTATGGCCCTTGAGCTTACATATTGCCACCCCATGACCCTAGGGCCATAGGATCTCCAACTACAAAGTAGGGCAATATATGGCTCTTGAGCTTATACATTGTCGTGGACCTAGGGCCATAGGATCTCCAACTGGAACATAGGGCTATGTATTGGAGCTTATCTATTGTTGCCCCTAAACCCTAGGGCCATAGGATTTCCAAATGGAATATAGGGAAACTTACGGCTCTTGAGCTTATACATTGCCACTCTATGGCCCTAGGTACACAAGCTTTCACATTGCCACCGTATGGCCACAAGGATCTCACAAGATACAAGAAGAAAACCCTAGGACATAGGATTTTCAAATGGAACTGAGTGCACGCTTTGATCCTTGACCTCCAACATTGCCATCCTATGGTGTGAGCCCAGGGGTGGCTGAGGTGTCATCATAATAATTTTGGCCATTCAAGGGATATCCGCAAGTGGCATAAATTTAAAAAATAATTAAAAAAAAATTTACGCTACGACAAACTTTGTCATAATGGCTTTTCAAATACACTTATTGATATCGGACAAAAAAATAGCCCACAATTTTCGGGATAATTTTTTTAAAATTTAGCTATTTTTAGTGTAGTTTTTACTATGCAGATTTTGATTCTGAAGTCAAATTTTGTGTCGTTCCACTCATACTACAAAGATATGGACATTGACAAAGCCTTGCATCAACTTTTTTTTTTCCATACTACTCTTTCAATTTCAAAGCCGAGGAGCTGTCTCATTTTCACACAAAGCCTAGAACTCTAGTAATCTCGACTGCAAACCCGTGAGAACAACCCCTACATTCAAAATTCGAATTTTGAATTTCTAACCTAACCTAACTAACCTTATCTCTCTCTTTATCTCTCTACCACAGTTTTTTCTGCGCTATCGCTCTCTTTCTCTCTCTCGTTTCTTGCTCGAAACCTACACAGAAGCCCGCACAGATCTTGTCTTTCTCTGTCTCTCTCTCCCTCTCTCCCTACGCATACAGTTCTACGCCATCGTTGGGACGCGCACACAGATCTACGCGAAGCCATCTCCACAAGCTTCAACAGAAGGACTCTTGTCGTGACCTCCCAAACACAGATCTGTAAACATCATCGTCGCGGCCTCAAAACACCTAAGTTACTGCTTGCTACTGCTGCAGCCGATTTACACAGACACAGATTTACTCAGAGGTAACCTGTAGAAACCCTAATCTTTTTGCTTAATTTGGTTTTAATTGTTCTTAATCTAATTAGGTTTTAGCAGTGTTGTGAATCACCTCTCTCTAGAACAATAAACAAAAATCATTAATTACATCTCTAAAACTATAAAACTGTAGATTGTAGAACTATAAAACAGAAAAATCTCTAATTAGAGATCTAAAACTGTAATACAGAATACTCTAATTAGTGACCAAAAAATATAAAATAGAAGACACTAATTAGGGACCTAAATTTGTAAAACGAAAAACTCTTATTAGGGACCTAAATCTATAAAACAGAAAAATCCTCATAAGTGACCTAATGCTGTAAAATTGTAAAACTCTAACTGCAAAAATCTCTAATTACAACAAAAAATTATAAACCTACAAATGCAAAAGACAATAACTATAGAGAATGCTCAAACTATGCATACTTGTAATTGGGTTGTGGGGAGTTGGGCACACGTTGTAAGAGGACGAGTAGAGCACGTTGTTGTATGAGGATGGATTAGGGTTCAGTTGCAAGAGGATGGGAAAAAAAAGAGGCAAGAAGGTGGGAAAGAAAGTGTACACTATATGTGCTTGTAAGATATGGTGTAATAGAGTTTCTTTAAATTCATTTGTAGTCACTAAAATAAAACTAGACATTGAATCTTTAGAAGGGCAGACAGGGTGTGGCTACAAAGGGTTTCACCTCATACTAAAGAGTAACATATGGCCCTAAGGCACCCTATGACCATAAGGCCATAGGGTGGTCTCGCATCGTACTATAGAGTGACCAATGTCCCATCTGGTCATAGGGTACCAATGTACAATCTCAAGGGTCATAGGGTTCCCTATGTTCCTATTGAAGATCCTATGGCCATAGGGCCATAGGATCTCCAAAACATATATATGGCACTATGGCCATAGGATCACATGGTGCTCTATGTCCGATCTAGAGACCTTGTGGCCCAAGGGCCTTAGGGTGGCAATGTACAATCTCAAGGGCCATAGGGTTCCTTATGTTCCTTTTGGAGATAGGGTGGCACTAGGGCCATAGAATCTCCAAAAGCAACATAAAGAACCTAGGGCCATAGGATCAAAGGGTAACCTATTGGAGACCTTGTGGCCCAAGGGCCATAGTGTGGGGAATGTACAATCTCAAGGGCCATAGGGTTCCCTATGTTCCTTTTGGAGACCCTATGGTCCTCGAGCCATAGGATCTCCAAAATGAACATATGGCCCTACGGACATAGGATCACAGGGTTCCCTATGTTCCTTTTGGAGATCCTATGGTCCTCGGGGCATAGGATCTCCAAAAGGAACATAGGGCCCTACGGACATAGGATCACAGGGTGCCCTATGTCCCATCAAGAGACACTTGGACCATATGGCCCTTGGGCCACATGATGGCAATGTACAATCTCAAGGGCCATATGGTCCCCTTTGTTCCTTCTGAAGATCCTATGGCCCTAGCGCCATAAAATCTCCAAAAGGAACATAAGGAACCTACGGCCATAGGATCAAAAGGTGCCCTATGTTCCATCTTGAGACCTTGTGGCCCAAGGGCCATAGGGTGTATTTGTACAATCTCAAGGGCCATAGGGTTCCATATGTTTTTTTTGGAGATCCTATGGCCCTATATCCATAGGATCACAGGGTGCTCTATGTCCCATCTAGAGACCTTGTGGCCCAAGTTCCATAGGGTGACAACCTACAATCTGAAGGGCCATAGGTTTCCCTATGTTCCCTAGGGTCACAAGGTGCCCTACGTTCCATCTGAAGACCCTATGGCCCAAGTTCCATAGGGTGGCAATGTACAATCGCAAGGGCCATATGATTCCCTATGTTCCTCTTGGAGATCCTATGGCCCTAGAGCCCTAGGTGCATGGGGATTCAATGGTGCCCGTTAATATGCACCATGGTGTACCCTATGTACGTAGACCACCCTCGGGCCCTTGGATGCCCTCTGTCCCATCTAAAGACCTTGTCGTCCAAGGGCCATAGGGTGACAATTTACAATCTCAAGGGCCATAGGATTCCCTATGTTCCTTAGGGTCACAAGGTGCCCTAATTTCCATCTGAAACAATGAGGACACCTTGTGGCCTTCGGGCCATAGGATCTCTATGTAGAGCATAGAGCAAAGAGCATAGAGAGCTTCTTACTACCATAGAGGGAACCCTATGGCCTTCAGGCCACAGGGTGTCAATATAGAGATAACAGAGGTTCTTACTAGTATAGAGGAGACCCTATGGCCTTCAGCCCACAAGGTCTCCTCAATATAGAGAAAATAGTGTTTTTTACTGGCATAGAGAGCACCCTATGGACCTGGGTGCATAGGTTGCCAAAAAACTATCATGAATGGTTTCTTTAAAACATACAAGGCACCTTGTGTCCTTAGGGTCATAAGATGTGTAGAGCATAGAGAGGTTCTTACTAGAATACAGGGGACTCTATGGCCTGAAGGCCACAGGCTCCCAATATGGAGCATAGATCGGTTCTTACTAGCATAGAGAGACCAAATAGTGCTTGGGGCCATAGGATGTCAATTTAGAGCATAGATCAAAGAGCATAGAGATCTTCTTACTACCATAGAGGGAACCCTATGGCCTTCAGGCCACAAGGGTCTCAATATAGAGAAAAAAAAGGTTCTAGCATAGAGGGGACCCTATGGCCTTCAGCCCACAAGGTCTCATCAATATAGAGCAATAGTGTTTTTTACTAGCATATAAAGCACCCTATGGCCCTGGGTCCATAGGTTGCCAAAAAAATCCTCATGAAGGGTCTCTTTAAAACATACAAGGCACCTTGTGCCCTTAGGGTCATAAGATGTGTAGAGAATAGAGAGGTTCTTACTAGCATACATAGAACCCTATGGCCTGAACGCCATAGGGTCCCAATATAGAGCATAGATCGGTTCTTGCTAGCATAGAGAGACCAAATAGTGCTTTATACTTGGGAGCATAATGTGCCAAAACAATGAGGGTTTTTACAAAACTATGAGGGCACCTTGTGGCCTTGGGTCCATAGGATGTCAATATAGAGCATAGAGCATAGAGAGCTTCTTACTATCATAGAGGGAACCCTATGGCCTTCAGGCCACAGGGTGTCAACGTAGAGAAAATAGAGGTTCTTACTAGCATAGAGGGAACCCTATGGCCTTCAGCCCACAAGGTCTCCTCAATGGCATAGAGAGAATCCTATGGCCCTGGGTCCATAGGTTGCCAAAAAACCCTCATGAAGGGTTTCTTCAAAGCATATAGGGTGCGTAGAACATAGAGAGTTACTTACTAGCATAGGGGGGACCCTATGGCCTTCAGGCCATAGGGTGCCAATATAGAGCATAGATTGGTTCTTACTAACATAGAGAGACCAAATAGTGCTTTATACATGGGGCCATAGGGTTAGAGAGTTACTTACTAGCATAGGGGGGACCCTATGGCCTTCAGGCCATAGGGTGCCAATATAGAGCATAGATTGGTTCTTACTAACATAGAGAGACCAAATAGTGCTTTATACATGGGGCCATAGGATGTCAATATAGAGCATAGAGAGCTTCTTACTAGCATACAAGGAACCCTATGGCCTTCAGGCCACAGGGTGTCAACGTAGAGAAAACAGAGGTTCTCAATAGCATAGAGGGGAACCTATGGCCTTCAGCCCACAAAGTCTCCGAGATATAGAGAAAATAGTGTTTTTACTAGCATAGAGAGCACCCTATGGCCCTGGGTCCATAGGTTGCCAAAAAACCATCATGAAGGGTTTCTTCAAAACATAGAGGGCACCTTGTGCCCTTGGGGTCATAGTATGTGTAGATCATAGAGAGATTCTTACTAACATACAGGGGACCCTATGGCCTGAATATAGAGAATAGATCGGTTCTTACTAGCACAGAGCGGACCCTATGGTCTTCAAGCCAAAGGGTGCCAATATAGAACAAAGATCAGTTCTTGTTAGCATAGAGAGACCAAAAAGTGCTTTATACCTGGGGCCATAGGGTACCAAAATAATGAGGGTTGTTCAATGGCATAGAGAGCACCCTATGGCCCTGGGTCCATAGGTTGCCAAAAAACCCTCCTGAAGGGTTTCTTCAAAACATAGAGGGCAACTTGTGGCCTTGGGGTCATTGGATGTGTAGAGCATAGAGAGGTTCTTACTAGCATACAGGGGACCCTATGGCCTGAAAGGCCATAGGGTGCCAATATAGAGCATAGATTGGTTCTTACTAGCAAAGATAGGCCATAGGGTGCCAATATAGAGCATAGATCGGTTCTTACTAGCAAATATCAGACCCTATGGCCTTCAGGCCAAAGGGTGCCAATATAGAGCATGGAGAGGCTCTTACTAGAATATAGGGGACCATATGGCTTTCAAGTCACATGGTGCCAATATAGAGAAAATAGTGTTTTTACTAGCATATAGAACATCCTGACCTAGGGGGATTGGTTGTCAAAAATCCATCATAGAAGGGTTCCTATGGCCTTCAGTCCACAAGGTCTTCTCAATATAGAATGAATAGTATTTTTCATTGGCATACAGAGCACCCTTGGGGCCCTTGAGGCCAACCTTGTGGCCTTCAGGCCCTAGGGAGCTAATATAGAGCATGGTGCTTTATATCGGCATAGAGAGCTATGGCCCTAGGGCCATAGTAAAACAATGAGGTGTTTTTGGAAACGATGAGGGCACCTTGTGGTCTTGGGGCCATAGGAAGTCAATATAGATCATAGAGCATAGACGATGGAGCATAGAGCACAAAGAGATTCTTAGTAGCATAGAGGGAACCCTATGACCTTCAGGCCACAGG
Source organism: Adiantum capillus-veneris (assembly GCF_014529385.1). Lineage (NCBI taxonomy): Eukaryota > Viridiplantae > Streptophyta > Polypodiopsida > Polypodiales > Pteridaceae > Adiantum > Adiantum capillus-veneris. Next base: position 77,954,975 of record NC_140943.1, read on the forward strand.
GTGCCATTATAGAGTAAACAGAGGTTCTTACTAGCATAGAGGGGACCCTATGGACTTCATCCCACAAGGTCTCCTCAATATAGAGCAAATAGTGGCTTTTACTTGCATGGAGAGCACCATATGGCCCTGGGGTCATAGGTTACCAGAAAACCCTCATGAAGTGTTTCTTTAAAACATTGTGGCCACCTTGTGGCCTTGGGGCCATAGGATGCCAATGTAGAGCATAGAGAGGTTCTTACTAGCATGCAGGGGACCCTATGGCCTTCAGGCCACAGATTGCCATATGGTGTTGATGTAGAGGCTCTAAAGGGGTATTTAGGCCATTCAAGGGATACTTCTTTGAGGGTCCTCTAATGTCATAAGGGAACATGTGATCACACTACCATAGAGTGGCCTAGGTACACTTGTAGAACCATTTTGTTGGCACCCTTTGGACCTAGGACCACATGGTTTAACATAGAGGTGACTCTATGGCCCTAGGTCCATATGGATGTAATAATATCCATCTTGTCTAAATATATGTCATTCTTTTTACAACAAATGTCTTAGAAGAGAAAGTCAAAGTCAGTTGATGCAACAGGCTCAACACCAAGTTCTTGGTATCTAGATTTTCACTTACCAAATGGTGGAAGTGATGAGAAAGTCCACTTGTTCTTTCAAAATAAAGAGCAATTGCCCTTCAAGGACTGTGGTATTGTCAAGGAGATGAAGAAAGATTGTTCAGATCTTGAAATGTCTCCATGCCTTGGAGTAAAACTTCTCAATGGTGACTCCTGCTTGTTGGAGCCTGTGGCCTTTGCTCAAAATTTGGTGAAGGTTGATTATGAAGGAGTGAAAATGACAAAAGCAGGGTGGGTGGAGCTTCAAGATGACACTCCAAGTGAGAACTTTATAGACTTATATATTGAGGGCTTTAAGAAAGTCAATCAATATTTAGGTAAATTGAGCAGCACAAAGAAGAATAAGAAGCGAACGAATGAAGACACAGGTACAGCAAATCAATCTAAGATGCTCAAGGAGAGTCAGACTCCCTCACTTGGAGAAAATAGTGGAAATGTGACCGAAGAAAATCTTTCAGTTATACCCTTACAGACTCAAGAAGCAGGAGATTCTAGTGGACTTGCAACCCTAACAGTTGGAACCCCCTCTGTGGCAGTGGTTGTGGACTCAGCATCCTTAGCTATGTTGGACTCTATTATACATCCCAAAGAAAAAGATCTTGATAAAGAAGTTTCCAAAAATTCAAAGAGTGGGCTAGATGGATACGTCGGAATTGACCACTATTTTAAATTTGGTGTACAATCTACCCAATTGATCTCAGTTGAGCAATGCAACCTTGCACCAGAAGGCTATAGATGCAGACCATTGTCAGATGTATATGTGAAATATCTCTTGAAGCAATTTGCAGGGCACTCTAGGCCAGTCTCCAGTGCAGCAGACTTGATGCCGTATAACCCAATTACAAAAATGCCTTTACAAACAGCTGAAGTGCATGGAGACAAGCTATCAACATACCACTACTGGATTCTAGCTGGTCAGCATTCCATCATAGCGGCTAGAGCTTTTTTGCGTAACAACAGCACTAAGTATGCTTTGAGAAAAGAGTTCTACAAGTTTAGAACTGCAAGGATAGTGGTAGACGCTCCGAAAGAGGTTGCTGTTCGAATTTCCAAAATGGAGAACATGGAGAGAATAATAGCAATGAAACACCAGCCTTATGTGGAGGTCTTGAATCATGGCCGTAGTCAATGGCTTGCATATTCTAAACCAACAAAACCCAAGGCAGGTGTTCTTGTCGGTCATCCAAGTCAAGCAGGTTGGGATGTAAGTTTCTCTTCCCTATGCTTGTTTTGTTACAAATATGTCTTGAAATAAAAGTAATTTTCTTTTCTTTATTTTGAAGGCCTTTGTAAATGTGGCGAACATCGTGTTCAACCATAAATCATTTGCCAACAAAGAAGCACTCATGGTCATGTACGATGATGAAATCTATGATCAGTGGTGGATACACATCTTGGAGAAGCATCAGACATCAACTGCTCGTGGGCGACAACCAAGCATAACAACCTTTAGATGCCTAGCTAGTTTAGAAGATAATGATGTCAAGCTACTACAACAAGAGCTGGCAGATGAGAAGATTTGCTTAGTGAAGCAACCACGTCAAAGCGGGCATGCTAGACCTCACGTACATGCAACGGTCTTAAAGAAGACCAGGGTTTTTGAGCCTCAAATGTTGATGGCGTTTAAAGAGATAGATCTATCAGCAATAGCAGTTACTTCATGGGATAAATGTAAGTCTCATTATAACATTACAGATGAGATTTACAAATCTCTCTTCATGAGTTGTACGCAATGGCTAAATCTCCTACTACAAAAAGGAAAGGAGAAAGAGCCAATTCCTGAGATCACTAGGGGATATGTGCAATGGATCATTGCACAAAGAATGGCACTTCTAGTTTGCAATTTATTTTACCATGGACAATCAAGTGTGTTGGAAAGAATTTGGAAGGCATTGAGTTTCTCTGCAGTAGTGAGAATAGCTCTAAAATTCGTGTTGGTGTTTGCATCATAGACACAACCCACAAAAGTCTTACATCTAGTGGTTGGAGTGCTGCCCAATTTGGTAAAGTAATTGATGGAGTATATGGGGTAGCACATCAACCATCAGAGTTTTTAATTGCCGGCTTAGTCAAGTATCAGCATGTTGCTTCCCTAGAGAAGGCAATTTTTGAAAAAGCTAAATGGTATGAAATGCACGTTCTACCTTTGAGCTCCTCAGAAACTGCCTCAATGGAGTTAGCCCTTGCGACTGCAATAGATTCCTCTCGTATCTCCTTGGAAGAGATCCACCGCACTAACTCTGAAATCTTGTATATTCAGGTTCGCACTTCCTCTGTTAAACACCCCTTGATCACAATTGGAAGAATGAATTGCAAGAACTTATGCCAGTCGCGCGATTTCAACCCTGACAGTTGAACGTCACGGGTGAATGCTGTCTTGAGACATTGCATATATCCTGTTGGCGTCCTGAACTCTGAAATCACCCTTTTCACTTGTCGCTCTTCATTTTTTAGCAATACCCATGGCGCTCTTGGAAGTTTTGTTTGACCAGCTGCATTGGTGAAAGGCCACAGCTCTGGCATCTTTCCAATCGACTGCAAATCATCTCGTGACGCTCGATTGTCTTTCATTCCCATGATTGTTTTCTAGAGGAGCTCTCCCACATTCTTGAATATATGCATTGGATCCAGCAAATGGTTAATTAGTAGATCACCCCAGTACGGCAACGTATGGAGAATGGACAAACGTTTCATTCCTGGAACAGGTAATTGCCCCTCATGTTGCTCCCATCGGCGATGCCACTCTTGTACATGCATAGGACGACATTCGACGCGACCAAGCTGGCCTTCGCACAAGTGATGGCCATCTGGAAGATAACGGTGGTGGCCTTGATAAATTGTCTTTCGAAGAGAGGTAGAATAGCGCACATCCAAAGACTGCCCGCAAATTGGACATGCATTGTATCCTGAAGTTGTTAGTCCTGCATATATCAAAGCATGAATGAGGCCAAGGCAAAAGGCTTGCAAATAGCGAGAATTTTGTAAATCAATAACCATTACCAGAAGCTTCTCCGTATCTTGGCGAATCATGCATAGTCCACATAAGAAGTCCATGGATCCTTGCATGCTGTTGTCCTACTGGTTCAACCGCATCTGCTATGCCGATCCCATGCCATAACTCCTGGAGCTCGTCAACTAGTGGAGCTAGATGAACATCCATGTTTTTTGCCTTAAACATCTTGTTGTAGTCCAAGCCAACTGAGGTTAGAAGTTTCTTTGCGTCTGGCCTGGAGGGGGGCATTTCATTGCCAGCCGGGAGAAGTTGCTCCCACAATAACCTGTTTAAGCCACATTAAATTAAAAAGCTCTCCGAGCACATCACCGTTGCAATTGGAAAATCTCTTTTGTAAATTACGTACCTAAACAAAGAAGTGACGCTTGCATCTGACCACCCGTACACTGACTGAAGATTCAAAAACGCTAGACAAGTACGAAGCACAGATATTTTGGCGCCTTCATAGATTGGTTGACGTGCCAACTTCCTCAACATGTCTTCAGGAGATAAGCGCATGGCTTCTGGTGCTGCTTCGTTCGCATTCTCCTCGCTTGTCTGGAAGAAGGCATCTAGCATATCCTCCATGCCGTCGTCTTCTGTCTGTAAGCCCTTTTCTGCTTCCATCCGTGGCTCTATATTGGTCGGACCTTCACGCATAATCTTTTTTCTCTCTCTCACAGATGTAGGTGCTATGTCGCGGAAATCAATGCCCGTTCCGTAGGAGTCGTATCGCAGATTCTGTACGGTTTCTCTAGCAAACTCTCCATACTTGTGCACATGCTCATTACATATCCTACACTTGCGCAGGATTTGATACTTGCAGAGCGTGCACGAGTGTGCAATCTTTTCCTCTATGTTAGCTGATGACGTTGCCATCTACAATGATTATGAATGTTGTTTTAATATATATATATATATATATATATATTTATATACTCCTCGCAATGTAAACTACCTCGCATTCTCTAGTCTTGCCCAATCTCCGTACACCTCGGTCCAGAGGTGTACGGAGATCAGGACCACCGGGTCAAAATCTTGTCTTTATTGGTCAAATCCTATATGGGTAGACACATACGTGCACTCCCAGGTCTACATGGCAATGCATGTAGCAAGCAAAACCCCTTTGCCTCTTTTAGTTCCATAGTTTCTTCTCTGTCTACGAACCCACCTGCCTCCATTCCGAGGTAGCCTGTCAGAGAAAGCTTTCCAATGCTGCACTTGATGAATCATATATTAAAGCATGACCATTTTTGTCATTTTTGTAATGTTCCATCTGTTAGCAATTTTTTGCACAGGTTTTTCCAAGGATATTATGTCCATCCTGGTGTTATTTTCACCACATGCACAAGCCATGGAAGTTCTCAGCCCAATGAAAGTTTTCTACGTGATTGTAAACCGGACGGGGCCTCCATGCATGTCCAAGCCAGAAGATAATGTGGAGATGGATGAGAACCTTGAGAAAGATTCAGAAGCCTTGCATGGTTCTTGCTCAAAAAAGCGATCTCGATCTCTCTTTCTCTCTCGATCTCACTCTCGCTATCTCTCTTTCTCTCTCTATTTTCTTATTTTTCTATCTCTCTCTCTGTCTCGCTCTTCACTTCCCTACCTCTCTCTCTCTCTCTCTCTCTCTCTCTCTCTCTCTCTCTCTCTATATATATATATATATATATATATATATATATATAACTCTCTTTCTCTATCTCTCTATTTCCTATCTCTCTCTCTCTCTACTTACCTCTCTCTCTCTCTCGCTCTCTACTTCCCTATCTCTATACTGATCGAACGAGTGACTGAGCTAGGGAGATCTAGACGTCCACGACTGCGGAGGACTACACAACATCGATAGAGGCTGCATCAGAGGATCTAGCTAGGTCACTTTGGCTCGACATGCATAACGCCCGGTCAGACTACTGACCATGGAGGAGATTGATGAGATCCGCCAGCGACAGCTACTGGATCTCCTATGATCTACCTATCCCAGCTAGTTGGTTTAGCCGTTTAGTCCATACCCAGAAGTTTAGGATTCCACAATATTTTATTTTGTCATCTTCTTACTCTGACTTTGTATCAGATCCATCACATTGTAACTTTCTTGTCTCATGTCTCATAGGTCACTTTGGCCTTTCAAAGACGTTAATATAACATTTCATTTCATTTCTCTCTTTAATTATTTTTCTTTAATTTTAATTTCCTAAGCATACATTAATTCTCTATCTCTCTCTCTCTCTCTCTCTCTCTCTCTCTCTCTCTCTCTTTCCTACACACACACACACACACACACACACCTCTCCCTCTCTCTTTCCTACACACACACAACGCTCTCTCTCTCTCTCTCTATCTCTCTCTCTCTCTCTCTCTCTCTCTCTCTCTCTCTCTCTCTCTCTCTCTCTCTCTCTCTCTCTCTACACACACACAAACACACACGATGTAGAGAGAGAGAGAGAGAGAGAGAGAGAGAGAGAGAGAGAGAGGGGTTGGGAGGGGGGCATAATACCTGCGCAGCAGGTGGAGGCCAAGATTTGAGCAGAGCGCAGGCAAAAATGGTCCCTGTTGCTCGCGGGTTTTTCTTTTTTTCTCCAAATTTTTTTGCGTTGCTATATGCATCGATATATGCGTCGCTATACGCATTGATATACGCGTGGGAAATAAAGCCTTTCCACGTGTATATCAACACACATTGAGACGCATATATCGACGTGTATAGCGACGCCCGCTAATTTCGTCGATATACGCACGTCGATATCTCCATGTAGTGTTGTAGTGAATATTAAGAAATCAAGACTCAACCCCTAGAGGAGAATAAATATGTGCACATCGAAAGAATTAGAGTAGTCTAGTAGTGGCAAAATAAGAGGATGTGGAGAAAGAAGAATCTCTTGCAGTCTTTCCGGCCCAAAGAGAAACAGAATTCGCTGTTGGAAGTAGATTTTACGGCTAATACAAACGTTAATTCTAATATGTTGCACAAAATGAAAGGGTTGAAAAGTTACACCATCGGGGTTATTCATCTAAGAAAGCTCAGAAAGCAGTCCAAACAATGGAGGAAAGAGATAAGAGAGACAATCAACACACAAAGACCCACACAAGCTTAATCCAAAGAAGTGAAGCACACCGTAAGACTTGTGATATTGTAGACAACTTGATGAAGTAGATGATGCGTAGTAGTCCCAAACACCGTTTGCAAGCCACCAACAATGCGTCTTTATTGAAGAAAGAAGGTTACATAGAATGTATGAGTATTACAAGTGAGGAGATAGAGGGCTTGAGGCGTGAAGTAGCAAGCTCAAGATGTGTTGGGCTGAAATTGAGAGAAATTTTGCCTTAAGGAGATGGCTAGGAGGTTGGGTGATGGCTTGATAGAGTGGCTTGATTATGGGGATTGCTTGAGCGCTTGGTTGCTTGATGGTTTGTTTGATGCCCAAGTGAGGAGCAAGAGGCTCTATTTATAGGTGAGGTTGCCTCTTGAAGAAGATATTTGCTTAGAAATATCTAAGGGTTTTGTGTGACAAGTGTCTCCCTTCTTGAAATTATCTTCAAAGTTTCTAGATATTTCTCTTCAAGAAATATCTAGTGATTCTTCTAGATCTTTCTCTTCAAGAAATATTTAGAGGTTCTTCTAGATCTTTCTCTTTAAGAATTATCTAGAGGTTCTTCTAGGTTTTTCTCCAAATATCTTCTCCTTGCCGCCATAAGCCTCCAAGAGTAGCTTTATAAAAAATTGAGAGAGAGCTTGGCATACATCATGGATGACATCAAACAAACTCGTAACCACTTTTCTAAGGGATTTTTCTAGGTCCATAGTCACTCCAAAGTGCACCTACTATGTGTAAAATGACACCTCATGGGGTATACTATGACTAAGGCCACTTTTGGCCATGCTATACATGTCATATGCCACCTAGAATGCCTAGTAGATAGGAGGTATATTTTATAGGCTCATTTCATCATGGCTCCAAGAAGAGGTTCACAAAGAAGCTCGGGGTCAAAGCCCGTTCCAACAAGAGTGACACATCAGACTTCGACTAGCTTTTTGCATGCTAAATAGAAAATGCGTATACTTATACACACTTAAGGTATACACATAAAATCCATAATATTGTAGGGCTTAGCTTGCATTTTGACTATACACGTGCCACGGCATGACATCCACCCCCTCTAAACCTACACATCCTTTGGTATGTGCCACAACCAATGTTTGCAGGTTCGACTCTCTTGGAGTTTCTTCTTCTTCATGTTCACTGGGTGATTCCAAACCTTCATTCTTGCTTACTTTATCAGCTGGATGACTATCCTCTCTTCTTTTGAATACCTTGATTCTCTTTCCTGCAATGGGTATCTTTATCTCTGTTCCATCCAATTCAGCCAGGGTGTAAGTGGCATTGTCATGTACGTATGACAGTATGTTGGTTATGAAGACTATTGTCATACACTAAAACCCAATCTCCTTGCTTAATTTCCTTCGTTCTTAGCCTGTGTCGTCTATCAAAGTAGTCCTTGCTTTTCAACCTGGAATTTAAAATATATATATATATATATATATTTCCTGCTATAAATAGAGCATCCATGCTCACACTTTAGACATAGAGATTGCCTCTATAGTGCTCACGAAGTGCTACCACTTCTCTTAGAGAGAAGGCGTCCACAAACCACTAAGAGAGCAAAAACTCTAGTGGACTAATAAGGTGCGTATTAATTGAGTATTCAATTAACTTTAGGAATGATGTATGTGTGCTATCTCTTACTCTAATCTCTCTAATAGATTAGTAAGATTCAATTAACTTAAAGAAGGATATGTGTGTGTGCGTGCTATTTCTTACTCTAATTTCTCTAATAGATTAGTAAGATTCAATTAACTTTAAGAATGATGTGTGTTTGCTATCTCTTACTCTAATCTCTCTAATAGATTAGTAAGATTCAATTAGTTTTAAGAAAGATATGTGTGTGTGTGCTATCTCTTACTCTAATCTCTCTTACTAATAGATTAGTAAGATTCAATTAGCTTAAAGAAGGATATGTGTATGTGTGTGCTATCTCTTACTCTAATTTCTCTAATAGATTAGTAAGATTCAATTAACTTTAGAAAAAATGTCTGTGTATGTTTTCTCTTACTCTAATCTCTCTAAGTATATCTACTCCATCTTCACTATTAACTTATGCATAGTTAATTGAAAGTTAATACATAAGATAACTTATCATATTCTTATTATACATGATGAAATTCTCATTCAACAATTTTATTGTCAATTAGATTAAGTAGAATTTTGAATAATACTAAAAATTTGATTTAGTTGAAGTATAGAAATGGAAGTTAGAATTAGATTAGAAATGTCATGCATAAAAGTAATGCAGTCCTAAACTTACACTCGTAGTTTACACACTTAAATTTTGATCAATTCCAATTAGCAAATATTTGATGTATAGAAATTAGATGTAGAAAAACAACACTAAGTGTGAATCCGAGTTGATGAGGGTTCAAATTACAGACTCTCTTTGGAAACAAGGAGATTACTAGGGAAATTGACCAATTTAAAGTTCTAAGTGTATAACATAAGTGTAGTACAAAAAAATGGCTCCAAAGCGTGCTCGAACCCAAGGCGCTAATGATCATGAAGCTGGTACAAGTAACGATGAAACTCCTGCGGAACATGTTATGTCTCCACCAATCGGAGCTATGGTACATGTTAGTATTGTAGTTCAAGTTATGCATCATTGCATATGCGAGACCATAGAAATATAATATTTACCTTATGAAAAGAAAACACGGACCGAAACCACGAGGTTTAACCCCAAGAAACTCGGCATATGTTTGACAAGTAGGAAAGATTGTCTGGTTAAACTGGTTGCTATAGGAAAGAATGTTTGTCCAAAACCTTCGGTATGGTTTCTCTCAAGTCTCTCTACTTATTAGCGCTGGTATTATGTGGCAGTTGCCAAGGCGTGAGATGACGCCCAGGATGGCACCGCTGATGCTGTGGTGGGAGTACACCCAGATTAGCCCAGATGGATACTGTAGTTTTGTTTTGCCATGGCGTGAGGATGACGCCCAGATTGGCACCGTTGTTGCTCTGGTGGGAGTACGTCCAGATTAGCACAACGAGTACTTGTCGAGCGGTATGGGACGCTCATGAGGACAAGGGTTTTTATAACTAATGTATATATCGATCGGACATAATAGCACCAGTAGAGATTCTTGAGTGAACCTAATCCAAGGGTTGTTGGTTTAAAATTGGACGACTTCTTGTTTGACTATTGTTTGTAATACTGTTTGAAGGGCTGTTTTAACGAACCAGTATCATAAATAAAGTAAAGGAACATGTATGTTTAAACAGTGTGGTAGTAATTAGATAATAAAAGAAGGGTGAGTGTGGTGTGGAAAGTGGGAGAATGATACCCCGACGGTATCATTCTATGGACGGGTGGACCCGATGAGTCGGGTAACTTTCCAACTCTAGAAATTGTTTTTTTTAAGTCATAAATCTTAAAAGAGACAAACCTTGGCGGCTGTGCTTCTGAAACGTGGAGAAAAAAGCGCACAGGTTGGTCACTCTAAGATTTATACTTTTAGGTATAACTGATTATATATAGTTTTTAGATAGGGTTATGGTGGTCACGCTCCGCCATAGCGAGATAGGACCAATCCTTCACTAACGGTTCATGCCCGTGGCTACGTAGTAGCTAAGGCAATGTCGGTTGGTTTTTCTTTTTCAGGATTGGAGACCTATCAAAGGTACTCCGCTCCTCTCAAAAAGGGGCAGGACCTCACACATAGACTTCTGTCCTGAGAGGGTAAGGTTCACCTCTTCCAGTCTGGATAGGATCTTGTCACAATCATTTATGTGTTGTGCCACAAAGTTGCGGAACCCCTTAGAATCCAAAGCTTCATCTTTATTACTTTCTTCACATCCTTTGATAGGAACATCATCAAGAAAAGGCATAGTTACTTGGGGAATAAATTCACGTAAGACCTTATTCATACCGTTCATCATATATGCAACCGAATTGGTTGCTCCCTGTGGTAAGGTACACATCCTCACTAGACCCAAAGGTGTCCTCATGGTAGTCAGATCCCTGCTTTCCATTGCTTGTTGGAACTGATCATATCCTAAGTACAAATCTCCCATAGAATATATTGCCCTTCCTGCAAATGCTTCTGCAAACTCATCCATGATTGGCCCTGTACCCATATTCCTGATTGTGACTTTGTTGACTGGTTGCATATCTTGGATGAAGCGCAAAGCTCCATTCTTCTTTGGTACTGTGAACCACCTGTTTGAGTATGGAGCACATGAAGGCTCCAAAATACCCATCTTGATCTTCTCATTTAGCAACTCAATTAACTTTGGTAAGTGAGCCTTTGGAACTGGTATTGGCCGTAAGTTCCAAGGTACATGAGGGATGGTAAAGATCACCATAGGAGCAACAATGGTAGGATCTACACATCCTATCTCATGTGGCTCAAATGCAAATGTTTTTCCATGTTTATAGAGCATCTCTTCAAAACATTTCTTTTCAACCTGTGTCAAGGATTCCTCATTCCCAATCTTCAACTGCTTTAGAGACTCCTTTGTAAACCTGTGTCCAATCCCTTTGGATTTCTGAGACTAGGTTGCAAAGAAGCTTGTTCTAGCTTTTCCTTGCAGTCCTTTGGCAAAGGAAGTGCCACTAGTTTTACCTTCTTTACCACAGTCTTGTACTTGGTGTCCACCTTTACTTCATGTTTTTGCTTTCTATCCTCCTGTTCCTTTTGAAATGCCTCAACCACATTGTACATTTCAAGTGAGCACACTTTCACTATCTCATTTTGGTCATGTGAAGGATAATCTACTATAGACTGAAGATCTTGTAATGTGTCCACAAAAGAAAACTCCTCAAACATACCTGTTATGTTTTCATTGATACCTAGCAGACCATGCTCTTTCCACTCCTTTTGTAGACTATGTATATGTTTGCGGGAACCTCGACTCAAGTTCTCACATTTTAGAAAAGAGACATATCCATATTCTGTTAGACCTGTAAAACCTGTACACAAATCCTCCTTATGTGAGAACCTTTCCCTTTTTGTACCATTGTATTCCTGCTCTACAATGGTACCTGGCCAAAACCCATTCTCTCTCAATGATCATAAAACTCTTTACTCAACCTGGGTAATGGGCGTTCTCGGAGATTGTCATGATTTCTTTCATGATTCACACAGACAGTGAGAAATTGAACAACACGTTTTCCATCTTTACTTCTTATCCTAGCATAAGCAGAACCATCATCCATTACCTTTGTTTCCATTCTAACCCCTACAATGTAGGGTTGTCCAAGGATGAGATCATAAGAAGATGTGTCCTGTACAAAGAAATTATGCTCTTCCTTTACATCTCCAATAGTTACTTTCACACTTGGACAAGCTGCATATAACTCACCTGATGAATTATTTGCTACCTTAACCATCCATCCATGATCTGTGTCCATTGGTAATTTGCACTTGTTGAATAAGCTCTTTGACATTATGTTTATTTTTGAACCATGGTCAATTAAGGCAACAAATGGCTCTTCAAGATCACCCACCTTGACCATTGTCTCTGTCGTAGCTCTTGCCTAATGATTCCTGGAAAAGTGACTTCTTGGAATGGCTTCATACTCCTCATCTCCATTTGAAAATTGTACTTGCTTTGTTCTTCCAGAAGAATGGTTGCACCCTACGACATCCTCATCATGATCTCTGTCTTCCACCTGTATTACCTGTGTCTTTAAGCCTTCTCCTTCAGACTGCGGGCGAGTGGTGTCAACAAGATTTTGCCTCTTTCTCTTGATGATATCAATGATTTCCTCGTGAAACTCACGCTTGGCTATGCCAAGGACTTCTCCCAAGGTAAACTCTATTTTTCTATTCAAAATTCTTTCTTCTATAACTTTCTTTAAGTCTGTAGCAGCCTCAATATTAGAGTGTAACTTATAAGTTGGAGTTTTACGCTTACCTTTTGATGACTCCTTTCTCCTCCCAGTTGTACTTTCTTCCATAGTCACTTCAGGTGGGGGTGCTTCTTGTGTTGGAGGCGCTCGAGGAGGTATTGTATCGCTTCTTCTAGTAATTATTTTTGATGTTCCTTCGTCACCACTCTCTCGCCTGCGGTTTTCTTCCACAAAAACTTCGTTGTTTTGACATTTTGCAATATAGGCATGTACTGACAAGGAGTCCACAGGATCATTCCATCCTATTTCTAGACGAATAAAGTCACCTGCTTCATGAAGAACTTCTCTTGTAAGATTTCCTTTCCTTGCTAGCTCCATAGCACTTGGCCATAGCTTACCATTTTCTTCAAAACTCCTCAATGGTTCAATCTTGACTGTATAAGTAGATGCCTCAGATGCAGAGATGGCATGGGTAGTGTCCATATCCTCTACCAGACTCTGCATTCCTCCTTTCCCAAAGTTAGTCCTTAAGGGTAAACCTGTCTCCCTTAAGCGAATCTTCCCATCCTTGAAGAAGACAAGATCTTTTCTCAAAGCTTCACTGAAGCTGTCACATTCTCTCCTAGCATGCTCTGTGCTGTCACACCATATGCATCTATGAATAAAAACTTCTTTAGGTTGTTGTTTTTGCCTTGAGGATGGTGCCAATGGTTGCCCCTTCTCTTCAAGATTTGTGAGTTTTACTTTTAAATCCCTCATACCTTTCATAATCTCGTCTATTATAGCGTCATCAACTTAAGTATAAAGGAAGAAGGCTTTACCATCTTTTCAAAAGCCGTGGAGGTAGATGGTGCACTACCAACAACCATCTTATCCCGTCTCCTTTGGCGCTTGGCAAGTAATGAAACAGCAGCTTCAACTTCGTTCCAATATGTCTTCAGTCCCTGCTCAGCATCTTTGTCCTCAAGAAGTAGCTCCAATTTCTCCTGGAGCTCTTTTCCTGTTGCTTGTAAGAAGAGATCTGTCTTTTTTGAGTCAAGTGTGGCCTTCTCTATCCTTGTGAGTTGAGCATATCGTCGCTCAAACTCCCTGAGTAGCTCTGTTGGAGAGAGCCCCTCCTTCGGCTTGGCTACCCACTCCAGGAAAGTTCTCTTTTTTACTCTCTCAGAGTCCTCCATGAAATACTCCTCCTTCATCGCTAGCTTGAACTCCTCCCAATTTCTTCCATGCTCATTCCTGATTCCTCTCACATGCTCTCTAATCTCAGGAGTCACAACAAGATCAAAGCTTTGGAGCATCTCATCTTCTTGCACACGATGCAACTCCATCTCCTTTACATAGCCACGAAGATACTTTGTCACATATTTCCCATTAAACTGGTCCATTTTGTGCACCACTGCTTGAATAGATTTGGTTGTTGACACTTCTCTTCTTTCTGTAGCATGTTGTTGTTGCATAAATAAGGCCAATGCTTGAAACATTTGCATTGTAGCGGGATCAAAAGGCATACCTTGCTGCTGCGGATGATGATCGCCCATGGTTGAAGTAGATTGTAGATCTCCACTAACTCACCCTGACAAACTTTGCGTCAGGTTCACCAAAAAGTGTGTCAAAGAGTTGGCAGTCTTTCCAGGAAGGCGCCGGGCCTCTAGCTGTGAGGGTTTGTTGGGAGACTGTGAAGCTTTTCACTTAAGTGAGCTTAGTGTTTGTAGAAAATACATTGTGTGTAGCCATTGGGATCTTGGGTGAAAGCATGTTAACCTATCATGCTTTTTCATGTCCCGGACAATGCTAACTAGCACAATTTTGACATATGCTAACTAGTACAATAACTTCAGCTACATCTCCAAGATCTATGACATATGATATATCAATAGAAAGTACTTGAAACAAGGAATCCAAATCTACAACCTCCGACAAATTTTGATATTATTTACAAAAAATTTACCGGACGCCCAACTTTTTGAAGATGTGCTAACTTGAAACTGCTAACTAGCACAAAAACTCTGTTGGAAGTGGATTTTATGGCTAATACAAACGTTAATTCTAATATGTTGCACAAAATGAAAGGGTTGAAAAGTTACACCATCGGGGTTATTCATCTAAGAAAGCTCAGAAAGCAGTCCAAACAATGGAGGAAAGAGATAAGAGAGACAATCAACACACAAAGACCCACACAAGCTTAATCCAAAGAAGTGAAGCACACCTTAAGACTTGTGATATTGTAGCCAACTTGATGAAGTAGATGATGCGTAGTAGTCCCAAACACCGTTTGCAAGCCACCAACAATGCCTCTTTATTGAAGAAACAAGGTTACATAGAGTGTATGAGTATTACAAACGAGGAGATAGAAGGTTTGAGGCATGAAGTAGCAAGCTCAATATGTGTTGGGCTGAAATTGAGAGAAAGTTTTCCTCAAGGAGATGGCTAGGAGGTTGGGTGATGGCTTGATAGAGTGGCTTGATTATGGGGATTGCTTGAGCGCTTGGTTGCTTGATGGTTTGTTTGATGCCCAAGTGAGGAGCAAGAGGCTCTATTTATAGGTGAGGTTGCCTCTTGAAGAAGATATTTTCTTAGAAATATCTAAGGGTTTTGTGTGACAAGTGTCTCCCTTCTTGAAATTATCTTCAAAGTTTCTAGATCTTTCTCTTCAAGAAATATCTA
This sequence comes from Adiantum capillus-veneris, assembly GCF_014529385.1. Lineage (NCBI taxonomy): Eukaryota > Viridiplantae > Streptophyta > Polypodiopsida > Polypodiales > Pteridaceae > Adiantum > Adiantum capillus-veneris. Next base: position 77,970,155 of record NC_140943.1, read on the forward strand.
GAGATTCTTCTAGATCTTTCTCTTCAAGAAATATTTAGAGGTTCTTCTAGATATTTCTCTTTAAGAATTATCTAGAGGTTCTTCTAGATTTTTCTCCAAATATCTTCTCCTTGCCGCCATAAGCCTCCAATAGTAGCTTTATAAAAAATTGAGAGAGAGCTTGGCATACATCATGGATGACATCAAACAAACTCGTAACCACTCTTCTAAGGGATTTTTCTAGGTCCATAATCACTCCAAAGTGCACCTACTATGTGTAAAATGACACCTCATGGGGTATACTATGACTAAGGCCACTTTTGGCCATGCTATACATGTCATATGCCACCTAGAATGCCTAGTAGATAGGAGGTATATTTTATAGGCTCATTTCATCATGGCTCCAAGAAGAGGTTCACAAAGAAGCTTGGGGTCAAAGCCCGTTCCAACAAGAGTGACACATCAGACTTCGACTAGCTTTTTGCATGCTAAATAGAAAATGCGTATACTTATACACACTTAAGGTATACACATAAAATCCATAATATTGTAGGGCTTAGCTTGCGTTCCCACTATACACGTGCCACAGCACGACACCGGTGTCTCTCTTTCGTGTTTACCAATTTTGTCTTCTTGATTTCTCTTTCTCGTATGCTGTTTTTCTGACCCCGAATCTTTTGAGGTAGCTGAGTAACTCATTAGTTGCATCGTAATAGGGGTCTGAAAAGACATGTTGAGATTTCATCAAGTCTTTGGGTTCCTCATCTTCGTTTTCAATGTTGAGGATTGAAATCATTTGGATGGGAATTATGTCGTAGCCATCCTCATTGCAAAATTGAGTAGGCATAGACGTATTCACACATACATCCATTGTTGCTAAAATTTGAGTCCACTCGAATGGCTCAAATAAATGCTTTGGAAAGGGTTCAGGTACGTAGGCTTCGTCTGTGCAGTCCCTTTCTAGGATACATTCTTCTCATCTTAAGCTTCCATTTTCTGAAGCTCCACACATCCAGATAGGAGTGTATTTTTTTAACCATGATGGGAGTTTAGTTTCAGCCGAAGGGACTGAATCAAACTCTTGGATGGGTGTTTTCAAGACATCTCTATAAGTGTGATCTTCTAGATTGACTCTTGTTATAGATCCCACTTGCTTCAAGTATAGATAGTTGTTTCTTGGATAAGTTGTACCTTTGGCATGAAAGGTCTTCCCAATATGATTTCATAGTTGAGTTTTTTCCAAAGTCTATATGGCAAAAGTGTGTTGATATTCAATTCCACAGGAATTGACTATCACTTTTTCGGGCAGCCCTAGTGGTCTCTCAATATGTCCGTCAGCCAACTGCAATTTCATTCGAGTTTGTCTAATGGCTGTCTATCCCCAGGATTCCCATGCTGCTTTAGTGGCTATGGCTATGCGAGCTCCACTATCTAGTATCATCATGGTTTCAATGTCATTATATTTCATTGGGAGGGTAGTGTTTCCTTCTTCCCCTTCATAATATTCTCTGACTTTGTTCATGGGAACTCATCGAGTCTCTTTGTTTTCCATTTCATTTTTCAATTTTCCCAAATTCTTCAAGATTAACCCCGTTATCCCCACCTTCTCTAGGGTTTTCTGTAAATTGTTCCATAAGTATGATCTGAGTTTTAACAGTTCTCCCAAGGTAAGAGTGCATTGGATGGGTGTAGACATGATTGAATAAATGTTGTCTACTTCTAGGGTCTGTTTAGCTCTTTTTACTTGAGTGGTCTTGCACACGATGGATTCATCTTCGTTATCTCCCAAGTAAGAAGGTAATGTTTTTAATGTCAATGGTTTCAACATTCTTCAAGCTTCTGATCCGAAATCCCCATACAAGGATTGTAGATCCATGTTCATATCAGAAGGTAAGTTATCCAACCAGACTTCCTCTATAGGAGCTGACTTTAAAGTTAGGCTCCCCTCATTGATCTCTCTCACTTTTTCCCATAAGTGTCCTGGCTAGTCTTCCTTTACAAATGGAATTCCGTCTTAGGCATCTTCGTTGTCAGGCACTATAAGCGCTGGTTCATTTGTTTCAAGGTGGGGCTCTGCTACCACATCGGATTTTGCTTTCGTTTTTTCTACCACAAGCTCTTCAGTTTTTGCAATACTTTCAAGCTTGGGTTTTTGTTTTTCCAGCATTTCTTGCATGATTCTTACCAAATTGATAAGCTTCCAGCTTCGCTGCTTCCATGTCTGGAGATGGATAATTTTTCCACTTGTTTTCCATGTTTTGGCTTGCTTTACGTCCTGCTTGGTAGGCTTCCAAGGCAGCATTGATAGGCTCAAAATTTTTATATAACCAGAATGGATTCTCCCGATTTCATGGCTGTTTCCTTGAATTCACTGCCAGTTTCTTTCAACTTGTCCTGGGCTAGCATTTTTGCATTCTCTTCGATTTCAACCCGTTGTTTTTGTTTTCTCATCTCATATCTTTTGCTTCTGCTCCTTTTTATTCTTTGAGGAGAAACTTTCGTGTTCTCCAAATCGTCAGAGGAGTTGTGTTTCTTTTTCTTTGCCTGGCCTCTAGTGATTACCTTGATTGGAACAATCGGTTCACTCTCTAAGGAGCTATTAGGCATCACTTGGACTACGTTTACGACGGTTTACCCTTGTTAAAAGGATTCTTAGAACAATATTCCGAAAAAGGTCCTCCCTTTTTGAAACATTGTATGAAATAGGCTTCAATTGGTTTGAGGTTTTTGTCAGGTCTCAACATTTGTTTTTCCAATGGTCATCAGCACCACAATTATGACAGTTTTGTGAGGCCTCATCATGGGTCTTCCCATGGGAGGTCTGACACCTTGATTAGCTACATAATACATCGGTGCTAGCTATGGTGGAGCATAAGTCACGGTTTCTTCCATTGGTGGTGTATGTGGACTATACCAATCTCCCTCTACCATTACTGTAGATGGACTAGGCTCTGCATAGGGTGTAACAAGCACTAATGCTTGCTCATCTATGACTCCTTACAGAGTGCATGTACTTTACAGGCACTGCATTATGTCCTGGATATGGAGGTTGTTGTCACAACACAGGTAATTGAGGTCTTTCCATACCCATTGCTGGTCTTTGAGCTTGGGCCATATTAGGCTGATATCTGTACATGGGTTGTCCTTGTAGCCTCATGGGCACATACTGAACATTCTCATCATACTTTGGTCTGAAGTAGAAGTCGTTGGTCTCATGGTTGGTTCATTTTTCCACTATTTCACACCATTTTTGTGGCCTAATTGGTTGTCCCTGTGGAGGTATCCCTTGTCCTGGTCCTCTCATAGGTGCTTTTTGCATATTGTTTATCATGTTGATCATCCTTTTTAGCATATCTTCTATGGCTGAGAGTGGTGCCACAGTATCCGTTCCCACATGTGCTAGTTTTGTGGACATTGTCTTCTCGCTCTGGTTATCCTTAGGGAAATCTTCTTCATTTAAGATCTCACAATTGTCTCCTAGGTCAATAACATCAGAAACACACGCTTCTAAGGTTGTATGCCTTTTACTATAGAGTATAGCATGAAGTTCTTTGTTTAGCAGTCCCTCCACAAACAAAGATACATGTCTTTCTTCTGCAGGTATCTCCATCTTTGGGCATCTGGCAATGTATTGTTTCATTCGAGTTGCACAATCCCTAATAGACTCACCATGTTTCTATTTAAAGCTGTAGATTTGAGCTACCGTATTATGTTTGATCCATGTTTTAGAACAAACATCTACAAATCCTTGAGCTTATGTGTTCAAGTCCATGGTTGACCTTGGTGGAATGTTTTGGAACCATGTCAAAGATTTTCCTTCTAATGTCATTTCAAACCCCTCGAATTGAGTATGGAAATCGAATATACGCTCTGCACTAGGCAAGTCTTGCTTAAATCCTAAGTGGTCGTACGGATCCCCTGATCCACTGTATTTTCTGACCCATTTTTTATAATCAACTGATCTAATGCGTCCGTTTGGTTCAACTCTAGGTCTTCTGGGACTTGGTCTTGTTCCGAGTCCTTCAAACCAATCTGTTGGAAATAGTGACTCATGTAGCCCTGGACTGGCCTTAGTGTCACCCGGTTTTCTACGTGATGAGGTGGTTTTTGGTTTCTTCACATTACTCCCAGATGATCTCTCACGGTGTTCATCTCTTGGAATTGTTTATGGTCCTTGTCCTAATATCCAATCCCGTATGGAATACCCTTGGTATTGGGTTTGTCCTAAACAGGTAGGTTGGTAGGTCTATTGATCCCTTTTCTTTGATCTTAAAGATATAGATGATCTTCATGGCCATTAATTGTCCTGGTTTGGCATGAGAAGTCTACAAAATATCTTTTATGTTTCTATCCTCCCAACAGATCCTAGGATTATACTTACTAAGCCGTTTCAAAGGCTTCAAGTCTACTTTATCGTATACCTCGAATTCTAAATTTGGTGGTGCTTCTTTTGCTGACATGTCTGGGATTATGGTGTTTACTTCTAGCCCCCATTAGTCTATCACCTCAGGGTTTTTGACTTGGAAATACTGAGTTCCGTTTCGATCCATGTACATTTTTCCTTGTTTATTTGTCCTAACCTCTTCTTCGAACTCAATACCATGGTCATCAATGCGAATAGCATACTCCTTGTTAGGGTCCAAGTAAACCTAGGCTCCATGATGGTTAGTCTTGTAAAAAGATAGTATATGCTTATAGCGCACTGTCGTTCCGGTTTTCGAGTGAGTCGAGTAAGAAGACATTTTGGATGTTGAATCTGAAAAAGTGTCTGAAACTTCTTCAGGAATTGCCTTGATTCACGCTTTCTTCGGTGGATACTCTACTGGAGGCTTCTTCGAGTATGCCCTGATTTCCTAGTACACGACCAAATCTAAGGTTCCTATAGACTTATAAAGCCCTGGATAGAGTACTCACCTTTGGATTGACTTGCATCAATTTCCACTTGATTCAATTGCAATTTTTGTCAAGCCACGGATTCCTTGTCTGCAACCTGATTCCTGTCCAAATTTGATTAAGTTAGCTATTCTTCTATAAAGACAGAAGATTTTTTACTATTCTCGTGATTGGTCTCTGTGTATCACTTCCAATCGTGCTATGAGAGTCAAAATTTGACTTTCAAATTCGACTTTAGCAAAAATCAAAGGTTTGGTCTGCAACCTAAAAACTAAGTGTACATGTATCAATTTTGATCGGATTGAACCCAAAATTTCCCTATGGCTTTATATTATGTCGGTCTATCGGTGTATAAGTTCAAAAGTAAAAAATGATGTCTCTAGATAGCATAGTAAATAATCGTGATTATTTACTTTTGTCATTTTTTTACACTTTTGATAGGTTTGGCAAGTATACAACTTGTTAGAGTCCTTGGACAAGTTCCAACAAGTTTGGACAAAATCTGATCAAGTTTATCAACTATTTGGCGTCCACAGACTCTGATTTCGAGAATCTGGCTTAAGTCTCACTTTTGGGATCCAAATTTCACCAAAACTGATTTGTGATGTCTACTTGATGTGCTTGACCTTGTGGTATACTCAAATTTGCAAAATCATCAAGTTTTGAAGCAGATGTAAATAATCGCGATTATTTACTTCAACTAGATTTTTGCAAGTTTTTGCCCCAACTTTGACACAGATCTGTTAAGCACCTTAAGTTAAGGTCACTAGCCAAGTTTCATCAAGTTTGGTCAAATGGTCATCACTAATCTATCGGCAGACTAACTTTGCAATTTTACTCACAAATTTCACTCTAGTGGTCCAAATCTTACCAAATTTGGTTTGTGGGCTTATTACAACATGGTGAAGCTAGTGGTATGCAGACTTGGTCAAAAAAGTTGAAAAATAGGGCAAATGTAAATAATCGCGATTATTTACTTTTGACAAATTTTTGCAAAGTTTTGGTCAACTGAGCATATACACATGTTTATCACATCAACATAAGCCTATGAATCAAATTTCAACAAGTTTGGATAAAGTTTTCCCCAACTTACACTCAAGATTCAAAAAGTCAGTACAAACTTTAGTTTTTACCCAGTTTTTTGTCAGTTTAGTGATCCAAATCTTTTGGGCCTTTACAAAAGTTGTTTGTACACATGCAATGAGTCAATGGTATAAACCTTGGCCAATTTAGAGCAAAAAGTTAATAATCATGATTATTAACTTTAGGCTTGAAATGAGCACTTTTTTGCAATTTTCTCAAGGATAGTCTTTATATGATGTATTTTAAGCCTATGAATCAAGTCAAAACTTAATTTGGCCTAAAATGTGAAGAAAAACTAAATAATCTGAGTTTTGGCCAACTCTTGAAATTTTTTCCTCGAAGTGTCTTTGTGCTTACCCACTGATTCAGCCAACTCTTAGGCTTACTCTTCAGTCGGATTGAGTGGATTCGAGTCTTTTCAAGCTATTTCTAGCTGTAGACCTAAAATTTTGCAACTTCCAATAACCACTCCCACTTGATTTTTTCAAAGAGAGCAATGTTTTGAAATCCACCTCGGATCCTACTTACCCTACTCCTAGATTCTCATGCAATGGGGTTGTGGAAAGTGTCCACAAACACTCGTTTTCTTGTGTTTTTTATGTTTTTCAGAGTCTTGATCTTAAGACTTGTCTCGTCTACCAATCATTCTCCAAATCCTAATCTAAATCTAGAATCCCATAGTCCTAAAGGTACTCAGCATTTACGATTACTTCCAAGCTATCTCTACACAACAAAGACGACAATCTTAAGCTATGCGGTTTCCAAAAGAAATTTTTGAACTCTAAGTGAACCTAGAGGAAGTTAAAGGACAACTACGCAAAACGTTCGTGTTTTTCTCTATTTTAGGTTTCTTTGATCCTCAGCAGCGGTGCCAAATGTGGGATGCATGTCTAACCTCACCATCCTATCTTATTGCAGTATTAGCAAGAACCACGATTAATTTGTCAAACCATGGGACAAAGCTGGCTCGACTAGTGGATAGAGGATACAAGAGGTTGTCATTCTCTTACAAAAAAACTAGCAATTTGCATCTAACTCAAGCTACACTCAAGTGACTGAAATCACCAAAAGCCAATCGCTCATCGGCAAGCAAATGACATCCGTTACAGCATCAAATGACATACAAACGTAATGAAACTTCTAGGACAAGTTTATAAGACCCAAGCACACATGCATATGGTTTCATACCCCACTTTAAGTCAAGTTCCAAAATCGTGATTATTAACAACAGTGGATTTTTGACCTAGTTGTTTTCGACCAAGAATGCATTTAAATGCTTAGCAATGATGTCCCAATACCCCACCTATTCTTAGATTTTTATTTAAAAGTGTAAATTCCTAGTTATGCTGAATTTAGGCCGCGGGTCGGTGACGCCAAAAGCTACAAAATACTGTGAATGGCTTACGTCAATGCGTAGAGCTCTTACCTGCGGTTGCAATGCAACAAACGCAATCACAATGTGACAACCAGAGAGGGAGTAGGAAGCGCGAGAAGGAGAGAAGCGAGCGCCGTTAGCTCACGCTGTGTATTTCTTATCCAAAAACTTACAAAAATTGGCTTTTATACCTTAGCCAAGGTTTTTGGGTGGTCAAAACTAATAATTTGGAGTTCTACCAAAGCTGGGAAATGAGTGGCTGATACAATCTGGAAGCTTGAAGCCCCGGCTCATTAATTACAAAGTTTATCCGATAAACTAGGAGTTACAATATTCCCGATTTATCAAAGTAATAATTGTTTTACAAAGAGAACTCCGAAAAATGGTGTCCGTGTTAGCTTGTTGCTAACAGACTTCAAGGATCTTTATATACCAAGTACACTAGTACAGGGCTTCAACCCTTGACTATCAACTCATTATTTAAATATGTTCATCTTCTAAAACCAACTTCGGCCCTTTTATGGACCAATGGCTTTGCCACAATGAGCAGGACTCTCCAAAGTTTCAATTTCTTTGGCTTCATACCTTTGTTTTCGATGAAGGATTTAAAATTTTTTTAGAAGTGGTTACCGTAATATTAAGAATCGGGTGAAAGCATGTTAATGTGTCACACTTTTTCATGTCCGGGACAAGCTAACTAGCACAATGTTGACATATGCTAGCTAGTACAATAACATGAGATACATCTTCAAGATCTATGACATATTATATATCAGTAGAAAGCTCTTGAAAAAAGGAATCCAAATTTAATTTTTGATATTATTTGTAAAGAATTTACTGGACGCCCAACTTTTTAAGGATGTGCTAACTTGAAAATGCTAACTAGCACAAAAAGCGCGACATGTTAACATGCTTTCACCCAATCACGTTAGGCCCAAAAAAGGATCTGTGACTCTGTAACCTTAGGTCAATTCACACGGAGATAATTGTACCCGGGGCTTCGATATACTCCCCAGGGATTTCCCTAGTTAAAATGCAACAGTAAGAAGAGGTTTACTATATACAGTTTAGGTCCGCCAAGAAAATGGAAAAGCCCAGTGGGCCTATCGGCTCTATTGGTTTTTGCAAGTCACCATCAAGATCACGTTAGCAATTACCCTGATCGCGTCTTTTTTATGTGTACTTACTTGCTTATTAATGTGATCACATGATCGTGATCATGTCCATGAAATCCTTGATCCATTACACGCTCCTGTGGTGGTTTCTCTCACATGGAAAAACGATGGTTGTGACTTCTAGCATAGGGCAAGCCACTTCTTGAATGTTCCATTTGGGGTGTTTTTCATTTTGAGAGAACAGACAGTTGAGAATTTATGATATATATTTTTGACTGACTTTGTGCAATTAGCTGGCTCTTGATCAAACTATAAGAGAGTAACTAGAAGTTATTCTCTAGTCTTTAGACTGAATAAAAGTATGTTGAAGCTAGTGAAAGCATCTTACTTTAGGCACATCTAGACAATTGAATCTGTTATTTGAGCATCTAGATCCTTCAGTATATTAATGTCAGTAGAATCTAGTGCAAGTCTCCTTGAAATATCTGCTAATGGTACATCTGCTATTAATCCTTCCTTCGTAGATGATAAAATTTCATCGTTACTCACATCGATTTCATGAGTAATCATGTGATAGATCTTAATCTCCTCTTCTAAAGCATTTTTTGATTTTTCTTTCTCTTTCAATCTTGTTATCTCCTCTAGCCCGGGTATTCACATCATGAGTGACCTCCACAATCTTGACCTATGTTTGTGGACTTGATGTAGGAATAAGCAAAATCTCCTCCATTTTATTGTCTATAAAGTCATTCAGTTGAAGCAATTTATCATATCTCCACCTTACTCTTTTCAAGGTTTCATTGCCCTTGTACATAATGGCTACCCTGTCTGAATGTGCTGCAACAATAGTTATATCATTGAGGTATTCAAGCAAAAGGACATTTTCTACCTCTTAAAGTGACAACATTGCATCAGGTTTCCACCTCTTCGTGCTAAAACATGCCTCCTCACATATGGACCTGAATGGCCTCTTAAATGGAAGCTTTGGTATAAGAAGTTCAAAACATTTTGTAGGCTAAAACTAGCCTCTAAAATGGAATCTTTGGTACAAGAAGCTCAATGCAATTATGACACTTCCTAATTTCCTTAATTAGCTTGATGTGTCTTTGTAGCCTCTCCATCCTTGTAGCTTTCAAAATCTTCATTGTATTTCCAGGTCTCTTCTTCTTTCTAGCAGACCTCCCTTTTGCTTTAGTAGCCAAGACCTTTGACTACCTTCCTAGCACTTGCCTTAGTTCTTTCCATTTCCCTGTAAGACCGTTGCCTGCCTTCCTAGCACTCACCTTAGTTCTTCCCCTTTCCCTATAAGACTATAGCCTCTCTCTCTCTCTCTCTCTCTCTCTCTCTCTCTATATATATATATATATATATATATATATATATATATATATATATTGTGTGTGTGTGTGTGTGTGTGTTTTATTCGATAAGGAGAAACTTTGTGTTTCTCTCCCTCCTCCCCCCCCTCTCTCTCTCTCTCTCTCTCTCTCTCTCTATATATATATATATATATATATATATATATATATATATATATATATATATATATATATATATATATATATATATATGTATGTATGTATACATATATGTGTGTGTGTGTGTGTGTGTATATATATATATATATATATCGCAGGGAATGAAGGATATGCTATGTCTCACTCTCTTTATTTCTCTCTGTTGTGCTAGACTAAGCATGCTACTGGAGCATAGTACATGCAATAAAGTGAATAATTGAATTTTCTATTAAAATGGTACGACATATTAGATGCCCACTAAACATTATTAGACTTTTCACACGTGTGAGAAATGTATTCGTGAAAATACCATGCATGGGAGAAATAGTTACATGATTGTTTAAATTATGAGAGAGAGAATGTTAATGAGAGAGAGAGAGAGAGAATTATACTTCTATTGTAAAATTTTGCATGAGGACTATTAATTATGTGATATATATATATATATATATATATATATATATATATATATATATATAGATACACACACACACACATATTTGGTGCACACATATATATATATACACCAAATATATGTGTGTGTGTATGAGCTTTTTTTGGGTCCTATGACACGCACGAGGATGCACATATTGTTGCTATATTCTTCTACATGCATCGTAGGAGTAAATATCCAAAGATAGAGGAGGTTTCGTTTTTTGTCCCAGCGTGCACTTCCATGCCTTTACAATCCATGCTTGTCTTGCACAAGTTGTAAAGCATAGTACATGGAGAGAAATATGGAGAGAGTGACTCAGGGTCCACACACACACACACACACAAAGGTTATGTTTTTTCCAGGATTAAAATCTCATTGAAGGAAGAGGCAAATAAAAGATCTAGAGACTGTCTTTGGTCAACAAGAAGTAGAAGAGAGACCGCCTTAGTTGCTGAGACGTTCCTCAAAGAAAAATGTATACTTTGCAGATCCCACATATATATTTCCTGGCGAGGATATTATGAGGATTGAAAAACCTCCCAATGAATGCAAAGCATCAAAAAATGAAGAAGTCCCTGTGATCTTGAAGCTTCAATTCCCTAGCACCAAAAGGATGGATATTGAATTTTATGCTTCTAGTAGTGAGTCAGCTACAAAATGTAAGGAGGAAGGGTTGAAGAAAAAAGAGGTACTTGTTGCTAAAGACCCTGCAGTTGTTGATGAAAGACTATTTGATTTTGCAGTATCTGTAAGAGCTGGTGATATGTTTGACAAGGTCCCTTCTATCTTTAACGTCCCATTCATTCTTGATGACCTTATAGCTCAGCATAGTGATTTCCTAAAGTTTGAAAGAGACATGTTTGATCTTGAGGTCCAAAAGGGCAAGGTGAATCTTACTAACGTGGTGGTGGTGCACTTGAAAGGTTGTGATTCCAAAAGATGGTCATATAAGAGGTATCATCAACTGCCTCTCTTTTATATACCCTCATGGTATCCCATGCACATAAGACAGTGTAAGCTAGTCCAAGAATCCTTTGGCTTCCTTCTATTCTTAAATTCTCGGTTTGCTAGTGTCATGGAGGAAGAGGATCTACCACCCGATGAGTAGGAGGAGAAGCACATGGAGTTCAATGAGGTGGTCGAGATTCAGGATGCTATTAATCTCGAGGTAGAGGCTAAAGAGGTGGAGCAAAGCAAAATCCTCTTAGTTAAAACATCTGAAATTAGGATCCTTTAGATGTGTCTGGCTTCAATGAGAAGCAAGCCACTTTGATGTTACCTTAACTGCCAGAGTTCAAATTTGGTAAGAGATCATACATTTCCTCCATGAAATTCAAAGTATATATTCTTTAAGGGAGGACTTTGCACTTGCCACCATCTCCATATTAATTTCAAGAAGAGAGGAGTGGATTTTTATTTTATGACATCAGTTACAAAGAGGCCATGGAAACCTCTAGTAACCCACTGGAGTGCCTCAAACTTTGTTTCGAGAAGGCAAAAAAAATATTGAAAGACACTCTCGGACGAGGCTACCTTCCAAGCTATTAAAAAAACCTCAAGCCATCAACCAATAGTAAAAAGGTAGAGGATTGGTTCATGTGGCCAACATAAGGGTCGGCAAGGACAGTGGACCTATGTAAAGATGACTTATATATGCAAGAGGAGAGCTACATGGTAAGCCCCCCCCCCCCCCCTTCTCACTCTCACTCTCTAACTCATCCTTGTGTGTATAGTCGTGGATCACTGGAAAGGATGAATAACTTTCTTTGTCGTCAGACAAGAGAGTGTTGCGGAAGGGATGCAACACCAGGACAATATCTTGCCAAACTCTATGAGGCACGCATACTAGTCTTTCACAACGGAATTTTCCAAGACGAGAATACTACAACGTTCACCTTCAAAAAGCTTTCATGCTTCCTATATGGAACAATGCTACCACAAAATGCAGACAAAGTTATCCTCGTTGTTGGCAAAGTTATCCTCGTCCGGCAAAGTTTTTGCAAGAGAACCTTTTGGATATTGTCCAGGGTAGACAGGTGGTCGTGCGGCTTATTATTAAACATACACAACAATGAAACTCTCTTTAGGTAAACAAAACCCAAATGAACTCTTGTATTATGGAAAACATTTAATTATCCGATACTGATGTGCCAAAAGATATCCCTAAACAATTATGAAGTTTAGAGACTTGTGACTTGTACAGGATCTACTAAATCGTTAAACATCTCTTGCACATGTTGTGACCTAAGATAAAACTCTCTTTGTCCACCTATGGATAATTTATTCCATTTACTCTCTCCACTTTCTTTGCCCTTCACGAGCACTTGAGTTGTTGAATGCCTATGCTTGTTTCCTTTTCTTTTGTTGCAAACGCCTAATTTCTTGTGCTATTGTTGAATTGTCCAATACATGATTTTGCTGCAAATGGTGAAGAACCATTGAAACAACTCTTTCAAATTTTTTGCCTTATCTCAAGAGCCACCATGCTGTGTTTGTCTAAAGTATGCATTTTTGGCCATGTAATGAGACTTTTCCAAGCCTTGGGAATTCAATATGCTTGGTTTTTCATACTTTTGAATGAAGTATGGCAAGTATTTCAAAATGATGTGCTGCAGAAGTTGTCAAGAATTTTAAACATCCCCTTAGTCCTTTTTATTTAAAAGGGTTCCTGAACACTAGTTTGGTACCAAAACAGGACACTGTAAGTGTCCTTTTTTAACAAATTTAAATTAAATGGTACTTGCATTAGACGGTTTATTTAAGAAAACTCTCTTAATATGCCTAAATATGTTAGCTAGAGAGTATTTTAAAAATATAACCTTGCATTTTAGAATGTATCATGATCAATAATTTTACTCATCAAGTCGACCCTTGTAAGACTGCGATTGACGATTTGAAGAAATCGCCTTTATAAGCTCAAGAAAAAATGAAGCAACCTTGTAGAAAATTTTAGATGACTCTTCCACAATTTTGCTATAGATAATTGAAAGTTTCATGTGCAAAAAAATTGAGTTTGGAGTTTATAAAATAATGGAAAGTTCCATGTGTTTAATAAGGTCATTTCAAGAATATCGTTGTATACAAAGAAAAATATGTTTATGATGTATTCTTGAGTTTTAGAAAGTGATACATTGATTGCCCTTTCCATTGAGCACTCAAGGTGGCGAGTAGAAGGGCTTTGGTATGCAGAAATTATTGGATCATTTTAAATAATCAAAATTGCATAAGAGAAATCTCTCATATTTTCATTCTTGAGACATAAGCATTCAAAAATTCAAGTAATATCAAACTTTTCATGTAGATCAACTAAATGTATCAAAGTACGTGGTACATACACAATTGGGGTGCCTAAAACCTTGGTTTCAATGTTATTATGGAGAACTCAAGATTTTCAAGAGTTTTTGCACGATAAAAAATTCAAGATAGAGTTCAAGAAATGAGATTTAATTGAGTTAGGGAGCCCAAAAAATACGTAGTTTCTTGGTTTAAACATATAAAGTCATTTATAGTTGTCAAATTGCATTAGAATAGTACCAATTTCATTTCATGAGGGGCCTTTGGAAGACCAAAATTATGCTCTTATTCAGCATGTGCTCAAGTATGAAATTATGTCTATAGCGTGCATGTGACTTGAAAACTTATCTTTGAAGTGCATTCCATTATTTTGCAACACTAAGTGCTAACACTTGGATTTTATAAACATTAAAAAGTCCATCTCTACAAAAATATATAATAATTATATGATTTTTTTGGCAAAACAACTTGAAACTTTACTAAAATTTATGTCTTAGAACTTACCAGAATTCTCTCCATATATATTGTATTTTGATATGGAGAAATATCCAGTGTTTTTTTTCCCTCGTAACCAATCTATGGTAGAAGCAAGGAGTAAAAAACATCTTTCTAGCTTGACAAATAAATTGCCAAAACTTGGTAGAAAAACAGGACACTTTAGTGTCTCAGGACACTTAAGTGTCCAATTATAGAACTAGTGTTAACATTACATGGTTCTGAGTTCCAGCCCATGCTATCTTAAATGCTTTCTTCAGTTAGCTGAATGTTCTCCTTAAACTTGTTGAGATCATTTTGTGACCAATCAACTTTGTTAGATATCTCAAATAGCACATTGAGTGATTGCCACACATCACCCTTGGCATTGCGATTTGTTGGTTCCTGGTCCTTCACTGCCATATGTAGAATTTTCCATTGTTGAAACTCAATTTTGCTAACATATGTGGACTGATATATCCTTCCATGCTTGGTTAGATTCTTAACTTTTTTACACATGTTGGTTTGGATAAGAAATGGCATGCCTTGACCCCACCAATTGATGGTTTTCATGGTACATCTTTATCATTGGTTGACTTTTTCTCGTCCCGCTAGATTTTCACATTGCCCCCGTGGAGGCTTATATATGAAAAAACTAGTTCAAGGGCTTGTAGAACACCCTGCTGTTCCACTAACTTCTTGATTTTCCAATCAAACCCAATGTAGAGATACACTAACTTCTACAAAATTTTTCAAAGAGTATGCATTGTACAAATGTGGAATTAACAAGTGGAATGTCCAGAACTAGGAAAAAATTAGGATCTTCATTGTGATGAGTAGGAGCCTTTCTCCACCACCTTGGGTCCATCATCTTTGCAGTCTCCATGCAATACAAGCACGGAGACTTTTCCATGGTACCCATTCCACAATTATACATACACTTCACTTTTTTGGGTCACCTACAAGATACCATTGGACTTGAAAGTCTCCCCTCCCATCTACAACCAACACCTCTCCTTGATTCATTTGTCTATCAATTAGTTCAAAAGTAGGGGTTTGATGGAACACCCAATATAAAATGTTGTGGTATTTTTTCTTTACCTGGAAGATGAAAGCC
The DNA here is from genome assembly GCF_014529385.1 of Adiantum capillus-veneris. Lineage (NCBI taxonomy): Eukaryota > Viridiplantae > Streptophyta > Polypodiopsida > Polypodiales > Pteridaceae > Adiantum > Adiantum capillus-veneris. The sequence continues at coordinate 77,985,438 of NC_140943.1, forward strand.
TTATGAGATGTGAAATTAAATCTAAAATTAAATCAAAAGGCGTCTTGTTGGAGCTGAAGAATAGATGGAAATGGATTACCTGAAAAGCAACAAGCCACTATACATTGGTTTCTGATTGTACGATGAAGTATGAAGGATCATCAATAGGGAGTTTTGAAAGATCTCTATTCATGAATGTTATTGTTTGTCACTCTATCTTTTTCTCACTAAGAATCTCAGACTCATCTAGCTTCAAAACAAAATGCAGAATGCCACCAGTCTCTTCAAATGTTACATTATAGAGCTTACCCATTATACTTTGCAACAAAGTGACATCCATGAAGATATTGTTGTACTCATCATAGGTGATAGTTGCTCCTTGAGATCTATAAATACCATCAATATGAAATGGATATCCAAATCGAATGGATTTCCCATTATCATGAGATTCCAAGTACATCTACTGCCTCCTAGCCAAAACTTTTTCCACCCTAGTCCTTTGATGCCACAATGCATATCATGTTGGACCTTGTGAGGATCTCAAACACTCTGAGGAGCAAGCATGGTCCATTCAACAGGCTTCTTTTTCCAAGCACGACGACCTTGCACATTCAGTTGACACTTTGCATCCAAAAGTAGTACAATAAAACTAGTTAAACATGTCCTGAAGATAGCATGAGTGCACTAAACCCCCATCCATGTCTTGTATTATTGAAGTAGACAACCCTGGAATGATAGTGTGACTTCTCCATACCTTGTGTGCTCCAAATATCTAACGAACCATACATGTTCATAAAGTATGCACCACGTGCATAGAGGATATGATGTCCATAAATCCATAACACATCAATGATCAAAACTAAAGCATATAACAAACCAAGGAAGAATAGAAAGCATTCACGATATAGTGTGTAATGTTTGTTTCACCCCATGTTGTGACGACCACCTTTGTCAACTCCACCACCAATTTTTGGAATTTTTGTATGATTGTTGATTGGTTGTGCTTGCAAGTCCTAATATCTTCATCATCTTGTTGAATACCGCCCAAACATGTTGTCGGATAAGCACAACACTTTAATTCATTTTCCATTGTATACTTGCAAAGATCCTTCCACAACTCCCATCCACATTTAGATGTTGATGATCTGGCATGTGCACTACTTTACCTGGGCAGAATCCTCTTCAAAAAGTGCCTTGCCTTTAGTCCACTCATGGACACTTGTTGGGCCTTGCGTTGCGTTGCGTTGCGTTGTTCTTATGTGCAACAATGGAGGTGTTGGTTCCATGACAACTTATTGAATTTAAGATCCCTTCCACCTTTGTGATAGCATCAAGCCACCTCTTTGTAGGATTCATTATAACTACATAATCAATATGAAGCTTTAATAAACGATCAAAGATGCACATAAAAGCATATAGTGTGCAAAAATGCACATTCTTGAGAGGGAAGTTAATTATAGGGCTCCATTTAGTGTCTTTTGTGGCACGATTAGTCTCCTCCAGTATAGGACATTGTAGCACCGAATGCTCCCACACATGTGTAATTTGTAAATTTTCCTCTTCCTCGTTTTGTCAACTGTTGCATTTTTGTGTGCATTCCCCTTATAGATCTTAATGAAAAATGGACAAGGACACAAAGCTCCAACCCCTTGTTTGCACCCTAGAATGCACTTGATCGTTTTCAAATGTCCACCTAAGCTCCATTCAACTTCAAACTCTCCTATGCCATCTACTTGGAGTTTTTCCCCAGTTAGTTATGCCTTAATGACATTTGTTATCCACAAAATGTGTTAAAAAATCCAAGAAATCACTTCATGGGTCTCTTTGGGAACCTCAATAAAAAGAATCCACCATATTTATTTCTCTGACTGGACAGTGAAAGATGGTGCACAATCCTCATTCATAACTGTATGTTTTGCAGGAACTAATGCCTTGTTCATGAGAGTAATACTCATCTTTTCTAGTCTTCGTTTCTTCACAACTTGACAATTGTCTAGCTTGAGAACAAACACCAACTTTGATCCAAGCACTCCAACATGTCCAAAATAACATGTAAAAATCCATAATTTGAAAAAAATAAGACTTTGCATTACTGTAGCCTCACCCTTAGGTGGTACACCATAAAAATATACCATTGCCATTTGAAGCTTTGTCAAATCAGCAAAAATATTATTTGACATTGAGTAAGGAGATCCCTCGTCCACTCTGTCTGCACATATGCTTGCATTGGTATGTTTCCTTACTCCTTTTGACCGCTTGGTAAAGATGGATGAAGGCTCTATGTGCAAATAGCCCCCTACTTAAAAGTACACATCCTCGTTCAAAGTCTTCTTAGAAAGATTGACCTTAAGTGATATAGGAAAACATTCTAAGTAATTCCTCTTTCCCTTAAGGAGACCATATAAGGCAATGTAGCCCTTAGTACAAATTCCCACTTCATCACAAGCCTTTTGTACATAAATATCACTCACAATATTTGAAAATTTTTGCATCACCTCCTTTGTAACAACACTGCATAAATGTTCTGCATTTTGTGGTCGTAGAAGTGATACAACATCCGATTTCTTGAGGCACAAACTCCAGAAATGGATGTGATCCTCCTCGATGTGGCCACCAGATAGCTCTTGGATATAATTCCTACAAGAAGGGACAAAAACATTACCATAGGAGCAACTTAGAGCGTAGATTGGAACATAGCAAAATGCACCTTGTAGTTGTAACCCTTCTTTTTGGAGCACCGCTTTCAAGGGCTAAAGTCTATGGCTAAGAAGATCCTCTTACATTCCCTTGCACCTAAGGGAATCTTTTTAAGATATAAGATCTTATCTTCATGCTTCACAATCTTAGCATCCTTCTCTTCCGCCACCTATAGCCTATGAATAAATTCAAAGTGGAGGCCATTCGAAGATGGAATTCTCCCAAAAAATTGAAAGAGCTTCAGATTCTTTTGGGATTTGCATGTTTTTACCGATGATTTGTTAAAATTTATGCTCATATTTTGTTTCCTATGACAAACCAATTGAAATCCAATGGGAAAACCTTTTAATGGAAAGAAGCTCAACAACAAAGTTTTGATGATCTCAAGGTCGCATTAGCTACAACTCCTATTTTAGCTATTGTGGACCCTATGAAACCACTTGTGCTAGAAATGGATGATAGTAATCATGCTATTGGAGCAGTCCTTCTGCATGAGGGAAGGCCAATTTCATTTGAAAACAAGAAACTTGAATTTGCACAACAAAACTACTCTACTTACGAAGGAGAATTCTATGCACTAGTGTTTTCTTTGAAAACGTGCTGACATTATTTGTAAGGGGCTGAGTTTAAGATTGTTTAATCTTGGCACAAATTTTTTGTTAACTTGACAATTTTGGCAATATAAGATGTAATCTTATTGTCGAGCACAATTGTATAAGTCTTCTTTATTCATGGGTGCCCTATACTTGGACTGTCATGACATTCATAGATAATTTGGCATCAACTGTCCATGTTTAAACTCTTCGCTTATGGAGAAGTACCCATCGTCAATGGAAAAATTCTACGACCTCGTCAATTCATCACTCAAAAGAGGAGAAAGAAGCGTGGAGCTGAAATGGATTTCTGCATTTGCGGATAACTTTCCACGATGATTCTTCTTGAGATGGATCACCCAAGCTTGTAGATGCCAAGGGGCACCTTTCCATGGCTTCGGTGTAGCCTTTGTCCTTGCAAATACTATTTTTATTAATTTGTCTCTCAAATTGCATCTTTTTGTGAGGAGATTGTCGGTGATGATTTTCCTCAATGTTTGAATATGTTTTGGTTGTCGATGGTATGTCAATGATGCTTGTGAATTCTGGTGGCATACGAACGCACCGCTTGCCCCTGGGAGCCAAATGACGCTTTGCGTGTCAACATTTTGAGCATCAGATTTGTTGGAGTCCTTCGGCAAATTTGTTTTTGAGAATTTTGAGAAATTTTGTTTTTCGATGTTTTGACTTACTTTCGGTAGTTTGACCATGGATGCAATTACATGGGCTTGTACTATAACCTTGAGGAGCTCCTACTCATGAAATTTGGTGCCAATCTGATGACTTGTTCCACATTGACTTCTGTAGCCTTGAGAAGTTAGGGTTTTTCTACCTGACCTAAATCAGCATAGGAGGACATAGACATGCTCATCTAGCCTAGGATCAAACCCCTATCGCGTCTTGTAGTTATCGGGTTAGTGGTTGTTGAGTTGAATTCCCGTTTCCCTGACGATACCATGCTTTCGTAGGTTTTTCAGGTTGAAGTTAGCCTATGTACATGGTAATGAGCCTATCTCTCATTTCTAATGTCAGTTGATGTCTCATATGAGTTGTACAAAGTCGTAGAAGATCCACGCGCTCTAGGTCTCTCAAGCTCTCTCTAACTGTGAATAGTGAAAATGAGGTAGTAAGCGAGGCCCAAAATATCTTATATCAGGGGTCCCCGGGCGACTTGTCACAAAATTTGACATGTGATTCTATCTCATTGTGAAATGCACTTTAGGATTTAAAAATTTCTCTATTTGGACTCCATTGTTTCCATTTCTGGAAAATTTGTCATTTTGTCCAAAAACTGGCCGGATCAGGCTTTTTGTAACATTTTCATAATTGCACCTCAGCTTCACCATATGTTTCCCTTGACTTCTTGATCACTCCTGTTATTTTCTTTTGTCATTCCATCCCCATCTCACTTTGATTTTTCTATTTTTCTTTGTTTTCCTCCAGATAACTAACAAAAATAAAATAAAAATAATTAAATTAACCCAAAAATACCAATAAATAAAAATTAATAAAAATACAACACAATAAGCCACTTTGTATAGTCATTCATGATATTTCTGCCAGATTGCTTTGTTTTTCTTATTTTTGCATAAAAATTGCTATTTTTACATATATAGACACGCATCTAGAGGCTCATTTGTCGCCTTTGTCCTCATATAATTGCAGAATCACATTAAATAAGGACATATAATTGGTTTCACCAAAAAAATTTATAATCAAATGCAACAAAACCCAAAAACATAGAAAACAGTGCCCTTTTAGTACTTTTCGAGTGTGTCGGGTTCGCATTGAGAATGCCTTTCCCCCTCCTAGTAGAAGTCGTCCCACACAACTATATATCACCCTAAGGAATTTGTTGTGCATGAATATCAATATGTGATAATGCAGGCCATGTAATGCATCACTATATGCATACTCGATCAATGCATGGAAAAAAAATAGTAGAGCAATGAAATAATACTTGTTCTAATTGTGCCGCTCGTTGTTTTATCAAAAATGGATGCCTTTGTACTTCCAGTCTATGTTGTAGCTTTAGGTGACATTCTTGTTTGAATCCAAGATCCACATATATCATTTTTGTTTACCTTTGTTTAAGTATGCAAAATTGCATTGGTTTTTTTGAATTTGGCTCTGATTTCTTGGGTACCCAAACCTGCTTCACAATTTATCTTTGGGCAGATGGATTTGGTGTTGGTGGGACCTGAGGTGTTTGTGCTGAAGGGATTTCCTTATTGTGTCACTTTGGAATCCACATTTGCACTTGATTACCTTGTGCATCAATAAACTTCTTTGATACCCGTACCCGATTGTACCATTGGGTTTGTTTTTGGGGTTTACCATGTGTTGTTATCGAGGTAGTTGTAAGCTTGGTCTGCTTAAATTGTGCAATCTCTACCTTCTTAACCCAGACTTACTTAGGTGATGTTTATCATTGCAGTGGTGGTTACCACTTGGTGGATTTTTTGAATAGATCCCTTGGACTATTCTCGGTGCTCGGCTGTGCAATAGTAATCTCCCTTGTTTTTCTGTCTGAAATCCATAGATAATCTATTGTAAAGAAGGTTTGTTTGCACTTAGATTTTAAGTTTGTTACCAATGGTTTGTTGTTATTGTTTCGTTGCAAATGGAACCACTTGGTTTTCTTTTGCATGCTCCAGATGACTGTATTAGAGCTCCAACCAATCTGTACATTGTACTTTCTCTGACATTGCTGACCAAGCAATAACGGATGTTGCATTTTCTTATCTTCTACCACATAAAACTTATGCGGAAAGAGATATTGATTAATTTACACATGTATCACTGTTCATCCCAATGCCTTGATTGATTGCTCTAAATAACTTTGAATATCCTACTGTGTTGGTTGAAGCTCTTCCTCAATTGTCAGGTGCTTGAATATGCTATAGGAAATAAGGTTTCCTTGAGTCCTAGAATCAAGGATTGCATAGGAATCTACTTGATTACCTCCAAGCTTGACTTTTATTGTCAAATCCATTGTATTCTCCTCTTTGAAATCTGTGATTTTGATTACATTGATCCATAGTGGTGGTCCTGTCTACTGCTATTCTTGTAAAAGTTTCCTTTTTTCCATGCACTCTTGGGATTCATCTTGAGTTTCTTTGACTATGCGCTATTTTTCTTGAGATCGTTTCTTTCTCGCATGATTTGTTGAAGCATGTTCTAGGTTAGTCACTACAAGAGGTACTTAATATTAGCGACGCTCGCAGTGCGATGCTCAAATGTGAAAACCCACGGCATCACTATGGGCGTTGCTAAGTTATAAGTAACTTAGTGACGCTTATAGAAACGCTCATAGCGACACCCAGAGTGATGCCGACAGGGGTAAAAAAATATCCGAGAGCGTCCGAAAACTCAGATCTGAGTTTTCGGCGTGCGCTCAAGCAAGCAAAGGTAACCCGCGCTCTCCCTCTCTCTCTTTCTTCTCCACACACACACACACACACACACACACACACACACACGAGGAGAGGAAGGAGAGCCAATAATGCTCCTTCCCTCTCCACACTCTCATGTTCCCTTTCCCTCTTTCTCTCTCCCTCTCTCTCTCTCTCACACACACACACACACACATTGTGTTTTTGAGAGAGAGAGAGAGAGAGAGAGAGAGAGAGAGAGAGAGAGAGAGAGAGAGAGAGAGAGAGCACATGCATAAACAAAAAACGCACACATGCATGCATAAACAAAGAATGCATACACACACATTGAGAGAGGAAAAGAGAGAGAGAGAGAGAGAGAGAGAGAGAGAGAGAGAGAGAGAGAAGAAGAAGAAGAAGAGAGTTTTAACGTCGTAGGAAACTATCCCAAGAGACCTTAAAGATCTATTCGACGAGGAGTTGAACTCAAGACCTATTATTCAAGAGGGAAATGGCATAACCAATCCATCACACTTGGGTGATAGAAAGGTTATACCATTTTTCTCCTTTTATTGGCGTGCACACACACCCACACACACACACCCGAGAAGAAGAGAGTTTAATTTAACGTCGTAGGAGACTAATTCAAGAGACCTTAAAGATCTAGCCACATGAGGAGTTGAACTCAAGACATGTTATTCAAGAGGGAAATGGCATAACCAATCTACCACACTTGGGTGATAGAAAGGTTATACCATTTTCCTCTTTTTATTTGCACACACACGAGAAGAAGAGAGTTTTAACATTGTAGGAAACTATCCCAAGAGACGTTAAAGATTAGGTTAGATGTAGACTTACGTTAGATTAGATTTAGGTTTATTTAAGTTAGATTAGATTAGATTTAGGTTTATTTTTAGTTAGATTTATGTTAGATTAGATTTAGGTTTATTTACATTAGAGTTAGATTTACGTTAAATTAGATTAGATTTAGGTTTATATTGAGTTTAAAATTAAATTAGATCTAGATTTATGTTCGATGGACTAGCTTTTTTTAGATTTAGGTTAGATTTTAGTGCATGTCAATGAAGGTGCGCTCATGATGGTAAGCATTGTATGAAAAACACTTGCTCATATGAAAAACACTAAAAAAGACTCAATTTTCCTACATGAGAAAATTTCCTGCGCTCACAGCCTCGAGAGTCCATGCGGATCAGCAATTCCACCTGCACGTTCGACTGCTGCTTCCATACAATAAGCCGTCATGATTAGTCAATGGAAGAGCAAATTGAGCCTACACAGAGATTAGTGATGCAAGATGACGATTCCAAGGGTCACACACACACAGACACCACAGCCCATCAAATCTAGAGTAAGAATTAAGTGCTTTGAGCAGGCATCGGCTACATTGTAAGAATGGCATACCTGCATGCTACAGACAAAGATCTACTGTGAAATGCTACAGCTATAGAAGAGGCAAAGGGGTTTTGTCCACTATATGCACTATCATGTAGACGTGGGTGTGTAGATTTCTTGTACCCACAAATATAGGCATTGACCAATAAAGACGAGATTATAACCCGGTGGTTCTAATCTCCATGCACCTCTAGACCGAGATGTGCCAGGATTGGACATGACTAGAGAATGTGAGGTAGTTTACAGTGTGAACAAAGAGAGAGAGAGAGAGAGAGAGAGAGAGAGAGAGAGAGAGAGAGAGAGAGAGAGAGAGATAAAAGACGAAGAATGCCAATAGAAGATTAAATTTGTTGTCTAGGTTATAAGGTTTTTACCCTCATTATGAGTAGTGACAAGGATGTGGGGTTGTCCAACCAAAGCACCTATCTCTCAACGAGGATCTTATGTCCTTGTAATCAATGCAAGCATGTTGTGCGATGGACAAGATGCGTTTCTTTGCAGCACGTTCACGAATTTGGTGAGTTCGATCCATCTATTATAGATCGAGTTGTTACCAATTATAACTCGTCAGACTCTGACGGTGGCCAATAGGCAGCGATTCTTGCAACCCAATAGACGTGTTCGCAGGCGCTCTGGTCAAGCAGCATATGTGAAGCCACAAGATGTAGCCTCTAACAGCTCGGATGATCATGCAGACCACATTTCCAACAAGGCAATGTTTGATCCCGAGATCAATAAAATGATCGAGACGATAATGGATTCAGAAAGGCTTATCTATGATGATATGAAAAGTGAAGCCGATACGCCATTGTATAATGGAGCACGTGTGTCTAGATTGAAGGCGCTCCTGGTTCTTCTCAACATGCAGGCAAAGTTTGGATGGAGTGACACTAGCGTCACAGTGCTTTTCAGGTGATCTATTACAATTAGTTTACTTTAATAAAAAACTCTAGATGTATAATGATCTAATAGATTTTTACACAATTGTACCGTATTTTTTTTGTTGTGTAGATTGCTCAAAGAGCACATACTGCGAGCTGATAATGTGATGCTAGATTCTCGAGAGGAAGCAAGAAAGATTTTGCAAAACTTGGGGATGGATTACAATTCGATCCACGCTTATCCTAACGACTGCATTCTTTTTAGAGGGGAATACATAGACATGGAGAAGTGTCCAAAATGTGATTCCGAGAGATATCGAGTAGATCTCCATGGAACAAAAATTCCGCAAAAGGTTTTGCGTCATTTTTCTCTGCTTCCTCGCATCAAGCATTTCTTTGAATGTAAGTCCATGGCCACCCTAGCATCATGGCAGAGGAGAATAAATCTTTGGATGGTGTGCTATGGATTCCTGCAGATTGCGCAGCCTGGAAACATATAGATCAAACATGGTCGGATTTTGCCAGGGAAGCTCAAAACTTGCACTTAGGCCTGGCTATGGATGGCGTAAATCCATTTGGTAAAAGATCAACATCTTATAGTGTATGGCCCGTTGTCATCGTTAACTACAACATTCATCTTTTACCAAATGGATGGCGTAAATCCATTTGGTAAAAGATCAACATCTTATAGTGTATGGCCCGTTGTCATCGTCAACTACAACATTCCCCCGTGGTTGACTATGAAGAAGGGGCACCTATGGCTAAGCTTGATTGTGTCGGGGTGATATAAAGTGAAGAATATGGATGTGTCCACTATTGGAAGAGCTACAACAATTGTGGATTGGCATAGAAGTGGTGGATATGAGCCGACACACAGGTCGACGAAATGCTTTGATCAAAGGCATTCTAATGTGGACCATGGATGACTATCCTAGACTAGCAGAATGCTCAGGTGATATACACTCCTCACTCAAACACTATAAATCTTGGTTTTTCTCAAGCTTATCTATTATCATGTGTATACATGCAGGGCTTCAAACAAGTGGATACAAAGCATGTGTCACATGTGGACCTAGGCTGAATGCACGTAGGGCTCCCTCATTGAAGAAGCAAATCTACGAAGGTCATCAAGCGTATCTTCCAGAGAATCTTGTGTTACGCGATGGATTTTTGGGAAGAGAGCCATCGAGGATGTCTGCACAAGCATGGTTAGAGCAGAAGGAGATGTGTGATGACGGTTTGCCCCCAAGGATGAAGAGACTATCTCTATGGTATGAGTTACCATACTGGACCCGACTCAGATCAATCACTCGCTCGATCCAATGCACATATTCAAGAATGTGGGTAATCTACTATGGGACCATCTGACCGGTAAGAAAGATACTTTGGGAGCCAGGGTTGACCTTAGAAATGTGGATCGTATGGAGAAATATTGGCCACAAACAGCGTCCGATGGATCGATAAAACTCCCTAAAGCACCATGGATTTTCACAAGAGCCCAAGAACACAAATTAAAAGAGACTATTCGATCTTTGCGGAACCCCACTGGCATAATGCACTCACTCTGAATGTGTTTTACTAAAGAAGGAAAGCTTACCGGTTTGAAGTCACACGATTGGCATAAAATGTGTCAAGTATGTTCATAGTGGAATATATCATAGTGGGATTTGTGTAACAAATTCGTGTGTGGACTTTAATATCATTGTTGCACGTGCTTTGCAATTTATTTTACCGGTGGCCATTGTGGTATGTTTGTCTCTTGACGTCCGTAACACAATCTACAAACTTGCGACGTTGGTGCAATGGATCTCAAAAAAGGAGATCAACGTAGACTCCATACATTCGCCAAACTAAACGCTGCGGAGGTTGTGTGCATGTTTGAGAAACATTTTCCTACTATCATGCTAACCATTCAGGTGCATCTTCTTGTTCACATAGTTGCTGAGGTGGAAATAGTTGGCACAGTACATTCCAGACGGATGTTCTTTTTAGAAAGTTTCATGAAAACTCTCAAGGGATATGTGCGTCGGAAGGCATGTCCGGAGGGTAGCATGGCAGAAGGTTGGGTGGTATCAGAGTCCCTAGTGTACATTAGAGAGTGGCTAGACAGATTTGATAAAGCCTGGGACATGCTATGGAGAACCATAGATGATGAGCACATATCTGGGATTGTCATGTGCAATCTCGGTGTTGAGAAGAAGATGACGGAAGATCTAGAGGCTAAAATGAGGATAAAAATCAAGAGCGACAAAGGGCACGAATCGAGTGGAGACGAGGAAGATGACCACCGATGCACTATCCGACGGGTCTGGAGAGCCTACCAATATTCATGAGCTTAAGATGGTTGCACAACCAATTGAAAAGCACACAACAGTGCGGTGAAGAAGTGACTGAGGAAGAGTGGGAGTACTCTGGGGGTTGCGCGATCAAGGTAAGTTTGCAATGTACGACTAGTGACTTTCTAGATGTTTGAACGGCCACTCATAATCTTTGTTAGTTGTAGTATAAGTCATACACAGCAGCATGGTGTAAAGCTCGACATTTTAGGGTGGAACGGATCGACAAAAATCATTTTACTCAAGATTGTGGAATCATGGAAAATTTTGAAAAGTCTAGTCGACGATGGTCCTCTGATGCAGATCCTATGGTGGCATAACTCACTTACTTCGGCACGCTACAAGAGATTTTGAGGATCGATTATAGAGGATTTTTTGTCAACTTGTTTGACGTGCAATGGTTCAAGATAATCATGGAGGGTTACAACGCTACTGTGCGTAGAGGAGAGTCTAGTTTTCTTGAGGTGGATTCAACTAAGAAATGGACTGATCTAAGAGACACTTTCGTACTACCCAAGCATTGTGAACAAGTAAGCATGTAAATAGTTAACATCCCATTCTAGAAGTTATGTGCTTGGAAGCTCTCATGTAAGTTATGTGACATCTTGTGGAGACACCTAACGTCCGTACCCCCGTCGACACGCCGCTAGAGACCCCTGCCAGGACAACCAAGTTCACACGTCACCGGCAAGAGGGCTTGCCTTACTCCGTCGACTTCAGCGGCGGCATCATCTTGGATGATGTAGGCAAGAAGGTGATTTCGTGCATGCGCGGTCTTTGTCCTCAGGTGTTTAGACACTACATACTAAATATCTGGAGTGAAGTATTGAGTTATTTAAAAGACAAAGTCATCACCATGCCTCATGACGAGTTTCCCGTTCCAACACGGGATGACTGCTTCAATGAAGACCTGATGAAGGTTCGAATGTGTGAATACTACAAGAACAAGCGTTCTGAAGTGCAAAAAGCAATCAAGAATGGGTGGAACAAACCAGATTGGGTGGCCAAAGAAGATTGGAAGAATGCGAAGAAAGCAGCGCGTGAGAATCTTGACAAGTGGAAGCAGCAAAAGGAGGCAGCCAGAGTGCGAGTAGAGGTAGGGAGCTCGCACCACTTGGGGAGCGGCGGGTGGGCATCATTTGAGGCTGATTTTGTAAGTGTTTTTTCATTGCTCTTTATGTTTGATAGTTTAGGGTTTAGGGGTTTTTAAATTGTAACATAATGGATTCTTTGTATGTTTTGACAGTGGTCGATGAAAGGACGTGACCCCACGCCGTACGAGCGCGAGTACGCAGGCAGGAAGGGCTTAAACACCCTGATGGACATTCTGAGTTCTTGCGGGCAGCAGCATGGTTAGTATTAGGGTTTAATCTTTTCTATTTGTTGTATTGTTTTATAAACGTCGCTATATGTTTATACTTACAGAAAGCTGTCTTATTGTTTTGTTTTTGCAAAATCCCACAGATACGCCGCTTGGACGCGATGAGACATCTGATTAGACGACGTCTGTCTAGCTATAGCTAGATAGCATTAGTTTTTTTTTGTCATAGCATATGTATCATGAGACGACTTTTATACGTCTTTTTGAAAACCATATATATTTTTTCAATAATGACAATGGTGTTGTAACTATTACATTTGCAAAGTTTAACAATCAAGCGATTTTTCCTATGATGTGTACAATTGTCATTGATTTACTTTCATCAATTTATGCTTCTCAGTTTTGTATCTTTATTCTGCAAACAATACTATGGACGATGGAGTTAATGGTTATATTGTCTTGTGGGTGACTATTTTGGGTCTATATCTACCCTTGCACTTTTTTTCAAAGGTGATCAATTAATGAAACATTCAATGTGGTTGATGGGTTAAATGCCCTGTCACCAATTTTTTTTCTCTTGGGCGTCGCTATATAAGGCTCTACAACGTCGCTATAAACATCGCTATAGATGGCCTGTAAACGTCGCTATGATTGTCGCTATATGCGTCACTATATACCGACGATTATAGCGACGCATATAGAGACCGTTATAGCAACGTTCCTGTATCAACGCTTTTAGCAATGCCGGAGGTTATGAAAACCCAATGTATTTCCGTCGCTAACAGCGTCACAAGAGCACGCAACCTCTTGTAGTGAGTGGTGGTAAATGATATTTTGTAAGTCGACAACCACTAATCCAGTTAGGCATTTATTCACTATCCAATGTAGCAATTTTTAGATCCCCGCTTGATGATAAATCTTTGATCACAAAGGGTCCCATCTCTTGCTTATTATTAGGTTTCTTTGCATGTTGTTTCAATGTATAAACCAAGAAATAGTCTGCTGTTTTAAACTCTTTTGAGTGTAAATGCTTATTGAAAAATTCCTTTTGTCTTATTTTTTGAATGTAGATAAAAGCTAGAGCTGTCAGGTGAAGCTCATCTAATTTTTCAAGGTCATCAACTTTTGAAGACAATGCATGGAATGTCCATTTGAGTTTTTTAACTACTCTTAGTGTTGTGATCACGAGGAACTCTATAGGCAGGATCGCAAAAAGGCCAAACACCAAGAGATGTTTTGTAGGCTATCCTATAATCCCACAATGTAGATTGTAGTTATTGGTCCCAATTTTCTCTTGAATTTCATATTATCTTGTCAAGACAGTTGCATAGATTCTTATTGATAGCTTCAGTCTATCCACCATTAGCCTATGGATGGTATGGAGCATACTTCTTGTGAACAACCATGAACTCGTCTAAAGATTTTCAATAACTTCATTAATGAAATGTGTGCCATGATCACTGACAAGATCTATGGGTAGACCATATCTGACAAAGACATGTTCATGTAGAAATTGTTCAGTGGTTCTTGCATCTGCTTTCTGTGTGGCCTTAGATTTAGCCCATTTTGTGAGATAGTCCGTAGCCACAATGATATATTGGGCATGAATTCTGTAAGTGGGGGGAGAAATTGGTCCAACAAATTCTATACCTCACTTAGAAAAAGCTCTGGCTTCCATCGTTGGTCTTAAAGGCATCTATCTCTCCTTATTGACACTTTGGTACATTGATACACATCACATATCTTAACATATGCTATAGGATCCATATGTAATGTAGGTCACACACATATTCCAACGGTTGAGATAATATTTTTTTTCTTATCCCATAAGAAATGGCCTCCACTTATTCCCCCATGTGCTTGTTCTAGAGCTAGAAAATACATAATTTTGTAGCACATATCCTAAGTTGATTGTCCTTTCCTTTCTTGTAAATTTGATTTTCAATCAATGTGAAGTCTTGGTCCTCTATTTCTGTGGCTCTTTGGCATGCTCTAGAAGTATTATTTAGAAAATGTTCTTGTTGTTAGATAGTCCATAATATATTGTCTCCATCTGATGCACTTACTACCTTAAACAATGTTGCATGTTTGATTGGTGGTTTAGACCTGCATGTAGTACAATTAGTAATGTACTCTAGAACATCAGCAGACATAGTTGGCCACCTATGAACCCCTAACTGTTGCAAGTGGTGATATGTTTCCTTTTGAAGAAATAAAATCAAGGATTTAATATTTACATAATTATTCAAACTTCTATGTGATCACAAGGTCTTATTAATATATTTACATAATCACACTTAACATGATCACAAATAAGCCGGTTCAGAGCAGCCTAGAACCCACAAAATCCTGTTGGGGAAACCCTAAAGCTCGATGAGGCTGCCACTAAATATATAGAGGGCCCCGATCAAACCCGCTAGGTGTTTTTGTTGAGCCACACACACACACACACACACACACACACAGACAAAGAGAGAGAAGACCACCTTTACAAGTACGTTGAGAGGAGAGAGGGAGAGAGGGGGTCGTGTGCGAGCATGCTCTACATTGCAATGAACAATAGCAACAAAGTACCTGGCCACATGGCTCGGGTGTGTTGTGATGTGTGTGTGTGCATTATGTGATAGCATGTCTTTTGTTGTATTGCACGGTAGTCATAAGGTACCTTACCACACAATTATTTTGGCGAACCATGTGGTTTTCTCACTAGTATACCAATCCTTCAAGCACCAAGTTTAAAATATGTGTATTACAACCATTGGCAAAAATGTGTGAAAAGTAGTTTTTAATTAATATTTGCTAGCACTTTTACAATTCTTTGCATTGTCTATGACTACGTGAATGACATGTTCAACACCGAATTATTTAATTATATTAATCAAGACCTCAAAAATGTATTTCCACTTTTAATTGCACCAAAACTGTCAACCGCCTTTATGAACGTTTCTCCCATTGGACAAACCAGCATTACATTAATCAGTTGTCTTCTTTGAGCATTAGAAAAAATGTCACTCACAATTTTACATCCTGAAAGCGATACATTCCCAAGTATTATCTTGGAAACACGCTCTTTGACTTTGATGTCACATTTTTCCGAGAGATCATTTTGTATCATGTGATACAAAGGGGCTGTAAACCCTGGGTCAAACTCTTTAATTTTCTTCCATGGGGCCTTCCAATGGTTGCTGTCTACCATGACTAGAGCACTTCTAGTGAAAAAAATTGCTTTGGCTAGTGTAATTTGTGCTTCTTCTAGCAACTGCATTTGAAATCTTTGATGCAATGATTTTTGATGCATTTGCCTAAGTCCACCTTCATTGTGGTTCTTAAAAGGAACACTACTTGGCATTTCCTCTCCTTGCCTAGACTGTTCTTTAGGGCTAGTTGGTGTCACCATAAGATTAGGAGTTTTGATATTTGACATTGTCTGCTCTTGACATGCATTCATAACACAGCTAGGTACTTATTTTCTCTTGCCACCCTTTTTGGGTAGCTCTTCTCTCAAACGCTTTGCAATTGCAGGTGCCTCAGTATGTTCACATTTCCTACAATTCTTTGTAATGCTACCCAAAAAATGGTCCCTAATACATGGTGCACCACCTGATTTTGTAGTGAAGCAAAATTTATATTGCCACTCCATATATCGACCGCATATTTTGTGAGCATAATCCCACTCTTTGCCAGGGGATTTTTTATTCTTTGCCTTCTTTGTACTACTTATTCCAACATTTTTCTCCATTCCTTTTAATTTAATATTGAAGTCATGAGAGCTAGATGTGCAATTTTAAAATCATTTTTCTTCTTTTCCATTTATATTAGAAAAAATTTCACTAAGAAAGCAATCAAATATACACAATATAAGATTTGCAACGCACTCGAGTCAATCCACATATTAACCACATATGTTGTAAGCAAATATACACATTGCAATGCACTTTCTACATGGCATTATGCATACAATAGTGCTACAAATTTGTCAATGCAATTATAAATATGATGGTTAGTTATACATCCTCTTCATCTGCAAACAATAAAACACATCTATTTTCAAATGATATAAAAATTATTAATTTCTACACTAAAAGGATGATAATTATTTGCAAAACAAATTAACATGAAAGCAATAACATCCATGATTGGTCATCTCATGCACTAAGAATCTCTCGTAATAAATAATGCGCTCCCTATGTAAACCAATTTATAAAACAAGGCAATGGAATCTTCAATACAATTACACAATCGAGGACTACTTGTACCCAATCAAGGATTGTAGCCCCCTTATGCATCCAATTCAATATATGAAAGCTATTTTCACCCAATAAGGAATATTGCTCTCATGTTATGCATTGACAATGTATGTCAACTCAAATCTATGATGGTGTAAAATGCAAGACTTCAAGGATCTTTATATACCCAGTATAGTGATACAGGACATCCGACCCTTAACTATTGACTTGTCATTTACATATGCTTGTCTTCTAAAACCAGCTTGTGTGCTTTTATGGACCAATGGCTTTGATCGCAATGAGAAGACTCTCCAAATTTTCAATTGTTTTGGCTACATATTTTTATGCTAGGTGAAGGATTTAAATATTTTTAGAAGTGGTTACCGTATTAAGAATCACGCTCAGCCCAAAAAAGGGACCTGTGACTTTGTAACCTTAGGTCAATTCACAACGAGATTGTACCAAGTGCTTGGCTACACTCCTGAGGGATTTTCCTAGTCAAAATGCCAATGTTAGAAGAGCTTACTATGTATAATTATGCTTGTTGGACTTTTTTATTTGCTGGACGGGGCCGCCACAAATAAGAAAAATCACGACAGGTCCGCAAATGAAATTAACTAGCCCGGGCTGACCGACTCTATTGGTTTTTGTAGGTCATCATCAAGATCATGTTAACAATTAACGTAATCCCATCTTTTTCATGTGTAATTACTTGTGTTATTAGCGTAATCACATGATCGTGATCACATCAATGAAACCCCTGAATGAACTGCTAAGTCTTGAACCTGTGCTTCCAAAATATAACAATTACTCTTCTAGAATTATGCATAATCGTAAAATATTATCTGAGCCTAAGTGATACAAATGTCTTCTAAGTATTTGATTGTCAAACCGTTTGTCTTTTACTTTCCTGCTTTGTTACATCAAACTCACCCCCATAGGATAGTAAATTCACTATCTTCTGAGACCATTTTGCTATCATTTCAATGTTGAAAATATATGCGTCAAGGATGTCATCATCTACCCATACTAGAGCTTCTCCATTTGGTAATTTGAAAAGGTGATTTGCTCGTAGATGCATCTTCTCTTTTATAACCACAACAATAAAATCAGACTTTAGCAATATGATAAACCATATCCTATAATTCTTTTGGTATTGCACGCTTTGTTTATGAGGCATAAGAGATCTTGATGATCGGTGAAAGCCACAAACTTGTTTGCAAGGAGATAATGCCAAAATTTTTGAAGAACATATATCATCCCAAGCCCCTCTCTCTGTGGTTGTGTAGTTATTTTCAACACTGTTAAACTATTTGCTTGCATAATAGACTAGGAAATCCATATTTTCTTCTTTTGGTTGAGCCAAATTGTATCCAATAGCAAATTTCAAAGCACCCATATGAATATGAAACATCTTCTCCCAATTTGGTTCTTTTAATATTGTAGTGGATATGACTATGTTCTTTAAATTTTCAAATGATTCCTCACTCTCATTTGTCCACACAAATGATACTTTAAGTTTGTACGGGGTTGGGCAATGATTACATACATGTGTACAAACCTCATGTAGTAACACACTGTCCCATAAAGCATTGTACTTGCTTTCTGTTATTTGGTCTAGGCATCTCTACGATTAATTTTATCTTATCTAAATTGGTAGACATGTCACTCTCCGAGACAATATGTCCCAAGATTCTGACCTATCTAACCATAAATACTCACTTTTTGCGGTTAAGATAGATCCTATAAGTCCTCACTTCTTGAATACTTTTCTAAGGTGCTCTATATGTTCATCTCTCAAGAGAGAGTGCACACATAAGTCATCCATGTATATCTCCTAGAATATCCTCAGGTATTGCTTAAAAGCATGTGCCATCAATCTCTGAAATGTTGTTGGGGTATTGGTCAATCCAAAAAACATTATCCCATATGTTTATATACCCCATTTTGTGGCAAACTCTATCTTGTATTGATCTTCAGGATCATTTGTGAGTTGTTTATATCCTAATAACCCATCTAAGATGGAGTATGCCCGCTTAAGGATAAGTATCCCTTATCGTGGCAGCATTAACCTTCTTTAGATTCACACACACTAGTAGTTTACCATTCTTCTTAAGAACTACCACAATCGGAGATACCCAATCGGTGTGTTCTATCTCATAGCGAAACTCCGCCTCCTGTAGTTTATTATTCTCCTCCTTGTTGATGCACTTAACAAACATATCATTGTACATATAATGTCTTTGTCCTCTAGTCTTTACATCGGGTTTTAAAGAGATTGTGTGCTGGCATATCTTAGGATCTACTCCTTTCAAGTATTTATATGACCAAGATAACACTTCCTTATACTCCTTGAGAATACTTATGAGCTTGTCCTCCTCTTTCAGATTTGGATTTTTTGCTATGTAAGCTGGCCGGCACTCTTCTCCGGGTCCTGTCAAGTCTATCTTCTTTGCATCCTTAGGCTCATCATAGGCCTCCTTGTCCTTTCCCTCTTGTAGAGGCGGGGTCATCATTACTTTTCAATCTTGGATAGTGAACAATCTATAGTGGGATGGCACACTCATTTTGTCTGCATAATTCTCGGCTTCTCCTTCCCCACTTTCTACTTCTGCTATCCATACTTCCCTAAGAGTTTTCTTAAGATCTTGGTACTTCTTCTTTCTTTCCACTTTGGTCCATTTAGTTTCTTCAAACTCGTTCAACCTTGGTTCTTTAGTTTTTTTAGGTTTTGTTTCATATTTTGACTGCTTGGTTTGTTTTATCAGGTCTCTTATGCTCTCTTTTGTTTTTGGATCTTGAGCTTTTGAGAACCTTCCAGATATCTTATCCTTGACACAATCTTCAGCCTATACAAGCATCAAAAACTATGTTTTATCCCTTATTCTAGGCATCGGGTTCTCTCTTGGTGTGTTTTTAACTCTCTTTTTCTTGTACACTTTTGACGTATAATTTTTTGATTTGGAAAATTGTAAAACCAAACATTTGATATCATTTCTTCGTGCTGACTTGGGTTGTCATAGAATTCATTATCTGCATCATCTACTCTCTCAAAATTCTATGGGGAGTCATAAAATGTCTCTTCTTCTTTGGCAATCACCACTTGATAACCTCCGGGTTTTCCCATGACTAATTTCTCATCATTCTCATTTACTATATTGACCATATAGTATGGAATCATGTCATAACCATCCTTGTCCCAAATTTTTGTTGTGGGTCCAAAACAAAACACACAATATACGGTTTCTAGAATATGAGTCCATTCCAATGGATCTAGATATTCTTCAGGGAAGAGTTCAAGAATATATTCTTTATCTTCAAGCGCCCTTTCCCGAACACACTCTTCTTGTTTCAAGCTTCCACAATAAGATGCTCCACACATCCATAGATCCTTGAGCGTACCTAATCATGCTGGGAGTACGAATGTAGTTAAATCAAACTCCTAGACTGGGGTTTACTTCACGCCGTTGTAACTATGGTCTTTAAGGCTTATGCGTGTTGTGGTTTCCATGCGTCTGAGGTATATGTGATCATATCCCCAATCTTAAACCATCTTCAATTTCCGCATGAATGATCATCCAAGTATTATGTCATAGTTGTTCCTCTATAGCAAAGGTATGCTCATACTCAATTTCGCAAGTAGTAACAATAATTTTCTCTAGAATCCCTAGGGGTTTCTCCGTATACCCATCTTCTAGTTGAAATTTCATCATGGTAGCTCTTAAGGATGATTGTCTCCATTTTTTACATATCTATTTGGTTGCAATGTCTACACCAGCTCCACTGTCAAGAATTTCCATGGTCGTCACACTTTGGAATTCTACTGGAAGCATAGTATTTCCATCTTCACCCTTGCAATACTCTCCAACATTGTTTAATGGTATAGGTCTTGTGTTCAATTGAGGTTCTTATAGTTCTTGTATTTCTTCTTGTATCTGTGATGTTGGATCTTTTACCCAAAACGTTTTTGGACATTTTCCAAATATAGCCCACATGTTTGTTCTTATTTGGAGAAGTTGTACTAAGATAATGGTTTAATATGTCTATCAATCCTTTAAAGTCCACAGCCTTCCTTGATGAGAGTCTTTGTGATAGCACCACCTTCACATCACACTTGGCTTCATACTCTCCCATGCATGAGGGTAAGGTTCTCAAAGATTGAGGTTGACTCTCTAAAGATCGTACGGATCCTCTATCCTCCCAATACAAGGGAATATCTAGACCTTCTTGAGATCCTACCTCAAACTCCACATCCCCAATAGGTGCCCTGCGGCTTGTCCCTGCGGCTCGTCCCCTTTCACCTTGACGTTGACCTCAGTAATCCACATTTGGGGCATCTTTGGATCAATTGAGACCAAAAATTCACTAATGAGGACAAGAGACTCTTGTACAAGCCATCCTTTGGTCATGCTATCCTCGGGGCGAGCCCTTTGATGAACAAACCCCTTTAAAGTCTTCATAAATCTCTCCAAGAAGAACATCCACCTGCTATGGACCACCCCATCAAATACAACTTCATCGACCACATGCACAAGTACATGCATTTGGATGGTAAGAATGTTTGTTGGAAAGTATTTCTCCACCATGCACACTACTTCAATAGCATTTAAGCGTGTTGCATTGATGTTGTCTTCTCTTGTCTCTTTTGAACTGATCTAGCATACCAACTCACTGATTCTGTAGATTGTTCTTCTAATGTCATCTGTCAAACAACCCTTTATGGAACTTGGTAAGATGAATTGTAAAAATTTGTGCCAATCGTGGGACTTAAGACCACTGAGATTGTTATCTCTCGTAAAAGCCGTTTTCAAACATCGCATGCACCCTGTGGAGTCTTGAATGAATATATAGTCTTCTTCACTTGTTGCACTTCTGTGCGACTCATAACCAATGGACCTTTTGGTATAGCAAGCTTTCAATTGGGTTAAAGTTGAGGCCACATCTCTGACATTCAACCCACAGCCTGCAAGTCATCTCTTTAGGCCTTGCTCTCCCTTTTCCCAGTGATGGTTTTCCATATGATCTCCCCCAAATTCTTGAAGATGTGCATTGGGCCGAGCAAATGATTAATCAGTAGGTCACTACAGTACAGGAGTTCATGGAAAATAGAAAGTCTTTTCATTCCAGGTGGCATCCAATCTCCCCTCTCCACCCACATGTTTTTCCAATTGCTCCTGTTTAGTGGATGCATGTCATGTTTTCATATGTTTGGTCCACGTAGCTCATGTCCTTCAGGCAAAAATCTACCATGATCCTCGTAAACTATCTTGCTCAAATGCTCATAGCGGTGGAAGCCAAGTCGAGGAACACATTTTGGACATGCATGATTGCCCGAGTAACTCAAGCCTGAAACATCATAAAATTAAAATATAAAAGCATTGGCATAGCCATGAATCACATATGTGTGAGGGTCTTAAAGGCACTTACGTGAGCACTCAACGAAGCCTGGTCAATTGTGCATGGTGCACATGAGAATGCCTTGAACAAGTACATTTTGTCGTCCAATTGGTTGGGACATATCAACCACATCAATTCCTGTCCACAAGATTTGGAGCTCTTCTATAAGTGGTGCTAGATAGACGTCCATGTTCTTTGCTTTGTACTTTCTTGGGATGATCAATGACAACAATAGATGGCCCTTCTTGATAGTGAGCCATGGTGGAAGATTATAATTAACCAGACAATAGGCCACGTGCTCCATGGTGAATTTCGTAATCCGAATGGGTTTACTCCGTCCATTGCCAGACCAAAGCGGATACATCGAGGCTTGTTCTTAAATGTAGGCCAAATTTCCTCTATGTGCTTCCATGCACGAGAGTCAGTAGGTACCCGCATCACATCATCCGTTGATCCAGTATTTGAGTTTCATGTCATCAAAGCAGCTATGGACTTGCACCTGAACATGCTCTTTATTCTTGGAATGATAGGAAAGTGTTGAAGAACCTTTGCAAAGGAAAATTTTCTTGTGTGTCCTCCCTATACATGTTTGATCCACAATTGGGACACTGTTCCAAGTTTGCAAACTCATTGCAAAAAAGTAAACAATCATTAGGACATGGATGTATTTTTTGATAATCCATGCCCAAATTAGTAAGAAGATTTTTAGCGCGGTTGGACGGGTAGGGGGCATGTGATTCCCTTTTGGCAAGATTTTCTCATTAAGCAACCTGTCATTACATGAACAAGTCAACCCTTTGATCACTTTATATGAACTATAATTTTCACCTTACCATGATTAAGATAAAATGTGTTTACCTAAAAAGCTTTGTGATTGAGCAATCAGACCAACCGTAGACAGCAGACTGCAAATTAAGCATTGCCAATGCGGTACGGAGAACTGATATTTTTGCACTAGTGTAGAGCGGCATGCGTGCAAGACTTTGCATCATCTCGCGCTCTTTATTGATGCTATCATGCAGTCGATATAACGGGATGGCTGAGGTTGGTCCACAGTACTATGTTCAATGTTGTCGCCTTCTATGTTGGAATCAATGTCAAAAAACGCGTCCAACATCTGCTCCATCTCTACTTCTTGAAATGCCACATCAGGTATTAGTTGGGAGGGCTCACTCAATGGTTGCTCGTTTGAAAATCGTTTCCTCTGGGATGAAGTTGGAGCTATATCTAGTTGCGGTATTTGACCTTCAATATCTAGACCATGAGATCGATAATGCAGTTCTTGTAGTTGCTCTATCGGAAATAGACCGTGATTGAGTATGTGTTGGTCACAATTTTTTTGTTTTTGAAAGATCATAAGCTTGCAATGCTCACTAGGACATGCCATCCTATTGTCCATACTTTATCTACTGAGGCGGTCCGGGGCGGGCAACAAGAAGAGTGGCCTCTAAGCACTCTTCTAGGCTCTTGTGCTGCTCAATTGGGTTGGGGCTGGAAAAAAACAACAGCACACACAAAAACCCGCAACCTAACCCTACACAAATTTTGGGCACCACCTAGTTTTGGATGCGAACTAGGACGCATAGAGAGAGAGAGAGAGAGAGAGAGAGAGAGAGAGAGATAGTGGTCGGGCTACTTTGAAATGTTCGACAGTGATCAAGCAAACACAATTATATATGTAAGAAAGAGAGGGAAGGGGGAGGGGGTGCTTGTTGCACTAATACCTTCTTACAAATCTATCATGACCAATGAAAGTGAGATTAGTATTTGTTCAACATAGCTTGAGTAAATTACACCACAACACATCACAAGAAAAGCCACCCCAATCACTGTCTTAAGGCTAGGGGAGTCCTCTCCACCCTGTCGCCCTCTTACAGTATGTGGGATTTATGGCTAAATTGATGACAACACCCAGAGACAAGCTATCAAGAACTTAAAAAAAAAACACCAAGACACTTACACATCATTGTTATCCATTACTTCACGTTGGAAGAGAGACAAAGTATCCAAGCTTACTCCAAATCCACCCTCCTTGATTCAGCAAATGTTGGGCTTACACTAGTAGGAGAAATGATAGATTTCCTACTCTCAATTGAATGATCACTCTCTCTTACAATGGCATAGAGTTCCCTTGCTAATCACCCCTAATACAACACATGCATATGCATAAGACAATGAGCTTCCACTCAAGATCTCCTTCTAGAGAGGTTGAGCTTGGCTTCTTAACCTATAGCATAGTGCTCTTGCTTATGGCTCCCCCATTTGTGCTAGCTACACCCTCCTTTTATAGCAATTTTGAGGGCTAGGGTTACTCCTCTAACCATGGTTGGGTTAGATTTTCAGCACTTATCTAATTTCTTTTGCTTGCAATTATCAAGAAGTTGGTGTGGATACATGAAGAAGAGAGAGAGGAGAGAAGTGGAGGTGATAGGACTTTTCATAGTAGGTTAGTGTTAGTAAATTAGTAGAGTTAGTATTTTTATTGATTTACAAATGGAATTGGATATTTACAATGGGAGTATCCATGTAGGATACAAATAAGGAAGAAAAAACTCTTAAGGTAAGAAAATATGGATTTCTTACAATGTTGATGCTCCAAGTGTCTTGAGTAGGGTCAATTTTGACGCTTGTTGACGGTCCACTAGCTTTGATGGTACATTTTTTCTCCATTCTTGACTATGGAAATTACAGAGAGCCGAAAAACGGCTATCACTACCAATGATGCAACAAATAATTAAAACACTCTAGTTGTTATAACTACACACTGCTAAGTACATGAGTCATGACAATACAAGACAACCTCACATTCTCTAGCCAAGCCCGATCCCCTCACACCTCAATCTAGAGGTGCACGGAGATTAGGACCACAAGGTAATAATCTCCTCTTTATTGTTCAATGACTATATATTGAGGTTCTTGAAATCTATGTGCACTTTTGAAGTCCGATTGTGTTTTTTCTACTATTAATTTGACGCGAACTCTAACCTAACCTATAATCTAACCTAACCTATAACATAAACATAACCTAACTTATAACCTATAACCTAACCTAACCAAAGTCCGTTTGCATTTTTAGAAGTACATGAGTCATCTTCGAAGTCCTAACTTAAACCTAAGCTATAACATAAACCTAACCTAACTTAATGTAACCTAACTTATAACCTATAACCTAACCTAACCAAAGTCAATTTGCATTTTTAGAAGTACACGAGTCATCCTCGAAGTCCGATTGCGTTTTTTCTACTGTTAATTTGACGCTAGCTCTAGCCTAACCTATAATCATTATGCTTAACCTATGATCTAACCTAACCTAAAACCTAAACCTAACCTAGCTTAATGTAGCCTAACTTATAACCTATAACTAACCTAACCAAAGTTTTTTTTATGGTTTAGAAGTACACAAGTCATCTTTGAAGCTCGTTTGCATTTTTTCTATTATTAATTTGTCGCTAGCTCTAACCTAACCTATAATCTCACCTAACATATAGCCTAAACCTAACCCAACCTAACCTAACATAAAAACAACAGAATGGTCAGGAGTTTAACACAACGGCAAGCCATTACAGCTTGCCCACAAATGCATATGCGATGTCAGCAAGCTCTTTGGCTTGCCAATTTGGCAAACGGCTCCATTGTGTTGTTTTTAGGGTTGCAAAACGATTTTATGGCCTAAAAACGGCTTGCGGACATATAGACAACACAATGGCAAGCCGTTGGCAAAGCAAAAATCCATAGAGCTTGCCCACAATGCATATGCCTTGTGGGAAAGCTTTATGGCTTTCCATATTGCCAAACGATCGCCATTGCATTGTGTTTTGGGACACGAGGCAATCTTAGTGCTTGAAAATTGCTCGCAAACATATAGACAACACAATGGCCAACCGTTGGAAATACGGCAAGCCATAGAGCTTGCCCACAATGCATATGCATTGTGGGCAAGCTCTATGGCTTTCCGTTTTGCCAAACGATCTCCATTGTGTTGTTTTTAGGGCCGCGAGGCAATTTCAAAGCTTGAAAATTGCTCGCGGACATATAGACAACACAATGGCTAGCCTTTGGCAATAAGGCAAACCATAGACCTTGCACACAGTACATATGCATTGTGGGAAAAGTCTACAGCTTGTCATATTTCCAAATAGCTTGCCATTGTGTTGTTTTTAGGGCTGTTTAGCTATTTTAGGGCTTTGTTGGAAATACGGAAAGCCATAGAGCTTTCCCTCAATGCATATGCCTTGTGGGTAATATTTATGGCTTGCCGTATTGCCAAACAGTTCGCCATTGTGTTGTTTTAGGGACACGAGGCAATTTTAGAGCTTGAAAATCGCTCGCAAACATATAGACAACACCATGGCGAGTCGCTTGGCAATACGGAAAGCCGTAAAGCTTGCCCACAATGCATATGCATTGTAAGCAAGATCTATGGCTTCACGTATTGCAAAAAGTCCTGCCATTGTGTTGTTACTAGGACCGCTTAGCTATTTTAGGATTTGAAAAACGCATGCAGACATATAGAAAACACAATGGCAAGACGTTTGGCAATACGTCAATCCATAGAGCTTGCCCACAATGCATATGAATTGTAGGCAAGCTCTATGGCTTGCCGTATTTCCAAATGGCTTGCCATGGTGTTATTTTTAGGGCCGCTTAGCTATTTTAGGACTTGAAAACCGCTCATGGACATATAAACAACACAATGGCGAGCCATTGGCAATACCGAAAGCCATAGAGCTTGACCACAATGCATATGCATTGTGGGTAAGCTTTATGGCTTGCCATATTGACGAACGGACCGCCATTGTGTTGTTTTTAATATGCATTGTGGGTAAGCTCTATGGCTTGCCGTATTCTCGAATGTAGCTTAACCTAGCTTAACCTAACCTAGCACAGCTTAACCTAACCTAACCTAACCTAACCTAACGTAGATTAATTTAACGTAACCTATCGTATAAGATAACCTAACCTAACTTAACGTAGCTTAACCTAACCTAACTTAATATAACTTAACCTAACGTAGCTTAACTTAATCTAGCCTAACCTAACATAACGTAACCTAACCTAACCTAACGTAACGTAACCTAACCAGCTAGCCTAACCTAACGTATAACCTAACCTAACAATTGTAGCTTAACTAAACGTAACCTAATGTATAAGATAACCTAACCTAACCTAATCTAACTTAACTTATAGCCTAAACTTAATCCGAAACATAAATCCCATCAATTGCATAATCTCAAAATCGACATAATTCTAAAGAAAATTTCTTCAAAAAACACCATTTTAGATAATTTGGAAAAATCTCCGTTTCCCAAATTCTAAATGTGTATGCTAGGATTGTGTTATTTAATGATTTCTAAGCTCTAGTTGCCTTTAATTTAGATAAATTATCATGATTGTATGAGTCTATTTTAATTTCTCTACTATACAATTTAAGAATAAACCTCCAATATAGTTTTTGGAAAGAGGATTTGTATGACATCAGTGCTTTTCAAAATTCAACAAATGCTTCTAGAAGTAGCTTCTCAAAAAATGAGGTGTCAAAAAAACCAATTGATATGATTTTAAAGCAGCATATAGATTGATTACAGCAATTAAAAAAGATAATATGTAAAGACAAATACTATTAAACACTCTTGTCATAATTTGGTGACCTTAATCCATGTATAACAAAATACTTGGTCATGGTTTTGTAGCATGCTATCAAGTTTTAAATACACGATAATTTAAACAACATTCAAACTAATATTTCACACTTAAAAAGTCAAAACAATACTATATAGTATCCTATGGCGATAAGACCATGAGATGCCATCTATTGCACCTATAGCCTTAACACTAGGTTGGTAACCTAACAGGACATAAAAATGTCCTTTCAGGGTTTTGAAAAAAACCTCCAAAACCATAGTAGATCCACTCATTTTGTAAAATCCTTTCATGAGGTTATAGTTCAAGGACTACTACACATGGAAAAAATAAGAAACTTGTAAAATTTCTCATCTTTTGGTCACACCAAGCCTCCAAAGTTGATGGACCAGTACATTTTCATCAAAACAGTCATTTTTTACGTTTTGTTGCATAAAAATAAGATTAGGGATTTTTGTAGGACTTGAGA
This sequence comes from Adiantum capillus-veneris, assembly GCF_014529385.1. Taxonomy (NCBI): domain Eukaryota; kingdom Viridiplantae; phylum Streptophyta; class Polypodiopsida; order Polypodiales; family Pteridaceae; genus Adiantum; species Adiantum capillus-veneris. Next base: position 78,013,764 of record NC_140943.1, read on the forward strand.
TAAATTCCCTAGTTAACTTCAATGGGTTGGTGATCAGAACATATGATTGCTTCTCACTCGCTATTTTTTGTTTTGCCAAAAGAAATAGGTACAAAAAAGTTGAATTTTTACCATTCTGCAAACCTATCATCAAAGTTTCTATAGCCATGCTCAATACAAATAATATATGCATCTTTTCTTAGTTCCCTATTGTCCTTTAGGCTCATAAGGAGCCATGGAGCATGTCAAAAGAATAATACATCTCTTACCAAGGGGAATCTTGGGTACAAAGATGAAGTGCTAAATATAGCAAACATGAAAAAACTAGGCTCAACATTATGAGTTGTAGAATCCCATAGAAACTATTCAATATCTAGACAAATTTGATCCTTATGACTAGATATAGTAGTAACCTACAAAATGCATGTAGTTGTCACAAGAAACTAACAATATTGAAAAAGCTATACTTGATATACTAGAATGTTTCGTTTTCTTCTATAATTGAAAAAATCAACCATCTTTGTCTACTATGCAAAATAGGGAATTAGGTGCCCCAAAAATCAAGGAATATTAGCTTTATGTTACAATATGCGACATAGAATATAAAAAATGCATTTGGATATCATGAAAGCCACCAAAAAAATCATAGAAGAGCTAAAATTGGCTAAAAAACAGGATTTGACAATTTTTGTGATTTGGTCAAAACTTACAACTTTAACATTTATTTCTCCCTAGAAGCATCAGGACATGTTGAGGACTACTAAAGATAGTTCTCTAGCATTATAGACATCACCATCATGAATTCTAGAGTGGTATAGTTGCAAAAAGTTAAAAAAGCCAAAAACAGGACCCGTTTTTTCACACAGTTTAGGTTGTGAAATGTTGTGCAAGGACAAGGTTAAAGATGGAATTGATATTCCAAAAAAATGTCGAGTTTTTTTCAGCTCATGAGACAACTTTCTAGAAAGATAGCACCTCAAAATCCATTTTGAAACTCTTGACATAATTCAAGGAAAATGGTCACTTAACCGGACATAAAAGTGTCCCAGGACATAAAAGTGTCCAATTACCAACCTAGTGTTAAGGCCATATGGTGCTTTTTGTAGACATGTCTATGACTTTAATATGTCTCTTTATGACCTCAAGGCCATAGGGTTAGGATTGTTAGTTGGTCCCAACGTATAAAGAGGTCCAGTCCTTCAAAGCCATATGGGACTTTATTTATGTGCCACCCTATGTCGCTAAGGCTATAGGTTGTCTTAGGGCCACAAGATGTTGTTTATGCCAATAAGAAGCCCTTCTATGCTCTATGTTGGCACACTATGTCCCCAGGCGCATAAGGTGTGCCTCGTATGCTAGTTAGAAACCCTTTATTCTATATGTTGTCACCATATGGCCTTAGACCATAGGGTTCCCTCTGTGCTAGTAAGAAATCCTCTATACTATGTGTTTGCACCCTATGGACCTAGGGCCACAAGGTACCCTCTATGCTAGTAAGAAATCCTCTACGCTAAATATTGAGACCATGTGGCCCCAAATCCATAGGATATCCTCTATGGTAGTGAGAAAAACCCTCTATGATCTATGTTCACAAACAATTAAAAAATCTAAACTATACTATAGAGTATCCTATGGCCCTAAGACCATAAGATGTCATCTATTGCACCTATAATTCCATTTGGTATTTTATTTAACTATACAAAGTTAGATGAGGCACTTACTTAGATAAACTATCATAATTCCAACTTTGAAATTATTTCTTAACATAAAACTACAATATAAAAACTCCTAATATAAGTTTGTGCCAAAGAATCAATGTTAAGATGAAGATTTTTTACATCAAGTACATGCTTTAAAACTTCACTCAAAGGTTTTAGAGATGGTGTCTCAAAAAAAGGAGGTGTTTAAAAACACCATTTGATGTGAATAATACGAATTGTATACATTGATTATGTCAAAATAGTATAAAGTATAAACATAAAGATTACCACCAACTTGACAGTTTCATAAAAATGATGGTCTTCATCGCATGTACAATAAAAGACTAACTAGAAAGAGTATGATATCTCTAAGATTGAGGGTGTTCAAAAAACACCGTTTTGTAACACTACCAAATGTCAAGAAATTCTGATTGTTTGGATCACTTAATAAAGACAATTAATAAGAAGAAAAAGTTAACAATACCATAGAAGCATCAAACAATGAAACCAAAGAACTTGAATGATGAAACATAGAAGTTAACAATACCATAGAAGCATCAAACAATGAAACCAAAGAACTTGAATGAATGAAGAAAAAGTTAACAATACCATAGAAGCATCAAACAATGAAAGCAAAGAACTTGAATGAGAGAAGTCTCCTGACAATAGGATGCACTTCATTAAAAAAAACATCTTAAAGATGTTTCAAGATATCCCACAACATTCCATCAAGTTTAAATTTTGAAAAGTACACATTGCCAAATACTTGGTAGATGCTATTTAGAATACTTAACTAGTACACTTAAAATGGCCTCCTTCTCTTGAGATTTTGAGTCCTTTGAGACATATAACATTGCATTACATAGTGAGTCTCAGGATCAGGATGGAACATTACAAAATTTTTTATGGTATAGTCTCTCTTGTCTTTAGCATACAACCATCCACATAACCATGGAACAATTTCATCTTTTAAAAAACGTTGAAGCAATTGAGTAGGTTGGTTCCAAAACTTTGGAAAAATCATATAAGTTCCTTGCATATTCCACATCACTCAATATGGACTATCATCAAATATTATAGTGTTGCCCCCATCTAAATAATCAAATAGCTTCCATATGGTTGAAAGATTTTTTGTGATAGGCTCTTTTGTAACCAATCATGAAATTTGAATTTTGGCAGCACCGGTTATCCATAATCATCTTGAATTTGTGACTTTGTGTAGGAAAAAAGGTTTTGATTATGTGTTGAGCTTTTTGTAAACGATGGCAGCTCCAAATCCAAACCTCAAAGAACTCAAAGCAAAATCTTAAGAAATACTCTGCATCTGGACGCACCGCATACACCTCATTGTTATCTTCTAGTATGCACATGTACTTGGTCCAAGTTGGCCTTGATTGAAGCTCAAATGTTGCAAGAAGCACACACTCTAAATCCAAGATAAGCGTTATTTTGTCCTGTTTGAAAGATATTGGTAGATAATGAAACCATTGCTCTTGGTTTGAATGTGATATTTGATGTAATATGAAAGGGAGCTCCTCTATTTTTTGATAATCTAATAGCAAAAAAAAAAATTCTTAGAAGCCCTGAAATGATTTTAAAAAAAAAAGTTAATATAGAGATCTTAAGTGTGTTGAAGACCTTAGGGACATAGGGTGCTAATTTGTGGTTACACTTAGTAAGTCCTATGCAAGAACACATGCCAAACTATGACCCTATGGCCTTAGATTCATAGGGTGTTGAGACCATAAAGTGAAATCCCCCCAAGGACATATAGGGTGAGATTTGACCTTATGAGCATGTAGATTGTCCTTGATGGCACAGTGAACTCAAATTTCAAAGCAAACAACTATAAAAGCTTTTTAAACAAAGAGCATTTGGCACATGAAACTCAGAAGTTACTTATAGTATTGAAAGACAATTTAAAAAACTATTAATCATTTACAGCTTCATATATCTTGAAACCCTAAGCACTCTAACAAAGTCTCTGAGTACATAAAGATCTTTGTAAATGACAAAATATAGGGCTATTTGAGATCATACTGAATTTTTAGATGCTTTATATAATTCTTGGCTTCATGTACTTTGATCACAGGCTCCTTGTATCCCAATTTTTGGGCAAGCATGATTGCTTCTGTACCTTTCAAGGCTGATAATGATTTGATATTCTTTAAGACCCTTAGTTTTTCTCGATCACGTACTGAAAGTTTCTTGTCTGGACTTCGAGTGGACATTCCACTAGTGCTAGATGTTGTAACTTTCTCATCATGAAGAGGACGAGAAACTTCTGGTAGCCTTCCCGTGGAGTAGGTTTTTCCTAGAAAAATTAGATTTCTCTCCTCCGACTCTGCAACAACCTTGTGTATACGATTATAAAGCTCATGACCTTGAGAAATGGGTGTTTGTCCATATAAATGAGACCATGTAACTATGATAATGTCATTAACATGATTGAGAGATTTGATATATGGTAGCAGCTCCCCAAGGAGGATATTATCCTCCTCATCATCAAAATTATATGATGGTGGAAAAATACAATTCAATGCAGGATTCACACATCCCTTTAATGGTTCATCATCTACAAGAAGCAATCTTCTTGCATCAAGCCCAAATTTTGATGATGTAATAGCCACCAGCGGTTTGAAAAGTGCTTCTACTCCAGGATTATCTAAGCGAGTGATCCTTGATTCTACGCATGGTTGACATTGGCTTTGCCCCCAGATCATAAAGAATGGAAATTTTTCTTTAGATTCCTTTTCTAAAATCTTGATGATGTACACAACATGCATGTCATTAGCAGCTGACCATATCCCTACATTGAAATTGCTAAATAGAGCCTTTAAAAACTCAATGCATCCTGGACGAAGAACAATATGCTCATGTCCAAACTTTAAGCTCTTCATTTTCTTGGACTTTTTCCAGCATCTCCTCAGGAACAATCCACACAAGCTCACTATTATAGTCAGCATTGGTTTGTTGGTGGATGGAAGGTCTGACTCACCATGCACTTCGATGTCCAAATCCTGGGGTGCTAAAATATTTGTGTTGGATTCTCCTTCTGGCGTTGCACATGTTCTGGAACTTCCATTGCCTTCTACTTCCATTGTCATGTCATGCAATCCAATTCCCAACTCTTGGGCTACTAGAATATTTTCATTGGATTCTTCTTCTTCCCTTGCACATGTTCTTGAACTTTCACTGTCTTCTTCCATTAGATTACTCTTTAAATTTATCTCCAGTCGTTGTAGCAGTTGACCTTCAAAGACTTGTAGATTCTTGTCATCTTCGTCAGAAACTCTTTGGTTGACATGGATATTGATAGAATCTTTCTCAGTAAGGTCAATGGCATTAGCATCCTCTATACCAACAATCTCGAGTAAAACTTTGTCATCCGCAATATCTTGTTGAAGGACTGCAAGTTTAAAGAACACCTAATTTTAGATTCCAAAGTATCTACATTTTGATAACTCTTTTTTGTCACACTCTTAGAAAAAACTAATCGCAAATAGCAAATTTACTAACTGACAACACATCTACAATGAATTTATTTTTATGCTCCTTATTGTCTAGAGATTCCTAATCTTTATCTAGCTACATTAGTTCTTTGTCCATGATGGTGGCGCCCAGAAGTATACTTGGAGAAACATTTATGCCTTTAAGCTCTATAGCAGAAGTCTCATTTTCTATTGCCATGATCTTCTTGTATTGGATGATTTCCTTGACTAAGTTTCTTATGGCCTTCAGGCCATACTGTTCTCTTTGTAGATATCTCTATGACTTTAAGATAATCCAAAACATGTATGTTTATGGCCTCAAGGTCATAGGGTTAGGATTGTTGGGAGGTCTCAACATATAAATAGATATATAGCTTCAAATCCATATGGTACTTTATTTATGTGTCACCCTATGGCCCTAAGGCCATGGGTTGTCATAGGGCCACAAGATGCCCTCTATGAGCACTAGTAAGAAACCATATATGCTTTATGTTGGCACCCTATGACCCGAGGGCCACAAGGTCTGCCTCTTATGCTAGTAAGAAACCCTTTATGCTACATGTTGTCACTCTATGGCGTTTGGGCCATAGGGTGCCCTATGTGCTAGTAACAAATCCTCTATGCTCTATGTTTGCACCCTATGGACCTAGGGCCACAAGGTACACTCTATGATAGTAAGAAATCTTCTATTCTCTATGATTGCACCCTATGGGCCTAGGGCCACAAGGTAGCCTCTATGCTAGTAAGAAATCTTCTATGCTCAATATTGAAACCCTATGACCCCAAGGCCATAGGATGTCCTCTATGCTAGTAAGAAAAACCCTCTACGCTCTATGTTGGCACCCTATGGAGACTTGAGGGCCACAAGGTACCCTTTACAATGTTACTAAGAAACCTTGTATGCTCTAGGGGAGCACCAAATAGCCCATAGGCCACAAGGTTCCCTCTATGCTAGAAAGAAAACCTCTACGGTCTACATTGGCAACCTACAGCCCTCGGGCCATAGGGTGCATCAAATGGCTCCTAGGCCACATGGTGCCCTCTATGCTAGAAAGGAAACCTCTACGCTCTACATTGACACTCTATGGCCCCAAGGCCATAGGGTGCCCCTTACGCCTAGTATGAAACCATTGAAACTCTATATTAGCATCTAAAGACCGTAGGCCACAAGGTGAGCTCTATGTTAGTAAGAAACCATCTAAACTCTATGTTGGTAGCCAAAGGCCATAGGATAGCCAAGGAACCCTTTAGGAGCATTCTCCACAAAGACCACCTTATGGCCCCATGGTGATTTAGTGGCCTAGGTGCCCTTCTTAATACTCTTTTATTTTTGTATCATATGGCCCCAAGAAAATAAGCTATCCTCTATGCTATCAAAAAACTGTTTATGCTCTTTGTTGGAATCATATGGCCCCAAGTCCATAGGGAGCCCATAGGGTGCTCTCTATGCGAGCAAGAAACCCTCCATGCTATATGTTTGCACCCTATGGCACCAAGGACACAGGGTGTCCTCCATGATAGTAAGAAACCCTCTATGCTCTAAGTTTACACCCCATTTGACTATGTTGACACCCTATGGCCCTGGGGCCATAGGATTCTCCCTATAGCCACAAGGTGCCCTTCAACCTAGATTGGTACTCTTTGGCCTCAGGGTCATAGGGTGCCTTCTATGCTAGTAGGATACATTATATGGTCTAGGTTTCCACTCTATTGTGTAGGGCTAAAAGGTTTTCTCTATGAAGAAACCATGTATACTATATGTTGGCACTGTATGGCCCTAGGGATAGAAGGAAATCCTATTGCTATAGGGTGTCCTCTATGCTTCTATCATATGGTCCAAGGGCCAGATAGTGACCAAGGTATCATGTGTGTCCCAAGGGTAAAGGTGCTAATAAAAAGCCCTCTATACTTCATGTTGGCACCCTATGGCCCCAAGGCCATAGGGCGATTCTTATGCTAGTAAAATTCACTCTATGCACTATGTTTACATGTATACTTATAAGAAGCCATTTATGCACTATGTTGGCACCCTATGACCCTAGATCCATAAGACGTCCTTTATGGTAAAAGAGAAATTGTACATGGTATATGATGGCATCCTATGGTCCTAGGGCCATAGGGTGTCCTCTATGCTAGCAAAATGTGTAAGTTAATACTCCGAAATTGACAGAGCTTTTCAAAAAAAAAAACCTTCTCTTTCCATTGTGGTGTCATGCAATCCAATTCCCAACTCTTGGGCTACTATAATATTTTCATTAGATTCTTCTTCTTCCCTTGCACATGTTCTTGAACTTTCACTGTCCTCTTCCATTGGATTACTCTTTAAATTTATCTCCAGTCGTTGTAGCAGTTGACCTTTAAAGACTTGTAGATTCTTGTCGTCTTCGTCAAAAACTCTTTGGTTAACATGGAGATTGATAGAATATTTCTCAGTAGGGTCAATGGCATTAGAATCCTCTATACCAACAATCTCGAGTAAAACTTTGTCAGCTGCAATATCTTGTTGAAAGACTGCAAGTTTAAAGAACACCTAATTTTACATTCCAAAGTATCTACATTTTGATAACTCTTTTTTTTCACACTCTAGAAAAAACTAATCGCAAATAGCAAATTTACTAACTGACAACACATCTACAATGAATTTATTTTTATGCTCCTTATTGTCTAGAGATTCCTAATCTTTATCTAGCTACATTAGTTCTTTGTCCATGATGGTGGCGCCTAGAAGTATACTTGAAAAAACATTTATGCCTTTAAGCTCTATAGCAGAAGTCTCATTTTCTATTTCCATGATCTTCTTGCATCGGATGATTTCCTTGACTAAGTTTCTTATGGTCTTCAGGCCATACAGTTCTTTGTAGATATCTCTATGACTTTAAGATAATCCAAAATATGTCTGTCTATGGCCTCAAGGCCATAGGGTTAGGATTGTTGGGAGGTCTCAACATATAAATAGATATATGGCTTCAAAGCCATATGGTACTTTATTTATGTGTCACCCTATGGCCCTAAGGCCATGGGTTGTCATAGGGCCACAAGATGCCCTCTATGAGCAATAGTAAGAAACCATATATGCTTTATGTTGGCACCCTATGACCCGAGGGCCACAAGTCTACCTCGTATGCTAGTAAGAAACCCTTTATGCTACATGTTGTCACTCTATGGCTTTTGGGCCATAGGGTGCCCTCTGTGCTAGTAACAAATCCTCTATGCTCTATGTTTGCACCCTATGGACCTAGGGCCACAAGGTACCCTGTATGATAGTAAGAAATCCTCTATTCTCTATGTCTGCACCCTATGACCTAGGGCCACAAGGTAGCCTCTATGATAGTGATAGCCGTTTTTCGGCTCTCCATAATTGCCATACTAGATTACTCCACCCTACCAAATTCACCCAAACGCTATGGCTATCCCTACCATTTCACTGTACATAGGCGTGTGTGAGTTAGGGGGCTTTTCCCATATCTTCTTAAAAACCCTCAGCTAGCTAGTCACTGAGCTAGTTGAGCCAAAAAAATAAAAATAATAAAAAAATAAAAGTATATTATGGCCTCTTTGTGTGTAAATATTTCATTGTATGTATGGTCTAAATATAGGGATTTTTTATAATTATTTTGGTATTTTATTTAAATATTTCTACTTAGGTGTGTGTTTTATTAAACCTATGTACACCTTCTTTCATCCTCTTACACCATAATTATATTTTTTTCCAATATGTACATACTCTAACCTCATATTTTTCCTTGATACAAATCACTCCCACATTTTCACCCTCACCCTCACCCTCGTGAAAACAAAAAATTGATTTCTACTCATTGGTTACTTTTATTATATTATTTACTTGCATACCTTTTCCTCTTTCACCCAAAATAATTCAAGGAGGGACCATATCATATGATTCCAATATCTTTCCATATCCATAACTCCTCCATATTTTTATTATTATTTTTACTCATTATTCTAACACCATGTGCTCATTGAGCTAAAGTCCATGAATAGTCTATACACTAGTCCCACCATGTATATATTTATTATTTCACCAATAATCCTCCTCCATGCATGGGTCAAGGGTAACTTGGATACTTTGTATTATAATATGACAAAGGAGGGGCTCACTCTTGGATGCATTGTACAAATTCAACAAAGGAGTGGGCCACTAAAAGACTTTTGCAGGCATAAAAAACAGGCTTTTTGGTGAGAATTTTGGCACCTATCTCCACTCCAAATTTGGAGCGGTGGTCAAAAGAGAAAATGTAGCCCACGCTCTGAATAATCACCTCAAATTTTTTCATGAGTTTTGGAGCTACCAGCGGTGAGCTATGATTTTTTGAGTGGACCCCAGTCTGCCCACTTTTCTCACAAGTAGCCCTTAGTCTTCTCTCACCCTTCCACACACCTACTCACTCTTACACATCCCTCCCTCTCCTTCCCTCACTCAAACCTGCAATTTCCATGGCTTCTCCCACCCTCTTCACCATTACCCTTCTCGCTCATCCCTATAGTTCTTTTATGAACCTCTACATACAAACACCCTCTCCATGTCTCTCTCTATTGCTTCTATGTTACAATTTCATTTACCTCTCCTGAAAATATCTAAAATTCAGCATCTTAACCATGATAACTTCTGCAAATTGAGGATTTTTCATCAACAAATCCTTTTTTCATCGTGGTGCTCAACCGTGGCGGCGGCGTAAAGAAGCGAAGAAGAAGAAGAAGAAGACCAGCGGTCATTTTTTCCACAATCTACACAAGGGTGAGTTCAAGCTTCTTCAAAGCTTCACCATCTCAATGATTCTCTTTTAATTCACCCCTCTTCCTTCATCAAATCAACTCACTCTACCCATTCTAAATGTAACATTAACTTTCTAGTGATTACTAACGACTAACATACTAACACAAAATAGCATTGACCTAACCATAAAAGACACCTCACCTCAAGACATGTACAAAGTAACTCTCTCTCTCTCTCTCTCTCTCTCTCTCTCTCTCTCTCTCTCTCTCCTTACTTACTTTCACCTTTGTTAACCCTCACGGCTCATGGACACCCCATCACCTACGACGAACGTGTATTATGTATTTGGTAGAGTCAGGTACCGGGCTTGTCGGACCAATAGGGAAAGGTAGAGTGATCGCCGATGAGAGGCGCACTTTAACTTGGACATTCAAGGGATTAGTTGGTTAAGCATGGACGCCCAAGTGTGAATGGGGTGAGCTCCTATAAAAGCCAACTAAACCTAATTTTTACTCATTCTCTCATTTGTGCAATAGAAGAGTGCTCTTGCTCCATCTCCATCTCCATCTTCTTCTTCTTCACCTCCTTGTGTGTGTGTGTGTGTGTGTGAGAGAGAGAGAGAGGGAGAGTGTGTGTGCGATCGAGCATTACGAAGGCCCGACGGCGGCGAAGCGGTTGAGCACGGCAGGACTGCAGCTTCTTCTTCATCGCGGCGAGGAATCCACCACGAAGGCGAGTGTAGAGCGGTGAGTGACACACCCTTTGTTTCCTTGAGCTTGCTAGTTTAGGCTTGTTGTGTGCTTGGAGCCGTTTGTGGCTCGCACACGGTGTATTGGCAAGTCCTTTGCTTCGACAGTGCGGCAAGGAGCGCACATTTTTGGCGCCGCTGCCGGGGATATGCCCTACACTAAGCTCGGTTAGCACTTTACGCTTTTTTGTGGTGCAATTTCTATCATAGGAAAGGCAGGGAAGGAGTGTGTGGAGATTTCTGTTTTTTGCGTTTTCTGCATTTGCTGTCAAGTTTCAATTTCTGCTATTGTCTGCGTTTTTTCAATTTCTGCAATTTCTGCATTTTCAAGTTCGGCGTTTTCAATTTCTGTAATTTTCTGCATTTCTGCGTTTTTTCAATTTTCTGCAATTTTCTGCATCAAAAAAAAAAATTCTGGAAAAAAAAAAGTGATTTTAAATTTTTTTTTTTTTAAAAATCCGGGAAAAATATTGTCTGAAAAAAAAAAAACCGGAAAATAAAAACGCGAGCGAGCGGGCCGTTAAATTTTTCGAAAATAAAAAACGTGACTCTTAAAACGGACGGGTTGGTTTGCATAAAAGATAGATCGGGATCGTTTTCCCAAGCCCAAGCCCAGGTCCAGGACTCAGTCCTCAGTCTTATGATATATACTAGACTCACTCTTATATATATACCCTACTCCCTCAAGAGAGAATGAGAGCATGTGGGACAAGTCCTCCACTCTCCCTCTGACCGATACGCTCGTTTCGAGCTATCACACGGCCCATTCCACGACACGCTCTAAAAAATCTAGGAAAAAAACAAACAAAAAACACGCTAAAAACTGGTCACAAGGCCTCCTAGAGCAGCTTTTTGACACCTTAGGGTATCAGAAGCACATGCACTTACGCTCTGGGCGGGTGCTAGAACACGAGCATATTGAGGGTGCCTCTGTTCATACAGACACCCATTACCCATCCACGATAAGCTCTAGACCCTCAACGGGGACACAAGGTAGCACCACCCAAGACCCTAAAATAGCCGCTAGTGATTCCTCCTCCGACTCAGAAATCATGGAAGCATACCCTACCCAAAACACTGAGAGAGAAGGCCATGCACCTCCCGAAGCTCCACAGCCTAGTACTAGTATGTTTAGCCGTTTCATGGAAACATTAGGTAGAGCTACTCGCTCGGAACCTGATGCAAATGAAGCACACGAAGGGGGTGGGGAAGTGGAATCTCCTTTCACATCGCACGTGGACCCCACACCCCCAAAGAGTGTCCATGTGGATATCATGCCAACTTCTTACCAAGAAGGCCCTGTTGAGCTGCCTCCTTCAGAAGTTCCCTCTAGAGTACCGTTGGTGACAAGTAAAACCACGGGGAGCAATATTGCTTCTACCTCACAAGAAACCGTTAACACGTCGACTCTAGAAGGATGGTTCATTAATGATCATTGGACATACGACCTCCACACTGAGATGTTGACGGATCTACACTCTGGCCACGCCTACCATGTAGGATGGATAGAGATTGTACAATCCACCTCTAGTGCCACGAGCATCGAAGATCAACAGAAAATGATCTGTAATGTTATCCATGGCATTATTCAATCAGAAAGGCAAAACCGAGGGGTAAATATACTCTCAACTGGCCCCATGAGATTTCTGGATACGAGCAAGGCTCAACAGCCTACTCTATCACAAATGGAGACTCCTCTAATGAGTCCCATGGACCCATCTTACGTCATTTCACCTGGGGTCTCTATGCAATCTGAGCCTCCGAGCGAAAACTTTAGCTTCCCTAACTTGGCTCAACCCTCTATTAAGGAAAACCCAGTGCTCACTCCAGGGATAAGCCTGACAGAGAATGTACCGATGACATCTACGGTTAGCGCAGTGCCACTACCTAGTGTCGTAGTACCTAATATGGGGCCTCGACCATATGTGCCTCTAGCCTCTTATGCACACATGGCCCCCACACCTCCAATAGTACCACTTGCTTATGCTCCTCGAGTGCCTCTCCCTAGCGCTTATCCGAGTGGACCTATGCCCGGTTATGTTCCATATCCTGCATCATCCACACATATGCCAAGACCGGCACCCGTCCCTCTCCCACATATGACTCCAAGAGTACCTCCACCGGCCTTGCCTCCTCACATAGGTGACTTGGCAGCGTTTGCTCAAACCATAGGTTGATCTATCGCGGAAAATATGCGTCACGCATCTGATAGAGAGCCTAGAAGTAAGGCAGTACAAATTGTCAAACTCATGCAAAAATTCAATGGGGACGAAGATGCTAGGAAACACATTGAAGTGTTTGAACAAGTATGTGATTCCTTAGGGGAACGCAACGAACTACATAAGTGCAATGCCTTAAGCTTGACCTTAAGTGGGAAGGCTGGAGATTGGTATAGAACCCTAAGGGTGGACGAGAAAACAATATACCCTACCCTTCGAAGGTTGTTTCTAAAGGAGTACATACGAGAAGGTGTGCTTTGGGGTGTAGCATCTCAGCTACAGAAGGCCGAACGTAAGGAGGGAGAGTCAGTAAGGGACTTCATTAGTCGTCTAAAGCACTTAAACTCTCGTTGCCCTGTAAATGAGCGCTTCAACAATAACCAACTACTTGATCGATTCATTCGAGGGTTGAGGAATGAAGGAATCTATAATGGACTAGTGATTAGAGGTATCACAACCTGGGAAGATGTCACTGCCAATGCAATCCAATTAGAGGACAACTTGATGATAGCAGGCATGAGGGTGTCTACTGACACGAGATCCACTAGCTCACAAGCCATTGAGTATGAACCCATGACTGCAAAGCCCATTGCCAATGAGCCAAAGGTATTTGAGACATTCTTGACAGACCTCACCAAGGCAATCCAAGAGTCTCTTAAGGATAATCGACCCCCTCAAAATAGTCACATGTATCGAAGAAGGGAGCAACAATGGTGTTCCATTTGCTTAGGTCCACATAGCACTAGTGAGTGCCCTACGTTTAGAGTAAAATTTAATGGAACTTGCAACGCATGTGGTAGGTATGGTCACCAAGCTAAGGATTGTTTAATGATCAAACGTATGATGGCAAATAGACCACCTGTAGCCTAGACAGATGCACCTCGAGCTCCTGTATTGATGCCTACTCCACCTGTTGAGCAACTACCGCAACACATGGTCCCTAGATCTCAAAATGTTGTACAAGCTACACCGCTACCACCTCCTGTGCTAGGACCGCAGCCCCCGCATCCAAGAGTCGCCCCTATGAACCAAGTGGGTTGTGAGCCATCAAATGCTTATCGAGATGGCTGTGAGGAGGAAATAGACACTAGTATTGCCTACGGACTTGATACATTGGAAGAGTGTCCTATATACTACATGGAAGATTGTTGGGGACAAGTCAAGCCGGTTTATCAAGCTGCTGCTCTCGCATCCAGAGGTCAAAATATCAACACCCAGGCTAGGAGGCCACCTCTTCAATGCTACGAGTGTGGTGGACCACATCGAGCAGCGGAGTGCCCTATTAGGCTGCAAAAGAATGCTGCACAAATGCAAATGAATCAAGGGAGCACGTCTGCAATGCCAATACTCACATGTAATCGTTGTGGCATAGATCACTTGATTGCTCAATGCCCCTATAACCCAAATGCGCCTAAAATCACACCCCTAAATTTGGTCGAAATTGCTAGTGTGACATCGCCAATACCACCCGTCGCACCCGCTTATGCGATTACACGGTCCATGCTTCAAGGGCCAGGCCATATCCTCGAAGAGAGAGATACCATTTCAGTTATCCAAGCAAAGAAAAAGAAGACACGAAGGAAGAAGTCGCAGAATACGGAAAATTCAAAGCCAAGTTCCAAAACAAACATAGGAACAGGAGATGACCCCGTGTATATGAATGACCTCGAGGATGATTCAGATTCAATCGAGACAATGGAGACTAGAACCAATACCACAAAGGGAAAGACCGACAAAGAAAACCGTAACATGGAACCAAATGAAAACCGAATAAGAGAAAATCATAAGAGCCTCTGAAAACACCACAAGTGTTTCCAAATCCAATCCAAGACCCCCAAGATAAACCGCAGGGGCAAAAAGGGAAGAATCGTAAAAAGAAGATTGGGACGTACCCAAACCCAGTAGACGAGATTAAGCAGGTGAAACATCTAAGAGGTTTAGTGGAGGAGACTCAAAGGAAACTAGAACCAGAACCCATGTAGGTCAAAATTCATGACACAGTGTTTCCCACGCAAGATCATCCACCCCACATGAACCATAGACCGTTAGCCATATCTAGTATCATCCAAGAAGGGAGTGAGGACGGGACATCAGAAAGTGAGCATACACCCTTCTTGTTGGAAAGGATGTTTAACGAAGGAATACCTGATCCCATTGAGGAATATGAGATTCCATCCTCACCAGTTCCTAGTCAAGGACCTACACCCTGCAAAACGCCAATGAATGTTGCCAAACTAGTGGACTTCATGTCTTCTGAGGTCCGAACCATGATCATAGCAAAGCTGTATGGAGATCCTGAGTTATTCCTTGCACTTCGAGCATTCCTTAACGGAGAGCTACGAACGGGATTACCGCAGTTTGCGCAACCAAATAGGCCTGACTCGATTATGATTGATGAGGAAAATCATGTGCAATCACTTGACTTAGATGACACGAGTCTGTGATCGAGGTACCCATTAACGAATTAGGGCAGTATTTTGAAGGCGACGAGTCTAATGCGACCCTACCCATCACTACCAAGGGATTAACTATAAAGGGAATTCTTGATGGTGGTGCGGGAGTTAGCATCGTTACAAAAGATTGTTGGGAATCCATGGGAAAACCCCGCGTCAGTGTTACTAACATTGTGGTAAAGATGGCAAATGGTACCATAGCCAAACCTATGGGGATGCTCAAGGATCTTAAGATCAAAGTTCTAGGACACAAGGTACGACATACGTTCATTGTAATGGATTTCTCTAAACACCTTATGTCATATGAAATGATTTTAGGACGACCATTCATGAGGGAAGCACAAATGGTTCATGATTGGTCTAAAAATCATGTCTATTTGCAATTCCAAGACTCTGTCCTTAGAGTGGATTTGGTGACTGGTAAGGTACACCCCTTAGGGAGTAAAACCATTATTGATCATCGCTCTGACACCACAGTTCACTCGGCCCCACTACAATATTGTTACACTTGTAAGAAGGATACAGACATTGGCCAAGATTCTCCTTATATGGATATCCTACCTGGGATGACTGAGTCGGACAATGTGGATTGGGTCCACCTAGCATCAACCATAGACACTTGGGGAAATAGGGGGACGACCTGGGTAACACCTGAGGGGGATGAAATTCCTATACCCTTATATATGCTACAAGCAATTCATATCGCTTCCAACAAGACTCATCCTAATGTAACGAAGAAAACATACAAGTGGGTCCCTAAAGCTTCTTTAGCGACCATAGCTAGTGCAAAAAAACAGAAGCCTTGTAAGAAACGTACCACTCGCTCCAAGAAAAATAAGAAAATGTTGCGATGGATCCCTAAACGACTATTGGAAGCCCAGGGCTACTATCAAGGAAATGATCAAATATGGGTGCCAAAACGTAGATTGTGCTCTTACCTATCACCTGACCCAAGTGAGCCCAATCCCGTAGCTCCAAAACGAATCAATGATCGTGGAAAGGAAAAAATCACAGAATGCTACACACCTGCTCCCGAGCTAGTTTGGGTACCAAAGAAAGAACGATTTGTTCCACCTAGCTCAGGAAGGGGGGAGTCCCATGAAGATTCTAGCTCCTCATGTAATACATCCATAAAGGTAAAAGCTTCTACACAGCCTCCATCTAGAGTAGTGGACCTCCATGAAGCTACAAAAGAATCCACACCTCCCAGTGTTCAAGAATCACCCGATGAACCACTTCAAGTTCGATCCTGGGATAGTACCTTACCACCCTTGTAGCTTGACGAGGCACCTAGGGTAATAGAAAACTACTGGCAAAAATCCTCACCTATTACCAACTGGAACAATTGGTTTCAAAGGGTGACAAGCTCATTTCAAACGGTATGATCTACCCAAGGAAGGGGGGAGTGTTTGCTGACAGTCATCATTCATTTGTTTCCCTCTCAACCTTTTTCCCTGACCTCTCAATCTCCGATCTTAGGGAATGTATATATATAGCCTTATACTCACAAAAAAACAAAAATAGTAAAGAGCAAGAGCGCCTAGCAATGAGAGAGCACCCTATCAGATCTTACATATAAGTCCAAATTCACCATGTCAATTCAAGCAACACACAAAAACAACTCTTATGTTTTAAAGGCCTAACCAAATCTATCTGTCTTGTCAGAAATGGCTACTTCACCAGAGGCATGCACTTCTATTTTTGATGAAAGGTACCCCTTGTCTTTTCAACAAGTGTTCTACGTATGCTACCCTATACTTTCTTGCGAATGGGATTTGATAGAGAGCCTTGCATGTGAGAGAAATTTTGAGGAGTTAGAATGGCTGATACGTCTATGGCTAACTAGTGATCCCTACCTAGTAGCGAATGTGTCTCCAATGGCACATGCTTATTCTTTTGCACAAGATGAGTATCCACGCATCACGAGGTTCTTGATTAGCATGCTAGCACAAGAGGATGATGAAGAGGAACTAATAGAGACCGAGGAAGACTATGGCCTCACGGACAACGATTTTATTTATCTAGATGATGAGGATAGAGGCCTAGCCTTAGGGTGGCCACCCGGTTTATATAATATCCTCTTTCCTTGATTCTAAAAGGGGTGACAGATAGGTAGGTTAGGGGTCTAGATTGTGTTTTGAGTTTGTTTTTTAGGAGTTTTAACTTTTCCCACTGATGTGCCTCCTGGAGGTATTCCTTTTGTTTCCTAGTGTGTACAGGAGCGTGTTGCTATTGATAGGATTTGGACCTTCATGGAACCTTCAAATCAAGCACGACCATCGACACAAACAGGTGTTTTATGTCCATTAGCATTGCCCTTATCTTTTTTGCATCCATGTTTGTCTGCTTTGATTGTGATTGGTAGCATAATATTCACCACATTGGCTTAGTATCAAACATTTAATTCAATGTAATGTTTTGTCATAATCACTTGTCTAGGTTTAAAAAATCAAGCAGTCCGACTAAGCTAGTTTGACCAAGCTAGGTATTAGAAATCTTCTCTTAATACCATGGGGAATGCCTTCCTAATAAGCAATGGTTACTTAGGTTCTTAATCCGATTTAGGCAGCATTGTATGAAATGTACTAGGGCTTTCTAGTGGGCTTAACCCTATTGACCTTTAGTTTAAGTATTATAAAGGGAGTTTACTAATGTGATGAGCCTGGGGAGGGTAACATTGTTATATGACCCCCCAAAGTTACAAATTTAAATGCTGAAAATGAACAAGCAAAAAATCAAAGTGCCACAATGTAAAATCTTACGCTGGAAGAGGAATCTCAGCTTGATTTGGTACTTCACTCACATGTATTGCCTATGGTACTTGAGCCCTAGAGGTTCCCAGTGTGGGTGCTTTTCCTTGAAAAGCAAAAAACCCAAGGCATACAAAATAAGCACACACATCATAATTGAATCAATGTGAAAAGACTTTGGAGGGTCAAAGAAAAAGTAATCAGTCAGGCGATGATTTCATGAGAAATTCCTTTTATGGTAGCTTAACTACAAGGTTTTCTAGATATAGCCTCTAGTCAGCCCTCGAACATGAATACTTGGCTCTCGCGATTAAACAACTTAATTGACCACTGAAAATTAAGAAGCTTACCCATGGTATTAATATTCGATCTTTGGTGCCTTTCGACCGTCAAATTAGCGACCCCATACTTGTTTAATTTTCTACCTTTACATTTGTTTATGCATTTGCTTACATTGCAATTTAATGTTCATTGCTAACAAATTGTTTGAAATTCTTTGACCAATCAATTTTTCTACCTAAAACTGCATATGCTTTTTAAGAGAATGCAATTACTGTGCCAATGTTGTTTGATTTTGCAGTGACTGAAGAAGGCTAAGGACATTCATCTCAAATGCTCTTCCACCTCGACGAACCAGCTTCAACTCAATAGCTTCCGAGGACGGAATCTACATCAGGAAGGGGGGCATGTTAACCCTCACGGCTCATGGACACCCCATCACCTACGACGAACGTGTATTATGTATTTGGTAGAGTCAGGTACCGGGCTTGTCGGACCAATAGGGAAAGGTAGAGTGATCGCCGATGAGAGGCGCACTTTAACTTGGACATTCAAGGGATTAGTTGGTTAAGCATGGGCGCCCAAGTGTGAATGGGGTGAGCTCCTATAAAAGCCAACTAAACCTAATTTTTACTCATTCTCTCATTTGTGCAATAGAAGAGTGCTCTTGCTCCATCTCCATCTCCATCTTCTTCTTCTTCACCTCCTTGTGTGTGTGTGTGTGAGAGAGAGAGAAAGAGAGAGAGGGAGAGTGTGTGTGCGATCGAGCATTACGAAGGCACGACGGCGGCAAAGCGGTTGAGCGTGGCACGACTGCAGCTTCTTCTTCATCGCGGCGAGGAATCCACCACGAAGGCGAGCGTAGAGCGGTGAGTGACACACCCTTTGTTTCCTTGAGCTTGCTAGTTTAGGCTTGTTGTGTGCTTGGAGCCGTTTGTGGCTCGCACACGGTGTATTGGCAAGTCCCTTGCTTCGACAGTGCGGCAAGGAGCGTACAACCTTATCTACCATCAATAATGCTCTCTTTTGAGCCCACACCCATGACTCAAGCAGACAAAGAAGGCCCGCAATGTTTTGATATTCAAAAAAATCATAATCCTGATTTGTTAGCTTGTAAATTAGGATTTTCAATAATCTTTATGAGGGGTCTCCAACCTATAAATAGACCCCTCTCCTTCTTGTAAAACAACCTCCAACATCTCACATAGCACCCCAACACTCTATGCGTGAGGAGAGACTTAGGTGTAGCAACCACTTGTGAGCTTCACTCTTAGTGTGAGAGAAGCCTTCAAGCTACACATTGCAAGTGAGAGAGTGTGAGTTCCTCAAATCTCAAAACCACTATTGTATATGCTCATTCATCATCAATAAATTGAGGTTTGGTACATCAAAGGTGTGATTCGACGTTCAAATCTTCGTCCTTCCATTTGTGCAATACGGTTTGGTGAATTCAAGGTGACTTGTGTATTTGAGTTTTTATCGGTTGATCTTGATTTTAGAAAGTGTTTTAGTGTGTTTTCATTGCCGGTTTTGTGTCCATTGTAAGAGGGTATTGTGGTGAGAGGTCTCCCACACCCTAAGACAGTGTGTGTGTGTGTTTTGGCAATGTTTAGCAATCACTAAGCATTGAGTGAGTTTTGTACAAGTTCTACGATAGCATCATGACGAACCATATCCATTTGCAAGTCACAAATAAGGTATTACGCAAGATCCATTCCTCTCTCTCTTCCCTTTGCTCTAGCTCTCTCTGGTCCATTTTGTGTGTGTCTTGGTGTGAGGTTGCTTGTGTGTGTTGTGTGGTGCATCTTCTTGGTTGTGCCAAAATCTCTCTTGCGTCCTGGTTCACATACCATAACTAGGTGGTGCCCCTATTTTGTTTGGGTTTGGCTGTGGGTTTGTTGTTTTGTTGTGCTTGTGGTTGCCCCATCCCCAATTGAGCAGCACGGGAGCCTTGAGGGGTGTTTAGAGGTCGCCTCTCTTGTTGCCCGCCCCGGACCGCCTCAATTTTGGTGCCCCCACTGAGGACAGGCTTGTGTATGTTTCGTGTAGGCTCAACCTTTAGCATAATCAAGTAGCTTGCATGAATCACGAGAATTTGTATGATCCCTTCATTCCCATTGCAAGGCAAAAGGTACACATAATTGTTAGTACTAAGTTGCAATTTCAACGTGTAATTCGTAGAATTTTAGGTCCTCTTAGGTTGGCAGAGATAAACGCATCAGTAAATCCTTTTATTTTGCCTCTCATTAGGTACGACCTTAGTTTGGACGTCTATATTTTTGTTTTGTTTTAAGCATAAGGTCATGCATAGACAATGGATAATGGCCCAAGAATAGAGGTTTTCCCCTTTCATTTCACTCCACACATTAGAATAAACATTGCAATTAGTAGAAAAATCCATTTTCAACAACGTATGGTGTTCATGTTTGGTGGCCAAAGAGTAGGAGAAATTCTCGCGTCACCAAACCCTGTCATCCTACCTCTCATTGATTATCATAGGTCATTTGATGTGAATATTTTTATTTTGTTGTAGAATAGATTGCAATTTAGAGAATATTATTGTGTAGATCTTTTAAAGAAAGAAAAAACAAAAACGCGTCACTTTGAAATCAATTCAATGGAGAACCAACGCCAAATGTCTGGATATCCTCTTTTCTTTGGAGAGCCTGGAGAGGATGCAGAATTATTTTTGGCAAATTTCAAGATGTCTTGTCGTATCAAGAGGATAGTAACTGATCAAGAACGTGTAGAAATGTTTGAGGTAGTCCTTAGGAAAGATGCTAGCACTTGGTTTTACTCTTTGCCTGAGGAAGTTAAAGAAAATTACATGGAAGTTGTCAATCATTTCAAGAGATACTTCTTTGATCCCCAAAACACTCAAAAGCTATGGCAAGACATTGTTTCTCATAAGCAAAAAGACTTAGATGACTACTACTTGTACAAGCAAGAGTTTCTACGTCTTTGGGCTGTATGGGTGAGAAATGTTGCTAACCCTGGTGATGGTGCAGAGTTCCTAAAGAAGGAGAGGTTCATAGCCGGACTCTTTCCTGACCTTAAGGTAAAAGTTGAGGCGGGTGCACCTGCTACCTTTGATGCAGCTGAAACTAGGGCTGCTGAGAAATATAGGAAACTCAAGTGCTTAAGGGGGGAGGTTCCAATAGAAGGTCCTAGACCCAAAGGTAAGTCACAAGCATCAACATGTAAGGAGCTTCCTGAGGTAACGGCGGAAGTGATTGAGAAGTTAAATGAATCTTTAAGCAGCTTGTCAATTCACCTTGCACAAGCTGTAGGTCCAAAGGGACAAGCAAAGAAGTCTGAAGAGCGAGACCCACGACCTAGGAGAGACTTGCAATGTTGGAATTGCGGTGAGTCTGGACATGGGATGTATAATTGTCCTTGGCCCCGTGGGGAGCCAGGGAGACCTAACTTGAATTACCCAGTGATGAATGCAGGTGATGGAAGTAGTCAGCAACCACGGCTTATACAAAGGCCAAATGGAGCAAGACCACCTCCACAAGGAGTGGAAGCAGTTCCACCTTTGCCAGACCCAAACGTGCATGTGGTAGAGGTGACAAATTCAAGAGAGGTTGACATGGAAGCAAATGGCATTAAGCGTGGCCGAGGGAAAGGTAAGGAGAAAGAAGGAGTTACATCACAAAGTGACCATGGACGAGAAAAGAAGGCAAAGGAGACCAAGGAAGCTAAGAGGACTCGACGTCATATCAACCTCCAAGACTTTCCTCTTGGACATGGAATGGCTCCATACAACCTGTTGGAAGACATGAGAGGTAAGGGTCTTGATATCTCATGGCCTCAATTTCTTGCATTATGTCCACAAGTTAGGAGGGATTTAACAAGGGCAGTTAGCACTAGGAGAAGGGCAAAAGAGAGTGTGCCTGTTGTAAAAATTGCACAAGCTGAAATGAATGAGGACATTACACCTGTGCTAGATTGTTACATAAAAGGGAGATTGGTTAGGAAAGGTCTAGTGGATGGGGGTGCACAAATTTGTATCATGACAGAGGGACTCATGCAAAAACTAGGCATGCACATCCATGAGACACCTGAAATTAAGGTCAAGATGGCAAACAATAGCAAGGCTAGGTGCGTAGGCATTTGTAAAAATGTTTTTGTGGAGGCCTTTGGCATTAAGAAGGCAGTGGATTTCTATGTCATGTCTACCAAAGGAAATGGTTACCCATTTATCCTAGGGAGACCATGGCTAATGAAAATGCGAGCTTTGCAGGATTGGGAGAGTGGAAAGCTAATTTGCAGGAACGACAATCATAAGAAGGTTGTCTTTGACATGAAGGAGCAACGCCAAGAGGAGCTCCATGAAGAATCATCTCAAAGTGAGACGGAAGAAGGTTGGACTGATAACACTTCAGAAGAAGAAAGTAGCGGCAGCATTACTGAAGAGGAGTCTTCCATCGAAGTCATGGGGGTAAGGTTTAAGCCAACCAACCAAGAGACCTCTTGTCAAGGTTTGGAGGAGGTAGGTTCCCAAGAGAACCAAAAAGTGGAAGATGAAAGAATGCTAGAAGGTATGCTATCTACAACACTTACAAAGGATGAAAGAGAGGAGTTCAAATGTGTGCTAAGGAAATTTCCTAGACTTTTTGCTAAAGACTACACCGATGTGCGTGGAGTAGGTGCTGTTCAACACAAAATTGAGTTGAAGCCAGAGGCCACACCTAAGGCTCAGAAGCTACGAAGGCTAGGAGTCATCAAGGAGCAGGCTTTACTCAAGGAAGTAAGAAAGCTTCTAGCAGCAGGTTTCATTTATCCAGTGGAGAATTTAGAGTGGGTCTCTCCCGTTGTTGTCACTCCTAAGAAAAACGAAAAGTGGAGGGTGTGTGTGGATTACCGTCCACTCAATGAGGCAACAAAAAGAGATCACTTTCCCCTCCCATTTCAGGATGAGATACTAAATGAGGTAGCTGGTCATGAGAAGTACACTGTGTGTGATGGCTACTCAGGCTACTTTCAAATAGGTATCGCATTGGAAGATCAATTGAAAACAACCTTTATCACTCCTTGGGGTTGTTATGCTTTTAGAGTCATGCCATTTGGTTTGACAAATGCTCCTGCAACATTCCAACGTTTCATGAACATGGTGTTTCAAGCATTCTTTGGAAAGTCAATTAGGGTGTTCATTGATGATTTCTGCATTTATAGCTCAAAATCATTGCATCTACAAAGGGTAGAAGAAGGTTTAAAGAAGCTCTACGACATGGGAGGTCAACTCAACCCCGACAAGTGCCACATAGGTGAGAATGAAGTGATCTTGCTCGGTCACAAGGTTTCCTATAAAGGCATTGAGGTGGATCCTTCAAAGGCAAAGGCTCTTATTGAGCTCCCATCACCGAAGAGTCTTAAGGAGGTCATCTCTTTCATTCAGAAGGTTAAGTATATGTCACGCTTCATTCACTTAGCCTCGGAGTTGCTTCATCCTTTGCAAAAGTTGACACAACAAGTAGAATTTGCATGGTCTGATGAGCTTGAAGAGTATTTTTGTAACATTAAAGTCATTTTGTCAGAGCTACCAACACTCATGCCTCCTTGTTGGGAGTACACATTCTTTGTTAGCTCTAGTGTTGGAAGGGAAACAATTGGTGCTGTGTTGTTACAACAAGATCCCCACAGTACAAGGATGCGACCCATCTACTTTGCTAGTAGGGTCATGAATTCTTTGGAGAGAGACTACACAGAAGCAGAACTCATGATGCTTTCTCTCATGTTTGCGGTGAGAAAGTTTAGATCCTACCTGCTACCAAAACCTTTTGTAATTCTCACTGCAGAAAATTTGTTCCCTTGGGTGTCATCTCAAATGAATCTTAGTACTAGGATCTCAAAGTGGATTATGGAGTTGCAAGAGTTCCAATACTCTTTCAAGGTAGAAGATAGTGTGCGTGCACAATTGGCAGGGATTCTCACGTATAGGGTACATGAGAAGGAAATTAAGGTGCCTCAAGTAAAGACCGTACCATTGCCACCACCAAAAAGTATTCCGAATGCTTTTACCTTGTTCTTTGATGGAGCTTTTCGTCGAGCCACAGGGAAAGCAGGGGGAGGGCTAGTATTGCTCAACCCAAGTGGAGAGGTGGTCATGAAAGAGAAGGTCAATCTACCAGGTTCAACTAGCAACAATGAAGCAGAATACGACACACTACTTCATGGTTTGAAGATGTGCATTGGCCAAGGGATAAAACGTCTCATGGTAAAAGGAGATGCACTTCTCATTGTTAAACAGATTTTAGGCATTTGGGCATGCAAGAATGAAAGCTTAAGGACAAAAGTTCATGCCATTCGTAGGATGTTTAATCAGTTTGAAGAAGTGCAACTATATCATATTCCGAGGAAACAAAATGAAGATGCCGATTTACTTGCACAACAAGCAGTTACATGTGTTGAGAGAGAAGTGCAGGTCATCATGGTGGCAACAGCTGTCAAGCAACCGAGATACCAGGGATTGGAGTCATTGGCTCCCATTATTGGCTACATTTTGGAGGGTGAGTTTCCACAAGACTTCACGAAGGCTCAGAAGAGGAGACTTATGAAGAAGGCAAGTTTCTATCTCTTCCTAGAAGGCTCCCTCTATCAAAGAGGGAAAGATCAAGTGTGCAGAAGAGTACCAACTATCGAGGAAATTCCAGCCATTCTAAAAGGTTTGCATGAAGAGGCATGTGGTGGTCATTTTTCCCAAGAATCAACTGTGAAGAAGATTTTGCTTGCGGGGTATGTTTGGCCAAGCTTGCATGTGGATGTTCAACATTGGTGTAAAAGCTGTCACAATTGTCAGATAAATGGAAATAGAAGGTTGGTGCATGGCCCGAGGGTTTAGTGCTTGCAAATGGACCCTTTGAAAAGTGGGGCATTGATGCTATGGGTCCTCTGCCTAGGACAAAAAATGGTAAACTCTACATTCTAGTGGCTGTAGACTATATGACTAGGTGGGTGGAAGCTCAAAGTGTGGCAAGAGTGAATGAGAGGACAGCTAGCAAGTTTGTGTACACTCACATTTGTTGCAGATTTGGCACACCTTTGGAGATTGTTTCTGATAATGGTCCAGGGTTTAGGAAGGGCTTGCTCACAGAAGTTTGTGAAGAGCTTCACATTCTACATCGTCATAGCACACCATACTACCCACAGTCAAATGGTTTGGTGGAGAAGGCTAATGGTGTCATTGCAGGAATCATTAGAAAGATGGTGCAAAACAAGACAAAATTATGGGATGACTTCTTGGATGGTGCCTTGTGGGCATATCGAACCACATATAGGGAAGCCACGGAGTTCACACCATTTCACTTGGTCTATGGTCAAGAGGCTTTGCAGCCTATCGAGCTCAACATTCCAACAATGCGACTTCATGGCAAAGGAGCACAAGATGATCAAGAGGTATGGATGGATCGACTTCTTACGTTAGTGGAGCTTGAGTGGAAAAGAGAAGCAGCATACGAGTGCTACAAGAGGAAAGCCACACAAGCGAAAGAAACGCACGACAAGAAACTGAAGGACAAAGGCATCAAGGAAGGAGAGCTTGTGCTAAGGTATGACAATCGACTTGACAATCGTTTTGATGCCAAGTTTGAAACTAGATGGCAAGGGCCATACATAGTAAGCAAGGCTTTCAATTCTAGTTACTATCAGCTTATGGACTTGAATGGTAAAGAGCACTCCAAGAAGGTAAACGGGTATCGCTTGAAGCCCTATTTGAGTCGCCTTCTACCAAAGGATCTACCAAAGATCTGTCCAAAGGCCGCTGTCTCATGTAAGTATTGTTACATGAAGCATGAGTGTAACTCCAGCCAAAATTCTGATGGGCCAAACAATGAAGATCTCGTCAAGGACTCTGAAGCACTCTCTTTGGAAAAGATGCTCTATGATGGTACATGAATATACCATCATCCTGGGGGAAGGGCTAATGATAGCCGTTTTTCGGCTCTCCATAATTGCCGTACTAGATTACTCCACCCTACCAAATTCACCCAAACTCTATGGCTATCCCTACCATTTCACTGTACATAGGCGTGTGTGAGTTAGGGGGCTTTTCCCATATCTTCTTAAAAACCCTTAGCTAGCTAGTCACTGAGCTAGTTGAGCCAAAAAAATAAAAATAATAAAAAAACAAAAGTATATTATGGCCTCTTTGTGTGTAAATATTTCAATGTATATATGGCCTAAATATAGGTATTTTTTATAATTATTTTGGTATTTTATTTAAATATTTCTACTTAGGTGTGTGTTTTATTAAACCTATGTACACCTTCTTTCATCCTCTTACACCATAATTATATTTTTTGCCAATATGTACATACTCTAACCTCATATTTTTCCTTGATACAAATCACTCCCACATTTTCACCCTCACCCTCACCCTCGTGAAAACAAAAAATTGATTTCTACTCATTGGTTACTTTTATTATATTATTTACTTGCATACCTTTTCCTCTTTCACCCAAAATAATTCAAGGAGAGACCATATCATATGATTCCAATATCTTTCCATATCCATAACTCCTCCATATTTTTATTATTATTTTTACTCATTATTCTAACACCATGTGCTCATTGAGCTAAAGTCCATGAATAGTCCATACACTAGTCCCACCATGTATATATTTATTATTTCACCAATAATCCTCCTCCATGCATGGGTCAAGGGTAACTTGGATACTTTGTATTATAATATGACAAAGGAGGGGCTCACTCTTGGATGCATTGTACAAATTCAACAAAGGAGTGGGCCACTAAAAGACTTTTGCAGGCATAAAAAACAGGCTTTTTGGTGAGAATTTTGGCACCTATCTCCACTCCAAATTTGGAGCGGTGGTCAAAAGAGAAAATGTAGCCCACGCTCTGAATAATCACCTCAAATTTTTTCATGAGTTTTGGAGCTACCAGCGGTGAGCTATGATTTTTTGAGTGGACCCCAGTCTGCCCACTTTTCTCACAAGTAGCCCTTAGTCTTCTCTCACCCTTCCACACACCTACTCACTCTTACACATCCCTCCCTCTCCTTCCCTCACTCAAACCTGCAATTTCCATGGCTTCTCCCACCCTCTTCACCATTACCCTTCTCGCTCATCCCTATAGTTCTTTTATGAACCTCTACATACAAACACCCTCTCCATGTCTCTCTCTATTGCTTCTATGTTACAATTTCATTTACCTCTCCTGAAAATATCTAAAATTCAGCATCTTAACCATGATAACTTCTGCAAATTGAGGATTTTTCATCAACAAATCCTTTTTTCATCGTGGTGCTCAACCGTGGCGGCGGCGTAAAGAAGCGAAGAAGAAGAAGAAGAAGACCAGCGGTCATTTTTTCCACAATCTACACAAGGGTGAGTTCAAGCTTCTTCAAAGCTTCACCATCTCAATGATTCTCTTTTAATTCACCCCTCTTCCTTCATCAAATCAACTCACTCTACCCATTCTAAATGTAACATTAACTTTCTAGTGATTACTAACGACTAACATACTAACACAAAATAGCATTGACCTAACCATAAAAGACACCTCACCTCAAGACATGTACAAAGTAACTCTCTCTCTCTCTCTCTCTCTCTCTCTCTCTCTCTCTCTCTCCTTACTTACTTTCACCTTATCTACCATCAATAATCCTCTCTTTTGAGCCCACACCCATGACTCAAGCAGACAAAGAAGGCCCGCAATGTTTTGATATTCAAAAAAATCATAATCTTGATTTGTTAGCTTGTAAATTAGGATTTTCAATAATCTTTATGAGGGGTCTCCAACCTATAAATAGACCCCTCTCCTTCTTGTAAAACAACCTCCAACATATCACCTAGCACCCCAACACTCTATGCGTGAGGAGAGACTTAGGTGTAGCAACCACGTGTGAGCTTCACTCTTAGTGTGAGAGAAGCCTTCAAGCTACACATTGCAAGTGAGAGAGTGTGAGTTCCTCAAATCTCAAAACCACTATTGTATATGCTCATTCATCATCAATAAATTGAGGTTTGGTGCATCAAAGGCGTGATTCGACGTTCAAATCTTCGTCCTTCCATTTGTGCAATACGGTTTGGTGAATTCAAGGTGACTTGTGTATTTGAGTTTTTATCGGTTGATCTTGATTTTAGAAAGTGTTTTAGTGTGTTTTAATTGCCAATTTTGTGTCCATTGTAAGAGGGTATTGTGGTGAGAGGTCTCCCACACCCTAAGACAGTGTGTGTGTGTGTTTTGGCAATGTTTAGCAATCACTAAGCATTGAGTGAGTTTTGTACAAGTTCTACGATAGCATCATGACGAACCATATCCATTTGCAAGTCACAAATAAGGTATTACGCAAGATCCATTCCTCTCTCTCTTCCCTTTGCTCTAGCTCTCTCTGGTCCATTTTGTGTGTGTCTTGGTGTGAGGTTGCTTGTGTGTGTTGTGTGGTGCATCTTCTTGGTTGTGCCAAAATCTCTCTTGCGTCCTAGTTCGCATACCATAACTAGGTGGTGCCCCTATCTTGTTTGGGTTTGGCTGTGGGTTTGTTGTTTTGTTGTGCTTGTGGTTGCCCCAGCCCCAATTGAGCAGCACGGGAGCCTTGAGGGGTGTTTAGAGGTCGCCTCTCTTGTTGCCCGCCCCGGACCGCCTCACTAGTAAGAAATCCTCTATGCTCAATATTGAAACCCTATGGCCCCAAGGACATAGGATGTCCTCTATGCTAGTAAGAAAAACCCTCTACGCTCTATGTTGGCACCCTATGGAGATTTGAGGGCCACAAGGTACCCCTTATAATGCTACTAAGAAACCTTGTCTACATTGGCAACCTACAGCCCTCAGGCCATACGGTGCATCGAATGGCTCCTAGGCCACATGGTGCCCTCTATGCGAGAAAGGAAACCTCTGCACTCTACATTGACACTCTACGGCCCCAAGGCCATAGGGTGCCCCTTACGCCTAGTATGAAACCATTGAAACTCTATATTAGAATCTAAAGACCGTAGGCCACAAGGTGAGCTCTATGTTAGTAAGAAACCATCTAAACTCTATGTTGGTATCCTATGGCCCAAAGGCCATAGGATAGCCAAGGAACCCTTTAGGAGCATTCCCCACAAAGACCACCTTATGACCCCATGGTGATTTAGTGGCCTAGGTGCCCTTCTTAAGACTCTTTTATTTTTGTATCATATGGCCCCAGGAAATAAGCTATCCTCTATGCTATCAAAAGACCGTTTATGCTCTTTGTTGGAATCATATGGCCCCAAGGCCATAGGGTGCTCTCTATGCTAGCAAGAAACCCTCCATGATATATGTTTGCACCCTATGGCACCAAGGACACAGGGTGTCCTCCATGATAGTAAGAAACCCTCTATGCTCTAGGTGTACACCCCATTTGACTATGTTGACACCCTATGGCCCTAGGGCCATAGGGTTCTCCCTAGGGCCACAAGGTGCCCTTCAACTTAGGAAGAGACCCTTTATGCCCTAAATTGGTCATAGGGTGCCTTCTATGCTAGTAGGATACATTATATGGTCTACGTTTCCACTCTATAGTGTAGGACTAAAAGGTTTGCTCTATGAAGAAACCATGTATACTATATGTTGGTACTGTATGGCCCTAGGGATAGAAGGAAACCCTAGGGCTATAGGGCGTCCTCTATGCTACTATCATATGGTCCAAGGGCTAGATAGTGACCAAGGTATCATATGTGTGATAATTCTCTACTATATATACAAAAACCACTTTATTGGCACTATGGCGTCCCAAGGGCAACAAGGTGCTAATAAAAAGTCCTCTATGCTCTATGTTGGCACCCTATGGTCCCAAGGCCATAGGGAAGTCTTTATGCTAGTAAAATTCCCTCTATGCACTATGTTTACGTGTATACTTATAAAAAGCCATTTATGCACTATGTTGGTGTCTTATGACGCTAGATCCATAAGATGTCCTCTATGGTAAAAGAGAAAGTGTACATGGGATATGATGGCATCCTATGGTCCTAGGGCCATAGGGTGTCCTCTATGCTAGCAAAATGTGTAAGCTAAAAAATGCGATAAATATGCAACACGATATAAAAAATTGAATCATTATCATACATCATACATTTTTTGCTTTACCACACAGTTGAAGGGGTCTTTGCCTTCAAATGTCTTCACAACATTCAAACATTTAAATCAAAATTTCAAGTACTTTAATTCACAAATGCATTGATCTGTTGGTGGATGGAAGGTCCGGCTCACCATGCACTTTGATTTACAAATCCTGAGGGGCAAAAGTATTTGTGCTGGATTCTCCTTATGGCATTGCACATGTTTTGGAACTTGCATTGCCTTCTACTTCTAATTTACAAACTTAAACAATGGTTATACATTATACAATCATTTCTTTGCAATAAACCTTGATACAATGTTCCGATTGCTACATGACAAGCTAAAACATTCTACTAGTCCTAGCTTCTCTCTATTGAAAAAAAATCAAGATATAAATTCCAATTCTCTGCATCATCTAGAAGAGAAACAAAATCATAGTTTGGAACAAAATACTCGCACTTTATATCTTTGAATAAAATCTTGTTACAATCAAAGAACTAGATCTTCACATAATCCAAAGGACAACGTCTTCAATAACCATTTATACTCGATGTTTACTATCTAAGCAAATAATTGGAATTTACAACAAATGTTGAATATATGTTTAATCTAGTTAGTTGCAATACAAAGATAATTATTTCAAAGCAAATATGTTTAATCTAGTTAGTTGCAATACAAAGATAATTATTTCAAATGCTTATACCATCTATTCACAATAGAAAAACTTACACCCAACAAAAAATGATCATACATCAATTGTTCAAACTCTCATTTTGGAATTTTGAGGACTAAATAGAATATTAAACCTTAATCACAAGATAAGAAATATATGTCCCTAATGTATATGGACACAAGATATAAGGCCAACGAAAAATATTCTTGAAACACTTAAAGAGTCTTTAGGTGACCTAGAATAACCAACCTATGGTCTAAAGGCCATAGGGTGCCATGTGATGTTTTATAAGATGTGTCCATAAGAGCTAGGTGATTTGGATCCATGGGGTGATTTAAGTGACCCTGTGGAGATTCTATGTCACCACCCTATGGCCCTAAGGCCTTAGGGTATCCCAAATGCTCTTGGATAACTTATGTTTCCTTCTAGAATAGCCCAAATACTCATGTGCCCGTTTAGAGACTTTATGTAATCTCTCTATATACATAAGATTGTAGGATAGCTGTGTTGACACCCTATGGCCTTAAGGCTGTAGACTAGCCCAAATGCTTATGTGCCCTTTTAAAGACTCTACGTAATCACCCTATATCCGTAAGATTGTAGGGTAGCCAAATGCTTTTGGGGGATTCTATGTTGACACCCTATGGGCCTAAGGCTATAGAGTAACCCACATGCTTATGTGCCCTTTTAGAGACTCGGTGTAATCACCCTACATCTGTAAGGTTGTTGGGTATCCCATTTTCTTTTGGGGGATTCTATGGCCCTAGGGCCATAGGGTGTCATGTCTACAAAGAACTCTATGATCCTCAAGTCTACAAAGAACTCTATGGTCCTCAAGTCATAGTGTATTCTTCCCAAACCTCATATGATCAATTAACTTTAAAGTATTACATAATATATATCTTACGATTATATATAAATGTAGAATTCTATTTACCAAAACATGTCCATATAATATCATACACTTAAGTCTAATTCATTTATTGTGAAAAAACTCAAACTCACAAGTTCACATTTTTTCAAAGAAAATAAATTGAGAACAATAACGAGCCAAACATCAATGTTTTTAACATCATGGGCAGATTTGAGATGGGACAAATAAAATAAAATGACAACAATAATAATCTAAATATCAGTAATGTAATATCATGGGTGGTTAGCTTAACCTGTTTCCTGTAGAATTTCTAGAATGGCCTCAGCACTTGCATCCAATGGTTCTTCAATTTCTTCTTCCTTTGAATCCTTGGCATTGACTTTCTCTATGTTATCCACACCTGCCCACCTTCTAAGATCAAGGTCTTCTTCCACTATGGAATGGCAAAGAGATTCCAATTGCGTCATTTGATCACTACTACATGCAACTGATATCACCTTTCTCTGTTGTTGTAGTGCCTCTTTAGTCCCATAGCCTAATGAGAAGATGTCTATCACTTGATCATCTTCTTTGAGACAGATGCATTTGATTGCACGACGTACAAAAAAGGATTTGGCCGTGGTCACAGCATCATACTCGTCGTCATTGATGCAGAGAGTATGCATTGGCTCCAATAATGACTCTTTAACATTAGAGTAGTTGGCGTACTGCTCTCCTTGACTGAAAAATGCCCAAACCCCAAAAACTACTTCGTGAAGAGCACATGTTTGGATGGTCTCTGATCCAATTATGCACATGTTTGGATGGTCTCTAACCCAGAAATTCCTCGACTGTGGAGCGATGAAGAGGATGCAAGACTGGTGGGAGAGGAGCCACAAGCGCAAGGGGTGCCGAAGAAAATGAACCTGGCCATGCGAGAAAAGATCATGAAGTTCTGTATACTAAATTCAGCGCCGATGCAAAAATGGCTTGAAAGGTATGAAGAAGAGAAAGAGAGACGTAATCTAGAGCGACAGGATTTCAGGCGAAGTCAAACGACTAGAGGCTTACCCTTGCCAGACTATCTCGCTCCTCTACCTGAATTCCCTACAATGGCATGGTTGGACAAGACAGTGAGAGCAGCTCGACAGATCGGAGAACCCATATCTCTAGAAGAGGAAGAGCTGGCTATTGGATGTGACTGGAAGTATCATACATACATGGCACTGTGGTCGCATGGAAAGCATTTCAGAACACAACAAATTGACAGCAAAAGAAACAAGTTTGACAGTGGGGTAATGGTTAGTTTCATGCAAAAGAGCAGGGCCGGTGCTAGAGACACGAATGAGAGCACTAGCAACCTGGATTACTGTGGTCTGGTGTCAGATATCCTGAAAGTAAGCTTCAGGCGGTTTGAGATGTTTTTGTTGGATGTGAAGTGGTTCAAGGTGATTACTTCTGGTCGCAATGCAACGGTACACAGAGATGGAAACAAACTTGTGCAAATAGATTCTACAAAGACTTGGACAGATGCGAGCGACACATTTGCTCTCCCCGAACATTGCGAGCAAGTGGTCTTTGTACCGGACCCTCAAGAGCGACAATGGTGGTTTGTGGTTCAAGTTACTCCAAGAAATAAACAAGTATTTGAAGGGCAAGATCTCCTGGAGGAAAGTCAGTCAGACGACGTCCATACTACTGTGACATTAGATGAGATCGACGAAGGTATGGCAGAGGAAGCTGACAGATATATGAGGGATGACGCAGACGAGCCACAATTGACACTTGTAGATGAAGATGCAATGGATGAAGACAATCTTCCAGAACGAGTTGGGACAGAGTTATGTTTGCAATTAGAGATAGACGATGATACGGTGCAAGATCTTATCGATGATGCCTCACTCGTCGAGGCCTAGGCCTGTAAGTGTTTGTGTGAAGACTTTGATTTAAAATTAAGCTTAAAGTTAATTTAAACAACTGTGTTCTGACGCTTTATTTTACTTTCTTTGTGCAGGACTTTAGTATGGCAGACGAGATTCCAGATCTCGCTTCCATGAGTACAGATGCATTCATGGGCTTCGTTACACGGATGACGCTGTGAGCGGGATGGAAACACACACAACGCCTCTATAATGACCCGACACACACTCTTGGGATGATACACACACACATTATGGGTCACCACTCGGCTTACACAACCAGCCTGGCCGAGACAGGAAACACACAGACGGAGTGAGAAGAGAGAGATTTCCCACTTGCCCACTCAACACTCACACATACACACTCACACACACTCTCTCAATTCAGCTCAAAGGAGGAAAATTGTTGTTGTTTAGACTCAATGAATCTCAAACCAACACCAATGGGGCAAATAGTTTACACAGTATTGAGAAAATATACCAGATACAACCACAAAGATAAGCAGTGGCTTCACTCACCGGAGAAGATTACACAGAAAAATAGCAGAAAACATGTGAGGAATTTGGAAAAATGGACAGCGCCATTGCGTCCGGAACGCCCAAAAACCCCAGTCTACAATGTCAAAGTGCTCAAATCCGACCTCGGATGAGCAGTTTAGGGCCAAAAAATGCTCCAAAAACAGCAAAAACACACTTGTGACTGTTCCTCCTCTCTTCTCCACGTTTTTTCTGGTCTTCTCTCTGTTTTTTCAGTTCCCACACTTAGCTTTATTAGTTGGGCACCCGTGGCTTTTTAGATGACCTCAAACGGACCCCGAACAGGCCAAAAACTGACCTCGCAGTGCATAGTTGTCACCTTTTTGCATCATCCGCACACCTGGCACTCAGTTTTTCCAAATAATGCATCCCGCAACCACGTGAAGTGGCCCCAAAAAATGGTCCTCATGATGACCTTTCTGCATAAATATCACAAGAAAACGCCCACGTCGTATCCATACTTCTCCGCGTGCAAGTATTGACCCCGTTCGACCTCCTGATGCCACTCGATGCCATCTGACTCACCTGCTTACCTCATGTCGTCAGCCCGCGGATAGCTTCCTCCAGAAGTTTTACACGCTACCAACTCCTCCTTATTGTAGAAAAAATACACTGGTACTGATAATAGTGAAAATCATTGCACTATGTACACCCTGTCCTACCTGTACACACGTGGGCCCCACGTAACCACCTGGCTATGGAAATTGGGTAATCCTTTATTCGATGCACCATGCATGTGTATGTACATATGCACAATCCCTTGCTCAAAAAAACTCCTGACATAATTTGCCCATCCCCTAGCCTGCTAGATCATTCATGATCAGCAGCAGCAAAGAGAGATATGAGACTCTCCGCATCACAGGTCTCCTCATCCCTCACAGACATCACTTGCTCCACAGATAGCTCATCCTACTCCACCATCATCAATCTAGCATGATACAATTTAAGACGCAATCCATTTACCCTTGACTTATGTAGAATCCCATCCAGGTTAGCCAACTGATATGTACCATTTGGAAAACACTCCACTACCTTGAAAGGGCCTTCCCACTTAATCTGAAACTTCTTTTGGAAGGTGTTGTCCAGATTATCGTTGTAACGCAAAACTAAGTCATGCTTCTTGATACCCTAACTTTTGAACTTTTCATTTATCTTTGCCAAAGCCCTATCGTGCATCTGCCCATAATGCTCCAATGCGCTCATCCTATCCAACGGAACCTCCTGTAATTGTAAGAGCCTCTCTTCGAATGCATTACTAGATGGCCCAAGTAGCTTCTCTAGCATCTTTACTGCAAGAAACTCTACTTCCATAGGCAATAGTGCTTCCTTTCCATATACCAAATGAAATGGAGTAAACCCTGTACCTGTCTTCACCGAAATACGGTAAGCCCATAATGCACTAGGAAATTCCAAATCCCAATTCTTTCCTTGGTGCTCTGTCACTTTCGAAAGAATCTGTACCAACTCACCATTGAATCTTTCATTTCAGCCATTACACTGTGGGTAATAAGGAGTGGTATGTTGGTGCCTAATCTTCATCTTTGCGCATAAGAAGTCTAGCAGTTTAGCTCTAAATCCTGGCCCCTTATCTGAAAGTAGCTCTAATGGCACCCCAAACTTGCAACATATTTCATCATACACAAATTTTGCCACATCCTTTGCAGTGATCTGTTTTACTGCTATAGCCTTTGCCCATCTAGAGAGATAGTCCACTGCCGTCAAAATATAGCTTTTGCCCCTGCTTGTGATAGGTAACGGGCCTATTGCATCAATCCCCCACTTTTCAAACACATCAAACGCCATAATGGTTTTCTGTAGCTCTAGCTTCAACACTCTCTTCCCAAATGCTTGACACCTATTGCAAGACCTACACCAATGGTGAACATCCTTGTGCAAACTAGGCCATACATACCCCTCTTGCAAAATCTTATGCAAGGTGATATTTAGAGCAAAATGGCCACCACATGCGCCTTC
Organism: Adiantum capillus-veneris; assembly: GCF_014529385.1. Classification (NCBI taxonomy): domain Eukaryota; kingdom Viridiplantae; phylum Streptophyta; class Polypodiopsida; order Polypodiales; family Pteridaceae; genus Adiantum; species Adiantum capillus-veneris. The sequence continues at coordinate 78,050,119 of NC_140943.1, forward strand.
ATGATTCTCTTCCAACACTCTGTAAAGCTCCTCCCGCCAAGGTACACGTCTCAACACGAGATCAACCCCTTTCATGTATAAGACATCACCAATCAATTTGTACCTGTATGCTCTACGCACAAAGCCATACTTCTTAGACTTCTGAATCTCCTTTGGAATGCTTCCTGTTAGCAAAATCTCCTCTTCTTGAGCCAAACTTTCCCGGCCATGATAAAGAGGTAAAGTGGTCCTCAACACAAATAGCTCCCCAATCATGCCTTGAGCTGCTTCATGTGCCTCTCCATTTAGAGCACGTTCAATGTGTCTGATGATCCATGCTTCGAAATTTTTTAACAGGCCTTTAATTCTGAAGCACATTTCCTTCAATGAGGTGTTCTTGCTTCACCACTAACAAGGCATCACCTTTTATGCTCAACCTTCGAACCCCATGCTTCAAACAAATGTGTAATCCGGCTTCCAGAGTAGCATATTCAGCCTCATTGTTACTATGAGCATCCAATTTGAACCCTCTCTTGCATACTAGCTTCCCCTCTGGATCATAAAGTGCTATACCCCCTGAAGCTGCATCATGGCTCTTTTTGTATGAACCATCAAAGAACAACACATGTGCATTGTTGATCTGTGGCACTTCTTCAACTACCTTTCTCACCACCTCTTCCTTAACAATAAGGGGATTCTCCTTGTAGGTCAACAAATCAGCTAGGGTAGCCCTTGTACTATCTTCCACTAGAATAGAGAACTCAAACTCTTGCAGCTCAATTACCCATTTTTTCACCACATTTGACATGTTAGTACCATTAATTAACTGTGGAAAAAATGCATAACTCGTCAAGAAAACAAAAGGCCGTGGTAGCAAGTAATGACGAAGTCGTCGACAAGCAAATATTACATTGGCCATCACTAGCTCTACTTCCGAGAACTTTCTCTCCGCTACCAACTTTACTCGGCTTGCACAATATACTGGCCTCATACAATGGATGCCCTTCCCCTTTTGCAATAGCATGGCTCCAATGGCATCATCCCCTACTGATGGATTTACATAAAACACTTTCTCCCAATCAGGAGCCTGCATGGCTGACAACCCCCCTAACACCTCTTTCACCTCTTGAAACACTTCTTCACACTTGTCATCCCATTGCAATGGATCATGCTTTGCCACTTGCTGTAATGGATAAAGAAGCTGAGAAGACAATGGAATAAACCTTGCCATGTACTTCACTTTGTGTATAAAGGTTGCTAATTGCTTCGTACTCGTAGGTGATGGAAGAAGAATAATAGACTTAACCTTGTCTGGATCAGCCTCAATGCCATTTTCTGACACCATGTGGCCCAATAACTTCACCCTTGGCTGTGCTAGATGACATTTCTTTGGATTTAGTTATCCTCCACATTCATCATATCGAGCCAATACCATATGCAGCTTCTCATGATGTTCAACCCTACTGCTGTAGACACAGAAGTCATCCATGAAAGCTTTAACACAACTACCAATGAATGGTTCCAATACCCAATTTGCTCTCTCTTGATAGAAGGAAGGTCCATTTGACAACCCAAATGGAAATACTGTGTAGAAATAGCAGCCCCATGGCGTAATAAAAGTGGTCTTTGTGCGGTCTTTAAGAGCAATCTTCAATTGAAAATAGCCTGAAAAACCATCACACACACTATACCTCTCATAACCTGCCACTGAATCCAAGATCTAATCAATGAATGGAAGAGGATATGGGTTCTTCTTAGTGGTTGCATTTAAGGGTTTAAAATCTACACAAATTCTCCACTTCCCATCCTTCTTTGGACTAACTACAACTGGACTCACCCATTCTGTGGTCTCCACAGGGACTATGAACCCTGCCTTCAATAACTTGTCCACCTCTTCTCGCAAGGCTTCCATTTGCTCTTGACCCATCCTTCTTAGTCTCTGTCGCACTGGCTTAGCACCTTCTTTCAACTCTATATGCATCTCTTCGCCCTTGAACCCTCTGATCTCTTCATATGAAGTAATGAACAAATCAGGAAAACTAGCCAGCATGTGCAAATAAATATCCTTCTCCATAGCTGAGAGGTCTCCACTAATCATTTGTGTCATCAATTCCTGCTTCTTTGACAACTCAACCTTGGTTTGCATCAGCCCTTCAATCACTTCATAAGGCCCTTCACTTTCATCTTCAACCTCATTCGCAAATGCAACTAAACCAAACTCCTGGATTTCTTTGTCCATCAAAAGAAATGCAACATCAGCATCCTCATCACTGCTGGTAGTGCTATCACTGTCCTCATCTGTCACCATGGAAGAGTCTTCATCACTAGACTCATCCTCATCTTCATAAATCTCCTCTAATCGTTTCCTTGTGTCCATATTATGAAGCTTCTTGCTACCTTTCTTTCCATAGAGGCTAATCGTACCATGTCGCCAATCTTGAACAGCTCCCACTGCACGTAACCATGGTCTACCCAGTATAATAGGATATGCTCCCAACCCTGCTGGCATCACATGAAAATCAACCACTGCCTTTGCATCATATGCTTCCACTTCTAAGCTCTTTACAACACCCAAACATTTTACTTTCTGATGGTTTGCCAATCTGATCCGGAAGCCTGACACCCCTGTCACTGTAAGACCCATCTTCTCCACGCATGAGTGTGTTATGACGCATATTTGGGCTCCACCATCCACATAACCTTGTCCCAGATTTTTTCTTTTGTGCCACACATCTACTATTGGGCAAATGTCGGGTAGCTCATCCATTGCCAATACCTTCACTGAACCTTTCTCTGGCTCTTTCTCCATTGGGTTAACCATCCTCTTCCATTGTCTCTTTAGCTTAGGCCCCATCTCTATAAGCTGCCCAAAAGTAACATCTGCCTTCCTGCTTGTCAGATCCTCTTTCAAGTCATAGCTTAATTGCCCATCCCCTAGTGGAAAATCTGAAACATGAAACTTTCGACGAGCTCTCCTTTTCCTCTTGGCCTTGACATCCTCACCTTCATGACTCTTTCCCTTCTTCTTACTAGGTACTGGGGCATTTCTTCCTTCCTTATCCTCTGTGGTCCTCTTCCCAATAGGCATCACTAATGTATCCTCTAGCTTTGATGCCTTCTCCAAGGTGACTACACTTAGCACTTTTGTCTTTCCCTTTTCCTCCTGGGTCAGTCCACTGGTTCCTTCGTCTCCCTTAATTTCGATGCCATAATCATTTGACCTAGTTAGCACCTGTCTTGGCAATGGATACATGTCTCCCCCCATCCTTGGTGGCTTATCACATTGCGGGCTGATGTGACCCAACTCTCCACAATTGTAACATGTGGGCGTCTGCCTCCAAAACCTACCATTGCTTTGTCCAACACCATTCCTAGGCCTTTCTTCACCTCCTGGCTGATTTGCAAACCTCCCTCGACCTCGATTATTTCCCACTTGACCTAGCATGTTTAGGCTGAGATTCTTCATCAAATCTACCACTTGCCTCATGTCTTGCCTTAGCCCATCATCTTGCACCGATGTAGTGACCACTGCTGGCATAACCTAAGTAGTAACAGGAACCACTGGTTCATGATGAACCCCTGACATGCGACCTTGTAAAGAGTCCATAAGCTGAAATTCAGACATCATGGGCAAAGACTCCACCCCTAACTGGCTCATTTTCCTCAGCTTCCACTCTTTGTTCCTTGCTACCTCTAGTGCATCTTCATATGTCCTAGGTTTCTTTAGCTCCACTCTCCAACTTATATTCTCCCAAAAACCAGCCAAGAACCTTTCCTTCTTCATCATGTCAGGTGAGGGTACCTGTGGTGCTAAGGCCTTGCACATCCTCTCCCATGCCAATGAGAACTGACGTATGTACGCATCTACTGGCTTACCTTCCTTTTGCACCAAAGTCTGTACTTCTTGCCACACTTTGTTAGGATCTTCTATCTTCACAAACTCCACTTCCAACCCATGCCGTAGATTGTCCCAAGTCAACCTTACGGGTGGATCAGCCATACGCAACTCCTCTTCAAATGCCTTGGACCAAACTCGTGCATCACTCTTCAAATAGATTTGGAGAAGACGTAACATCTGCGCAGGGTCATGAATCTGGTTGCTAATGCAGGCAACCTCCATCTTTTCCAAAAAGTCTTCCACATCTTCATCACTTCTTCCATGAAACTCCGGATAAGAGAAGGCCATGGCTACCCAAATGATGATGCTTTGAGAACCCCTTTGAACACACGTGCAAGAACCCAAAACTTCTGACTGACTCAATTCCCACAAACTTCAATGGAGCTCAACTTTAGATAAGGACAAACACATGCACATCAAATGAGTTTTCATAGTTAATCATCGGAATTATAACAGGCAAAGGACATTCCAGGATCCCTCTTAATCTTCTCGGCCCGAACATAAAGACTATGCGCTGCTGGAAAAAAATCTTCCTAGACACATGAACATTTATCTGGATTCTCTGAGTTAAATGAAAAGGAGTGAATTGAGGGCCATTTCGATCATCCATTAAAGCCAACCATGAAGCTCCCAAGAAGGCACACCTGACTTAACCTCTGATTTTGCCAAAATTTCAGCAGCATAACAACATAAATGGCTCAAAAGACCAAGAAACCAGCCATCATAACTTGGAAAAATTTTGACAGAGTTTCCCCAGAAGTAGAGCAGTAGGAACCCAAAATATAGGCTGTATGTATATGCATAAATTGTCAACAATAGAACCCGAGCATCAAATAGGACTCACTAGTGCATAGCCTATGGCGAGGTCACGAAAATGGTGCTCCAGCTACCTGTATCACCGAAAGGATCTCCACATTTGAGAATCCCCCAGCTCAATAAAAACCTCACGCTATTGACCCTCACACGAAGGCTAATGCAAATCGCGTATAGTCAAGTCTCAGAAATCACTATCTTCCAGACCAAGTCTCAGAAATGGCTGGGACTGCCAAATACAACCAAGTATGGCTCCACAAATACGTACAATGGTAGTTTCCACAAGTAACGTACAATCCAGCAGACAATGCGCTCAAATAGGCGCCAAGTGATGCATACCCACAACAACTGCAAGTGACATCACTGCTAGTATATCACTGTACTCCAGCTACCTATACGTGTGTGAATCACCTATACCTATACCTATACCTGTCCCTGTAACCTGTAACCTGTAATCCCGAATCTCGAAGCTTGAAGCTCGAAGCAGAAGGTACTCGAAGAAGATCCTCCGTGGGGGCACCAAAAGAATGTGAGCGGGATGGAAACACACACAACGCCTCTATAATGACCCGACACACACTCTTGGGATGATACACACACACATTATGGGTCACCACTCGGCTTACACAACCAGCCTGGCCGAGACAGGAAACACACAGACGGAGTGAGAAGAGAGAGATTTCCCACTTGCCCACTCAACACTCACACATACACACTCACACACACTCTCTCAATTCAGCTCAAAGGAGGAAAATTGATGTTGTTTAGACTCAATGAATCTCAACCCAACACCAATGGGGCAAATAGTTTACACAGTATTGAGGAAATATACCAGATACAACCACAAAGTTAAGCAGAGGCTTCACTCACCGGAGAAGATTACACAGAAAAATAGCAGAAAACATGTGAGAAATTTGGAAAAATGGACAGCGCCATTGCGTCCGGAACGCCCAAAAACCCCAGTCTACAATGTCAAAGTGCTCAAATCCGACCTCGGATGAGCAGTTTAGGTCCAAAAAATGCTCCAAAAACAGCAAAAACACACTTGCGACTGTTCCTCCTCTCTTCTCCACGTTTTTTCTGGTCTTCTCTCTGTTTTTTCAGTTCCCACACTTAGCTTTATTAGTTGGGCACCCGTGGCCTTTTAGATGACCTCAAACGGACCCCGAACAGGCCAAAAACTGACCTCGCAGTGCATAGTTGTCACCTTTTTGCATCATCCGCACACCTGGCACTCAGTTTTTCCAAATAATGCATCCCGCAACCACGTGAAGTGGCCCCAAAAAATGGTCCTCATGATGACCTTTCTGCATAAGTATCACAAGAAAACGCCCACGTCGTGTCCATACTTCTCCGCGTGCAAGTATTGACCCCGTTCGACCTCCTGACGCCACTCGATGCCATCTGACGCACCTGCTTACCTCATGTCGTCGGCCCGCGGATAGCTTCCTCGAGAAGTTTTACACGCTACCAACTCCTCCTTATTGTAGAAAAAACACATTGGTACTGATAATAGTGAAAATCGTTACACTATGTACACCCTGTCCTACCTGTACACACGTGGGCCCCACGTAACCACTTGGCTATGGAAATTGGGTAATCCTCTATTCGATGCACCATGCATGTGTATGTACATATGCGCAATCCCTTGCTCAAAAAAACTCCTGACAATGCCTGCTCAGATGGCAGAGGCTTCTCAGTACTGGGTAGCCAGATACACGGGTACTACGCCTCCGGGCTTCACACCCGAGGGACCGACGCCTAGGGGGGGGACGCCTACAGGGTTTAGGACGCCTATGGGTACGACGCCTATCAGTACGACACCTTCTTCTCCCATCACGGTTGCTTCGACACCTAGGGATGGGGCAGAGGCGGGTACGTCCTCATCTCCGCAGCACAGGCGCACTCGCCGATCTCGGCAATCGTCAGGTGGAGGTGGTGGTTGCTGTGGAGGAGGGTCCACAAATGCTTATCACGACCCCTGTCTTACCCAGGCACACCTCTTGACACACCTCTTGGCACACCTCGGACACCTTGGGGGGCACACGATCCTAGTGCCTCCAAGCTCTATACTGTACAGGGAGATTGTTCTGTTGACATGCATAGAGTCGGGACTGAGATGCGACAGGGGATTTGCCAGCTCGTGGAGCTGCAGTTTTCGACCAGCATTCTGACGTCTTGGGATCAGCAAGAAAAGGAAAAAGTCACTTACATAGTGGAGACCATCCTGAGAGAGTACCAGCCTGCTCCGGGTTCTTCCGTTGTTTCGGCGTGGTGGATCAAGGATGTTGCACGGGATACCATCAAACATCGACGAGATGCAGCTCAGAAGGCTTTCAGGACCGGCTCGCCGAAGCCTTCGGGCATCCCACACGAGACGTGGCTGCACATCAAGGAGGATGAGCGGACAGTGGCCACGCGGTTCAGACAGCAGCGTGAGGCCGCGCAGGTACGACAGATGACTAGGGGACATCTCATCTTGGCAATGGAGGCTTCGACACCTTTCGCTATGAGTTTGTGAGTTTCTAATCCAATCTTAACTATGGCGTTTTTTAAAACGCGATGAATCATGTATTCTTATTACTTTGATTTTTGTATAAACGCAGAATCTTGCGATGCATCGAGCTCCATCACGCGAGGAGAAGTCAGATGGATATCGCAGAGGTATCTATGAAGTATTGAATGATCTTGAAGCTTCAGGAGAGCCTGTAGACTGGGAGGCCTTACAGTTTCGCTGATCGCTTGAGGTGAGACGTTAATATGTGTGAGTTGATTTAATTAAGTCAGTATATGTGAAGTAATATCAATACTAATTTTGTGAGTTGTCCTATGTGCAGGTTGCGATGCCTAGTCATTAGTGGACCAGATTTCATCTATATGCTTTGTGAGACACAGACACGCTTCTGTGTCTCTTTTTTGTACAAAGAGTTAGTGTTCAGACAGTTATTGTTTCCCTTATGGTTATGATTATTGTCATTGTCATTGTATAGACAGTTATTGTTTCTCTTTCTGGTTATGCTTATGGTTATTGTTAATTTTGTTTATGGTTATGGTTATCTGCATTATGGTTTTGATCAAAGTGGTTATAGCCGGTTATGGTTTTAAGTTATGGTTATGCTTTTAAGTTATGGTTATGGTTCGTTATGGTTATGCTTTTAAGTTATGGTTATGGTTCGTTATGGTTATGCTTTTAAGTTATGGCTATGCTTTTCAGTTGGTACGGTTGTCTTTCATTGGCCTTAAATCTCATGTGAGATACTACATGGATAGCATGTAGGAGGCGTATACATGATATGGTTTTTTTTTTAAGTTTATGTAAAAACAAAGGGAACTCTGCCGAAATTTCTGCGCGCGGGAGCATGGTTGATATTTTGGTGCTGCTCGCTTTCTTGGGCAGAGGGCAGGAAGTCTGGTTGTGGCTGTGTCCATCTTTTAACTGGGCACAGGCCAGGCTACCTGCCCTCTGCCCAAGAAAAACAAAATTCTGCTATGGTCGTCGCTATGCGCGTCACTATCCGCGTCGCAAATAGCGACTAGTTTCACAGAGACGCGTATAGCGACGGGCTGCGTCGATATATGCGTCGATAACACCTTTTTTGTTGTAGTGATTACTATGAACCAAGAAGACTTGTATACACTGCTCATTCCTATTGCTAGGCAAAATATCCACATCTTTGTAAGCACTAAGTTACAGTTTCAAAGAACCATTCGCAGTCTATTTGGAGCACAACGACTTGCTATTATAAATGCATCAGTGAACCCTTTCATCCTACCTTTGATTAGATATGATCAAAGCCTTGATGTTTTTATCTTTGTCTTGTTTTGAGGGTTTCACGTGTGCATATGTGTGTGTCTGTGTGTAAGATCCCAATGGCTACACACAATGTATTTGCTACAAACACTAAGCTCGCTTAAGTGAAAAGCTTCACAGTCTCCCCACAAACCCTCACAGCTAGAGGCCCGGCGCCTTCTTGGCAAGACCGCCAACTCTTTGACACCGGAATTGTGAAAACATGAGCTATGACATCAGTCTCCAGTAAAACACAATTCCTGATGCAGATAGATGCTAATGACTGTGTCAAGGACAAAATAACTGGGATATATCCTTCAAACAAAAACTCAGAAATGTCTCAGACATCGAGAAAAACAAGGAAGGGTAAATCTTAAGATAAGAAACCACTCATGACGAGAGTTGAGTGGAAAAAGAAATATCAAGAGTTGAAAAAAGATCTAAAGGAGATATACACAACTGAAATGGAAACCACGGAATAGGATGGTAAGGATGTAATGCATGTTCCATCCCATTACAAAAAGTATACTCTCCAAGATAGCAAAATCATAATTGAGCAGCCTGTTAGGGAACTACGGAAACAAGGAGAATCTTACGAATGACCTGAAAATGCCAGAAGGGTAGACTTGCCTGAACTAGGAGAGGAACCTAGACCCGCTTACATTGCGAACGACCTAACAGACGAAGAAGAAAAGCTTTTGTTGAGCTTGTTAAAGGAATACAGAGATATCTTTGCTTGGTCTTACAAGGATTTCAAGGGTGTTGATCCAGAAATATGTCAACATACCATACCCATGAGAGATGATGCGAAACCAAGTAGACAGTGACCATACACCTATAACGAAACATTTTCCAGGAAGATCAACGAAGAGATTGAAAAACTAAAGGAAGCTAAATTCATTTACAAAATTGAACACACAGATTGGGTGTCTCCAATTGTGATAGTACCCAAAAAGAATGGGAAATTATGAGTGTGTATTAGTCTCAAAAGGGTGAATGCAGCCACCATCAGAGACAACTTTCCTCTTCCGATAACTGAGCATGTTTTAGAACGAGTTGCAGGAAAAGAAGCTTACAGCTTCTTAGACGGCTTTTTGGGATACAATCAACTTTTGGTTGACCCAAAAGATCAGCATAAAATTGCTTTTGCAACAGAATGGGGTATATTTGTCTATCGGGTTATGCCGTTTGGGTTAACTAATGCTCCAGCCATGTTTCAAAGTTTGATGAGCCATGCTTTCAAAGAGTATCTTTGGAAATTCTTAGAAGTATATATGGATGATCTATATGTACATTCATCAATCCGGGCTGATTATTTTGAATACCTCAAAAAGGTATTCAAAAAATGTGGACTTTATAGGGTTTGCTTAAATCCTGAAAAGTGCACATTCATGAGAAGACAAGGAAAAAGTCTTGGACATATAGTGTCTAAAAATGGCATAGCTACTAATATTGAGAAGATTCATGTCATTGCTGATTTGCCTAGACCGACGTTCATCTACATGTATGCTATAATTGCAAAACCCACGTATAGCTTGATTACGTACTTTGAGTGGACCGAGGCATGTGAAGAATCCTTCATGAAGCTTAAGCAATCTCTCACCTGAGCTCCAATATTGAAAGCACTAGATTGGGATAAGGTATTCCACGTACATGTAGATGCTTCAAATTTTGCTATCGGTTGTATAGTAGCTCTCAACCACGAGATGGGAGCCGACAATTGAACATGGCAGACAATAATTACACCACCATCAAAAGAGAAGGACTAGGAATGATCTATGTCGTTAAAAAGTATAGACATTACCTATTAGTCAGCAAGTTTGTGTTCTTTGTGGACCACCAAGCTTTGTTGTATTTAGTCAACAAGCCATGCAGCACAAGGAGAATAGTGAGATGGTTCATCATTCTTCTCGAAATTGATTTCACTGTGACTGTAAAAAAAGGCACTACACATCAACGAGCAGATCATTTGTCAAGGATTGTTTCAGGGGAATCACCTAAAGGGTTAGACGATGATCTACCAGATGCCTATTTATTCTCCATAGAAATGATACCTAGATGTTCGGAAAACATTGTGTCATTAATGACGATAGCTCAAGTGGATTCACAAATACCACTACCTATCACAATCCGATTAATCGACAACAATCGGCTATGTATGAATTACTAGTTGGAAGGCTATACAGAAGAAATCAAGATGGCATATTGCTCTTATGCATTAACCCTGAAGAAAAAGAACAATACCTAAGTCAAGCACATGTTACCATAGTAGGACTTCACTTTGCGGAAGACCAAACTATGCAACAAGTCTTGAGACTCGGAGTATTTTGGCCGACTATATGAGGAGGGATGTTCAATCTTTTGTAAAGGATTGCCCTCAATGTAAAAAACAAACACCCATTCCTCATGTAACATTGTTTCAAATGTCACCTGTTCCTAAGTGGAGTAATTATCTGGTTACTTACTTATAGAGCCAAACATTTCATGAGGATATGAGTAAACGCCAACAAAGAGCAATTGAAACTGAAGCAAGAGATTATGCTCTTATTGGGAACCAATTGTATCCGAGAGGTAAAGATCAAAATTTATGTCTTTGTGCAAATTAAAACGAGTATATTTCGATTATAGAACAAGCACATGCTAGATTAGCTGGAGGTCACTTTTCTATTGAGACCACTGCAAGAGCAATCTTGATGGCAGGCATACGATGGGCAACACTTTTTGCAGACGCCAAAGAATATTTTCAAAGATGTGATGCTTGTCAATGAGCAAAAATGCCAACACGAGTAGATAGCATGCCCTTAAGACCAATGATGGGGGCTAGAGCCTTAGCAAAATGGGGTATAGATTTTGTTGGACCGATACAGCCACCTGCTTCTAAAACCCAATCTCAATATATCATTGTAGCTACAAACTATTTGACCAAGTGGGTTGAAGCTAAAGCAACTCAAAAGAATGATGCCAGAACCACTCTTGCATTCTTATTTGAGTATGTATTTACGAGATATGGACTGCCAATAGAGATTGTCAGTGATCCGGGAACTCATTTCCTCAATGAGGTAATAGAGTATTTGCTTAATGAGTTTATGGTCATCCATAACAAATCATCTCCCTATCACCCACAAGAAAACGGACAAGCTCAGCATACGAATAAAATTCTTAGCTCGATGTTGACTAAAGTGGTTAGTTCAGAAAGGACATGAATCTCCATGCTGCTCTATGGGATTATCGAGTTTCATTCAAAACATCTCTAAATGCTACACCCTTTAACCTTGTTTATGGTCTTGATGCCATACTGCCAATAGAATTTCTATTGTCTGCATTAAGGGTTGGACATGAATTGTCAGAAAGACTTGAAGATTTAAAAAATCTAGACGAGCAAAGGCTACCTGTTGTAGCTCCTATCTATGCACAAAAGCGGAAACAAAAATAGTTTTTTGATTCCCACTTAATCACAAAAATCTTCAAGAAAGGGAACTTAGTTCTAATCTATTCTCTTAAGCAACAAAGTTTAATAAAAAGGGAAACATACCATTTATCATTGAAGATGTATCTCCAAGTGGAGTAGTAAAATTGTCCACCCTAGATGGTGAATCAATGGCTAATTGGATTAGTGGATGTCGTTTAAAGAAATACAATTTACCACTGACCAATGAATTGCTAGAGAGAATGCATGCAACCAAACAAAGGAAGATCAAATGACAGCAGGTTATTGATGAAGCCCAAGAGGAAGCTAGGCTTTGGGTACTCAAGCAAAAAGCTGGTCTCAAGAATCAACAGATATCGATTCCCATCAACACTTTGGAAATAGATGATCAACAATGGAAATTACCTAAAGATGCAGTTTCAACAGATGATGACTGGTTAGATGGAATGGACCTACGCATCAAAGTACATTTCAACAGTCATAGCACAAATGCTTTGGTCAACACAAGAGCTAGAGTGAATGCAATCAGTTATTCCACATACAAGAAGGAAACAAGTCAAGCATTGACGGCAGGAATAGTGACAATCAAAGGATGTAACAAGAACCCAACTCCAACATTGGGAGTAGTCAACTTGAACGAGATAGTACATGGATTTTCATGTCCTCATCAGTTTGTATGTGTGCCAGATGAACACATGAATGAGACGATGGTTCTTGGAATTCCCTGGATGCGAACATACAAAGCAGTACCAGATTGGGATACAAATCAACTAAAGCTATCACCCAAAGGAGGGCAACTCATTGTTCCAATTGCACCAAGCAAGGAGGAATGGAAAAGAAGCAATCAGTAGACCAATCCACAAAGTCAATCTTCTCCATCCCCTTGACAATCAAATGCTACATGTAGAATGCAAGGAGTTAGGAAAATTTGGGTACCAAAAGCACAACTTAAGGATAAGCCGATTCAAATCTGAGTGCCTAAAACTTCACCAGCAAAATAAGAGAAGGTTCCAAGGGTTAAAAAATAGAAACGGGCATCTCCAAGCAAAGAACCTAACATGAAAAGGGTTTGGAAGAAGAAGGAGCACTTATCTTCTCCACAACCGGCGAAACCATTCAAGCAATGGCTAGTTAAGTCTCAAAAGACTCCACCACACCATGCAGCACCAAGCCGATCGAGCTACCAACAGAGAGAAAAAGCTCGACAACGATCGAAAGCGCTACCAAAAGCTCAAGCAATCAGAGTGCTAAAGCACCCTAATGGTACAATCAAACAAAGAGCACAAAAGCCACAAGATTTTCTCTTTGGAAGACATCAGGAGCAAACCTCAACATCGGAAACCCTTGAGTTAATTAGTCAAGACCAGCTCTTGCACAACATATTGGTTTGAATTGCATTGATCTTCATATGATGGTAGATCCAACCAGGGCTATGCATAGACACTATTGTTCAACCCATGCACACAGTCGTCCCGAAGTACGCCATCTAGGAGGGGTAGAAGGGCACTAAGTACTGAGTAATTAAAGGCAATGTTTGAAGAGGGAGCAAAAAGTTCTATGTTAACGTGTGATTTTTTGCAAAATTTTCTAATAATGCCCTTATGATTCATCATTAAGGGAAAATTCACTCTAATAATATCTTCTTGATGAGTGTAAATAGTGTATATACTATCAAAAAATCATTAAAAATAGTCCTTTTTTGAGTATTTTTCATCATTTTTGCTGATAATGAAGCTTAAAAATGGAGAAATCCAACAAAAAACAATAAAGCTGTGTTTTTCAAGGGATTTTCTTAATTATTGGATTTTTACTTTACTTTTTTAGAGCATTTGGCTTTTTTCTTTGATTTTTTCAAATAAACAAGTCAAAACTAATAATAAATAGCAAGGAATCTCAGATGGAAAAATGGAAGACACAATGGTGATTATAAAGACAAGGCGGACAAGCACAAAATTTTTCAATGAAATCAGAAGATGGAAGCGGGAAGCCTAAATTAGACGGCCAGGCCTACTTTGCAAAATTCTTGCAGAATGAGCTACAGGAATCCGATCAGGGAAATTTTTGAGTCTAACATAGATTTCACGGCCTAGTAGGACTAACGAGGGAATCTGGGGAAATTTGGTTCGGGAAGTCCGGGTATAGATATCCGAAGTAGGCTAAAACCACCTCATTTCCACTTGGAGCCTTTGCAGAGAGAGATTTCGACCTCTTTCGCGCGACTTTTTCGGAGCCCACAGTTGACCATTTTCAGTGCCGTCTCACACGAGACATGAGGGATAAGTTCTTTACTCTACAATTATCCATTCTGTATGGCCGATAGCTAGTCTAAAGCCCTAGAAAAAACCCTAGAAATCGAGCAGTGCACGAAGACCTACGACCTAAACCTGAGCATAGCGGCCTACCAGCTTGACCAAATCGGATGGGATTTGAACCATAGCATGCCCCAGCATAATAGAACCTTTCTATATCATCAGATAACCATTCGGCTAGGGTCAAGGGGGTCCCCAGTAGAAAAGTTAGGTTTTTGGCAAATGCCAAAATTCTGACCTCACTCCAGAGATGGCTTGCTAATGAGGTCCATATACAATGTATATGATTGGTTTGGTGAAATCCATCAAGAAAAGCCCTCGAAAAGCAAAAAAGGTTCGAAGGTACAAAGCGTCAAATTCGACATATGAGGTCAAACTGACTCCAAATGAGCCAGAATTGGAAAGGTTGCTTCATGACTATGTTACGGACAAGTCCAAAGCCTCAAACTTGACCGACCAACCCAACAGACAGAGTAGTCACAAAAGAAGGTGATTTCAGAGTTGACACAGCACAAAGTGATGCAGGCATGACCAAACTTGACCAAATTCAATTTAGGACTTGTATTAGGTGTATGAAACATGTCTAGGTCAGAATTTGTAGGTTTTGCAAAGTTTTTGTCACTGTTGTAAATAATCGCGATTATTTACTTTTGCATCAATTTTGCTTGGAAATTGTCAAATCACCTCACCTATCATGTATATACAGCTATTACATGCCAAAAATCAAGTATGAGCCAAAATGACCACCCATTACTTGTAAAATTTCCAAAAAAACGCAAAGAAGTCTTTGCAAGCCTAAATTTGGGTTATGGACCACATTGCTTGATCCATATCACTTCATATCTCATATCCAAGGTCCATACAATCCTAGAACTAATTTGTACCAAACAATGTCAATTTTGGAAGAAAAGTTAATAATTACGATTATTTACTTTCTGGTCAAAATTGGGGAATTTGGATATTTGTCATCATACATCCAAAGTACATGATGTGTTAAGCCCACTAGCCAATTTTGAATCAATTGGAGTTTGAAATCTCAAATTTCCTTTACATCTACTGTGTCAGAGACCTAAAGACAAAATCTGGTATCATTTTCATCCTGTGCATCCAAATGAGCCCATAATTTACTCAGAGCATGTATTTGGTATATACTTCAAGCCTATAAAGCCAAGTTTGCAAAAAGTTGGAAGTTTTCCTCAGCTGTAAATAATCGCGATTATTTACTTTGGTTGCAACTTTTTGTTTTGACCATACAGTTTTGTTCCTTGCATGATTTTATGCATCTTTGCTTGTTCAAAATTTGATTTGAAGCAATTTGGACCAAATTGTCAGCATTTCAGTCTAAAAGGACATTTCAGAGAAAATTCTGTCAAATCTGCTAGCTTTGCACTCTATTCATTGAACAAGAGCTATGCAAGCAGCGGAGAGGGCCAAGAAGAAGCTAAACCAAAAAGAGAAACTACAAGAACTACTTGCATATCAACTGGACCCCGAGTCAGTCAAAGCGGCAAAGGCATCCTACCTTTCTAGAGAACAGTTGGAAGAGAACCACAGTACGGTCTTCACTGGCAGGTTCAAGAGTGAAGAGGGGCATCAGGTGGATTTGCAACTCCTGCCCAAAGAAGTCTATGATGTAGCTGCCAAGCCAGAGACAAAAGAGGCTAATCGTAGGTTGGGGCTCAGGCATTTCTACGAACAAGAGCCTTGCGGAGTGGACTTTGAGAAAGCTTACGAGCTTCTATCCACCATCAAAGAGGAAGGAGCCGTACAGATATCCGACACCCAAGGGAACAAGGTCGAGGTAGTGATCACAAAAGAGATAGTGGCAGAGGCACGTAGACTATCCACTGAAGGAATGACCATGCGGGCAAGAGACAGGAAAACCACAGGCACATTTACCAAAGAGACAACCATGGCTACATTCGTCAATCTTATCAACAAACAGGTGGAAGAGCCAGCGCGTTTGTACCATCAACACTTCCATTTTCTGGCAAAAAGACCACCAAGGTACACAACACCAAATCACGCAGTGGCCACCACCTTCACTCAGGTTCTCAAGTCGACCACAAGGCAACCAGTGGACCACACGCAATATGTCTTGACAACCTTGAAGGGCACCAAGAAGGAAGGAAAAATCACATACTTGGGTGTGCCTGAGGTGTTGACTAGAATAGAATATCATGCCATCGGCATGTCCGACAACCTACCACCTGCCCCTGATCAGAATACATGGATCTTGGCAGCACAACCCTCTCCACAAGCTACAAGGTCAGGTAAAAGATCACATAAATCTGATGATGAGCTTGCGAACAGCTGGCCGAAACGGCACAGCAGCGAGAGCTCTGACAACAAAGAAAAGAGAGCTCGAAGAGAAGATATGAAAAGGAAAGTTGTGGCTGCACACCAAGAGGAGCTAGCTCAAAAACAAGTGTGCTTTGAAAGAGAAAAATAGGTGTACCAACGCAGCAGGCAAGCACATGGCAAGTACCGTGGGTACCTGCAGGACTTTAAGGCCCTCAAAAAAAGCATCATTCCAGAAAAGAGGCGGATGATCCTACAGAGCAATTACAAAGAATGTACCAAGAGACTGAAGCGTTAAAGTTGACGGAAGCAGAAGAAGCTGTAAAGAAATCCCAAGAAGCAGAAGACCAAAGGCAAGCCAAGGAGACGGCTAGCCAAGAGCAAAGTCATGGATCTCCCCGACCCACCGCACCGCCTCCAGAACAACAAGACCATCCCATGCCTAGTCCACCACCATGACCTGCAGGCACAAAAACCAACGAAGAAGCAGAGCCTGAGAAAATGAAAGATTTTGAGTACACCCAACAAATAGAATCTGCACAAGAGGCTGACCACCCCGACGGACAAAAAGAAAAAGAAGCCGAGCCAAAAAAAGAGAAGGCAGCTGAAGAGACTCAAAAGCGAGACGAGGAACAAACAAGTAGATCTAGAAAAGAGACTGATAAAGAAGAAGATGCGAGAAAAGAGTCTACCACTGCAAATTAGACAGAGCCTGAGCCAGAGAAAGAAGAAAGGCTGGCACCTGAAGAGACAACAAGGGTTGAGACAACACCCTCCACTTCTACTCAGCCAGAATCTGCTAAGGCATCAAAGCCTCAGGATGGCCAAGAAGAAGACTGACCATTTACCTCCACACAAGAACCACCAGCAGCTACGACACAGTAAGAAGCAACAGATGAGGCTACATGGACATCTCAGCTGGCAAGCCAGGAGGAGTGGCAGTCAAATGATGAAGTAATAATAGAGGTGAATGAATATGCACGTCAGATGCAGGATATGACGGAGAGACTATGTTCAGCAGCTTTAAACCACATCACAAAAGCCAAGAAACTAGAAATGGTGATCGACCCTCTTCAAGGAGAGCTAGAAGACAGGATGACTGTCATCGTTGATCTCCAATTTCAGATGCAAGATCTAAAGGCAGAAGCGGAAGAGCATCAAATAGCCAGAGATAAACAACAAAAAGAAATGGAAGAGTTAGGTGATATCTACTCACCAAATTATCTGATGCCTACAAAGCAAAAGATGAGCAGCTGCTGACAGAAGTTACGAGTGAACTTCTTACGACCTCTCTATTAGCTCAAAAAATTTAGGTGTAATTAGATGTTTCCAATGCTTCTCTGCAATATTCTGAATAGAGGATCAATGATCATGCCATTTTCTTACGACAAATCAGAGAAAATCTAGTTGTGGCCTCGATCAAAGGAACCGACAAAGTGTATAAGGCACTTGAAAAGAAAAACAAAAACCTAAAATTGAAATTAAAGCTTGAACAATCCCAACATAGAGACCTGGCAACTGATGTGGGTTCAAAGAGAGGAGGAGCTCCTAAAGGAGATAGCAGAACTCAAACGAATAAATCAACTCCTTAGAGATGGAAAGCCAGACACGTAGGAAGAGGCATGCACTTCAGAGCCGCTACAAATAGACATACTCTTGGTCTCTTTTGCTAAGTTTGAGACACAATCAACAATAGAGCTGAGTGGGTGATGAAGATTTTCAGGTTCACATCACAGAGGCAGACACAGTGCTAATGGTTCAACTTTCAAAAGCTGAAGAAGACACACTGAAGGAGAAGATCACCTTAGAGGTGGATGAACAGTGGAAAGCCGCTATGCATTGGGAGTTGAGATTTTTACACTTTGTTAACATCACTCAACTCACTCCCAATCAGATCAACGCTCAATGGCACCAACAATCCCTGTCGTACCCTCTCATCAAAGAAGTACGTACTATTACAAGTGAAAGAAAGGTTGTACAAGGATATACAAGAAGATGGCGTAAATAAAGACCACCCAAAGTGGAGGTTAAGCTGGCTGAACAAGAATCCAAGATACCTTATTCTATTCACAAGAGCACCTACAGCCCTTCAGAGAGATCCAACATTTTGTCTTGTACCCAAAGTAAGGACATGGCAAGCGCATGAAGCACTGCAAAAGAAGAGGCCAACCTGGCTCAGCTTCCCCAGGCTGCTAGCTCCAGAGAGAGGCCAAATGATGGAGGAATACATGGTGAAAACCCTAACGGGCACCATGTCTTTCTTCAAGAGTCTGACAGATCTCTCCTGTGCAATGTTATATAAGATCTACAGGATGCTACTCACATGTATACAAGTTTTTAATGAGCTTGAGAAAACAAGAGACCCATGGCTCTCATTTTTGGAAGGAAACAAAGGCTTATGCTACGATTTGAGTGAGCAACCTTCAGAAGAAATCCTTTACGGATTCTATGCCTAATGCATGTTCCTACCCTCAAATAATATGCTAGCCTTTAAAGAAGGATTATACACTGGATTCTTCACCTGAAGAACGAAGATATTTGCACCGGTGATAAGCAACCTAACATCCAGGTTTGTAGGCTACTCAGCGGTGGAGCTGAAGAATCAAGTCACAATGCAATTTCTGCAAGTGCCCGACAAAGAACGAAGAATCAGATACTAGAAGGCACTGGACGCACTTAAACACCGCCTTGCCCGTCGTCAATCCGAAGACTACTTCAGCCCATAAAGCTATGTCAAGGGACGACACAGGCGAGGAGGGGGGCAATTTTAGCAGCAAGCTAACACGGACACCATTTTTTGGAGTTCTCTTTGTAAAACAATTATTATTTTGATAAATCAGGAATATTGTAACTCCTAGTTTCTCGAATAAATTTTGTAATGAATGAGCCGGGGCTACAAGCTTCCAAATTGTATCAGCCAATCATTTCCCATCTTTGGTAGAACTCTAGATTATTAGTTTTGACCACCCAAAAACCTTGGCTAAGGTATAAAAGCCAATTTTGGTAAGTTATTTATACGTTTTTGGATAAGAAATACACAGCGTGAGCTAACGGCGCGCTCACTTCTCTCCTTCTCGCACTTCCTACTCCCTCTCCGGTTGTCACATTGCGATTGCATTTGTTGCATTGCAACCACAGGTGAGAGCTCTACGCATTGACATAAGCCATTCACAGTATTTTGTAGCTTTTGGCGTCGCCGACCCGCGGCCTAAATTCATCATAACTAGGAATTTACACTTTTAAATAAAAAACTAAGCATAGGTGGGGTATTGGGGCATCATTGCTAAGCATTTAAATGCATTCTGGGTCGAAAACAACTAGGTCAAAAATCCACTGTTGTTAATAATCACGATTTTGGAACTTGACTTAAAATGGGGTATGAGACCATATGCATGTGTGCTTAGGTCTTATAAACTTGTCCTAGAAGTTTCGTTACGTTTGGATAACATTTGATGCTGTAACGGATGTGATTTGCTTGTCAATGAGCGATTGGCTTTTGGTGATTTCAGTCTTTTGAGTGTAGCTTGAGTTAGATGCAAGTTGTTAGTTGTTTTCCAAGAGATTGACAACCTCTTGTAGCCTCTATGCACTAGTTGAGTCAGCTTCTTCCCATGGTTTGACAAATTAATATTGTGGTTCACGCTAATACTGCAATAAGATAGGATGGTGAGGTTAGACATGCGTCCCACAAAGTCTTTCATTTTTCACCATCATATATTTGAATCGATATACATTGTCACTGCACAATATAGAGCTATAATCCTTAATTGGGTGAAATGAGCTTTTATATATTGTATTGGATGCATAATCTAGGTACAAGTAGTCCTCAATTGTGTAATTTTATTGAAGATTTCATTTCCTTGTTTTATGCATTGGTTTATATAGGGAGTGCATTATATATCATGAAAGGTTGTTATTGCATTAGCGAGCCAATCATTGACATCATTGCTTTCATGTGTGTTTTGCAAAAACATTATCATCGTTCCAATGTAAATGTTGATGAATCTTTGTAGTGAAAATAGTTGTGTCTTATTGTTTTCAAATCGTAGAGGATGTATAACTAATCATTATATTCAATGAGAAAAAAAAGAAGAGCTCTCAAGATACCATCTATACACTTGCATGCATGCATGCAATTTAAGAAGAATAAATATAGGGCTCAAAACCGTAAAACCTTCAAATGAAAATAGCTATCTTTCATGAAAGAAAATCATCTGCTATTGACACAACACAACAATGTACACATGCAAAGGAGGAACACCAACCTCTGGATTTTGTAATGCATCTATATTATGGACTGACCACTTATTGTGGTTTGTATTTTAGCTCCTGCAAAATTATTTTTCCTTCCAACTCTTGTCCAACACAAATACATGCTTATACTGCCTCGGTTTCCTCTATACCCTTGGAAATACGCCATGCCATGCTAGTATACTATCACTTTCATGAACATATGTTTGAAGTTGCTCGTGGATTAGTGTTATATTCTTCAAGTAATCCTTTATTTCCCTAGATGGCTAATACACCTACAACCAACACCATCAAAAACATTCTCCAGTGTATGACAGGTAAAGAACCAATGAAGAAAATCAAACACACACTAGGAAGCGCTTCTTCCTTGCACACAAGAAACCTTGATAGTTTTGGGGAGTAAAAGATCTTGGAAACCTTAAAATTGCATTCAAATGATGTTCAGGTTTGTTTCACTACCTCTAAAGCTGATACCCTTAAACAAATGACAAAAATGAAGGAAGTTTACGGTAGATTTGTACATTTATGGTTTTCTAGCAACTTTATGGACTTTATTGAGCCTGCTAGATTTTTTCAGAACATATTAAATACTTTAGGCATACCAAGAACTTTAGCCTACTTCAAGATTAAATTTGGCTTGAAGTACTCCAAGAATCTTCTTAACACTATATTAAAACCTTCTACTACGTTTTCAAAACCTTGACTTATTGTAGAATGTGGTTGTAATTCCTATAAACTTTTGTGTGTATCAACGGTGTGTAATCGAGATGTCAGGTGTGTGATATGTGTTGGAGCTTCCCATGAAGCATTTGTGTGCATTGGTGTGTCAAAATGAGCATGCATAGGTGAGATTGTGTGGATTTTGAAGGTGAATCCTCGTGGATTGGGGTGTTGTGTTAACCCTGATTGCTCCTTATTTGGTGAAGAAGAATAGGTTTTTGCATTGATGGAGATGGTGTCTCAAAGATATGGTTTAATTTTCACAGGTGAAGAGAGTCAAAACAACTGGATTGCAGATTTTGAGTTAATATGTTGCCACTGCGTATGCTAAACGAGGACAAAAAGATGCAAGCTTTTCCATTGGTGATGGGCGGTGAAACAAAAGTGTTGTATAAAGCATTGGAAGGTAAGCGGAGGCTTTCTTGGCCGGCTCTACGGGCACGGTTCTTACATGATTTTTGTAAGGACGCATTCCCAGTCAAGATGTATGCCAAACTAAAGGCGTCAAACAAGATGTAAGTGAAGAATCTAGTTTATTTTTGGATCATTTTGAAGCTTTTTGGGCAGAGCTAGCAACAGCCATGTAGTTGGCTAATGGAGACTACTTTAAGCTGGAAAAAATCATGGAATGCCTACATCGTAAAGTGAGGGAGAAGGTAGACATTGAAATCCCCAAGGACGACAATGGTGCATTGGCAAGTGCCCGATCCAAAAGTAGGAAAATATAGAAGAAAATTGAGCAAGGCATGTCATACCACAAAGTAGCGGCTCCTACTCAACCACAGGGTCGAAGAGATTCTATTCATGAGGAGAACCATGGGAATTGGGGGGTAGCAATTGTGTCACAACTCTAGGGGTGTAAATCGTACAGGATTTGTCTAAGAAAATACAAGAATTGAGACTGAGTGTGATGGAGCAAGGAGTAGGGCAAGGTCATTGCTTGGAAGGTGCTACAGCTATGGAAAAGAAGGACATTATGCGTTTTTGTTTGGTAGAGGAAGAGGTTAAGCATAGCTCAATGGTCAAGCTCCTCTGGATGGCGAGCGGTGAAGTCCCTAGGGTGAACATCATTGGAGTGGATAAAGAGGATGTCAATGTTTTGGCCAACAGAAGGGATAGGGCTAAAAGGGAAATGGAAATTGAGCAAGACACTAGATCTTATAAAGGCAAAGAGAAGGTGTACAAGGGTAGGGAGAAGCCAAGATCTAGTAATAAGAGAAGTTTTCACAAGATCACAAGATCAAGCAGGGTGATTTCTAGCTAGGACGAGGCTACCCAGAAAATGATCTAGTAAGTGACGTGTAGGGCCAAAAACCTACTATAACTTTTCGTCAGTTGTTGCTGGCTTTGAACCCTAAACTCAGGAAACAATGGTCTACTAGTGTGAGCACGGGGCTATCAAAAGCTAAGGAAAATGTGCATGCAATGCAAAACATGTTACTAAGGGTGGGTAGCCCAACTGATGTTCTTTCTTTGGTGCATGATGTCATCAAAAAGAGGATGCATGTTCACACCTATATAGAGAATGGAGCACAAGTTTGCATCATGAAGAAAACTACGATGAGGGATACAAGTGGCCAAATCAAATGTGCACATGAGGATGGCTAACCATGGTAAGGCTATGTGTTTGGGCATGGCTCAAGATGTAAGAGTAAAGGTGATGGGAATAGAGTGGCTAATCAACTTCTTTGTGATGAAAGAAGGTGTAATGCATACCCTATCATCTTGGGTAGGCCGTGGATACTAGTGATAGGTGATAAACAATATTGGTAAAGCAAGGTGTTCACCTGGCTTGATAAGGAAAGAGGAAGGTAGGTGGTGCTAGACTTGAAGACCAAAGAGAACCGTTTCTATCCTATGGTGGCAAGAGACAAGGATGATACAATGAGCTATGAGAACAAGACTGAGACGGCCTATGATGAGTTCTATACAGATATAGAGGAAGAGGAAAGTGAGGATGATTTGTTAAATATTGATGCTGACTTGTTTGGAATCACTTTGGAATACTCATGCAAAATAGGAGGTGCAACCACAGGTTCATGGCATTGGTGCAAAAGAGGTAGCCAATATGTTGAGTGGAGATTTTACCAAGCAAGAGCGAGAAAGCTATGTCTAATTTTGTCCCTCCTTTTCAAATTTTTTTGTGATAGGGTACAAGGATCTGCAATGAGTAACAAAGGTTGTTAAGAACAAGATAGTCCTCAAGGAAGGGTACAAGACAAAATCATAGAAAATAGGGAGATTGGGGGAAATTCAAAAGGAAGCCATTTGGCAGGAGATCAAACCAACTGCTAGATGCAGGTATTATAAACCCCAAGAAGGAATCTAAGTGGGTTTTTGTGGGGTTTCCACTCCTAAGAAGAATGGAAAATAAAGGTTGTGTGTCGACTACAATCCATTGAATGCGGTGACTAAGAGAAATCACTACCCTTTTCCATTTCAGGAGAAGATCTTAAATTAGGTAGCTAGATATAAGAGGTATTTCATCATGGAGGGGTTTTCAAGGTACATTAGATAGGGATTGCATTTGAAGACCAGCTGAAGGCAACATTTATCTCTGTATGGGGATGTTTTACCTACCACAAGATGCCATTTGGGTTGGTAAATGCCTATGCCACTTTTCAGGATTGGATGAACAATGTATTTTGTCCCTACTTGGGCAAGTTCATTAGGGTTTTTATGTATGACATGGGCGCTTTAACTCAATGGAAGATCACCTGTCAAATTTGTGGCTATTTTTTCAGAGGCTTGATGAAGAAGGAGGTGAATGGCAGGTAAAATGGGATTCATTGAAGCGTTGGTTTTATTCCATTAAACAATTGTTGAGGTTTTCAGAGGAAGTTCAGCTCAGGCATGTCGAAAGAGAGCAAGACCACGAGGCAGATCAGCTTGCAAGCATGCAAAGTGCAAGTGCAAGTTATAGGTATAGATGTGTCCCCGTCCATTTATGTATGTCTTGAAAGGAGATTAAAGACTTTTTTGGCTCAAGCCAGTGTCCAAAAATCTTGTCCAAGTTGTAGAAGCAAAGGATAGTGCAGAAAGCTCACAGTGTTGCGAAGGGTTCTTTACAAAGACAAATTGTCATATTGTTGCAACAATGTCATGAGGAAAGTGGGCATCAAGGTAAAGACCAAGTTCTGTTTTAGATTTTTAGAGCAGGGATTTTGTGGCCTGTGGTAGTACATGATATACACTATTGGTGCAAAACCTGTCACAAATGCAAAACTATGGGAGAGATGAGGCTCGTAACGAAGTCCCTGGGGGCTATCATCACCCAAAATGCTTTTGAAAAGTGGGGTTTGGATGCCATTGGTCCACTCCCAAAATTGACAAGTAGGAAGAAATTCATTGTGGTAGCTATAGACAATTAGGGAGGTAAATGTTCTATTGTGGCTTAGTTCGTTTTTTATGACATTTACTTTCATTTTGGAGTATCATGGGTGCTCGTTTTAGATAGAGTACATGGATTTAGAAGAAAGCTTATAGAGGATTTGATTGAGAAACTAGGCATTCAGCACTGGTTCTCTTCACCCTATCATCCTCAATGCAATGGTCTTGTAAAGAGTGCCAATGGTCAAAACATAAAGATGCGACAAATGTGCTAAAGTAGTCACTGCCCAAGTGGGTCAAATGAGCCCCAATTCAAAAATAGAGTCTCCCTTGAGTTGAATGGGAAAAGAAACCCACCTTTTTTTTTTTTTTGTAAATGAAGCCTTCCTATAAGAGGGATTATTGAAAAGTGAAGAGTGCTTTTTTTTGGCCAAGCAGTTTTTTGGAGCAAGTAAAGAGGAAATTTTCTCTTTGTAAGCTATGGAATCTTTGTAAGCTTTTGCAAGGAGAAGCTTGCCTCCCCCCCTTCTCAGTGTGGATTTCCCACTCCCCCTCGCTTCTTTTGCTCGTGTACTTTGCTTGTGTTGTCGGTTGCGTGTGGTTGAGTGCAACCCCGAACTGAGGTCCGTGGAGTGTGTTTTATTTGTGAGCTTTCAATTTTGAGCTTTTGCAATCAAAACAAGTTTTGCGAGCTTTTTGATTTTAGATTTAGATCCTTTCCTAACGACAAAAAAAAAAAAACAAAGACATCATAATATTATACAACAAAAAACATCTATCATCTCGCAACAAATTGGCTTAAGATTTTGAGTCTCTTCTAAAGATACACACCAAAAACATGTACAAGTTTCCAAAAGCCCTGGTTTTGATCTTGTACAATCGTCTAGATAGATACCACAAAGCCTGCTTCTCTTACTAAAAGGAATTCAAAAAAAGTCTCATGTGTCTAGAAAAGCTACTCCACATCTAATACATAAGAGAAATCTCCTTCAATGCAAACCTCTACATGAAAATCTTTGAGATTTAGGTTCACTACACCACAAGGTTTATCTTGACGTCTTTCCCTAATACAAATGCAAGGTTTGTGGGATTTAGTGCAGGCTAATGAATGACCATGTGCTCTTTTGGTTGAAGCCCTAGAATATGCACATACAGATAGTATGTGTGCTTACATGCCAAAAACACTTAATGTGTAGATTCTATCTTCTAAAAATTGGGACAACTGCAACTGGGTTCCACCTTAATCTGTACATCATGACAACTCTCTGTCAATACCCAAAAAATTATGTGTTGTTCACTTTCTAGTTTCTTGTCTAAGAACGTTGCAACCATATTGGCAGCAGCTGACTCCAACCTTTTTTGCGCTTCTTTGGAAATACCATGTCTCCACTTACGATTCCAGCTAACTGGAGCCTCCTTGTGAAAGAGCAACATTTGTATTGTTCATGGGTCATAGTGGTGTTTCAAAATCTGCAAATTGAGATCCACTTTGTACGAAGTTGTCACTCTCTTCCTTTGATAAGTTGGTTCCAATATCCACTTGCAAGAAAGTAGGAACAACAGGTGAGAATTTAACTTGCCTATGTACTTTTTGTGTGTGGCCTACTTCATAATTGCATAAACATATCCATTGTGCAATTGTCTTGTCTTTAAAAGTTCTCTCATACCAAAACCAGGGAACAACCATTCCCACATGCCGGCTCTGTAATTTGTTACCACAAATTCTCCTCCCTACCATTCGAAAACATTTCCTCATGCAATTGGCTAGCGTCCTTCGTAAATCCCACTCTTCATGGAAAACTTGGACCTCTTGAATACACCTTCCTGAATTCTCTCCAAGCTGAACTGGAATGCTATCTCCTACTTCACTGTCAGTGACAACATATACTTCTTCATTATCTTCTCTATCAAAATGTTGTTAGCAGCAAGCTAACTCGAATAGCATTTTTCGGAGATTTTATTGTAAAATTTTTATTATTTTGATAAATTAGGAATGTTGTAACTCCTTATTCTAGATGAAGAGTGTAATTCATGAGCCAGGGCTACAAGCTTCCAGATTGTATCAACCTATCTTTAGTTAGAGCTCCCACATTATTAGGCTTGACCACAGAAACCTTCGCTAACGTATAAAAGCCAATTTTTGTAAGTATTTTGTAAGTTTTTGGATAATAGAGCACAGTGTAAGCTAACGACACTCACTTATCTCCTTCTTGTACTTCCTACTCCCTTCTTGGTTGGTCACATTGCAGTGTCGTCTATTGCGTTGCAACCGCATGTAAGAGCTCTACGAAATGATGTAAGCATATCATGGTAATCAATAGATTTTGGCGTCGCTGACCCACGGCCTAATTTCATCATAGCTAGAAATTTAAGCTTAAAAATCATAAAATAAGTATAGGCGGGGTATAGGGGCATAATTGCTAAGCATTTAGATGCATTCTGGGTTGAAAACGACTAGGTCAAAAACTCACTGTTGTTGATAATTGTGATTTTTGCACATGACCTAAAGTGAGATTTAAGACCATAAGCATGTGTTCTTAGGTCTTATAAACATGTCCTAGAAGTTTCATAATGTTTGGATGTCGTTTGATGCTATAATGATTATGATTTGTTTGTCGATTAGCGACTAGCTTTTGGTGATTTCGGTCATTTGAGTGTAGCTTGCATTAGATGTGATTTTTTTGCTGTTTTCCAAGAGATGGACAGCCTCTTGTATCCTCTATGTACTAGTCCATTCAACTTCATCCCATGGATTAACAATTATATTCGTGGTTCTTGTTATGTCTGCAATAATATAGGAGTGAGTCTAGACACCCATCCTACATTTGGCTCCGCTGTCGGGGATCGAAGAGACCTAAACTAGTAAAAGCACGAGCGTCTTCTGTAGTTGTCCTTTAAATTCCTCCAGGATCACCTAGAGTCAAAACTTTCTCTTTAAAACCACATAGCTTAAGATTGTCGTCTTTTGATGTGTAGAGGTAGCTTGGAAGTAGGTTGTACTTGCTAAGTACCTTTTAGGATTGTAGGACTAGATTATAATTTTGAGAATGGTTGAGGGACTAGACAAGTCTTAAGATCAAGGCTAGAAAACATAAAAACAAAAAAACAAGTGTTTGTAGAGACACTTTCCACAACCCCATTGCAGTAGAATCTAGGAGTAGGGTAAGTAGACTCCGAGGTGGATCTCATAACATTGATCATTCTAGAAGAATCAATTGTGAGTTCTTTATATGAAGTTATAGAATTTCAGGTCTACGGTTGGAAACAACACCAAAAGATTGTCAGCCATTGAATTCGGCTGGAGATTATGCTTTAACAGTTGTATGAACCAGTGGGTAGGCTTCACGACATAACTGAGGTAAATTTCCAAGAGTTTGCAAAAACTTAGATTATTTACTTTTTCTTGACATTTTTGGCCAAATTAAGTTTTGACTTGACGCAGAGGCTTAAAACATTTCTTAGAAAGACTGTCCACTAAAAAAGTTGAAAAATTGCTCATTTTAGGCCAAAAGTAAATAATCGCGATTATTTACTTTCAGCTCAAAAGTGACCAAGGTTGGTACTAGAGACTCTACATCTTTTGTAAAGGCCCATAGAATTTGGATCACTAAACTGACCAAAACCTTCGTAAAAATTGAAATATGTACTGATGTCGAGAACTTGAGTGTGAATTTGAAAAATCTTGTTCAAACTTAGTGAAACTTGACTCAGAGGCGTATATTGAAGTGTTAGACAAGTGTACATGCTATGTTGACCAAAAAGATGCAAAAAATTATCAGAAGTAAATATGGAAACAAAAAGAGGTTGTGATCAAGTTTATCGATCCATGATGATAAGAGTCAAGGTGAGGCCTATAATGACAACAACAGATGTTTCAGCTTGGGGTTTGTCTGTGAAGGACATAAAGCACAAGAAAGAAAAACAACAAAGATCGCACCGATATTGAGAATGAGGTCATGTCAGGGACAAAATGAATTCGGAGGGGGGGAGTGTTGACTCATGGGTCAACAACACAACATAACTCAATTTCCATACCAAAGTCTTATTTTTTGAGAGTTATGAAATGATGGGGATTATGAGTAAAAACATCATTTATAATGAGTAGTTATTCTAGTTGTAGAAGCCGGGGTGCAATGGCACTTCCAGATTGTAAATACAAATCCATTTGACCCCTTGAACTCTATTTTGATTTAACATATGGTAGCCTTAGTATATAAGGTACCTAGGTCATTTTGTAAAGAGAACTTAATCATAATCAAAGTTTTAAGATGTCATTGTTTGTGTATCAGAGAGAAAGAGAGAGAGAGAGAGTGAGCTTCATCCTGCCACTACTTTTTTCTCCCTCATCGCATTGGAGATTCAATAGCACCATCACGATAGAGAGCTAAACGACAATGCCAAGCATTACCCGCAAACCGGAGCACGTGTGCTAATGCATCTACGAGCTATTTGTGGCTGTAAGTGTATCACACGATGTTTGTTTTTTTCATGCAAGTAGTCATATAATCGTGTGGTGACACTTGGTAAGTCCCGCAACAAAGGCAGTCATTGATCTCTCTCTCTCTCTCTCTCTCTCTCTCTCTCTCTCTCTCCTCTCTCTCTCTCTCTCTCTCTCTCTCTCTCTCTCTCTCTCTCTCTATCTATCTATCTATCTGTGTGTATGTGTGTGTGTGTGTGTGTGTGTGTGTGTGTGGTCAACAAAAAACACTTAGTGGGCTTGGTTAGGGCCCTCTATATATTAAGTTGCAACCCACCGAGCTTTAGTGTTTTCCTAGCGGGCCCGTAGGGAAAACACAAAAGCCTGACGTGTTTCTTGTGAGTTTCTAGGTCGCTGTGAACCGGCCCGTCTGTGATCATTTTAGATGTGATTATGTAAATATGTCAACAGGACCTTGTGATCACACAAATTTTTTGCTAATTACATAGATATCAAATCCTTGATTGTTGGCGAGGTTATATCTACACCGTCCAACCCAAGCTTGATCCTTCTCGGTGTTGGAGCTATATATGGCTCACTCTACTCAACATGGTCTCACCTATATACGTGTATCTTGTCTTCAATATGAATCAGGCTTTGGGAGCGTACATGGTGTTGACTCTTGTCTCGTGTCTCTCTCTCTTTCTCTCTACATCTCAACATGGTATCAGAGCGGTAACGATCACGCATCGATTCGACAAAATAGTTCAAAATTGCTACAAATTTTATTTTTGAGCATTGATTCTTGCTAACTGTGATTGTTTTGTGTTAAGAAGAATATGATTAGTGTTTTTTGTGGTGTTTATTGCTAATCAATATAATGAATCGTTAATTATGTTTTCTTGTTGATTTTTTTTTTGACACCCTTCATCTCAATTTTTGGGAGTCTTCTACTCAAAATTTGGAGAAACAGAAAAAGTTTCATGGAGCACGACGTACATGGGTTTTTCATCCAAAACTTGTTCATCTCCTCGAGATCTTCAATTTGAGTTCTAGGTTTGCATCAATCGGAGTTCGCAGCAAAAAGTTATGCTATTTTTACTGCAATTGAGCTTGACGCAACTTTCGTCCTCGTGCGTCTTCGTGAAGCATCCGTGATTGTTTTTCTAATTTTGGTGTCAACTTTTTCGAGCAAAATTTAGCTTTTTTCTATTTATGTTGTGGCCTTTTATCTTGCATCCCTTTTATGTTGCGGCGGTTAATCTTGTATCTCACATCACTCTATTCTGAGGACTCTTTTATTACTAACGTCTCCTTTTTCTACTTTTTGGAGTGACGTCTCTCACATCTTTGGAAATTAGGAGCATCCTTCTTGTGTTGCATATACGGATTGACAACGATGTGATAAAGCATCTCATCGGTATATTCTTTCTGCTCTTACTAATTCCCTTTTGCTTGATATGTATGAACTGCCTACTTCCCATGACGTATGTAAGTACCTTATTGCAAACTTTCAGAAGAAATCTGTTACATAAATACTTTATTTCAAAGGGTTCCTTAACAAGTTACATTATGAAGTTGGTACTGCCATCATGGGACATATTGAATCTTTCAAATCTATTATTAATCAACTTGCTGCCTCGCCGGTGATCCGGTTCCACAATAACACTGATTACACTTCTTCTTGTTATGGTGAAGGACTCCTCTTATGATAACATTGTTACTATTCTCTCCAATAAAGATGGTCTGGATTTCGACCAAGCTTGCATGTCTTTAATTGAATATTCTCAACGTCAAGAACATCGTAATGCTGGTCATGATATAGCTATGATTTCACAAGAGGAGACTGAGTCACAACAAATGGAACGTGCTTTTTATGCTCAAAGGCGTCGATTTCAACGAGGAAACCGCAGAGGTGGCCTTCGTGGTAATGTTTTCTCTTGTCTCAAATTTCCCAATAAGCAATGTTCTTACTACAACAGAAATGGCTATACTGAAGATGATTGTTGGGTACATCAATATGATGAAGAACACAATATTTTCACAAAACAACCACGTTTATCTAGAGACTCTTCTTCTTCTTCTTGTGAATAGTCTGGATGATCTGATCATTCCACTCATATGTGTTATAAGCATCGATTCGACACAGATCGTAATAGAACATATGCTACTGAATATCAAAACAATATTGTACCAAAAACAAGCTGCGTCTTATGTTCAGTTTCTTCAGACAAAATACTTCATGTACGTGATGAATCACTTTTTATTGTCGATTCTGGTGCTACAGGAATTATGACATATCAGTCTAAGTGGCTCCATAACTATTATCCACTACCAGTTCAACATGTTGTTTATCTTCCTGATAATACGACTTGTCAAGTAAAGGATATTGGAGACTTATATCTTGGTACCTTATCTTCTTCCGCTTGAGTTTTACGAGGAGTATTACATGTACCAAATCTTCAATGTAATCTTCTTTCAGTTGCTAGACTTGTTGATCTTGGTCTGTTTGTTGGATATGATCATACCAAATGCCGAATTGAGACAGATGAAAGACTGTCGCCATGCTCCTCGAAACGGTAATTTGTTTGAACTCTCTCTCTCAACAATGTTGTAGCAAATATTGTCACTGCTCCAGGTGATCATGATTGCAAAGTATGCCATCACCGTTTTGCTCTTGTCAAGTAAAGGATATTGGAGACTTATATCTTGGTACCTTATCTTCTTCCGCTTGAGTTTTACGAGGAGTATTACATGTACCAAATCTTCAATGTAATCTTCTTTCAGTTGCTAGACTTGTTGATCTTGGTCTGTTTGTTGGATATGATCATACCAAATGCCGAATTGAGACAGATGGAAAGACTGTAGCCACTGCTCCTCGAAACGGTAATTTGTTTGAACTCTCTCTCAACAATGTTGTAGCAAATATTGTCACTGCTCCAGGTGATCATGATTGCAAAGTATGCCATCACCGTTTTGCTCATGCTGATTTCTTAAAACTCCTTGATCTTTAGTGTCGTGATCTTGTTCATGGCATGGATCTTAAAGCCCATCCCCATATGGGAATTTGTAAGTTTTGTGCTCTTGGGAAACATAATCGTAAACCCTTTCCTCTTTCAAATACAACTCATTCTCATGACATATTGGATCTTGTTCATACTGATATATGTGGACCTCTATCTTCTTCGAGATCACAATATCACTACTTCATTACTGTTATTGATAATTTCTCATGGTATACGACTGTATTTCTACTTAGGCAAAAATCTGAGGCCTTATCTGTTTTCAAACAATTCCACAAGGCTATGGAACTTCAAACTGGTCATCACCTTAAGAAGCTTCGTCGTGACAATGGAGGGAAATATGTTTCTCGAGAGTTTGTGAGTTACTGTGCTGACAGTGGAATTTATCATGAACACACTATTCCATATTCACCTCAACCGAACGGCGTTGCTGAACGAAAGAATCGCACTATTCTCAATGTTGTAAGATGTATGCTGATTCATTCTCGTTTATCTCGTGTTTTCTGGGCTGAAGCGACTTTGACAACCGTATTTATTCAGAATCATCTTCCTACTACTACACCCTCTGGTAATATACCCATCACATCATGGACATGCGACATTCCTTCTGTATCTCATTTTTGAACCTTTGGATGTATTGCTTATATTCATATTCCCAAAGAAACACGAACAAAGCTTGATACTCCTAGTCTTAAGTTATTTTTACTAGATATTTTGACACTTCCAAAGGCTACAAAATCTATGACCTTTCCTCCAAGAAAGTAATTGTGAATCATGGGATGCTACTTTTAACGAACAACTTATGGGAGGCTCATGGTTCATGGATGATTCTGGTGATACTAAATCATTGCTTCAGGATTTTCCATTTCTTTTAGATGATGAAACTCTTTCTATAGAGTAGATTTCCTCTTCACAACCATCCATTCCGAATGTTGCCAATGATGATATTGAAATTTTTGTTGATCTGCCTATTGATTTTGAACATGGCTCATGTCATGTTTATGATGACGATATTGTTGATAATCCTTTCTCTACTTCTAAAGATCCTGTTACTAGGATCAATGGCAAAAGAGGCTATGGAAGCAAAGTACAATTCTCTTATCTCTAAAGGTACGTGGATACTAACTGAACTACCTCCTGGTCGTACAACTATTAAGTGTAAGTGGGTGTATAAGACAAAAACAAAAGAAAATGGATCTTTTGACAAGTTCAAGGCATGTCTAGTTGCAAAAGGGTACTCCCAAGTAGCTGGTGTTGATTATCAAGAGACCTTTTCACCAGTTGTTCGCATTACAACTGTTCTAGTTTTATTGAAATTTGTTGTTCAATTTGATTTAGAAGCTCATCAAATGGATGTGCAAAATGCTTTTCTTAATGGTGACTTGGAAGAGGAAATTTATATGGAACAACCAGAAGTGTTTGTTATTCCAGGTAAAGAAGACGTTGTTGCCCAACTCCACAAGGCACTATATGGTCTCAAACAAGCTTCGCAAGCCTGGTATACACATTAGGAAAAATATAGACTCTCCATGGGCCTTGTAAGAATCCCTAATTTTAAGGAAGTATGTTGTGATTAAGGGAGACAAAGGAAATGATGGGGGCTATTGTAGGTCATTTTCTAGCCTTCAAGTCTAGAAAAGGTGGGGTAAGTAGTGACTAGGAGGCTACCTTCTCTCTCTAGCTTTTCAGCATCTCCTAGAGAAAAGGGGGTGTCATAAAGAGGGAGAGGGACCCTTGTAAAAAAAGAGAACCCCACCTTGCATTTTTTTCTAAAGGCTGGGCAAAAAATAAACCCTAAAAATTTGAAATTTATTGAAATTTTCAAAAGTAGTCATTTCCCCCCAAAAAGTGACCCCAAACCTATTCTAATATCAAAACATCATTTTTTGCCTCCAAAATCCCTTTCTCTCTCTCCATGTCTCCTCTTTTTCTCTCTCACTCCCCTTCCTCAAAGTAGCCATGCCCACCATAGCCAGGACCTGCTGCATCTCCCACTTCATCTAAATGCTAAATCCTCCTTCTCACTCTTACAGAATTTTGCATCTCCCTCTCCATCTACCTGCTAAACTCTCCCTCTCATTCTCACACACTCCTGGATCTGCCTCTTTATCTACCTGCTAAACCCTTCCTCTCACTGTCACATTCCTCTCCTCTCTTCTTTCTATCCCTGTACCCTCTTCCATTGTTCACTGTCCTCCCTCAAAAATACCAAGATCTACAGCAACTACCTCTTCATCTACCTCCTCAATCTTCCATTTCAATGTCAACGTCCCCTCCCCTGACCCTACCCCTTCCCTCCCACTCAACTTACCCTATCAACCAAGCCCACCCCGATTACAAGCTAATGTAGTTGTCTTCACATCCACCTTTGCCTCTATTGCATCCCACAACACTAATACCCAACTTCTACAAGCTATGGAAAAGACTCTAGCATACCCAACTTCTTGCAAGATATGGAACAGAATATTTTTTTTTCATGTAAGGTGGAGTCACATCACAAAATTTCTAGTTGGAAGTACACAAAAGGGTGCCCCAGCACCACAGGTGGAAACTCCATAGCCATGAGACAGAGATGGATACCAAGCATAGGAAGGTCAAGTATGTCAAGCAATGGTGATGTTACTTTACACAAGGGCACTGGTTTCAAACCTGAGTGTATCTGAGGCAACATTTGAAGAATTTAGATCTGTACTCTATACATGCCGATCATGTATCCATAATGCCCAAAGCTATCAACATAGCTTTTCCTTTGTAATCTCATAAAATCATGTTTGAGGTGGTCTACAATGGACATGGTTTTGTAACAACAAGCGCTATGGCTTTAATATATGAAATTTTTTATCTTGAAAATTATTTTCCATGTAGCAATTTCTTTGAAGATTTGATTCTTACTGAGGGGTTTGATGCTTATACAAGTGTGTCACATGAATACGGTAAATTCTTGGTGAATACTAGGGGTTCATAACTAATATAGAAAGTGTTGAACCAATGT
This sequence comes from Adiantum capillus-veneris, assembly GCF_014529385.1. NCBI lineage: Eukaryota > Viridiplantae > Streptophyta > Polypodiopsida > Polypodiales > Pteridaceae > Adiantum > Adiantum capillus-veneris. The sequence goes on from NC_140943.1 coordinate 78,085,369, forward strand.
TGAGAATTATGCTAGTGGAGAGGATTACCCATCACTCATAAGCCTGCATCAAGATGGGCCATGTAATTGCATCATGGTAGCATTTCTGAGGCTGCAAAACTATATCAAGCAATGCTTCAAAGGTAGGGGCTAGTTGGTTAGTTTAGAAGAGGAGGCAAGGGTGCCTATTCAAGCATTGGATGGAAAAGAGGCATGGGATGGGTTTAGAAAGCCTTTATTATCTCTCTCTCTCTCTCTCTCTCTCTCTCTCTCTCTCTCTCTCTCTCTCTCTCTCTCTCTCTCTCTCTCTCTTCCCCCCCCCCCCCCCCCAATATCTCTTTGCTTTCAACTAGCTAGCCATGTATGATCAATTATTTTTTGCATAAACTTATAGATTAGTGTTTTGTACTAATAGAATATTGGCTCCTTTATGGGTAGCTTCTTTAAGAACCAATTATCTCTCTCTGTATCTCTCCTTTTTGGGCAACTCTATTTCACTAGTAGGCCTTTGTGACACTAAAAAGTGTCTTGTACAACCAAGCAAAGCTCCCCCTTTTTCTTTAGAGACCAAAACTAGAGCATACACACTATGGGGCACTATCCTGAAAATCAAAGGGGGGCTTGCAACGCGCCATGGTATGAGATAGCTATTATTGCATGGTTGAGTGAAGTTTGAACATCCTGTAGGACCATGTCAACCATGCCAAAGCAAGTTGGCACAGATAGAGGGCAAGGCAAGGGATGCATAGGCCTTGGGAGGCCAAAAGAAAGCCTGCCACAAGGGAGCTCATCTGGGCCTTCCATAGGTCCCACAAGGGAGCGCATTTGGGCCTTCCATAGACCTATGGAAGGCCCAAATGCTCTCCCTTGTGGCAGGCTTTCTTTGGGCCTCCCAAGGCCTATGCACCCCCTGCATTGCCTCCTACTCTTTGTGCTTGCTTAGTTTTGGGCATGGTGGCCTTGGGCCTACAAGATAACCATGAACATTCATCCAAAGAAGCATTTTACAAAACTATAGCTCATATGATATATCTAGAAAAAGCAAACTCATCCTCTACTACAAATGGCTATAGATCGCTCACCATGTGCATGATGCATTCTCTGCTACAGATGGCTCAAAGTATGCATGATGCATACTCAATTAGCAAGCAATCCAAGGAATAACTTGTCTTGGGTTTTGATCCATGTATCATGTCATTTATCCATCATAAGAGTGTATCCTCAGTAAAGGGGCAATGCCCTTGAGTTCCAAAAGGGTCTCTCTCTCTCTCTCTCTCTCTCTCTCTCTCTCTCTCTCTCTCTCTCTCTCTCTCTCTCTCTCTCTCTCTCTCTCTCTCTCTATCCCTAGTTATCTATCTATTTATCTATCTTTGTGTTTTTTATCTGCATGTGTATCTATCTATCTATTTATGTATCTATCTATCAAATTATCTATCCATCTATCTATCTATCTATCTATCTATCTATTAATGTATTTATCTATATCTATTTGTCTGTCTGTCTGTTTATCCTCCATCTATCTATGTACAATATATATATATATATATATCCCCTATCTCTATCTTGTTTGTTCACTCTCTTTTCTTTATTTTGATTTCATAGTCTGTGTTCCTTGGGGATTTCAAAGAACACAAGCTTATGGTTGAACTTACACAAATTCATATCAAATACAAAATAATAGCATGCCATTGCATTATTGATGGCAAAGGTAGAACGAAGTGTTTGCACAATGCCAAGAGGGGATTCATGTGTGTGCTTGCAAACATGAGGGAATATGATTGCTCTATCTTTCTTGGATTAGGTTTGAGTGTATTCTTTAAAAATCTGAAGCCTGCCAAATATATTGAGATAAACTCTGAGTGCTCACTCATGAACTAAATGTTTGTTCAATGCCAAAGGAGGCTCATATCTATGCCTGCAACACAAGGAAATATGATTGCTCTATCTTGCTTAGATTAGTCTTGAGTATGGGATTCTTCTAAGAATTTAAAGCTTGCCACCATTTTGAGATAAACTTTAAGTTCTCATACAATAGAAAATGAATCAAACCTGACTTTTGAGATTAGATGGCTTACTAGATCTACATGCAGGCACATTGCAAAGGTATACTTGCTACCAAAAAATCAATTTACTTAATCAATTCACTTATGAGCACCAAAAATTTGGCAGGAAGCACAATACCCATACAATATTAGATGAAACAAAAATTGATCACAAGCACAACATCATATAGTTGAAGATTAACTAGAGTGGACAAAAATGTAATGAAACAAGAGTTCTTTCTATTCAAGTATTTTCATTACAAAGTTTGTAGCTTGGCTACAATAACAGCTTGGGATGTTATGTTCTGGATCAAATACATTGAATGGAATATAGACTGAGGCAATTTCTATGCTCTTAGCAAGGCTTGTCTCATCATTGATAACTCCATGGACCTCCATATCCACAAGTATACACACCAAACAAAGACTGTTTAGAATGATCTTCTGATTGGAGAAGTTGCACTTTCCACTTGACACCAAACCAAGTTGATCCCAAGCATCCACTGCAATAACATCCTATAATACGACAAATATGGTGTTAGCTACTATAGTTTAAATTAATATACATTGTTGAGTTATATAGATTAATTCTTATCTATAGCATGCACAACCATAAAGGTACCTGAGAGGCATTCAAGCGGTTTCTTTGCAAGTAAGTTGGATAAAAAAAATACGTTCACAAATACCGTTGTCAAAAAATATGGACACATGCAAATTAAAGAGGACATATCCATAAGATGACTTAGCATTAGACTTACAATGAGGTGAAAATTGGTTTGAATCTCTTTGCAAGTGGATCTCAGCTACACTATACACATGTTGAGTGATGGCCACCATTCTAGATTTTGTTTTGAAAGCCATCAGTCTTCACTTCCAATGGCGTTCCAATAGGCCTCGACATTGTACTCCATGAGGAACAACACTGAATGGTTGCATGTAGACCCATGAGCCTTGCTAAATACCTGTGGGATCCATTCCACCTTCGAGCTCTTTGTGTTGTGCAGTATGACCTTTTGTATCTCAAACTTGGGCCGTCTATGTGTGGTATGGGTGGACATTCTTGGGAAGAGGTCGGGTGGCCACACAACAAGAGAGATTGGGAAGGGGGAGGGGGGTGAGGGTTGGAGAGAAGGATAGTGAGGTCTACACAGTACAGAGAGAATGAAGGGGAGAAAGGGAGAGATAGAGAGGATGGAGAGTGAGCTTTTGGCTATGGTGGGATAGTGATGAGCTTTGGGCTATGGTGGGCTGCATTGTGGAGAATGGAGGGGTGAGGGGAGGGAGAGCTAGAGAGGATGCAGAGTGAGCATTTGACTATGGTGGGGTTGACTATAGAGAGAGGGGGAGAGGGAGGGGGGACAGCTGAATGAGCTTTGGGCTATGGTGGGTTGCACAGCACAGAGAGAATGGAGGGGGGAGAGGAGGGAGAGCTAGACAAGATGGAGAGTGAGCTTTTGGCTATGGTGGGGTTGAGTGCACAGAGAGAGTGAGGGGAGGGGAGGGGGCAGGGAGAAGATTGTGGGAGAGAGAGAGAGAGAGGGAATTTGGAGAGAAAATGTGACTTTTTGATGTTTGGTTATGTTTTGGGCAATTTTGGAGGAGAAATGGTCATTTCTTAGACTTTTCAAACATTTCAATTTTTTAGGGTTTTTTGACCTGCGCAATTTTTCTTTTGGGGCCCCTTTTTGTCAAGGGTCCCTCTCTAGTCTTTATGACACCTCTTTCCCACTTTTTACCCCCCCCCCCCCCCCAAGTCCACCTCCCCTTTCTCTCTAGGAATCAAGCATTGAAGAGGGGGACAAATAGGCTGCCCCCCTATCTCTCCTTAGGCTATAGGTGATATCCCAAGAGCCCTCTCATTGGTCCTCCACTAACCCTTTCCTAATCAAAAGGGCCCTTGGAGAGTCCATATTTTTCCTAATGAAAATTTGATCTTTTTCCCACCTCTAAAGGATTCATCTCTTGCTATTCAGACCCCAACTTATACATAAAACACCAAGGTAGCAGTTTTGTGATTCTTACTCTTTGTCTGGATGATACCATCCTTGTTTCCAATGATTTGACATTTCTTCAGCAAGTGAAAAAGTTATTATCTTCTGCATTTGATATGGTGGATCTTAGAGAGATTCACTCATGTCTTGGCATTCAGATCCAACGGAACCGTACAAAAGGTATTTTATTCCTTTGTTAGTCAAATTTTATTGTAGATACGATTCAAAAATTTGGTATGGAATCCGCACATTCGGCCCAACACGCCTTGTCTTGCGAACTCTATGAAGAACACTTCTGACAATGGCGGTCAACTTGTCACAAATCAACCTAACTATGCTAACTTGATTGGATGTCTTCAGTTTGTTGGCATGAATACTCGTCTTGATATTTTGTTTGTTGCTAATTATCTTGGACAACATCTTGCACGTCCTTCTCTTAAGCATTGGTCTGCTGCAAAATGTGTATTGAAATACTTGAAAGGCACTACAGATTTTGGTTTGGTCTATCAACGCCAACTCACATCGGATTCTATGCAATCTCTTTCTCTTTTGGGTTACACAGATGCATATTGGGCAAGCTCATATTTATCTATGCGATCTACTCGTGGAAATTACTTCTTTACAAATGGTTGTCTTGTTTCTAAGACCATCAAGAAACAACAATGTGTTGCAGTTTCTACAAGTGAGTCAAAATATGTTGCGGCATCACTTCCAGCTCATGAGATGATCTGGCTTCGACAAACGCTGGTTGATATTGGTCACTCTCCTCTTTCTAGAACACCCTTGCGGTGTGACAACCAAAGTACTATTAGTCTTGCAAAAGACTATGTTCAACATAATAAGTCAAAGCACATTGTTGTCCATTATCATTATGTCAGGTATGAAGTACACAAAGGAACCATTATGGTTGAACATTGTCCATGTGACCAGATGATTGTACACATTCTTACCAAATTCCTCAACGAGTCACATTTCATCCTCTTGTGCTCGGAGCTTGGAGTTGCTTCCACCTCACTCTTTCTAGATTAGCTTCTCTACTATTGTGATAGCTTTGTACAAATGACATTGTAATCCTATAGGTACTATGCACTATGCACACTCCACATTTTCACAGTGTGATCTCTGAGTCACTTGTATATTTTTACATAGATACACAATTCACTTTCACATCATCATCGTTGTTTCATATTTTCACATTGTATAGGGGCTTGGGTTTTTCCCTTGAACTCCCCAAGGGTTTTTTCATCCAAATTTAGAGACCTTTGTTTGAGTGGGGGTGTTGGAGCTATATATGGCTCACTCTACTCAACTTGGTCTCACCTACATATTTGTATCTTGTCCTCAATATGAATCAATCTTTTGGAGCGTACATGGTATGTCTTTTGTCTCGTCTCTCTCTCTTTCCCTCTACATCTCAACACTTGGTAGCTTTGGCTTAAAAATAGCTCTCATGATCGTGCAACTGGTAATCCCTTTTTGAACACGAGAATATTGAGTTTGTCCCTGATCTTTGGCCCACTGGACTATTGCATGCAAAATCGTCCAAGATGGAGGTAACTGCTTTCTAGCGCTATCGTTTGCAACCATTTTCTCTTAAAATGGTGAACAGTGTCAAAGAGTGCACGTGCAAATCTTAAAGATCATTAAATTGGCGTGCTTACCCTACGGCTTGAGCCATTTCATGATCAACACGCCTTCACCTTCCACTTTCACAATTTTAGTCTCACCAATGAATGAAGGCTCCAACTTGGATTTTAAGACTTAAATTAGGCTCACATAATTTTGGTTTCACCGTCTCATAAAGAGTAATGTTGAGCTCAACATGAAGGAGCAGCATGTTTCCAACACTTGCTAATTATCACCACCACAAGTTGGTGGTGCATGCATCACCATGATTCAAAGGTTATCAAGTCCTTACCACTCAAAAAAGTGTAAATAAGTTGTGTACAATGCTTTAAAGTGATTCTTTTGCTAAATTGTGTGTTTCTCAAAGTACTTACAATGGCATCCATATTCTCACTTTTGCTCAACAATGATGTATGAAGATTAATCACATTTTTAGTAATCTTATGGACAAGTGTTTGTTGTTGTCTCAGAGCATACATATATGGCTCAAATGATGACCACTCTATGTATGGAAGATCCTCGAGGGTGAACTTACAAATGGGTGATGCACAAATATTATAATTAAAACATTGATTATTAAAAATAGTGTTCACTTTGTGAGGTGAAAATTTTTCAAAGAGCGAGAGAGAGTTGTTGTGCCAATCGTGCAAAAATAAGATCATGGCTACTACCATCGTCTAAAGGAATGGTGATACTTTCACCGTTGACTGTGCCTTGAACTTTAAACAAAGTGTGAGGTGTCATAAAAATGTAATATCTAACCAACCCAAATGATTTTGTCATATTAAACTGATCATCTAATGTGGGAGAATAAATGGGAACAAGGGTTAAGATATAGTCATGTGCTTATAGATCATTCTCGCCACGGGGCCAATGGTAAAGGGGCCCAAATGAGAGATGGTCCATCAACGAACAAGGTTAACCAATGGAGCATAAGACCTTAGGGCTAGATTCATTTGAAGACCTCCAATAATTAGTGTAAAAGTCCTTTACCTTAGGTAAGCTAGGGCTGAGCTTGAGGTGGGAACCCGGCCCAAGCTTAAGGTGCTTGAGGTGCTTGTCGTGCTTGATGACTAAGGTGCTTGAGGTGCGTGCTCACTAAGGTGCTTGAGGTGTTTGATGGCTGAGATGCTTGAGATGCTTTCAGAGGTGCTGGATGATTGAGATTCTTGAGGTGGCACAAAAGTCAAAGCTAATCCCTAAAAGGAGGGGGCGAGCCCTACAAGAGGGGGGATGAGAGAGCACACACACATGAAATCACACAAGGCATGCTTGGTACAAACAAAGTAAAAGGGACACTTGTCAAGTTCCTCCTCACGTTGCCCTAATGGTGTGCCTAAAGCCTATTGGTCCTCTCTCTCAAAGGGGAAAGGGACACTTGTGAAGTTCCTCATCATGTTGCCCTCATGGTGTGCAAGAAGAAAGAGGCTACAGGTTGCCCTCATGATGATAAGTGAGGAACTAATTCTTTCTCCTATGAAATGTTCTCCTGTAGTCAAACCCTCATTCCCTGCTAGCTCTCTCCACCTTCTGTTTGAGGTTTTGGGATAGTTAAAAATTTCCTCAAAGTTCATATTATGCTCGTGATGCATGAAGCTTTCCATCTTCATAGCATCAGCTAGGTCACAAGGAACACAAAGATTGTATTGTAACAAGTCTCTCTTGATGGGAGAAATCATAATACAAATGCCTATTGGAGGGGGGATCAGCTCCACATAAATCCATTCCTCAATTGTTGTCATGTTCTCTAAATTCTTTCTCTTGCAAAAGTATTGTTTAGTCCAAGTTAACTCATTAGGAAGAGGATGGGGTGTAGGAGGTCCTTTTTATTTTCCATGAGCTTATGGAGGTGATTAAGATTTTGACAAATAGGTGTACTCCATGTGTGCAAGAATGGTGGGTGTGTAAGAGATGTGTAAGAGTGGTCAAAGAATGCACTTTTCCCCCCAAAAAGGAGGTGGACCATTTTATGATCGTTGGCCTTCCATACCTCCCACATATGATCTTTGATTTGAGCGGAGATCAGAGATCTGCAATCTACACATTGAGCTCTTTCCATAGATATGCTACCTGATATGATATTAGCCGCTAGAATTTAAATTTCATTTTGGGGGGAAACATTGAATTCAAATAAACTAGCCGTTTTGCATGTTTGAATTCAGAAGTTGTCCTTTGATTACTTTCTTAATACTACAGGTTTGACTTCCTTAAACTGCTAAATAAAGAGGCCCTCCTATACCCCATTCTCTTCCTAATGTAGATGCTATGTTTACGTTGCTACCATCAATTTTGTTCACCCGCTATGCTCACAAAGTAATTTCACAAAAGTACTCTCTCTAATTTCCGCTACTCTTAAGTTAATAGGCCAATGCCATTACATTGGTATCGGAGCATTTGGTTTCTCTTTTCTTTCTTAATAAGAGAGGTCCTTAAGTAGCCTATAAATGGTTGATGTTGTTAATTATATTAGGGTAAGTGGAACTGGGATCTATTATCGGTTTTGTTGAGCCCACTATGTGGGATATGGTGGACACCTCAAGAGCTTTGGATTTAAGAATGAAGTCTTATTATTCTTGCCTATGGATTTACCATTATTGAGCCATAAGAAGTCCAAAAGGAGCTACCCCTCGGCAACTCTGCTATGCTAGACCTACTCCACTACTCTCTATAATGAACCACTTTCAGCCGTGGGTGTAGATACTCAAGAGCCAATTTTCAAAGGCTAAGAGGAGTGGCAAAACTAAGGTTTTGAATTGCCAAAGCATACACTAAGTACGTACACAAATTTTGTTAACATGGATGACAATAACCAAGAGAGTAGAATTAGCATTGATAGCTTTGATTTTGCACATGAAGGTGCTATGATGATGCCCCCATGTTTGTGAATGATCTCGTAACTAGGTTGCATCAAGCTATGGGCAACCTTGCTTTGCAAGCCGAAGCTACTCAAAAACTTCACGCTTATGGGATTTCCCTTTCTCTCCAAGAGGAGAGCGATCTTAGGAGGCCTCTTGAAGAGACCCCCAAAAGAAGACTCTCTCCCATAGAAGAGGAGAAATTCAAAGAGCAAGAAAGTAATGAAATTTTTAGTTCCTCTGAAGATGTGTCTCCACGAAGACGGCGGTCTAGACAATTCACCACTCCTCCCAAGAGGAAAAAACAAACACAAAGTCCTTCTGCTTCTCACTCCAAAGGTGAAGAGAGGAAACAAAGGAAGAAAAAGGCAAGAAAGAGGTCACCCTCTTCTGCTTCTTCTTCACCTTCCTCCTCTTCCGATGAAAGCTATGGCTATTCTCCTAGAGAATATAGGAGGGGAGGACATTTCAAATCATATCCTGCATGGTGAAGGTCACAAAAGCTAAAGAAGTTCAAGGAGGGACGAAAGAGTATCTCTTTTCTCACCTATGATGGCACAGTTGGTGCTATCGACAAAGTGTTGGATTCATCCAACAATTTGATGCAGCCTTTGGAGACGAGGGCTTCACAGAATCCTCCAAGCTACACCATGCAGCTATGCACTTCCAAAAATCAGCTCCTCAATGGTGTGCTAGCCTTTGTGGCAATGGTGAAGCCCCAAAGACATGGAAAACTCTACAAGTTTCCATCATGAAGCGATTCCTTGCAAGCGATGCAAAGGACAAAGTGCTTACCGAATGGTGCATCTTGAAGCTTCTCTCTCATGAGTCTATCCACAAGTATGTAGACAAGTATTGCGATTTACATCTCAAGGCTACTATATTTCAAACGATAGACTTTGGCAAGCAAAAACAATAATTTGTGGGGATTACCTAAAGAGATGTCCAAATAATTCAACTCTCAACGGCTTGGTTCTATCACCGAAGTAATCCATCACACCATGGTTTCTTCACGCATCAATTTCCATCAATAGGCTAGACGGAATGTCAAGACCATGGAAAACAAAGACAAAAATGATCCGAAGGGAAAACCAATGCTCAAAATTCTTCCCAAGGCACTTCCAACAACAACAACAACAATCGGTCCAAGGAGAAGGGAGTTTAGAAAGGTAAAAATAAACTCTCTTATGAAGAGCTTGAAGCTTTTTGCAACAACCATAAGTGTTTCAAGTGCGGGGAGCAAGGACATGGCTATCGTTCTTTCTCCAAGAAGAATGCTCGGAATGAGACTCCTACGGCTTCCACCATCGAAGCTCCAAAAGAGGATGTTCATTGCAAAGGATCATCACTTTCCTATGCTTGGGGAAAGGTAAGAGAGCATGATGCCTTCACCTTGTTTGACCCTGGATCTACTCACAACTTCATATCAATGGAGCTGGCCACCAAGTAGGGCATTCAAGATTTTGAGATGGGAGATATGGTAATGGATGACACACCTTTCAAGGGATAGCAAGCCTCCATTACTCCCTTGATTGGGAAGTTGATGCTTCATTTCCAAATCTATGTCAACAAAGAAAACTTTTTTATCTTTCCTCTCCAACATGAGGATGTTATCCTAGGGGCGCAATGGTTTGATTGCATGGCTACCAATATGATTTTCCTTGAAAGGAGAATCTACTTCACCTATAGGGGAAAGAACATGTATATAGATGCTAGTGAGTGTGGTCGCACTATTTCACTTGTAGATCCTCTTGCTTTTGATAAATCAATGAAGAGCTCAGTTTCTGCGTACATGATTTTTGTCAAAGAGTCTCTAGAAGATCCTAATGTTTCATCAAATGTAAATGGCAGGAATCAAGAAGAGTTAGACTTGTCTAATTTTCTAAAAGGATTCCAAGATGTGTTCATCAATGATATCCCTATGGACTTACCTCCAAAACGAGGGGATGATGACCATCGCATTGAGCTCCTTCCAAGAAGCTCACCGCCTAACAAGCCTTCTTATCGAGTCTCACAAGCTCAACAAGAGGAGATCATGAGGCAAGGACACGAATTGGTAGACAAAGGGATGGTGAGGCCTAGTTCCTCTCCCTTTTGTTATTCAGCCCTTTTAGTGCAAAAGAAAGATGATACATACCGTGCGTGTGTGGACTATCAAGCACTAAACCATATCACTAGCAAAAACAGAGTTCCTGTGCCTCGGGTAGAAGATCTGTTTGATAAGCTAGAACTCCCTAACTACCTCAATAGGACTGACCTTAAAAGTGTCTATCATCAAATAAGGATAGTGGATGAAGATATTCTAAAGACAACGTTTCACACTACGTTTGGTCTTTATGAATATCTAGTCATGCCTATTGGCTTGACTAATGCACCAGCTACGTTGAATTGTCTAATGGAGAAAAGTTTTAGACCTTATCAATTCACTGGAGTGTTCTTTGATGATATCATCATCTACTCCAAGTCTTTGGAGGAAGAGGAGGAACATCTCTGAGTGATTTTTCAAGCATTGAGGGAGAACAAGCTTTTTCTCAACCAAAAGAAAAGAAAACTTTTCCTTCCAGAGATTCAAAACCTAGGTCATATTATCTCTCAAGATGGTATCCACATGGATCCATCAAAGTTAGAGGTAACAAAAGCATGGCCTAATCCAAGGAATCTACATGAGCTAAGAAGCTTTATTGATATGTGTGCTTACTATAGACGTTTCATAGCAAACTTTTCTCAAATAGCAGGACCACTACATGACTTAACTAAGAAGAACGTTAAGTATGTACGGACTGCTAAGGATAGAAATGCTTTTGATAAGCTCAAAGAAAATCTTACCTCCTAAACAATCCTCATGTTTTTGGATCTCAGAAAGCCATTTGAGGTCCAAGTGATGCTTGTGGTGATTGCCTTGAAGCAGTTTTGCTTCAAGAAGGGCATGCCATAACATACGAGAGGCGAAGGCTCAATACCGATGAATTCTCTAGACGGTCCCTCGCCCGCCATGATCCAAAATCCCATTTTTAGGGGTTTTTTGGCGATTTCTCCCTCTCTGGGTGTCAGATTGAGTCAAGTAGGTAGACGTTTTTTAGCTTTTTGGACGTTCCGAATGCATTGGTGGTGTCAAAACCTTCAAATTCCAACACCAATTGATAGTTTTGTGATTTTTTTTAAATTTCAATGATAACGAAAGCCATATTAAATGAGTGTCGCCTACCTCGTGAAAAAGACATTTACATTGAATGAAAAGGCGGCCGTTTTCAAGGACGACTGACACCTTTTTTATGTTTTTCTTAATATCAAATTATTTTTTCTATGCAACGTAGGCTCTTCTTTCATTGGAGGAGCGCTTTTTCCTCTCTCTTCTAAAAGGCCCTCCAAAAGACCTCCAAAATCTCCTAATGCACCAAGTGAACCAATTATTGAAGACCCTCCCGAAGTTGAAGACCAAGAAGAGGTGCTACAACCCGATGCTATCGTTCGGCATGAAGACAAGGTACTATGACATGGTAAGATTATCCAATGGTATCTTATTAAGTTCAAAACTTATCCTTTTGAAGATGCTAGATGGATGCAAGGAATATAGCTTAAGGATAGTATGAACCTTGTTAATGCTTACAATGCTACATTAGAGTAAGAAAATGTACAAAATTCTTTTAAATGACCTATGTTTTTGTCTTAGAAGACTAGTTCTATTTTTTATTGTGCACAAATTTAAATAGTTTGCATGCTTACAATGCTACATTAGAGTAAGAAAATGTACAAATTTCTTTTAAATGACCCATGTTTTTGTCTTATAAGACTAGATCATGTTTTTGTCTTATAAGACTAGATCTATTTTTTACTGTGCACAAAATTAACACAGTATGCATGCTTAGAATCATGTTTGTGATGACGATGTCTCTCAAACACGAAGTAGAATTTGTCACTCTACTTTGGGAGAATGAAATGGACTAAAGAGCAGACATGCTTTCGCTAGCTACGTCTCCCAAGCACCAAATGCTTACGCTTTTGCTAGCTACGTCTCCCAAGCACCAAATGCTTTCGCTTTTGCTAGCTACGTCTCCCAAGCACCAAATGGATTAGTCATCCATCTTGGAAAGATGTCGTAGGGTAAAAAGGGATCCTCTACCCGCTAAGTAAGATTGACTAATGACTAAGGCTTTATCTCTTCTACGTCATAGTCGAGGACGACTATGATTTTAAGAGAGAGGTAATGTCATAAAGTATAATATCTAACCAACCCAAATTATTTTCGCATATTAAACTGATCATTTAATGTGGGAGAATAAACGGGAACAAGGGTTAAGATATAGACATGTTCTTATAGATCTATCTCAACACGGGGCCAATCGTAAAGGGGCCCAAATGAGAGATGGTCTATCAAAGAGCAAGGTGAACCAATGGAGCATAAGACCTTAGGGTTAGCTTCATTGAAGACCTCCAATAATTAGTGTAAAAGTCCTTTGACCTTAGGGAAGCTAGGGCTAAGCTTTAGGTGGGAACCCAGCCCAAGCTTAAGGTGCTTGAGGTGCTTATAGTGCTTGATGACTAAGGTGCTTAAGGTGCCTAATGAATGATATGCTTGATGATTGAGATGCTTCAGGTGGCCCAAAAGTCAGAGCTAGTCCCTACCAAGAGGGGGGGAGCCCTACAACAGGGGGATGAGAGAAAACACACACACACTCACACAAGACATGCTTGGTACAAATAAGGCAAAAGGTACATGTTCCTCCTCATGTTGCCCTCATGGTGTGCCTGAAGCCTATTGGTTGGCCACCCAAGGTTTACAATGATAAATTAGAATATTTAATTAATTGTTTCTACATTTATCAAGTCCTCTCTCTTAAAGGGAAAAGGGGGACACTTGTCCCAAGGCTACCCTTGTTACTTGATTTACCTCTTGCTTGTGATTTGCTAGGCCTGGAGGGGTCCAATGAGATTCAAACATGAGGAGCTACAAGGGGGGGTTCAACCAAGGAAGCTAGGGGCTTGCTTAAGGGTATACTCTCCCACACACACTCACACACACTTTCATTGTGTGAAGTGCAAAGTGCAAGAGCTCCCTCTCCTTCTTCAATCAAGTAGAGAGGTTGAGAGCCTACACCAACACTCTTGGATATGGAATGCAAATCCAACCAAGAGCCATGCTTCAAAATGATTAATCTTTCCATCTTCTCCATCTTCATTAATATGCTATTATACATGCCAAGCAAGAAGAGTGATGATAAGTGAGGAAGTAATTCTTTCTGCTCTGAAATGTTTCTTCTTCCTCTTCCCTACCCTCATTCCCTGCTAGCTCTCTCCACCTTTGAAAATGTTTGACGTCTTGGGACTGAGGCTTGGGATAGTTAATGCTTTCCTCAAAGTTCATATTATGCTCGTGATGCATGAAGCTTTCCATCTTCATTGCATCACCTAGGTCACAAGGAACACAAATATTGTATTGTAACAAGTCTCTCTTGATGGGAGAAATCATAATACAAATATCTATTGGAGGGGGAACCGGATCCACATAAATCCGGTCCTCAATTGTTGTCATGTTCTCTAAATTCTATCACTTGCAAAAGTATTGTCCATGCCAAGTTAACTAAATGCTATGTTTATGTTGCTACCATCAATTATGTTCACTCGATATGCTCATAAAGTAATTTCACAAAAGTACTCTCTCTAATTTTCTCTACTCTCAAGTTAATAGGCCAATTCCATTACATGAGGAGATATAGAAGAATCTGAAGATGGGTTGTCATCGTGATCATACTCAGGATCATATCCCTCACCATAATTTCTTCCACTTAGTTGTCGTCGGGATTACCATCTTCGATGAGGTTAATAGTAGCACCGTTGGGGCGGTTATTGTTGAAGGGTGAAAGCATGTTAACATGTTACACTTTTTCATGTCTCGGACAATGCTAGCTAGCACAATTTTGACATATGCTAACTAGTTCAATAACATGAGCTACAAATCCAAGATCTATGACGTATGATATATCGGTAGAAAGCTCTTGAAACAAGGAATCCAAGTACAAACTCTGACAAATTTTGATATAAATTATAAAAATTTTACTGGACACCCAACTTTTTAAAAATGTGCTAATTTGAAAATGCTAACTAGCACAAAAAGCACGACACGTTATCATGCTTTCACCCTAAAGGGTTTTGGCTTGAATTTTGGGTGACTCCATTGTATTGAATATAGCTCTTAGCAGGACCTTTTGGGTACCTGACCATGTTAAATTAAATACCACTGGTGTCGTGCCTTAGTTTTATATCGTGTGGGAAAAAATTGAGGTAAAATAAACTTTTTTGAATGCATGCCAGGTACGTGGTCTTTTACTATGCTGTTTGGTGGTGTTCCACTATAATGTAGCGCTATTGGTGACATGATGTGATGCACACTTTACCGTTCCATGTTTGAGAAAGTATTCATTCTAAAAATAGTCATCTAATTGACTAACCCATACTAGAACCGTGCTAACATCTTTAGTGCAATCAAAATCCTTGAAAGTGAAGGCTAATTTGCTAAAAACAAATTGCTTGGGTGCCGATGCAGATTCCTTGTGTGCAAAGTGCAATAATTTATCTTTAACCTCTTGCCTTTGCATACGTTCAAAAGTGAGAGATTATTGTAGATTGGCAAGCTACTTAGCAATTGTGGGTGCCTGTGGAAGGTGTGCCATAATTGCGTGCTCTTTTTTTTTCTCCTTTTTTTTCTTGTAAAGGGTGTAAGTGTATATGTATACGATGTAAAGGGTGTAAGTGTATATGTATACGATGGTATGCATAATAACGCTTAAGAATTAAAAGAAAAGGAGATAACAAAAATAAAAAAAAACTTAGTTGTACGATCCTGGGTGACGTCCAATCCAAAAGTATGATACATCCAGTTTTGTTTAAATGCCATCATCCAATCTCTTGCATCCCAAAAAAAAATGATGATAATAACAATCGGCAAGATGATGATAAGCACAGAAGAACCTTAATGTTCAAAGAAAATGATTGGGTCTTACTCAAGTTTCCTAAGGCTCGATTAAGGCAAACGACGGGCAAAAATCCTACGGGCCATCAAAAGTATTATGCTAAACTAGAAAAAAGATACTATGGTCCTTTCCAAATCTTAAAGCCCATCAATGAGACGGCTTATCAACTCAAGTTGCCCAACCATTGGCTCATACCTTTCATGTAAGCCTACTTAAGCCCTACAAAGGAGAGCCACCAACTGAACCAATTATTGAAGACCCTCCCGAAGTTGAAGACCTAGAAGAGGTGCTACAACCCGAAGCTATCCTTCGGCATGAAGATAAGGTACTACGACATGGTAAGATTATCCCCGATGGTATCTTATTAAGTTCAAAAAATATCCTTTTGAAGATACTAGATGGATGCAAGGAATTCAACTTAAGGATAATATGAACCTTGTCAATGATTACAATGCCACATTAGAGTAAGAAAATGTACAAATTTCTTTTAAATGACTCATGTTTTTGTCTTATAAGACTAGTCCTCTTTTTAATTGTGCACAAATTTAACTAGTATGCATGCTTAGAATCATGTTTGTAATGACGACGTCTCTCAAACACCAAGTATACTTTGTCACTCTACTTTGGGAGAATGAAATGGCCTAAATAGCAGACATGCTCGCGGCAGCTATGTCTCCTAAGCACCAAATGGATTAGTCATCCATCTTGGAAACATGTTGTAGGGTAAAAAGGGATCCTCTACCCACTAAGTGAAATTGACTAATGACTAAGGCTTTATCTCTTCTACCTCATAGTTGAGGATGACTATGATTTCAAGAGAGAGGTAATGTCATAAAATCTAATATCTACTAGCTAACCAACCCAAATGATTTTCTCATATTAAATTGATCACTTAATGTGGGAGAATAAACGGGAACAAGTGTTAAGATATAGACATGTGGTTATAGATCTATCTCAACACGGGGCCAATGGTAAAGGGGCCCAAATGAGAGATGGTCTATCAAATAGCAAGGCTAACAAATGGAGCATAAGACCTTAGGGTTAGCTTCATTGAAGACCTCCAATAATGTGTGTAAAAGTTCTTTGACCTTAGGTAAGCTAGGGCTGAGCTTGAGGTACGAGAACCCGACCCAGCTTGAGATGCTTGTCCTACATGTGATGCTTGATGACTAAGGTGCTTGAGGTGCTTGATGATTCAGGTGCTTGAGATGCTTGAGGTGCTTCACATGCTTGAGATGCTAGGGTTGCAGTTGAGGTGAGAACCCAGCCCAAGTTTAAAGTGCTTAAGAGCCAAGCTTGTGGTGGGAACTGGGCCTATGCATGAGGGGCTTGAGGTGTCAAAAAGTCAAAGATTCAATCCCTACAAGGAGGGGCGATCCCTACATGAGGGGGGATGAGAGATAACACCCACACACTCACACAAGGCATGCATGGTACAAAGAAAGCAAAAGGGACACTTGTCAAGTTCCTCCTCATGTTGCCCTCATGGTGTGCCTGAAGCCTATTGGTTGGCCACCCAAGGGGTCCAATAATAAATTAGGAGATTTAATTAATTTATTTTAGCATTTATCTAGCCTCTCTCTCAAAGGGGAAAGGGGGACACTTGTCTCAAGGCTACCCTTGCTGCTTGTAATGCCTCCTGCTTATGATTGGCTAGGCCTAGAGGGGTCCAATGAGCTTCAAGCATGAGCTACAAGTGGGGGTCGACCCAAGCAATCTAGGGGGTTGCTTAGGGGGTATACTCACACCCCCACACTCACAAACACTCTCATTGTGTGCTATGCAAAGTGCAAGAGCTCCCTCTTCTTCTCCAAGCAAGTAGAGGTTGAGAGCCTACACCAACACTCTTGGCTATGGAGTGCAAATCCAGCCAAGAGCCATGCTTCAATGCTTAAGCTTTCCATCTCCGTCTTGTTAATTACTATGCTATTATGTATGCTAGCAACAAGAGTTATGATAAGTGAGGAACTACTTCTTTCTCCTATGAAATGTTTCTTCTTCCTCTTCCCTACCCTCATTCCCTGCTAGCTCTCTCCGACTTCGAAGGTGTTTGAGGTCTTGGGACTGAGGCTTGGGATAGTTAAAGCTTTCTTCAATTTTATGTTATGATTGTGATGCATAAGGCTTTCCATCTTCATTGCATCACCTAGGTCACAAGGAACACAAAGATTGTATTGTAACAGGTCTCTCTTAATGGGAGAAATCATAATACAAATGCCTATTGGAGGGGGGACCGGCTCCACATAATCCGGTCCTCAATTGTTGTCATGTTCTCTAAATTCTTTCTCTTGCAAGAGTATTGTTCATGGCAAGTTCACTAATTGCTATGATTATGTTGCTATCTTCAACTATGTTCACCCGCTATGCTCACAAAGTCATTTCTCAAAAGTACTCTCATTAATTTCCGCTACTCTCAAGTTAAATAGGCCAATTCCATTACATTGGTATCAGAGCATTTGGTTTCTCTTTTCTTGCTTAAGAAGAGAGGTTCTTAAGTAGCCTATAAATGGTTGATGTTGTTAATTATATTAGGGTAAATGGAACTAGGATCTATTATCGGTTTTGTTGAGCCCACTATGTGGGGGATGGTGCACACCTCGGGAGCTTTGGACTTAATAATGGAGTCTTTTTAGACTTGCCTACGGCTTTACCATTATTGAGCCATAAGAAGTCCGAAAGTAGCTAGCCCTCGGCGACTCTGCTATGTTAGACCTACTCCTATACTCTCTATAATTAACCACTTTGAGCCGTGGGTGTAGATACTTAAGAGACGATTTTCAAAGGCTAAGAGGAGTGGCAACTAAGGTTTTGAATTGCCAAAGCATACACTAAGTACATACATAAATTTTGTTAACATGGCTGAAAATAATCAAGAGAGTAGAATGAACATTGATAGCTTTGATTTTGCACATGAAGGTGCTAATGATGATGCTCCCATGTTTGTGAATTATCTCATCACTAGGTTGCAGCAAGCTATGGGAAACTCTGCTTTGCAAGCCGAAGTTACTCAACAACTTCGTGCTTATGGAATTTCCCTTCCTCTCCAAGAGGAGAGAGAGCTTAGGAGGCCTCTTGAAGAGACCCCCAAAAGAAGACTCTCTCCCATTCGAGAGGAGGAATCCAAAGAGCAAGAAAACAATGAAAGTTTAAGTTCCTCTGAAGATGTGGCTCCATGAAGACGGCGGTCTAGACGATCACCCACTCCTCCCAAGAGGAAAAAATCAACGCATGGTCCTTCTCCTCATCACTCTGAAAGGCAAGAGAGGAAACAAAGGAAGAAAAGGGCTAGGAAGAGATCACCCTCTTCTCCTTCTTCTTCACCTTCCTCCTCTTCCGATGAAAGTTATGGCTATTCTCCTAGAGAATACAAGAGGGGAGGACATCGCAAATCATTTCCTGCATGGCGAAGGTCACAAAAGCTAAAGAAGTTCAAGGAAGGAGGAAAGAGTATCTCTTTTCTCACCTATGATGGCACCTTTGGTGCTACTGACAAAGTGTTGGCCTTCATCCAGCAATTTGATGCGGCCTTTGGAGACGAGGGCTTCACAGAGTCCTCCAAGCTACGCCATGTAGCTATGCACTTCCAAAAATCAGCTCGTCAATGGTGGGCTAGCCTTCGTGGCAATGGTGAAGCCCCAAAGACATGGAAAACTCTACGAGTTTCCATCAAGAAGCAATTCCTTGCAAGCAATGCAAAAGACAAAGTTCTTACTGAATGGCGCAGCTTGAAGCTTCTCTCTCATGAGTCTATCCACAAGTACGTAGACAGGTTTTGGGATTTACATCTCAAGGCTACTGTCTTTCAAAAGATAGACTTTGTCGAGAAAAGGCAGCAATTCTGTGCGGGACTACCTGAAGAGATGGACGAATACATCAACTCTCCCCGGCCTAGTACTATTAGCGAAGTAATCCATCACACCATGGTTGCTTCACGCATCAATTTCCATCAAGGGGCTAGACGTTATGTCAAGCCCATGTAAAACAAAGACAAAAATGATGCAAAGGGGAAAACCAATGTTCAAAATACTTCCCAAGTCACTTCCATCAACAACAACAATCGGTCCAAGGAGAAGGGAGTTTAGAAAGGTAAAAATAAACTCTCTCTTGAAGAGCTTGAAGCTTTTCGCAAGGACCATAAGTGTTTCAAGTGTGGGGAGCAAGGACATGGCTATCGTTCTTGCCCCAATAAGAATACTCGCAATGAGACTCCTAGGGCTTCCACCATCGAAGCTCCAAAACAGGATACTCATTGCAAAGGATCATCACTTTCCTATGCTCGAGGAAAGGTAAGAGAGCATGATGCCTTCATCTTGTTTGACCTTGGCTCTACTCTGAACTTTGTATCAATGGAGTTGGCCACCAAGTTGGGCATTCAAGCTTTTGAGATGGGAGATATGGTAATGGCTGAGGCAGCTTTCAAGAGACAGCAAGCCTCCGTTACTCCCTTGATTGGGAAGTTGAGGCTTCATGTCCAAAGCTATGTCGACAAAGAAGAATTCTTCATCTCTCCTCTCCAACATGAGGATGCTATCCTAGGGGCGCCATGGTTTGATCGCATGGCTGCCAACATGAAGTTTCCTGAAAGGAGAATCTACTTCACCTACAGGGGAAAGAACATGTATATAGATGCTAGTGAGCGTGGTCGCACTATTCCACTTGTGAATCCTCTTGCTTTCGATAAGTCAATGAAGAGCTCAATTTCTACGTACATGATTTTTGTCAAAGAGTCTCTAAAAGATACTAATGTTTCATCAAATGTAAATGGTAGGAATCAAGAAGAGTTAGACTTGTCTAATTTTCTAAAAGGATTCCAAGATGTGTTCATCGATGATATCCCTATGGACTTACCTCCAAAACGAGGGGATGATGACCATCGCATTGAGCTCCTTCCTGGAAGCTCACCACCTAACAAGCCTCCTTATTGAGTCTCACAAGCTCAAGAAGAGGAGATCATGAGCCAAGTACAAGAGCTGGTAGACAAAGGGATGGTGAGGCCTAGTTCGTCTCCCTTTTGTTCTCCAGTCCTTTTAGTGCAAAAGAAAGATGGTACATACTGTATGTGTGTGGACTATCGAGCACTAAACCATATCACTATCAAAAACAAGTTTCCCGTACCTCGGGTAGAAGATCTGTTTGATGAGCTACAAGGCTCTACCTACTTCAGTAGGATTGACCTTAAGAGTAGCTATCATCAAATAAGGATAGTGGATGAAGATATCCTAAAGACCGCGTTTCGCACAACATTTGTTCTTTATGAATATCTAGTCATGCCTTTTGGCTTGAATAATGCACCAACTACGTTCAATCGTCTGATGGAGAATTTTTTTAGACGTTATCGCAAATTCACTGGAGTGTTCTTTGATGATATCATCATCTACTCCAAGTCTTTGGAGGAACATAAGCAGCATCTCCAAGTGATTTTTCAAGCATTGAGGGAGAACAAGCTTTTTCTCAACCAAAAGAAAAGCGAATTCTTCCTTCAAGAGATTCAATACCTAGGTCATATTATCTCTCACGATGGTATCCGTATGGATCCATCAAAGTTAGAGGTAATAAGATCATGGCCTAATGGCCTAACCCAAGAAATCTACATGAGCTAAGAAGCTTTAATGGTATGTGCGCATACTATAGACGCTTCATAGCAAAATTCTCTCAAGTAACAGGACCACTACACGACTTAACTAAGAAGAACGTTAAGTTTGTATGGACTGCTAAGGAGAAAAATGCTTTTGAAAAGCTCAAAGAGAAGCTTACTTCCCAACCAGTCCTCGTGCTTCCGGATCTCTCAAAGCAATTTGAGGTCCAATGTGATGCTTGTGGTAATTGCCTTGGAGCAGTTTTGCTTCAAGAAGAGCATGCCATAGCATATGAGAGCCGAAGGCTCAATATTGATGAACGAGTCTTGGGCATTTATGAGAAAGAGCTTTTAGTTGTTCTACATGCCCTAGACACATGGAAGCACTACCTATTGGGGACTCCATTTAGCCTACGAACCGACCACCAAAGTCTCAAGTATTTCATGACGCAAACCAAGCTTTTCGACAAACAAATGAGGTGGGCAAATTTTCTTTCGCAATTTAATTTCCATATTGCTCACATAGCTGGTAAGCACAATCAAGTGGCCGATGCACTTTCACAACGACCAAAGTTAATGAGGTGTCTATAGGTACTCACAATGATCTATCCTCCATGATAGATGAGTATGCTACTGACCCTGACTTTAGAGACATACTGTCAGCCTTTGCTTTGGGGAAGAAAGAGGAACCATTCACCTTGCAGGATGGTTATCTTATCCACGGCAATAGGCTATGTGTTACCCATTCCCTTCGTGCGAAGGTTATGTATGAATCCCATGCTCCTCCATATGCGGGGCATAGAGGCATTCAACCTACTCTCCTAGGAGTAGAGACGTACTTCTATTGGCCTACCATGAAACTGGACATACAAGAGTATGTTTCAAAATGTGTAGTATGCCAAAAGACCAAGGATGATAGATGGAAGCAACCTGGATTACTCCAGCCATTGCCTATCCCAAATTCACCATGGGAGAGTATATCCATGGAATTCATCTTTGGATTACCCAAGTCTATCCATGGGAATACAAGAATATGGACAATAGTCGACAGGTTTAGCAAACAAGCACATTTTATTCCTGACAAAAAGACTATTAAGGCACATCAAATGGCAACTTTCTTCATATCTCAGATTTTCAAGCACCATGGATTACCCACATCCATCGTGTCAGATAGAGATCCTAGAATGACCAGTAATTTCTGGAAAGTTCTCTTTGAAAATCTAGGAACAAGAGTGAATTTCTCTTCGGCCTATCACTCACAAACGGATGGCCAAAGTGAGATAGCCAATCTTACGATACTCGATCTACTCAAGACTTATGTTACCGAAGTAGATCAACGCTCACAATGGGAAAAGTACTTACCTCTTGTAGTGTATGCCTACAATAATACTGTACATACTTCTACGGGAAAAGCACCTTTTGAGATCATTGAGGTAAGACCTAAAAGTCCCTTGCTACTCAAAGTACATGGGAAGATCTTCGCCGCCGATGAGTATAGCCGTGACCTACAAGAATCTTTTCAAAAGATTAAGGAGGCTATATCCATCTCTCAACAAAGGCAAAAAGCTGTTGCTGATAAGCACAGAAGAGCCTTAATGTTCAAAGAAAATGATTGGGTCTTACTCAAGTTTCCTGAAGCTCGATTAAGGCAAACGACGGGCAAAAATCCTACGGGCCATCAAAAGTATTATGCTAAACTAGCAAAAAGATACTATGGCCCTTTCCAAATGTTAAAGCCCATCAATGAGACGGCTTATCAACTCAAGTTGCCCAACCATTGGCTCATACACAATGCCTTTCATGTAAGCCTACTTAAGCCCTACAAAGGAGAGCCACCAACTGCTGAACCAATTATTGAAGACCCTCCCGAAGTTGAAGACCAAGAAGAGGTGCTACAACCCGAAGCTATCCTTCGGTATGAAGACAAGGTACTACGACATAATAAGATTATCCGACGGTATCTTATTAAGTTCAAAAATTATCCTTTTGAAGATGCTAGATGGATGCAAGGAATACAACTTAAGGATAATATGAACCTTGTCAATGCTTACAATGCCACATTAGAGTAAGCAAATGTACAAATTTCTTTTAAAAGACTCTTGTTTTTGTCTTATAAGACTAGTCCTCTTTTTAATTGTGCGCAAATTTACCTAGGATGCATGCTTAGAATCATGTTTGTGATGACGACGTCTCTCAAACACCAAGTAGAATTTGTCACTCTACTTTGGGAGAATGAAATGGACTAAAAAGCAGACATGCTTGCGGCAACTATGTCTCCCAAGCACCAAATGGATTATTCATCCATCTTGGAAAGATGTCGTAGGGTAAAAAGGGATCATCTACCCGCTAAGTAAAATTGACTAATGACTAAGGCTTTATCTCTTCTACCTCATAGTCGAGAACGACTATGATTTCAAGAGAGGGGTAATGTCATAAATCTAATATCTAATATCTAACCAACCCAAATGATTTTCTCATATTAAATTGATCACTTAATGTGGGAGAATAAACGGGAACAAGTGTTAAGATATAGACATGTGGTTATAGATCTCTCTCAACACGGGTCCAATGGTAAAGAGGCCCAAATGAGAGATGGTCTATCAAAGAGCAAGGCTAAAAAATGGAGCATAAGACCTAGGGTTAGCTTCATTGAAGACCTCCAATAATGTGTGTAAAAGTCCTTTGACCTTACGTAAGCTAGGGCTGAGCTTGAGGCGCGGGAATCCGACCGAGCTCGAGATGCTTGTCCTGCTTGTCATGCTTGTCATGCTTGATGACTAAGGTGCTTGAGGTGCTTGATGATTGAGGTGCTTGAGATGCTTAATGATTGAGATGCTTGAGGTGCTTCACATGCTTGAGATGCTAGTAATGCACTTGAGGTGAGAACCCAGCCCAAGCTTAAGGTGCTTAAGAGCCAAGCTGGTGGTGGGAACTGGGCCTATGCATGAGGGGCTTGAGGTGTCAAAATGTCAAAGATTCAATTCCTACAAGGAGGGGGAGAGCCCTACATGAGGGGGGATGAAAGAGAACACCCACACACTCACACAAGGCATGCATGGTATAAAGAAAGCAAAAGGGACACTTGTCAAGTTCCTCCTCATGTTGCCCTCATGGTGTGCCTGAAGCATATTGGTTGGCCACCCAAGGGGTCCAATAATAAATTAGGAGATTTAATTGATTGATTTTAGCATTTATCTAGCCTCTCTCTCAAAGGGGAAAGGGGGACACTTGTCTCAAGGCTACCCTTGCTGCTTGTAATGCCTCCTGCTTATGATTGGCTAGGCCTAGAGGGGTCCAATGAGCTTCAAGCATGAGCTACAAAGGGGGGTTGACCCAAGCAAGCTAGGGGGTTGCTTAGGGGGTATACTCACCCACACACACTCACAAACACTCTCATTGTGTGCTATGCAAAGTGCAAGAACTCCATCTCCTTCTCCAAGCAAGTAGAGGTTGAGAGCCTACACCAACACTCTTGGCTATGGAGTGCAAATCCAACCAAGAGCCATGCTTCAATGCTTAAGCTTGCCATCTCCTTCTTCTTCGTTACTATGCTATTATGTATGCTAGCAACAAGAGTTATGATAAGTGAGGAACTAATTCTTTCTCCTATGAAATGTTTCTTCTTCCTCCTCCCTACCCTCATTCCCTGCTAGCTCTCTCCACCTTCGAACGTGTTTAAGGTCTTGGGACTGAGGCTTGGGATAGTTAAAGCTTTCTTCATGTTTATGTTATGCTTGTGATGCATGAAGCTTTCCATGTTCATTGCATCACCTAGGTCACAAGGACGACAAAGATTGTATTGTAACAAGTCTCTCTTAATGGGAGAAATCATAATACAAATGCCTATTGGAGGGGGGACCGGCTCCACATAATTTGGTCCTCAATTGTTGTCATGTTCTCTAAATTCTCTCTCTTGTAAAAGTATTGTTCATGCCAAGTTAACTAATTGCTATGATTATGTTGCTATCTTCAACTATGTTCACCCGCTATGCTCACAAAGTCATTTCTCAAAAGTACTCTCATTAATTTCTGCTACTCTCAAGTTAAATAGGCCAATTCCATTACATTTTATGGTGTACAGGGAGCTTGTTTGGGTGTGCAGTTTTTTAGTTCAATAAGCCTGTGTGTGGTTGAACATAAATGCTCAACTAGGAGGTGGGAAATGATGGTGCAGCCAAAGTTGGTCTATACAGGGAATTTCTCTATGCCAAGCTCAGGGCAGGTGGAGGACAGAGTGCAAAACCCAATGTGGAAGACCTAGGCAAGTAGGTGCTAGTGGAAGTGTATGCATGAAGCAGATTTTTAGGTAAAACAAGCTCCATATGGGGCCAAATGGGATGATAGGTAAAGGTTCCCAAGATGTTCTTTGAGGACCTAGAATGTGGAGTTTGAGATGCTGTGCATATTGGTCCAAATGGCTCGTTAAACAGAGCCACGGTGTGAAAGTTATGTGAGTTCAAAGCAGGAAGGTGTTGCAAAACCCGGACGAGTAGGACAGCTACGGACATGTGACTAGAGATGATGTCAGTGGATACGTGTGTAGTGCTTGTGCTGGGGACCATGTCCAAAAAATTGGATTGCAGATCCGAGCTCTACATTGCAAGTTATGGCCAATTGAACATTTATTGAGGGTCGGGTCTGTACCAATTTGACTACATAGGGAACCGGGCCATCTAGCATCATTTTGGGCCTAGACAGTGATCAAGAAGGTAGTACATGTGATGTGGATTTGAAAATAAGTGAATCTTGTGAATCAAACTCCCAATGGCGAAGACAAGGCAGGTCAAATGTGTGAGTCGATGCCGGGCAGACAGGTGTATGTGATTTTTTCCAGTTTTTAAACGCGTAGCTCGAGGCCAAGGTAAAGCCAGACGATGTCAAGGACTATCAAGCTCAAAGACGGGAAAGAGAACTCTTGGCAATATGTTTACTGAAGTATCAATTCCTTTATCGGTTTCAGAACCAAACCCCCCTTGTATCGTCAATGCCAGATCCTTGGCGGTTTGACTATTGGGTGACCAAGCAAGAAGTTATTGTTGATCGAAAGGGGTGATAAGAAGAAACAATTGTGCAAAATAGGTGGGGTTTTTGAGTATTTGGTTGCCAAGGGAATGTGGCAGCACCACATGGAAATCATATGAATCCACATGCATTTTTAGAGTTTTGAGGAGTGGCTTATATGTCCTGGCGTGTGACAGTCATTACTCACGAGGAGTTGTAGAGAGAGTGCTTGCTATCCAAAGTAGCTATGGCGCTGGTGTTTGTGGCTCTGTGCGGTGGTGTTGGCTGGTGGTTTTACCCTGAAGGCGGCGACAGCTAGTGGCCAACGAGAGAGTTGACGAAAGGCAGTTGGTGGTTTCCATTAGCGGCTTGGCACCTTGTGCAATGGGATGACATGGAAAACCTGGTAGGTCTTTCCCGCACCCTTAGGTGTTTTAGTAAAGCAGCTCAAGGGGCACTTGCGACCTCGCTAGTGCCTCCTCGGTGTGGAGTAAGGGGATGGGTCCCACATCATGAGAGAGAGAGAGAGAGAGAGAGAGAGAGAGAGAGAGAGAGAGAGAGAGAGAGAAATCCAAGTTCAAAGGCTACAAGGTGAGCAAAGAGGGAGTTTAATCCCAACTAAACAAGGGGTAAATGAGGGTAGTGAAAGGCCAGGTTGTCCAAGGTGAAGATCTAGGGGGAAAAATAAGGAGAATAAAGATTAAAAAAATAGAAAAATTCCAAGGGGTACTAGCGACATCGCTAGTGCCCTCAAGTTCAAGTGCAAAGAGGAGAGAGTAGATCAAGCAAGGCGGTGCACCCGCCTCCCAATGTTGTCAAAAAAGGATGCAAGATGGGCCAATCAGAGGCCAATTTTCAAAATTGAGAGACACCCCCTATAAAATTCATTTTGTAATCAATTTTAGGGTTTCTTTGCCTACCGTTTTTAGGGGAGCCAAGGTCAATGGGTGTTTTTTTCCTAAGGGCCTTTTTGTGCAGATGTGTGTGCCTGCAAAGCCCAAGTGTGTGTTTTCTTGCAGCATGGCGACCATGTGGGTGCGTCGCTTGTTGTAAATGATCTGTAGATAATGTTTTGAGGAGTGATGCAGCTTCCATGATGTTCCTCTCATGTCGTTTCCCCTACCCCCACTTTCTCTACTTCATTTTCTTCTGTGTACAGTGTTGGTGCGGATGTGTGTACCCCCTCAGTCCCCCTTTTTATGTACCTAATGGAAGTGAGAGTGTGGTTTCATGTGAGGAATCGGTGTGTGACTTGAAGCGAGCATTGAAATGCGTGGTTAGCTCAGTGTGTGCATGTTCATGCATCGATGTCCAAGGCGCCTATGAAAGGTAAGTTTTTCTATCCCCCCCCCCCCCCCCCCCCCCCCCTCTTCCTTGTTTTCAACTCTCTATTCCATACATAAAAAATCCAAAACCACAAATCTTACCTCTTGCATGGTTATTGCTTGTGATTTGTTCTATGCGTTCTTTGCACTTCTAGTTGTTTTTACACAATGATTTTACTACATTTTGGTTTGAGTTTTTGCTCCTACTCTAGGGGAAACTCTGCCGAAATTATCCCAGGAAATTTTGGATACATTCTCTTAATCATGGCTGGGAATAGTGCTTCCAAAAGAGAAGAGTACTACATCAAAAAGTATGATGGCTCAAACTTTGTCATTTGGTGGCAGCGTATGCAAGATATTTTGGTCAAAGGCTTGATAGCACCCTTGCATGCAAGAAGAGAGAATGCCTACACTAGTGATGAGTGGGATGACTTGAATGAGCATTCTATGGCGACCATTTTCTTGCAACTTAGTGAATCTATTTACTTTACCATAATGGATAATCTACCTATACCTACCTAAATCCTAACCCTAACTCTCTCCCTATCTCTTTGCCTCTCTCTCTACCTCTATTCCTCTCTTTCTCTCCCTCTTCCTCTCCCTCTCTTTCCCTCTCCCTCTCTCTCTCCCTCTTTCTCTCTATCTCTCTTTCTCTCCCTCTCTACCTAAACCTAAACATAAACCCTAATGTAAAGCCTACCCAAACTATCTACCCAAAACATAACCCTAACCCTAAAGCCTACCCTAAACCCTCTATTTCGAACAAACCCTAACCCTAAAGCCTAGCCCATACCTAACCTTTATCACATTTTAACATTTTATTTTTAATATTTGTTTTAGTATTTTATTTTTTAACTTTAAAGAGAAATTTAAAGAGAGATTTTTTAACTCCTTTTTTATACCTTCTCCTTTTTTGTCTCAGAATTGTTTCCTTCTCACTATCTTTTCTATACACAATCTACATAACTTACAAACTACCTAGTTTCTCGGTTTTTTTTTCTCTAATCCACTACAATATTAACTGATCCACTCTAAACACACCTCTCTCTCTCTCTTTTCCTCTCTCTTTTTTTCTCACTAATCACAAGGAATCAACTAATGCAAGCAATCAAACCGAATGCATTATCACCTCAAGCAATCGTTGACACCAATCAAAGATAGACTCGCAAGAAAAATCAGGCATAGTCTCCTTTGTATGAGGAGTCAAAACTCAACTCAAGAACACACAAACTTCTGAAAAGAACCACTGGCCATCAACTGCTCAAAAAACGATTTTGTGACCACCAACTTGGCGTCAAAACTCGCGTCAAAAGCACAAAAACCGTCCAGATATATGTCATATGGCGAGGGTACCATAAAGGGGAACTCTAGCTACCTGTATCACCAAAGATATCTCCACATTTGAGAATAACCCATCTCAAAGAAAACATCACTCTGTCAATCATCCAAAGGATAATGCAGACACAAAGGACTAGCCATAGTCTCAAAAAGAGCTCTTCTGGTTCGAGTCTCAAAAAAAGCCGGGAAAAGTTCTAAAATAGCCAAAAAATTTCTCCACATGTAGTACAATGGGCAGTGTCCACAACTCAACCTACATGAGTGGTCACGCTCAAAAAAGCGCCAAGAACTGCTCCATGCAAGAAAAGTAATCCCTACGGAGATATCTTCTCTCAAAAGATCTCAATAGCACTATTGTATGCTAAAGTAAACTTGCATATGTCCGCAGAGAAACTGCTATTAAAATGACTGTTAAATTTCATACGAAAGCGCTATGCATGTAAGTGTATGGAAACCTGGAGAATTGATGTGTGAACTAGCTCAAAATCCCCCTGTAACCTGCATGTCGGTGTCAGTATGTGCCGATTTTCACTACCGAGCAGAAATGCGCTAGTCAAATAGCCGTCAAAGGTGCTTGAAGTCGTGGCAGTGCCCTAGAGCGTGATCGGCGCGCTCAGTGTCGATGCCGGGTGTCACTCCTCTATGGTAGAGCACCTCACCCATGCATGTGGCAAGCACGTTCGTCTGTGGGAAAGCACTCGTTCACAAGAACGCTTAGTGTCGGGGTCGAATGTCAAAAATCCACCACAATGAGAGGTGATGTCGAGCCAATGCCAAATCGCAAGAATCAGTGTTGAAACCAATGTGCCGGTGTGGAGCGGCAAGTTGCCAATGCTGAGGCCGCTCTCATTGATGTCGAAGATGTGGTGTCTGTGTTGAAGCCGGAGCTCTCTCTCTCTCTCTCTCTCTCTCTCTCTCTCTCTCTCTCTCAATGCCTGAGAGTGGTGACATGTCGATGTGGATGTCGCTTTTCGCCACCAGACGGAAGCCTCCAAAGCCGAGACAAACGCCCTAGGAGATGTCGCAAAAGCCTTCTCTCTCTCTCTCTCTCTCGCTCTCTCTCTCTCATCCACTTGCTCGCTCTGTCTCATAGCTCTCTATCTCTCAAGCTGAAGGTGTGTGAGAGCGGGGTTGGAGATTTTGGGGAGGATTTGTTGATGGCTTTGGTGGGATCGGGG
Source organism: Adiantum capillus-veneris (assembly GCF_014529385.1). NCBI lineage: Eukaryota > Viridiplantae > Streptophyta > Polypodiopsida > Polypodiales > Pteridaceae > Adiantum > Adiantum capillus-veneris. The sequence goes on from NC_140943.1 coordinate 78,115,247, forward strand.
TCTTGCACACAAAAGAGTAATCAAATTTTTATTTTTTTAAAAAAAACTCTATTTCTGCTCGTCTGGTGACAGTCGCGAATCTGATGAGTGATATGGTTGTGTGTGTGTGCGCGCGCGCTTACGAGCGTCGACGAGAGGGTGTGTGTGTGTGTGTTCGACCCTACAACCTCTGAGATCGCGACCACTACAAGCTCTCACGACATTGCTACCGACAAGCTCGCTTCTGCTCAATTCGAAAGCTTTGACTTTAAAAATACCTTGTGATTGCTCTCGATTGTGCCTCTCTTGCTCCCAAAACCTTGCTGTCTGCTCATTCTTCTTTGATGCCCGGTTCTGCTCCTGGTCAAGCTTGTTCTACTGAGCTTTGCTTGCAAATCCAAGGCTTTGCTTGCTTTCAATTTGCATTGTTGCTTGCCCCTTTTGAAAAGGGTTGAATTCACCTCAGAGAGTCACATGTTCTCTTGCAGATCTTGCCAAAGCTCTCCAAGATTCCCAGCTCGGGGTAGGAGCACACGCAGGTAGGGAGCGGCCTGCCTTGGCTCTGGTACGACTTAATGGATCCTAAGACGGAGTGCAAGGGAATGGAAGGAGAGAAGGGGAAGGGGATGCACAACATACACAGGTGCCTAGTGGATCATTAGAGAGTTTACACTCTCTTCTCCTTATTCTTCAATGTAACCAAAGAACACAAGTAAAGATGGGTGGGCGCCCGCCCGGACCATATCCAATCATGGGGCCTGAAACCCAACACAAAATACCCGCGGTCTTGAGATTATATTTCTCCAAAGATGCTAAAACGAGAATTTGAGCTGGTTATTTAGGCTTTGGAGATGAATTGCTTCATTATTTTTAGACATGATCACCTTTTTTGTGAGACAATTTGTGTGAAATTACATGCTAAGCTCTAAAAAACGGATCTCAATTGTCAAAAAGGAATAAAGATTATAAAATCTTGATCAATCCGATGAAATTAGATACAAGGGTATTTTGGGAGTACTTGAAATTTAAGGGGTATTTTGCGAGTTTTCACAAATTAGAGGGGTATTTTGATAATTTACCCCCCAAAAAAAAGAGCTTTTGTGTAATAAATCAATGAGTCCCTTCAGTAAAAAGATGCCTCATATAACTTCCTTTGCCTCTTTGTTGGGAATGTTTTCTAAGGCTTTACGTTTTTTATCTGATCAAATTGAAAGAAAAATTAGTACTGACATGGTGGAATACTCACGTTTATGCTCAACCTACACCCCTTTCCCATAGGATGGGTGGACCACCATTCAAATACCCTTTATGTTCTACCAGTAGAAAGACCATGATTTGAGACATGTATGTGTATGGAAGCACGTGATCGACTAACCACCTTTTGGAATCACCTATTGTTGATTTGCTTTCCAAACTTATGAATGCTATGTCCTATTATACACATGCTATAAGGTACTTTGTCCTTTGGTAATAGGGCACCCAAATATTGGGTCCATAAACCCAAGTCATTGTTAAAGTTTGCATTGGTGAATTTACACAAGCACGTACATTTCTAGTAGCACCATTGCATGGTCTTGATAGGATCTTGGGAATGCCATTTTGTCATGAAATTGATCCGTTGATTAATTTTAAAACACGTACCATGTCTCTGACTCATAATAATAAAAATTTCTTCATCCAAGCAACACTAGCTCATAAAAAAATTCCACTTCTCTCTCTCACACACACACTCAAGCCAAAAGAGCCATTCAAAAACAAGAGAAAACATATTTGGTGTTGGTAAATCAATTTTTGTTGACATTGAAACCTCACATAACTCTTCACATGATGATTTTCTCTCACAATTTTAAGAATTGTTTCATGCACGATCTACCACCTAGAATTCCACCTTTACGCCCAGACGACCACAAAATATATAGTATACCAAGTAGTGAACCTCCTTGTAGAGCACCTTATCATGTAAATCCAACTACACACAAAGAGATACAAACTCAAATCAATGACTTGCTTGACTACAGGGATTTAAGCAAGATCACCATCAAGAATAGGTTTCCTATTCCTAGAGTGAATGATCTATTAAACAAACTAAAAGGGGTAGACATCTTTAGCAAAATTGACCTCAAATCAGGGTATCATCAAGTAAAAATGTTTGATCAAGATGTCTACAAAATTGCTTTCAGAACACAAACAAGAAAATATGAATTCCTTGTCATGCCATTTGGTTTGAGAAATGCACTAGCCACATTCATACGCATGATGAACAAAATTTTCCTTCACCATCAAGACTTTGTGATTGTAATTTTTGATGATATTCTCGTATTCATTAAATCTGAGCTAGAGCATAAAGAGCACTTAACATGTGTATGTAATCTGCTTCAACAAAATTACTTGTATTTGAATCCTGAAAGTAGTTCATTTTTCAATATGAAACTAAATATTTGGGACACATTGTATCGGGAAAGGGAATACATGTGGACCCTAAGAAAATTGAAGCCATTCAATCATGGCCTAGACCCAAAAATTTGCATGAAATTCCTTCTTTTATTGGTATATGCAGTTATTACAAGAAGTTTGTATGTAACTTTCCTTACAAATCTCATTACCTCACTCTCCTGTTAAAGAAAAATTCTCCTTATGTATGGTCTGATTTCCAAGAAACTGACTTTAATGCACTCAAGAATTCTTTGATAAAGGCACCAGTACTGCAGTTGACTAATTTTGATAGACCATTATTTGTCTTAGTCACTAATGCTAGTGGAAAAGGTATCTGTGCATTCCTTATGCAAGATAACCATCCACTCGCAGTTGAAAGTCATAAGTTTAAACCATCTAAAGAAAAATTTAGCACATATGAAAAGAGTTGACTGTTGTTGTACATGCTTTGTAAATTTGAAAACACTATTTAATGAGTGCTTATTTACAATACAAGAGGTACTTAATATTAGTGACGCTCGCAGTGCGACGCTCAAATGTGAAAACCCACGGCATCGCTATGCACGTCGCTAAGCGCTAGGTAACTTAGCGACGCTCATAGCGACGCCGTCAGGGGTAAAAAAGTAATCGAGAGAGTCCGAAAACTCAAATTTCAGATCTGAATTTTCGTTGAGATCTGAGTTTTCGGCGCGCGCTAAAGCAAGCAAAGGTAACGGACGCTCTCCCTCTCTCTCTCTCTCTCTCTCTCTCTCTCTCTCTCTCTTCTCCACACACACACACACACACACACAAGGAGAGAAAGGAGAGCCAGGTATTCTCCTTCCCTCTCCTCACTCTCATGTTCTCTTCCCCTCTCTCTCTCTCTCTCTCTCTCTCTCTCTCTCTCTCTGTCTCACACACACACACACATACACATTGTGTGTGTGTGTGTGTGTTTTTTTTTTCTCTTTTTCTCCACAATGTGTGTGTGTGTGTGTGTTTTTTTTTCTCTCTCTTTCTCTCTCTCTCTCTCTCTCTCTCTCTCTCTCTCTCTCACACACACACACACACATTGTGTTTTTGAGAGAGAGAGAAAAAGAGAGAGAGAGAGAGAGAGAGAGAGAGAGAGAGAGGGAGAGAACATGCATAAACAAAAAATGCACACACACATGCATAAACAAAGAATGCACACACACATTGAGAGAGGAAGAGAGAGAGAGAGAGAGAGAGAGAGAGAGAGAGAGGGCACATGCATAAACAAAAAATGCACACACACATGCATAAACAAAGAATGCACACACACATTGAGAGAGGAAAAGAGAGAGAGAGAGAGAGAGAGAGAGAGAGAGAGAGAAAAGAAGAAGAAGAAGAAGAAGAAGAGAGTCTTAACGTCGTAGGAAACTATCCCAAGAGACCTTAAAGATCTAGTTGACGAGGAGTTGAACTCAAGACCTGTTATTCATGAGGGTAATGGCATAACCAATCTATCACACTTGGGTGATAGAAAAGTTATACCATTTTTCTCCTTTTATTGGCATGCACACACACCCACACACACACACACCCGAAAAGAAGAGAGTTTAATTTAATTTCGTAGGAAACTATTTCAAGAGACCTTAAAGATCTAGCCGACGAGGAGTTGAACTTAAGACCTGTTATTCAAGAGGGAAATCGCATAACCAATCTACCACACTTGGGTGATAGAAAGGTTATACCATTTTTCTCTTTTTATTGGCACACACACACACACACGAGAAGAAGAGAGTTTTAACGTCGTAGGAAACTATCCCAAGAGTCGTTAAAGATTAGGTTAGATGTAGACTTACGTTAGATTAGATTTAGGTTTATTTAAGTTAGATTAGATTAGATTTAGATTTATTTTTAGTTAGATTTACGTTTGATTAGATTTATGTTTATTTATGTTAGATTTAGATTTACGTTATATTAGATTAGATTTAGGTTTATTTACGTTATATTAGATTAGATTTAGGTTTATTTAGGTTTATTTACATTAGATTTAGATTTACGCTATATTAGATTAGATTTAGGTTTATTTACATTATTTACCTGTTATTGAAGAGAAAAATGGCATAACCAATCTACCACACTTGGGTGATAGAAAGGTTATATAATTTTTCTCTTTTTATCGTTTAAGATAAGATTAGAATTAGATTTATGTTAGATTAGATTTAAGTTTATTTAGGTTAGATTAGATTAGATTTAGGGTTATTTTGAGTACACCGAAGGATTATATTGCCTACACGTTTGAGAGTGGTGTCTTGGCCACTGCGTCGAAGATGCTGAGGAGTGACCCAAACACTGCGTCGGGGTGAGCATTCATCGGACAGGGTTTCTATAGTTCACGGGAGGGACATGCCAAAGTGATACGCCTACCGCATCAATGTTGAGATGTAGAGAGAAAGAGAGAGAGAGAGAGAGAGAGAGAGAGAGAGAGAGAGCCGAGACAAGAGACACACCATATACGCTCCCAAAGACTGATTCATATTGAGGACAAGATACAAATATATAGGTGAGACCAAGTTAAGTAGAGTGAGCCATATATAACTCCAACACCCCCACTCAAACAAAGGTCTCTACCTTTGGATGAAAAAACCCTTGGGGAGTTCAAGGGAAAAACCCAAGCCCCTATACAATGTGAAAATATGAACCAGCGATGATGATGTGAAAGTGAATTGTGCATCTATGTACAAATATTCAAGTGACTTAGAGATCATAATGTGCAAATGTGGAGTGTGCATAGTGCATGGTACCTAAAAGATTACAATGTCATATGTACAAAGCTATTACAATAGCAAAGAAGCTAATCTAGAAAGAGTGAGGCCGAAGAAACTCCAAGCTCCGAGCGCAAGAGGATGAAACGTGACTCGTTGAGGCCTTTGGTCAAAATGTCTGCAATCATCTAGTCACTTGGCAATGTTTAACCATAATGGTTCCTTTGCGTACTTCATACCTAACATAATGATAATGGATAGCAATGTGCTTTGACTTATTATGTTGAACATAGTCTTTTGCAAGACTAATAGCACTTTGGTTGTCACACCGCAAGGGTGTGCTAGAAAGAGGAGAGTGACCAATATCAACCAGCATTTATCGAAGCCAAATCAACTCACGAGCTGCAAGTGATGCCGCAACATATTCTGACTCAGTCGTAGAAACTGCAACACAACGTTGTTTCTTGCTGGTCCAAGAAACAAAACAACCATTTATAAAGAAGCAATTTCCATTAGTAGATCGCATAGATAAATGTGAGCTTGCCCAGTCTACATCTGTGTAACCCAAAAGAGAAAGAGATTGCATAGAATCCAATGTGAGTTGTCGTCGATAGACTAAACCAAAATCTGTAGCGCCTTTCAAGTATTTCAATACACGCTTTGCAGCAAACCAATGCTTAAGATAAGGACATGCAAGATGTTCTCCAAGATAATTAGCAGCAAACAGAATATCAGGACGAGTGTTCATGCCAACAAACTGAAGACATCCAATCAAGTTAGCATAAGGTTGATTTGTGACAAGTTGACCGCCATTGTCAGAAGTGTTCTTCGTAGAGCTCGCAAGACAAGGTGTGTTGGCTGAATGTGCAGATTCCATACCAAATTTTTGAATAGTATCTGCAATAAACTTTGACTATCGAAGAAATAAAATATCTTTTGTATGGTTCCGTTGGATTTGAATGCCAAGACACGAGTGAATCTCTCCAAGATCCACCATATCAAATGCAGAAGACAATAACTTTTTCACTTGTTGAAGAAATCCCAAATCATTGGAAACAAGGATGGTATCATCCACATAAAGAGCAAGAATCACAAAACTGCTACCTTGGCGTTTTATGTATAAGTTGGGATCTGACGAGCAAGAGATGAATCCTTTAGAGGTGAGAAAAAGATCAAATTTTGTATACCAGGCTCGCGAAGCTTGTTTGAGACCATATAGTGCCTTATGAAGTTGAGCAACAAGGTCTTCTTTACCTGTAATAACAAACCCTTCTGGCTGTTCCATATAAATTTCCTCTTCCAAGTCACCATTAAGAAAAGCAGTTCGCACATCCATTTGATGAGCTTCTAAATCAAATTGAACAGCAAATGCCAATAAAACTTGAACACTTGTAATGTGAGCAACTGGTGAAAAAGTCTCTTGATAATCAACACCAGCTACTTGGGAGTAACCTTTTGCAACTAAATGCGCCTTGAACTTGTCAAAAGATCCATCTGCTTTTACTTTTGTCTTATACATCCACTTACATTTAATAGTTGTACGACCAGGAGATAATTCAGTTAGTATCCATGTACCTTTAGAGATAAGAGAATCGTACTCTGCTTCCATAGCCTCTTGCCATTGATCCTTTTGTGGTGAAGAGATAGCTTCATCATAAGTAATGGGATCTTCGGAAGTAGAAAAAACATTATCAGCAATATCATCATCATAAACATGACATGAGCCATGTTCAAAATCAATAGGCAGATCAACAAAAATATCAATATCATCATTGGCAACATTTAGAATGGATGGTTGTGAAGAGGAAAGTTGCTCTATAGGAAGATTTTCATCTTCTGAAAGAAATGGAAAAGCATGAACCAATGATTTAGTATCATCAGAATCATCCATGGACCATGAGCCTCCCATAAGCTGTTCGTTAAAAGTAGTATCACAATTCACAATTACTTTCTTGGAGGAAGGGTCATAGAATTTGTAGCCTTTGGAAGTGTCAGAATATCCAATAAAAATAACTTTAAGACCAGGAGTATCAAGCTTTGTTCATGTTTCTTTGCGAACATGAATATAAGAAATACATCCAAAGGTTCGAAAATGAGATATAGAAGGAATGTCACCTGTCCATGCTGTGATGGGTATCTTACCAGAGGGTGCAGTAGAAGGAAGATGATTCTGAATGAATACTGCTATCAAAGTAGCTTCAGCCCAAAAAACATGAGATAATCCAGAATGAATCAGCATACATCTTACAACATTGAGAATAGTGTGATTCTTTCGTTCAGCAACACCGTTCTGTTGAGGCGAATATGGAATAGTGTGTTCATGATGAATTCCACTGTCAGCACAGTAACTCACAAACTCTCGAGAAACATATTCGCCTCCATTGTCACTAGGAAGCTTCTTAAGGCGACGACCAGTTTGAAGTTCCGCAGCCTTGTGGAATTGTTTGAAAACAGATAAAGCTTCAGATTTTTGTTTAAGTAGAAATACAGTCGTATACCTTGAGAAATCATCAATAAAAGTAATGAAGTAGCGATATTGTGATCTCAAAGAAGGTAGAGGTCCACATATATCAGTATGAACAAAATCCAATATGTCATGAGAATGAGTTGTATTTGAAAGAGGAAAGGGTTTACGATTGTGTTTCCCAAGAGCACAAAATTCACAAATTCCCATATGGGGATGGGCTTTAAGATCCATGCCATGAACAAGATCACAACGTTGAAGATCAAGGAGTTTTGAGAAATCAGCATGAACAAAACGGTGATGCCATACTTTGCAATCATGATCACCTGGAGCAGTGACAACATTTGCTACAGCATCGTTGAGAGAGAGTTCAAACAAATAACCGTTTCGAGGAGCAGTGGCTATAGTCCGTCCATCTTTCTCAATTTGGCATTTGGTATGATCAAATCCAACAAACAGACCAAGATCAACAAGTCTAGCAACTGAAAGAAGATTACGTTGAAGATCTGGTACATATAATACTCCTCACAAAATTCGAGTGAAAGAAGATAAGATACTAAGATATAAGTCTCTAATACCCTTTAATTGACAAGTAGTATCATCAGCAAGATAAACAACACGTTGAACTGGCAGTGAATGATAGTTATGGAGCCACTTAGACTGATATGTCATATTTCCTGTAGCACCAGAATCGACAATAAAACGTGATCCATCATGTACATGAAGTATTCTATCTGGAGCAACTAAACATAGGACGTAGCTTGTTTCTGGTACAATGTTGTTTCGATCTTCAGTAGCATATGCTCTATTTTGATCTGTGTCGAATCGACGCTCATAGCACATATGAGTGGGATGATCAGATCGTCCACAATATTCACAACAAGAAGAAGAAGAGTCTCTAGATAAACGTGGTTGTTTTGTGGTAATATTGTGTTCTTCATCATATTGACGTGCCCAACAATCATCTTCAATATGGCCATTTTTGTTGCAGTAAGAACATTGCTTATTAGGAAATTTGAGACGAGAGAAAATATTACCGCGACGGTCACCTCTGCGGTTTCCTCATTGAAATGGACGCCTTCGAGCATAAAAAGCACGTTCCATATGTTGTGACTCAGTCTCCTCTTGTGAAATCATAGCTGTATCATGACCAGCATTATGAAGTTCTTGACGTTGAGAGTATTCAATTAAAGACATGCAAGCTTGGTCGAAATCAAGACCATCTTTATTAGAGAGAATAGTAACAATGTTATCATAAGAAGAGTCCTTCACCGTATCAAGGAGAAGTGTAATCAGTTGCTTTTGTGGAACAGGATCACCGGCAACAGCAAGTTGATTAATAATAGATTTGAAAGATTAAATATGTCCCGTCATGGTAGTACCAACTTCATATTGTAACTTGTTAAGCAACCCTCTCAAATAAAGTATTTCTGTGACAGATTTCTTCTGAAAGTTTGCAATAAGGTACTTCCATACGTCGTGGGAAGTAGGCAGTTCATACATATCAAGCAAAAGGGAATTAGTAAGAGCAAAAAGAATATACCGACGAGCTGCTTTATCGGGTCATTGCTGATCCGTATAGGCAACATTCCAATCTTCAAATATAGGTCCTTCAGTGATAAGCACGTTATCATTATCCATATCAACAGGCTGAGGCGGGCAAATACGATTTCCAAGAACAACATCGGAGAGTTCATCGCCTTCAAGAATTAACAACATCTTTGCTTTCCATCCTGGAAAACCTTGACCTTGGAAAGGAGGAATAGAACGCTGGCCAGAAGGAAAGCCGTTGACGAGAATATTCATAGCCATATCTTATTGCAAGAAGACGTATAAGATAAGATCACAGAATCTGCACACCATATATGGTGAAGGCCGCAATTGAGAATGAGAGAGATATGAGGACTGCGTTCTGTCAACGATAAACATAAGAAGGATGCTCAAGGAACGTCCAAAATGTGAGAGACGTCACCCAAAAAAGGCAAGGTAAAGGAGACGTTAATAATAAAAGAGTCCTCAAAATAGAGTGACGTGAGACGCAAGATTGACGGCCACAATACGAATAGCAAAAAGCTAAATCTTCTCGAAAAAGTTAACACCAAAATAAGAAAAACGATCGCGGACGCTTCACGAAGAAGTAGAACGAAGAAAGCTGCGTCAAGCTCAATTGCAGTAAAAAAAGCATAACTTTCTGCTGCGAACTCCGATTGATGCAAACCTAGAACTCAAATCGAAGAGCTCGAGGAGACGAACAAGTTTTGGATGAAAAGTGCCATTGTGCTACGTTGCATCGCGCTTTTCCCGTTTCTCCAAATTTTGAGCAGAACACCCCGAAAAATTGAGATGAAGTTCAGGGTGTCATCAACAAGAAAACGTAATCAACGATTAGATTGATTAGCAATAAACGCCACACAAAACACTATTCATATTTTTCTTAACACAAAACAACCACAGTTAACAAGAATCAAGGCTCAAAAATAACATTTGTAGCAATTTTGAATCTTACATGCAAATCGCATACACATACTGTTTTGTCACCATGAATTGAATCGGCGCGTGATCGTTACCGCTCTGATACCATGTTGAGATGTAGAGAGAAAGAGAGAGAGAGACGAGAAAAGATACACACCATATACGCTCCCAAAGGCTGATTCATATTGAGGACAAAATACAAATATATAGGTGAGATGCAGTTGAGTAGAGTGAGCCATATATAGCTCCAACAATCAATCGTATGTTCGATGAGACGACCAATCCAGACAGGTGGTGGCAGCAAAGTGACGCAGCAAGAGTTTGCATCAAGACGGGATTATCCCATCACCTGGGGAGTGGCGGTGGGCCAGCTTCGAGGAGGATTTTGTCCCATCACCTGGGTCATGGATCGACAGGGTGGAGAGGTGAGAGTATTAAACTCTTGCATTGAAGTATTTGTATATGTGAGGCCCATTCATATCTACATAGCTAGTAGCCCCATTGGTATGTCTTTTATCCTTCAATGGAGCGAATCACCACATGTTCAATGAGGTTAGATTTAAGATAAGATTTTGGATTGAGTTTTTATATTAGAGTCTACCTTCGAGATTACGGTAAAAAAATTAGAGTTAGACGAACGGTGAAAAGATCTACTGTGAAAAGATGTTAAGATGTTGTGAAATGCTACTGCTAGAGAAGAGGCAAAGGGGTTTTGTCCACTACATGTACTATCATGTAGACGTGGGTGTGTAGATTTCTTGTACCCACAAATATAGGCATTGCCTAATAAAGACAAGATTGGCGCCCTCATTGAAGAAGCAAATCTACGAAGGTCATCAAGCGTATCTTCCAGAGAATCATGTTTTACGCGACGGCTTTTTGGAAAGAGAGCCACCGAGGATGTCTGCAGAAGCATGGTTAGAGCAGAAGGAGATGTGTGATGATGGATTGACCCCAGGGATGAAGAGACTATCTCTATGGTACGAGTTACCATACTGGCCCCGACTCATGATCAATCACTTGCTCGATCCAATGCACATATTCAAGAATGTGGGTAATGTACTATGGGACCATCTGACCGACAAGAAAGATAATTTGGGAGCCAGGGTTGACCTTAGAAATGTGGATCGTATGGAGCAATATTGGCCACAAACAGCGTCCGATGGATCGATAAAACTCCCTAAAGAACCATGGATTTTCAAAGGAGCCCAAGAACGCAAAGTAAAAGAGACCATTCGATCTTTGCGGACCCCCATTGGCGTAATGCACTCGCTCCGAACGTGTTTTACTAAAAAAGGAAAGCTTACCGGTTTGAAGTCACACAATTGGCATAAAATGTGTCAGGTATGTTCATAGTGGGAATTGTGTAACAAATTCGTGTGTGGACTTTAATATCATTGTTGCACGTGTTTTGCAGTTTATTTTACTGGTTTCCATTGAGAGATGTTTGTCTCTTGACGTCCGTAACACAATCTACAAACTTGCGAAGTTGGTGCAATGGATCTCCTCCTCTCTCTCTCTCTCTCTCTCTCTCTCTCTCTCTCTCTCTATCTATCTATCTACTTGTCCATGTTTTCTACTCCATTCATTCAATATTAAGTTTAAATGTTTGTGTGTTTAATGCAGGTATGGATGATGAGGAGTTTCTTTCTTCTTTGTCACCCCAGCAGAGACAGTGGTACGTGGAGCGTCATCGCTCTGGCGCACCATCGCGCGTTCCTAATCCATCCGCATCTCCCTTTGTTTCGGAGCATTCAGTGCGCTCCGAAGCTTCGGTGTCGACGAGACGATCTTCCACACTCGTCTAGGCACCGGTGCTCTAGTGGTGACGGTGGCGGTTGTTGTGGGGATGTTGCTGTCGATGCTTCGACATCGCCTCGTGTTCAATGAGTCTCTTTACCGTCCCCTTCTTTGCCCGCCCCGACACCAGCCACGGCATCGCCATCGACACCAGGTTTTGCACGGCTGGCTGTCGTTCCTAGCGGCTACACACCACTAGCTACTCCTCCAGGAGTCACTCCAGTGGACACTCCTCGCTTCGGGGCTCAGACTCTAGTGGAGACACCTAACGTCCGTACCCCCATCGACACGCCGCTAGAGACCTCTGTCGGGATACCCAGGTTCACGCGTCAGTGGCGAGAGGGCTTGCCTTACTCCGTCGACTTCAGCGGCGGCATCATCTTGGATGATGAAGGCAAGAAGGTGATTTCGCACATGCGTGGTCTTTGCTCTCAAGTGTTTAGACACTGCATACTAAACACCTGGAGTGAAATACCAAATGATTTAAAAGACAGAGTCATCAGCATGCTTCATGACGAGTTTCTCGTTCCAACACGGGATCAGTGCTTCAATGAAGACGTGATGAAGATTTGAATGCGCGAATATTGCAAGCACAAGCGTTCCGAAGTGCAAAAAGCAATCAAGCATGGGTGGAACAGACCAGATTGGCTGGCCAAAGAAGATTGGAAGAATGCGAAGAAAGCAACGCGCGAGAATCCTCACAAGTGGAAGCACCAAAAGGAGGCAACGAGAGCGCGAGTAGAGGCAGGGAGCTCGCACCACTTGGGGAGCGACGGGTGGGCATCATTTGAGGCGGTTTTTTAAGTGTTTTCGCATTGCTCTTTATGTTTGATAGTTTAGGGTTTATGGGTTTTTAAATTCTAACATAATGGATTCTTTGTATATTTTGACAATGGTCGATGACATGACGTGATCCCACAGGTGCGAGTACGCACGTAGGAAGGGCTTAAATGCCCTGATGGACATTCTCAGTTCTCACGGCGGCATGGTTAGTATTAGGGTTTACTCTTTTCTATTTGTTGTATTGTTTTATAAACGTCGCTATATGTTTATACTTACAAAAAGCTGTCTTATTGTTTTTTTTTGCAGAATCCGACAGATACGCCACTTGGACACGATGAGACGTCTGATTAGACAACATCAGTCTAGCCGTAGCTAGATAGCATTAGTTTCTTTTTGTCATAGCTTATGTATCATGAGACGACTTTTATACGTCTTTTTGAGAATCATGTATATTTATTCAATAATGACAATGGTGTTGTAACTATTACATTTGCAAAGTTTAACAATCAAGTGATTTTGCCTATGATGTATACAATTGTCATTGATTTACTTTCATCAATTCATGCTTGTCAGTTTTGTATCTTTATTTTGCAAACAATACGTACTATGGATGATGGAGTTAATGGTTATATTGTCTTGTGGGTGACTATTTTGGGTCTATATCTACCTTTGCACTTTTTTTCAAAGGTGAATCAATTAATGAAACATTCAATATGGTTGATACCAAAAGAATTTCCTCTCGGGCGTCGGTATGAACATCGCTATATAAGGCTCTGCAACGTCGCTATAGATGGCCTGCAAACATCGCTATAATCGTTGTTATAGCCGTCGCTATTTAGTGACGTTTATAGCGACGCATATAGCGACTGTTACAGCGACGCTTATAGCGATGTTCCCGTATCGACGCTGTTAGCAACGCTCTTAGCGACGCTGGGGGTTATAAAAACCCTCGGGGGATTCACGATGGAAAACTTACCGCACCACGTAAGTGCAGGGGAGGGGTTTTTTTTTACAAGTCACATAAGCTTATAAGTTAGGGGTAGGCCCGTAATAATTTATCTCCCAAGCTTAAAAATAAGGGAGGGGGGTATCATAATTATGGAGGGGAAAGGGGGGGGGGGGGGGGAAACGAAAAAATGAGAAGAAGTTTTTGTGTTTCAAAATCATGGCTTCCCAAAAGAGTATGCCCTTGAACTTGTGAGTCAATAGCTACAAAGATACATGCAAGAACTAACACTACTGTCAGATGCAAATTTACAAGAAGAACATAACATAACTTTATAACCATGTTTTTTGAGTAATTTAAATGGTTCAGAATTGGACGAGTAACCACAATGCAGGCTGATCGGGCCCCGGGGGATTCACTATGTGGCTCCATATGGTATCACGTGAGTGTAAGGAAGAGGGGTTTTCAATAGGGGTACCATAAACATATACAATAGGGGTAAGTCCCACTTATTTTTTATATCTTCCGTAGGGGGGGGGGGCGGGGCTACTTCTTAACCTGCCTTGTGCTGGGTATATAACCATGAAGTAGTAAACTTAAAACATAGATTGCTTAGAAAGTGGTATGTTTAAAGGGAGCTGATTTTGGTCTTCACAGGTTATGATATCGAAGAAATTTGATATGCTATAGTTTTTGAGTAGCTGGGATTATGACTTCGAGTTGGGACTTGTGGGACTTGTGTTTATAATAATCCTCTGAATATTAGTGGTCTCCCTTAAGAGATTCCACTATGAAGCATGTATATGGGTTTCAAGTAGCCTTGCCTCCAAGGATTTATTATATGCTCAATTCCCGCCCTTTCCCCTCCCTCAGAAAAAAACACATACAGACAGTGTCGAGGGGGAGAGGAAGAAAGGCGACTCTTTACGTGCACCACCCCTCATCTCTTTGCCTCTCCTCCTCTGTCGTTTGGTTTCCCTGTGCCTATCCAAAGAGGCTAGGTGCGTAGAGTTCACCAGAGTTGTTTTCTTTCTTTCTTCAAAGAGCAAACACAGAGAAACGCAGAGTTTCCAAGCGCGAGCAAGGTCTACATCTTTCCTTCATTTGACTGTGGTTGAAGCGTACGATTCAGTCAAGCTCGATCGTGTAAGCTGGCATCATCGACTTTTTCAAAGATTTGAAGTGCGACAGTTTATAGACAATTTCGTGCATTTGTCTGGTTCGAGTTTAAATGCATTTCTCTGGTTTGACTTAAGATGTTCCATTTCTTGTTCAAAGTAATCGTATAATGCTAATTATGGATACAACTTTCAACGACTCTGACTGATTGAATTTGTTTGTCTCTCTTGCACTATTGCAAAATCCTTCTTCATCTCTGAGTTTATAAAGTTCGTTCAAAGGCTTCTTTTTGGAAAAATGTTTCCTGCATTGTTTGCAATCAGATTCTAACTCCAGTGTCATTACTTTTCTAGATTGCTAATTGGTATCATTGGCTTTTTTTTAGTAGTGTTCAAGTCTAACAAATCTGGGCAATACCGGTTTCATGAATTATGTTCTTCAATGTTTAACTTATACGGTTCCATTTGCCAAGAGAATTTTAGATTCTCAACAGAGACTTTCATGTGAGTCTCTCTTCATTCGAATCATATTGCGTGCTTTTACTACCCGAGTTGTCTTCGGTTATGCATCATATTCACTGGCTGGACTGCAAAAATTACTGATGTTTTTGAACCAATAATGATATATTAAATCTCTACAATTTTGAAATGAAAAGGATGGAAGGCTCTTGCATGTGAGAGCTGTAATTACTGTTTCTAAACCAGCAAACAATGGGAGAAAACTTGTGCTCCTCAGCTTGTCATATATGAGCTATTGTAGCTTTTGTAGGAAAGGCATGTGCAATTAAGATTGAATTTAATGTATTGATGTGCTGGAAGGGACATAAGACATGCTTTTGTCAAATAAAGACTTTGGTGATGGGGTGCACACATCAACTTATGAGCAGCAAACAGCGAATGATAGTGCATTAGGAAAGTGTGTCTAAAAGCTGGTCTAGGATTTTCGCTAATTCACGCATGGGCTGATTTTGGAAGGCTGTATTGGCGTCTTCTGGGAGAACGGTGTCTCTTGCCTCTTTGGCATGGAATCTTGACCGTATCCTTTGTATTATTCTCGATGTGTGTCAGTCATTTCTGTGATAACAAATAGCGTGTAAGCATTCTAATCTTGCTCAAAGCCTGAACCATCTCCTAGAGATATCGAGGTCATTTGTTCTAGTGCAGCAACAGGATGCCCACGAGTTTCTGTTTTTACTTGGTAAGCCTAACATGCTTTTGCCGATTCTTGAGCCGAGAAGTGGCCGCTTGGCATGATCTAAGCCATTGGCTTTGACCCGAATTGCACGGCATGGCCCTGCTTTTTTTTTATCACGCACATGAGCAACAACAGATCCCCTGCGGCTTGCCTTGATTTGTTTGGCTTTTCTTGATTGTGCACAGCAATGTTGCTTTTTTCCCCCCCGACTCATTGCACGGAATCACGGACAACAGCTCCGAAATAAACTCAATAGCCCCTCCGCAGCTCTTGAACTCTCCAAGACCACCAACCCTGCACCATGCCTTGATCAACATACGTCCATCTTGCAGGTCCCATGCTCCATAGCACCCAATGCCAATTTGCAGGAGGTGAGGAAGGGCTATAGCCTGTTGATGGCAGGTCGGGGCTCAATGAATGCATGCCTGTACAACAAGTGTGGGGCATCGGAGTATAGTGAATTGAGTCTCTAGGCTAGAAGGCAAGTATTGACGTAGGCTTGCACAAGGCAAACACACGTGGATTGCAGGGAAGATGAAGGTTTCTTGCTCAGGAACACGAGTCAAGAAAGGTTGAGCAACGGCAACAGGTGGCTTTGAAGCATGACAATCTCTTCCTCTGATCTAAGCGTCGCGTCAGCTCCTAAGTTGCCGTCCCCCCACTCTCTTGCAATATGGCCCTCAAGCCTCTCGAACCTGCATACTTCAGCTCCCTGTAGCACCTCCATCTGGCATGTCTGTGCTTGTTCATGTTTTGCTTGTTCATACCGCCCTTGATCACTTCAATGTCGCATCTGGTCTTGATTAGAAGCGTGTTCAGCTTGAGGTTGCGGGCACTCTTTGCCAGACGGCTGCAGCTTGCCACAGATCCAAGGACAGTTCAGTTAAACTTAATATTAAATCATATGCAATCACAAGGAACTTTTAAAAGCTCCTTACATAGGAAAAAAAAAATTTCTCCATACATTTTCACTAGTTTGGATACCCATAAATAGTGAAAGTCCAAACTAGAGAAAGTGAAGCAATTCCTATCTACAAAACCAAGCTAATTCCCATTTTCTCCATATACTAGTTTTTCTATTTAGTAAAATTTTTCTATATAGTAAACTGTACAGATTTGCGACAGCTATACCTCTTCAGCAAATGCAATGGCTTGTCTGGTGCCATTCCAGCCGACATGGTGGTATGCACGCATTTGCAAGAGATTGGGTTGGGGCACAATGAGTTGAGCTCATCCATTCTGGCTACAATTTTGCTGAGAATTCCTTAGCCTTCTTCAGCCCTAGACACTTGCAGAAGAACACCATTTTCAGCCTCTTAAAAACGCAGTCAAACCAGCGTTTTCAGCAGCCCCGAATCAGCCCCAGATTTTCAGCAATAGCATTTTGTGGACAACAGTTAAAAGGTTGCAGATTTCAGCCCTTAGGTCGTCGTCGCCATCCCCGTCGTCGTCATCGACATAGTTCCAAGTTGCATCAGTTTCCATGCATCATCATTGTACCACTTTGTGCAATCAATAGTAGACCACTCTCGCCGACGAGAGTGGGGCCTTCGGAGGAGGGTTTTACAACGTCTCTGGTGTCGTATCTCTCTTCTCTCTCTATCTCTCAGTCTCATACACTTGCACGCACAGTGTCCATTCACTTTGTTTGTGATCATAGCATTCTCTCATTAAGAACGGAAGGCTCTAACCTTGAGCACAGGTCGGAGCACTCATCTTGAGCAAAGCGCAAACATTCATTCCGTTGCACCTTACATATTATACTAACTGTATAATCTTCTCCATCTCCCTTGTATTCGCCCACGCACATGCGACTTTACCGTCACTTCTTATACTCTCATTGCCGTCTTTCTGGCCCTCTTCGACCTCATGCTCTCAGATATCCGCTCCTCCTTGTCATAATCTTGCTTTGAAGTATTCAGTGAAGTTGGACTCTTGGACAGAGATGCCACAATGCCAGACTCTTTCCCATATCCTTCTTCCCCATTGCTATACATCCTCCACCATGAGGGTACACTTATGAGGCCCTGTAAGCTCTCATAATCATCATTGAGATTCGATTGCTTGCTCGCACTCTTTGAAATTGGCTGCACCCAGCTTTGACAAACAGATGTCTGAGAAGTGAGCGCGTTCGAACTCCTGGAAAACATCTGGACCGCATCACAATCTGTCCCATCTAGTTGATCTCTGAGCTTCCTGTGGCTCTTACCCACGGACTCCATATAGTGATCATTGTAGCTCCGTAGGCTCACATCACCATCATAATCATCATTGTCTGATCATATAGTGCTGACATCCTTGAAAACCTTTGACTTGTTTGATGTCTCAAGAGATGCTCCCCAAGTGTTAAAGGTTCTTGAACAACCTTTGCATTGAATATCGTAGGATGTGTCAATGACTGTCCTACCTGTGTCAGTTCTGGGAGACAAAGAACTCGTGTTTAGACCTGATTTGATTCTTTCATAAAGCAAAGACTTGGCGCGGTTGTGGTCGTCACATGGTTGTGCCCATCCATACCCACCTTTGCTTTTGAATGATGGAGAAAAGCAATGGTTGGCATGAAAACTCTCTGTTTGGGCTTTTCTTGCTACCATTACATATACTCGAATGCAAGCTCCTGTAAGTACCCTTATTCTTGGACAATGATGGATGCGGTAAATTTGCAGGATGCTGCCTTCAAGCAGGTAAAACAAATTCTGAATGTGCCTCATTATAGAATGGAGACAAATTTGTAATGTCTTTATGAAAGTAGAAAGCTTGCTTGGGAGCCTGTCTTCTATGCTCATCGATGGAGCCATATCTTTCCGGCAATGCCTTGCTTCAGTGGCTTCTGCAACTCTCCAATTCACCGTCACTAAATGCAAAATCACTCGGACAAAACTTGTCGAAACCTGCATTGGCATTATGTGCCCATGGACTTCTCTTGTTGAAACCTCCTCCAAGGGCCTCTCTCTCGACGACGAGAGAAGTCTATGCTATTGATTGCACAAATCTGATACAAGATGCGGATGCTAGTTCTTAATGCTACGATGCAATGCGGTTCTACATCGGAGACGACGAAGTTAACGACGGCTGGCTGAAAAACGCTGTTTTGTATGGCTGAAAATGCTACTGTCAGGCAGGGCTGGAAACACTGTTATCTCGGGCTGAAAAACGCTGGTTTAACCCTGCTGAAAATGCTGTTTTTAGATCTCTGAAAACGCTGGTACAACTGGCTAAAGACGTTGGTTTGTCCTATTGTAAAAACGCTGGTTTGACTTGCTCTTGTTTGCTGAAAAACTCTGACTTCAATGCTCAGGCAGACTGTCCAAAAACGCTGATGCAGGCTGTTGGAAACGTCAGGTTGTGGAGGTTCTTGCTTGAGAAGGGAGGTTGGAGAGCCTGCTGCAAGTGTTTGCCTGTGCTTTCCTTCCTTCTTTTGCTTCTACTAAGTGATTGGTGCTACTGACGCTGGGTACTACTAAGTATTGATGGGTATTGAGGTACAAAGAGGTTCTATGTCGACGACGACGACGGGTTATTGTTGGGTCTATGTCGATGACGAGGTACTAACGGGGTCTATGCCGACGAGATGATGTCGACAACGAGGTACTGATGGGTCTATGTGGATGACGAGGTACTGATGGGTCTATGTTGACAACAATGATGTCGACGAGGAGGTTCTTGATGCAATCAATTGTGGATTTATGTCAATGACGATGATGTAGATGACGATGACGCTATGGTTGAGTGCCGGAATCTTCTAGCACTGTCGATGGTAAGGGGTCTGCAACCACGACGAGGCTAGGCTGCGTGCGTGTTGGCGCTTCAAACTGAAAACGCTGACCGTCAAGGGCTAAAAACACTGATGGAAAGCTGAAGAAAACGATGGCTAATTTGGGCTGGAAACACTAGAGGGATAGACTGAAAACATTGGCTATCTTTTGCTGAAAACGTTGGCTATGTTTTCCTTCCCTTATGCTAATCCTAGCGCCCAATGGGCTGCCTATATAGATGTTGGAATTTGGGTCGAGCATTCATCAGAGAGACCCCACGACCAAGAATTAAATAGGCTGAAAATCACTTCAAATATCAAGTGCCAAGTTAAGAGGTGTTTTACCTGTAGCCCATCTCTCTCTCTCTCTCTCTCTCTCTCTCTCTCTCACACACACACACACACACACACACACACACAGGACGGCCCATCGAACTGCGCAAATCATGGACGATTTGGCATGCCTAGAGTTGCAGCAAAAGGCATGGATGCATGTAGATCAGCAAGGAAGCCCCACATACTCTCTCTCAGCTCTCCACGAATCCGTTAACGAGGAACCCTACACCTTTCATAGTCCCGACGATGCGTTGGATGCATTTGCCAATGAAATAGAGGAGGGTTTGCAGGGTATGGGCAACTCAAAAGAGGATGCCCTCATGTTGGACCTTCCCATTCTTGATTATATCAACAACATTGTCATGGATGAGGCTATGGACAACCGCATCTTGGTGCCACAAGATTGTGTCCCCTACCAATCCATCGTCGATAGCCTCTACAACATCAGTGGTAGGAGTTCCACCCCTGTTGTGTATTCATCTAGAGGCCAAAATGTCAATCAATGACATGGTAGTGGGGCTAACGAATGAAGACGCTGCTAGCTTAGATGCAGTCTCATTCATGTCAGGACGTATCCATCCCTCCCCAGGCAAGCCCTCCATACCCATGTTTTCTTCATCTAACACTGCTTTTCTTACTGATATGTTGCTTGTCCCCACAAACCCATTGTCCGATAGTGGGATCGTGAAAGGGCATGACTTCGTGCTGAACATTCTTGGTGGGAGTTTGTGACGAACAAGCCCCATCATTGTAGATCGGATCCCTCAACTCCAACCTCGCATACCCAAGTTGAACCTTCTGATAGGCATGTTTCCTTTGTGAAGAACTGGGATCTTGATCTGGAGGGAGACTATGAGAGGCTCTATCTAAACGAAACTCAAACACCAATTTGTGAAAAGTCTCACCAATGCCAAGTTGAAAGAGCTAGCAAGGAAGCAGATTAATGACCTTGCCGAGAACAAACCACACAACAATCACAATGGCAAGGCGCATACAAAAGGCAAGAAGGGGCATGTGAAGGCAGTGCCGACGAAAACGAACATGATGAGCAGAAACTTAGAAGTCGGTGTGGCTTTAGCTTTAAAGGATCTGCTAGTGAGTTGCACACAAGTTGTCACTATTGGAAATGCTATGAGGGCATTTGAGATGCTTCAACAATTAAGGATAAATTGGGGGTTTGCCAATGGGAGTGGGCTCCATCGTGTCATATATTATTTCTGTGAGGCTCTTGAGGCCCGCATACATGGGATAGAGAGCCGTGCTTACTCTGATGTGGCTTACAACAATCGCCCTTCAATAGCTGTGCTTCTCAAAGCGTTCAAAACGGCTTTTTGATTCATACCAATGTTTAAGTTCTCCCACTATTATGCTAATCAAAGCATTCTTAAGGCAGCAAAGGGCGCAACAAGCCTCTACATTATCGACCAAGACATCTTTTAAGGGCTCCAATGGCCATGCCTTATCAATGCTCTCGCAGACCACAAGGAGAGATCGCCCACGTTGGCATTTAATTTCCACAACCAGGCATAGTTGAAGCATTAGAGAAAGAGCTCCATACTTTTAACACTTAAAAACATCACAAGACAAAACTGCTTCAAGCATTGAACAAGAAATTTACAAGACCAATGACTCAACTTATGAAACAGTTCATCTTCAGGCTTGATGGAAATAAGCTTACCTCAGTAATCAATTAGACTATACACAATTTTTCTCAGCACGCCAATATCATCGGAATGATGAATAGCTAGCGGTAGCAAGGCAGACGCCTGCGTACTCGAGCTAGGTCTTCATATTGAGAGTAGATCAATGATGTCCGCATCAACTCTACAACTCGACAAGGTAGATGCAGTTGGCGAAGGGAAACGATTATAGACCTGGTGGGGGGCCGAGCTCGTCCACTGTATGCCCTTTGCACGCGCACGCGACGTTGGCCTTGAGCTCGAAGCTCATAGATGCTCTGTTTTCTTGCAGGAAAAAGGGGCGCCAATTTTTTTCGCCAAGATTCAAGGAGCCTAAACTCGAGCCCTTCTAAACGTTCATATTATTTGTCCGTCGTCCACCTTATCCAGAATTGGAGGCCCTTCTAATTTTTCTAGATAAACTTACCTTCACAACTTTCCTAGATAGTACATTGTCAATCACTATGCTACACACTCTTTGACTAATTTTACTTAGTTAGATCATGTGAGACCTAAATTTTATATGTAAGTTAGGGGTATAATAGTTTTCTTCATTTATTGTCATATAAGCGTAGCAAGGGGGGTCATATTCCCTAATATGAGTCGTATATAGGGGTTTTATTAAAGTTGTCCGCTCGCAGGTGGCATCCCCTTTTGTATATAGAGTGAATCCCCCGGGTAAAAACCCAATGTATTTCCGTCGCTATAAGCATCACAAGAGCACACAACCTCTTGTAGTGTTAATCATGAAAATTGATCAACACAGTATCAAGTATTTACTGTCTCAACCCTTAATAGATGATAGACACATTAAGTGGGATGCCTTAATTCAAAGTTTGCAACCCAACATTCAATACCAACCTGGTAAGGAGAATGTTTTAGCTGACGCTTTGAGTCAAAGATCCTCTCTAATTAATCTATCAACCATTACGGGTACTTCATTTGATTCAATGGATGACACTTATGCACAAGATGATGATTTCAAAACCACATGGTTGCATATGATTAACAACTCTGTGTACACAGTTTTGGAATACACTATTCAAGAAAACTTTCTTTATTTAAAACAAAAATTGTGTGTAACTAAACCTTTTTGTACATTGATCATTGAAGAGTTGCACAAACCACCCTATGCTAGACATAGAGGATTTGTTGCTACTTTTTAAAACTTATGTCGTGATTTCTATTGGCCTATGATGAAAATTGATGTTAAATAGTATGTTTCAACTTGTTGATTTTTCAAAAGTTCGAAGCAGCAACATGTAAGAAATTGAGACTTTTACACCCTCTCCCTATTCTTGAAAAACCTTGGGAACATATTTCAATGGATTCTGCCACAGGATTTTCACTCATTGTTCAAAAGCATGATAGGATTTGGATTGTCATTGACCGTTTTTTTAAACAAGCATACTTCATTCCTTGTAAGAAAACACTCAATAGCACATCAAGCTGTACTTCTATTTCTTAAAATTGTCTTTTCACATCATGGTATGCCCAAACTTATAATATCTGATCGAGATTCCAAATTTTGTAGTGCTTTTTGGACTACTGTTTTTGAAAATCTTGGAGCCACACTTGATTTTACTTTTCCATTTCATCTTGAGTCCAATGGTCAAACCAAAGTCACTCATTGCATTATCATTGACTTGTTAAAAGCTTATGTTTATTCTCAACCCAAGAAATAGGATGATTACCTGTATATTCTACAGTTTGCATATAGCAACATCACTCACACTGCCATAGGTAAATCTCCATTTGAAATTCTCTATGGTTAGAATTTATAGATGATATTCCATAAATATCAAACATCGTTTGTATATAAAGTCCATACATATCTTGTCTTAATTCCATGCATGTGAGCTTCCATTCATTCCTTGACGGCAAAAAGGGCTTGTGCTATGACTTATCCAACCAACATTAGATGAAGTACTTTATAGATTTTATGCTAGTCTTATGTCTTGCCTTCAAAATACATGTTATAATACATGCAGGAATTCTAAGAGGCATTCTACACTGGATTCTTCACTTTGAAATCCAGAGTATTTGGCCCCGTTGCACAAAACCTCTGTGCAAGGTTTGTGGCCTACTTAGCAGTTGAAGAAAAGAACAAAATAACCATGCACTTTATCACCACCTTAGAGAAAGAGCTTCACATAAAATACTGCAAAAAGCTTTGAAGGACCTTGACAAACATCATCTAATGTCACAACCAAAGCACTACCTAGCCACTGGCTAGCTGTGTTGTAGATGACCTAGAATCGAAGGGAAGGAAATGCTAGTAGGTGCATAGCTAACCTATGAGCCTCTGTATCAGCCACCATTGTAATTTTTCCTTTTTTAGAGGAATCTGGATGTTTATAGCTACACTCTTTTGTAATTTATTGATTCTCAAGCCAAGCATGTATGTGATTATGTCATTATGAGCCAAATTGAGCGGGAATGCCTTGAGATAGTATCAGTGAATCTCTAGGCTATAATAGAGTTAGCGGATCATTCATTTTTTACCTAAAACCTTATCGCTAAGATATGAAAGCCAATTTTTGTAAAAGATTTAAAATGTTTCTCTCGATAATGAACGTACAAAGAATTTACTGAGCACTATGTATTCTCCTCTTCTCAAGCTCCTAGCTCTCTCACAACTGGTATGTTTGGAGCGTCATCTGCTCCATTGCATTCACATGTGAAAAATAATCCTCTTTCTAATATGCTCAAAGCTCAAATTTTACATATCTAAATTGCATTTTATGCATAGGAGGGATATTAGTGTTGAGAAACAAGACGAGCACTAAAACATGAGAGGCACCAGTGTAGACAAGAGCAAATGAGAGATGAGAGACACCGATAGTGCAACCCCAAAAGTGTGCCAATTGATCACACGAGATGATTTTATATAGAGGGGACCATGGTCCTATATATAGAGATACGATACATAGCTCAACACCCCCACTCAAATAAAGGTCCCTACCTGTGGATGAAAAACCCCTTGGGGGCTCAAGGGAAAAACTCACAGTTCTATATACACCCATGGTTATATTAAAATATTTCAAATGTACATTTACAATGTTCATAGGAGCTACATCACGCATGTTTTACAATGTGCCCTTTCAAGGGTCTTGAACAACCCTATATATATACAATTGAGCTACTCTAAATGCTTAAGTAGAGTAGCTTTAGCACCGTTGATCCCTCATTACATATGCTACTTGATGTGATTTTAATCCTGTAAACAACATCAATTCAAGAAACGTATTGAGATATGAAGGTTAGAAATGACCACATCACATTGTCCTTAGAGACGATTTGCGCCGCCACTCTAAAGATGACAGAGAAACAAATAATGATGTCACAAGTATATATAATAAGAATACGAGATGGGTGCACCATAGCACCAATGACGTTATGCCAATAGCTTAAGCTATTTCCATCAAGACTCTATCAACATCATAAGAGTCCATATCATGATATGCCCTTTTTTAGATATTGTCTCAAACAATATTCATGAGTTCACATTTGTATTTTGTACAATTTACAAACTATTGATGGTGTACAAGAGAGTATTTCTTTCTAACTTCAACATAAGGATATAAAAATATACCTTATGGTGAGATTACCCATATCTAATAACCATGGACTTGAAAGAACCAACATGCAAGTTAAAGTAAGAAGGTTGATAGAGGTAAAGCAATGTATAAGCTCTATTATGTAAAAGAATAGAAGGTTAGACAAGCTCAAAGTCGAGAGAGAGAGAGAGAGAGAGAGAGAGAGAGAGAGAGAGGAGTTTCTGGAGGAAAATGGTTCAAAATTTGAACTCGATAGTTTAGAAGGGAGAAAGACAATAGAAAATGATTTGGACCGTGTAGATGTAGGAAACATTGCCTATATATTTCTTTTTTCATGTAAGACTTGGGGAGAAGTTTAAAGTTAAAAATATTTCCAATTCAGTTCTTTTAAAAATGTCATTTTGTGGCTCTTGGCTATGCACATTTTTTATGATATGGCATGGAAAACCAAAAGAAAGATATTGGCCATGGGAAATTTTCAGGCACTTTTTGGATGAGGATAAGGTCACTAATCCATGCTAAAAAGCTTGCCCACTAGCCTCGAGTACATAGGTGTACATAGTGCTTTGAGTTTCAAGAGTGCCCTCGTAAAAATTCATGTATAAAGGCTTGGTCCTGCTAAGTTATTTGCTAGAGTTTAGGGTAGGTTGAACTTTCAAAACATGGTTTTCAAGGAGCATTTTGAGTCGTTTTTGATAGCTTGTGGATCGGACTCATACATCATGAGTTACATGCACTCGAAGTGGGTGGTCCCTTACTTAGAAAGTGGTTGCGGATGCATATGAGGAAAGGAAAGTGGGCCATATAGATGGATTTAATTAGAAATGATGTCATCAAGACTTTTTGGATATGGCTGACGTAATGAGCTCTAAGCTATGCTTTACGGCATCGCATTTGGTGCTCGGAGTCATCCGCTATGCTTCCGCAAAGGTTGCTAGGTGTGGGGGGCAAAACAGGAAATTTGTATGCATGCGTGGGGAGTTGGGAGAATGGTGCCATGTGGCAATGGAAGAGTCCCACATGGGGTGGAGTGAGTGCAAAGTGGAGAGTATAAGGGGGGGAGTGGGTACCCCATAAGGTTGACTCAAAGGGAAAGTGGAGCTCTCACTCCTTGTCTATGGGGGCTTGTGGGTGTTTGGGGAGAGAGGGGGGGCCCGTTTTGGGTTCCCACTAGCTGGCCAAGTGCTTGGACACCTTTTTGGACCTTTGGACACTCCACCTTGCCCACTCCCCAAGTCAAAGTGACCGACATAGAGCCCCCCTTTTCCCCAAAATGGTCAAAATGAACCAATAAAAAGGGGAGATGAGAGAGAAATATGTCGGCTGAGATAGTGAAAAAAATTCTACCCCAATAAAGTGGAAAAATTCCCCCATTGTTATAGCTGCAATTCCCTACACACCCTCTTTTCTTACAGAGACTTGTTTTTTTGGATTTCTTTGAGAGACTCCCATCTTTGAAAGCTTATAACTCTCTCATCTGTTATCGGAATCAAGCATTCGCATACTCTACAGAGGTCTATACAACACAAGATTTGTCTTTATGTCTCGAGTTTCAGAAATTTTAATCATGGTTCGGGCTAGATTTGTTTCACACCCGACTTTACAGGTGTTTGGCATATGTATTTTTTGCAGCTTTGCAGTGTTTCTTTCCGACGGTGTGGTGTGTGCAAGGCTATAGAGGCTTTCATTTTCCTTCTGGTGGCACACTAGCATTGTTTTGGTGCCCCCACAGAGGAGCAAGTGATTTTATGCTCCCTTCCTATGAAATATGTTTATTCTGCATGTAGTGAATGTAAAAGGGATGTGGGTCCTTACGGACAACCGTCTATGTATGTGAAAATTGTGGACAACACTTGAGGCGGTTGTATAATTGGATTGCAGCCTTTGGAGGGTTGTGAGGTTTTGTGAACCCAAGCACTGGGGGCCGGGTTACCCAGTGTGAGGTGGATTAGGTATTGGAGCGATCCATCGACATACCTTGAGTTTTCGACGTCACATGTAAGTGTTTTTGTGGCAATCAAACATGGAAGATGAGTTCCCACATTTTCATGAATTGCCTAATGAGAATGCATAGACTTTTATTGAAAAGTTGGAAGTCAATTGCTTACTGCGAACTATATTAGACCAAGCTATATTGTTGTGGTTGTTGCAATATAGTTTACAGGATGAGGCAAAA
Source organism: Adiantum capillus-veneris (assembly GCF_014529385.1). Lineage (NCBI taxonomy): Eukaryota > Viridiplantae > Streptophyta > Polypodiopsida > Polypodiales > Pteridaceae > Adiantum > Adiantum capillus-veneris. The sequence continues at coordinate 78,142,653 of NC_140943.1, forward strand.
GTTTGTTTATACAATTATGAGGAGTTGATGAAGGCACAAAATCCAGGGCTAGTTTTGGACTACAATCATGTGAAGCAAGATTTCCTAGCACAGTATAGATCCATTGAAGTACCCAATGCAGTTTGGCATGAAATTATGGGGTACACTAAGAGGTGATATGTTTCCACTTCCTCAGTAGATTCCTAACAGTGCTAATGATTATGAATTGGATAAACAGGGAGATCAAGGTACTGAAGAGGAAAATCAAGCCTCAACCTCTGGTGGTCATGTGGGTATTGTGCGGGCTGAAAAGAAAGAAGCAAATGTGCTACCAGTAGGCAAAAGAGAGAGGGAAGGTTGTGCCGCTCCAGGGCCTAGCAGAAATAAAGGGAAGGAGAAAGAGAGTAAAGATGCAAAAGCCAAGAGGAAGAGAAAACCTCCCAGACAAATTGAAGTGGCAGATTTACCTTTGGGACAAGGCCAAACAGCTTACAGTTTAAAGGAAGACCTGATTGGGAGGAAATTAGATTGTACTTTTGGACAGTTGATGAATATGGTGCCCAAACTTAAAAGGCAGTGGAAGTCATTTAGTGAATTCAAAGAAAGAGCCAAAGCATGGACAAGTCAGAGTATTGGCTGTGGGAGAGTTACCCAGCATTTTTCATGTGGTGAACGCTTGGCACAAAGGTGTGGGCATGAAAGAATCCTACATTGATGGAGGTGCTCAAGTTTGTGTGATCACATAGTCATGTGTCGAGATACTGCGTCTCAATACATGCGGAAGCTCTGGGTTTTGGATTTGACTAGAAAACCATGCCATGCTGAAATGTTTGGGGATGATAAAGAATTTGGAAGTTGAAGTCTTTAACGTGAAGGTTATAGTAAAATTTCATGTTATGTCAGCTGGTCTGGGAGCGTTTCCTCTCATTTTGGGACGACCTTGGTTGAGAGCGATTGGTGTCATGCAAGATTGGGGCAAGGGCACAATCTGTGTGTATGGCAAGAAGGGTGAAAAGAGAGTGTTTGATATGACTACCAAGCAACCTATGGCGCTTGAAGATGTAAGCGAGAATGATGAATCCAAAGTTTCCAGTGATGATAGTTTTGAACACTCATAAAGTATCACTCTTTCGAGTTCCAGTGATGAGGGTGAAGTGTCATTTTTGTTGTTGGACGAGGAGCCCAGAGAAGTTCGTGAAGTGCTGCAATTATCACGGAATATAAACGCTTCAAGCCGTTTAGAGCAACTGGAAGAGTTGATGCAACCTAAACAAGAATTTCTAGTGAAGAAAGAGTTAATTCAAAATATGTTGAGTATTGATTTGACACAAGGAGAAAGAAGGGAGTACTTAGCCATGTTGGATAGGTTTCCAAATCTTTTGATTACCTCATATCAGGAAATAAGGGGTTTTGTTGGGGATCTTGTGAAGATTGAGCTAGTTGAAGGGGCAAAACCAATAAGACAGAAATTAAGAAGGATGGGTAAGGAGCAAATGAATGCTTTAAAGGAAGAAGTGGATAAGTTTTTGGATGTAGGGTTCATTGTGCCAGTGGATAATGCTGAATGGGTGAGCCTTGTAGTGGTCACTCCAAAGAAAGATGGGCGTTGGAGAGTTTGTGTTGATTACAAGCCATTAAATACGGTAACTAAGAAAGATCCTTATCCTTTGCCTTTTATTGATCAACTATTAGATGTAGTGGCTGGTTTTGAAAGATACAGTGTTTGTTGTTGAGCTTATATGTGAAGCTACTCAATATATGGATTTTCTATATATGGCACCCAGGTCCCCTCTATATATACATCATCTCATGTGTGTATTCTACACACTTTGGGGTTCTATTCTTGTGCTCTCTTCTTCTCTCTCAACATAGTATCAGAGCAGTACGTTTTTGTTTTCGATTTTTCTCCTGATTTGTCTACAACTTTGCAGAAGGAAGTTTTTTCAAATTCTGCACCGATTTTGAGTTATTGTTCGCGGACTGCGTACATATCTGAAAAGCAACTTTCGCTTTTTGATTTTGATTTTTTTGCTAATTAGAAACGAGTTTGCAAAAGCTACTCGGGTGAGAGACCGGAATCGATGTGGTCTACAACTTTGCAGAAGGAAGTTTTTTGAAATTCTGCACAGATTTTGAGTTATTGTTTGCGGACTGCATACATGTTCGAAAAGAAAGTTTCTCTTTAGGTTTTTGATTTTTCTGCTAATTGGAAACGATTTTGCAAAAACTACCTGCCATGGCAACCAGAATCGATGTGGTCTACAACTTTGCAGAAGAGAGTTTTTTCAAATTTTGTACCAATTTTGAGTTATCGTTCGCGGACTGCGTACATACCTGAAAAGAAACTTCCGCTTTTTGTTTTTTATTTTTTTGCTATTTGAAAACGATTTTGCAGGAACTACCCGTTGAAGGGACCGGAATCGATGTAGTCTACAACTTTGCAGAAGGAAGTTTTTTCAAATTCTGTACTGATTTTGAGTCATCATTTGCGGACTGCATACATGCCTGAGAAGGAACTTTTGTTTTTGGTTTTTGATTTTTTATTTTTCAGCTAATTGCAAATGATTTTGCAGAAACTATTCACTTGAGCCATCGGAATCGATGTGGTGTATAACCTTGCAGAAGAAAGTTTCTCTAAATTGTGCATCGATTTTGGGTTATCGTTCTCGTATTGCGAATATGTTTGAAAAGCAAATTTTACTTTTTGCTTTTGATTTTCCTCATAATTGAAAACTTCTCAATTATATTTTTTCTTCATCAATCATTTATTTGTTACTGACATAACTTTGTTGCAGAAGCCAGTTACATATCGTTCCGATTCAGTCGAGCCGTTGATGATCGTCCAAATTCTTTCGAGCTACTATTGGTACATGATCTTTTGTTATATGACATACTCGTTCATTGATTCTCGTATAATTATTCTTCTAGAGATATAGTTTACACCGTTTTATTGATAATCTCTTGTTGATACCATAGTGATTTTGATGGTACCATGATGATGTTTTGTTAGTACTTTGGTCATGGTGATTTTCGTTGATACCATGATGATATTTCGTTGATACCATGGTTATTCTCGGTGATGCCATGATGATATTTCGTTGATTCCATGGTTATTCTCTGTGATACCATGATGTTGTTTTGTTGATACCATGGTTATTCTCGGTGATACCATGACGTTGTTTCGTTGATACAATGATTATTCTCGGTGATATCATGATGTGGTTTTGTTGATACCATGGTTATTCTCGGTGATACCATGATGTTATTTCGTTGGTACAATGATTATTCTCAGTGATATCATGATGTTGTTTCATTGATACCATGGTTATTCTCGGTGATGCCATGACGTTGTTTCGTTGATACAATGATTATTCTATGATGCTTTTCGTTGATACCATGATGATTTTTTATTGATACAATGATGATATTTTGTTAATACTTTGATGATACTCATTGATATCACTACATTGATAAATGTCGTTTTATGTAGTATATATACATGTCATTTGCATCACGTATCATGCATCTTGTAATTTTTTATGTTCATACTTTAGTCCACATATGTTGTCGTGCGTATATATGTTGTCAAAAGAGTGGCGTCGCGAACCATCTCTTATGGCATTGTGAATGTAATTATTTCACTAACGATGCTAATAATTTTCATGACTATGTTTTTTGAGTCTATGATCTACGTAGGATTGATCATAGAAAAACTTGGTGACAATAAAAGATTTATGAAGACATGTTTGGTGATGCCATATTGATGACAACATGAAGATATGTTTGGTGATGCGATAGTGATGACAAGCTACACATCAGATTCTTGGAGACACTTCGATAGCCTTTACACCTCTTCATTGAACCTTTGTATTCATTATTGTATTTGATAGGATAGGAGTAATGTAACTCCTCATAAAACATTCATTGTAAAAGGAGTGATGTAGCTCCTTATAAAATATTCATTGTAAAAGGAGTGATGTAGCTCCTCATGAACATTTGTATATTCAATGATTTTTATAATATAATGGTGGGTGTATATAGAGCTGTGGGTTTTTCCCTTGATCCCCCAAGGGTTTTTTCATCCACAATTAGGGACCCTTATTTGAGCGGGGGTGTTGAGCTTATATGTGAAGCTACTCAATATATGGCTTCTCTATATATGGCACCCATGTCCCCTCTATATATACATTATCTCATGTGCGTATTCTACACACTTTGGGGTTCTATTCTTGTGCTCTCTTCTTCTCTCTCAACATTTGTGATGGTTATTCACAATATTTTCAGCTTATCCTTGCTCTTCAGACCAAAAAAAGACTACTTTTATCACGCCATGGGGTTGGTTTTTCTTTTTCTACATTCCTTTTGGGTTAACAAATGGGCCTGGAGCTTTTGAAAGAAAAGTGGATTGGGTCCTTACCCCATTCCTTGGGAAGTTTGTCAAAGGATTCATAGATAATTTTTGTGCATACAGTTCAAGAAAAAAGCATGTTGAAAAGCTTGAAATGACTTTTTGCAAGGTATGATGAATGCGGGGGTCAACTAAACCCTAAAAAATGTCATTTGGCACAACCCCAGGTGAAGCTTCTTGGACATGTGATATCAGAAAATGGAATTGAAGCGGATCCAGAGAAAGTGGAGGCTTTGTTGATGCTGTCATCTCCAAAAGACACCAGACAATTGGTCACTTTCAGACAGAAAGTTAAATATCTGTCTTGCTTCATACCTTTGTTAGTCCTAAAGTCTATCATGTAATTTTTGAATCGTAGTGAATGTGGTGGCCTATTGTTTTACTATGGTAGTATCATACCGACCTATTGACTATATTCTAGAAATTTAATCCTTCTCATTCCACCTACCACTAAGTTTCCACGTCATCCAACCACCTTCTACCAAAACCCTCTTTCTCCCTTTCATTTCCTATATAATGACAGCTTGTCATAGCTTAGAGCTCAAACTCTAGCATTGATTTGGCACCCAAGCTATCAATCTCTCCCCGCTTCTTAGCTTGCTTAAGCAGGGCAGAGTTGCTTGTACTCCTTGGCTCAACTGTACCCCTTGCTTTGTACCCCCTGAGTTCAAAGTCACCTCATGCACCTTCTAACCATCACCAACCTAATGATCCCCACATTATATCCCTTACATCAGACAGTCAAGAATGATCCCTTGAAATGGTCTCATGATTGTGATGATGTTTTTGATAGAGTCAAGGAGGTTTTGAGTACACTTCGCATTATGCAAGCTCCTAACTGGGAACAGGAGTTTTATGTTAACCCATCAGTGGGAGATGATGTTATTGGGGCTATGTTATTGCAAAGGGGGAAGGAATCTCAATATATGAAGCCTATTCATAATGCTAGCAGAGTGAAGACTCCTCATGAAAGAAATTTTTTTGAAATTGAATTGGTGATGACTAGTATGGTTTATGCTTGCAGACGATTCAGACACTACTTGCTGCAAAAGCCATTCACCTTTCTCACCAATTATTCATTGCTTCCCCAATTGTTCAATAATTTAAGTATGACAAAAACAGTGATGAAATGGGTTGTTGAGCTTTAGGAGTTTCAATTCACTTTTTTGGTGGAGGAAAGTACTCGGGCTACCCTAGCAGATCTTCTCACTTATAAAGGCACTCCTGTTTTGGTTAAAGAAGAGGTGGTGTGAAAGAAGAAATTCGAGACTCTTGCCATTTCTAATGCTTCACTATTATACTTTGATGGTTCTTATCAAAGAAGTCATGATGCTGCTTCAGGAGGCATTGTCATTTATGACGCACAAGGGAAGCTTATGAGGAAGCAAGGGCTGCAACTTGATGCAAAAAGTAACAATACTGAAGCAGAATACATGGCTCTTGAAGGTGGTTTGCATATTTGCTTACAATTGGGAATTAGACGCTTACAAATCAAAGGATATGCTTTGTTGATTGTGAAGCAAGTATTGGGAGCCTTGGAGGAATAAGAACCCTAAACTGAAGAATTTATGCTTCAAAGTGAAAGAGTTGCTCAAAAGGTTTGAAGCATGGAGTTTGCAGCATATTGAGAGGTCTCAAAATGAGAAAGCTCATGATGCTACCCAAAATGATCACTTGTGTGTTTTTGCTAAAGGCAAAGGCCCCTTTATATCATGGGAGGGAAATGTTATCAAAGGAAGTGGATTTTCTATTGGCAGGTGTCCTACGTGAAGGTTTACGATCTTCCAAAAAGTATGCGTTCATAAGAAAAGCCAGGAAATACAAAATGCTTGATGATGTGCTTTACATGAAAGGAAGTGATTTGGTTTTGTGTCGTGTGCCTTGGAAAGAGGAGCTTTACAAAATCCTGGAAGAAAATAATGAGGGATCTTGGGGAGGCCATTTTTCCATGAAAATCATGTTGCATAAAATTTTGCAAGAAGGCTATGTATGGCCAAGCATTCAGCGGGATGTTAATCATTGGTGCAAGTCGTATTTGCCTTGCCAGAGGATGGGAAAGAGAATTTTGAAGCCTGAATTGTGAAAGAAAATTCTAGCTTTCGATGTGTTTGAAAAATGGGGTCTTGATGCTATTGGGCCCTTACCTATCACTAGCAAAAGAAATGCTTACATTTTGACAGCAGTGGATTATTTGTCACGATGGACAGAAGCCAAGGCTGTCAAACAGATTACCAGTAAAAGGAGATGGGGAAGTCTGTTTATGAGTATATATGCTGCAAATTTGGTGTGCCACTAGAGCTACTTTCTAATAGAGGACCGGGATTTAGAGGAGAGCTATTTGATTTCTTATGGGAGAAGCTCAATATATAGCATAGATACAGTTCTTATTATCTACAATGCAATGGGATCAATGAGAGGTTCAATGGAGAGTTGGTCAAGATCTTGACAAAGATGACCCAGACAAATGGGAAGACTTGGGATTCAGAGGTGCTATGGGCCTACAAAACTGCTATCAAAATGAGCACAAGATTTTCTCCTTACCACTTGGTTTATGGTTTCAATATTGTAGTGTAAGGAGAGATCTCACAATAATCAACCGTACGATCTACTTAAAAAGAAAAAATAAAATAAAATTATTCAATAGTTTAGATATCTGGCAGCAACAAATGTTTGCAAAACACTGAATACAACATGAATATATCCCAATGACTAACGAGATTGTAACAAAAGTGACAATATACGTGTGATAAGTCAAGGAAAACATGGCCCATCTATGAAATGAAGGTAGGGTAAGTTGATGATTAGAATTGAGATGCAAGGTAGAGATTCATTAACGAGTTGCTCTCACTTTGAATGGTAGGGTTCTACCTAGTCTTAATCATAGTCTGAGCTAAGACTAATTTTAAGAAGAATATAAAAATTACAACACCAAGATCACTCACTACTTGCCTTGGTCAAAATCACACAATAAAATGGGGTGGTTTTGGGCAACTGGCGCGAGGTATCTCACTTGGTTGAGGCTACAAGGGTCTCCTCTCTTCAAGATTTACGAATTGTACATATTTAGATAATTCAAACTATTTATATGAGATAAAAATAAAGGACCTATGAACAATGTGAAAATATTCTTTGCCTTATTTTGGCCCAAGGCATGTAGAAATTTAAATGTATCCATTTTTGGCTACCTGTGGCAAGAAGAGAGACTAGTAACAAATACATTATCCAAAAACTAGTAATGAGGAGATTATCGTTGCTTAGCCAAAATTATTATAATGATTTGATATAGTTCAATATCGTGTTGTGGCGATGAGCCTAATCGTCCCAAAGTTTATGATTGAGTAGCCCCATGGATACCTTGCAGCCGAGGAGTATCGACTTCATCAACCATATGGTGTTCACGAGGTCTTGGATCGTGATCATCATCTCTAATTAATTTATTGTGGTCGTCAATTTTCTAATTGGCCAATGACAATCATGGAACCTACGTTTAGACAGAAAAGTGATGGATTTTATTTATTTATTTATTTTATTTGATTATGCTACCATGCCTAGAAGATGCCACAATAGAACGCCGGAGTTGAGGATCAAAGATACAAGCACATATTTTTACGAAGGACATCGTTACTTCTTTAATATATTAACCGTATGCAAAAAGCCTATGAGACCAAATTGATACAATCTTATTGATCTAATACAATGTCTGGGTACAAAATTAAATGAGTACATGCGAGCAGATAAGCACACCCTTGAGAGTACTATTGGCTAGCCAGTTACGAAGAGAGCGAGCTGCAGCGTAAAGGGGGAGGCTATAGAGGCCGGCTTCAAAGAGTGTGGCTACTTGATCGCAGAGAAGGGACGAAAGAGGCATGCAGGGCTATCAGTTTGCAAGACTCTCGATGATGAGGGGTCAAGGGTTGTGGGTTGGCAAAGATGTGCTACAGACAATATGTGGTAACTAGTCAGTGTGAGAGAGATGGATGGCGGCACAAAAAGGGGCTAAGCAATTGGTGAACGAGGGTCGAGATAGAGAGAAAAGAGTTGTGTGTGTGTGTGTGTGTTCGTGTGTGTAAGGTGGATTTTGGATGAGTCGGTGAGTTTTTTTGCAATGCAAGGGTGTAGATTTGAAAGCATGGACATGCTCTAGGAGAAGTAGTAAGCGGGTACTGGGTGGTATCTGTGAGTATGTGGGGTGTGGCTTTTCAATGATGATGGTAGGAGAGTCCTAAATGGTAGCAACCTATAACTCGCAGCCCCATGCGCCAGCATAAAAGAGTGATTCTAGCCAGTGTTTGATTTTTGTGTGTATCCGTTGATGTGGTATTTCCTAGGTGATGTGGGCCGGATAGGCATTTCCAGGTTTAGGCAAGGTTTGAACTGTCTGAAATGCATAAGCGTCACACAAAGTACATGCAGACGTGTGGACAATTCATCTCCTTGTGTGCTACATGAAATTGAAAATGGGCAACATAATGAAATGAGTATGCATCATCAATTATTGACAATTTCACCTTTACTGCCTTGTTCTTCATTTGCAAGAGGAGCTAAGGTATGGGACAAACTGATAGCAATTTGCCATACTACTGGAATGTGTTTTCCCTCATGCACCTCACAAATCGATGGTTGCTTGCATTGATTAATTATCCTACTTAGGGATTTGATAATCACGTGATCACATGAACTTTTTGTGGTTACCATGTGTTATTATCATATTCACATATGCTATGTTGCCCACTCTCCATCCTCTTCACGCTGCCCCTACTTAGGGATTTGATAATCACGTGATCACATGAACTTTTTTGTGTTTACCATGTGTTATTATCATATTCACATATGCTATGTTTCCAACTCAGAGGGGTGTCAGCTTTGTACAGACATGCTCACAGTCAGGTGCTTTTGGCAGGAGGGAGAGGTGAGCGCTTCATGCTCACACGCTCAGTCAGACAGGGTTGTCCTCTTGCCCCCTTTCTCTTTTTGTTCTATGCGGAGGTGATGAGTAAATTTTTGGTGTCTCAGCAGGTTGGTTTACGGGGCTTAGCACTCCCTATTCGGGGAGATGAGCTACTGGACGCTGAGTTTGCCGATGACTCAGCCTTGTACTTAGATGGCCAGGAGGCCAATCTTCACAGATGTGAGCAGGCTTTGGAGACCTTCTGTTGTGCATCGGGCGCACTGATCAATTGGAGAAGATAGTGGCTTTCTCGGTTGGTAGTGCTCCTGTGCCAAACTACATCCCCCTCACCGGTTGTCCCCTATGTTGTCTCCCATCCCTGCCGTGTTGTCCGCCATCCCTTAGCCCGCGTCCCCTTCCAACTCCCTCGCGCTGCATACTGGCGTTCGTTGCCCCCCCCCCCCCCCCCCCCCCCCACACACACACACACACGTTATTGTGACATTACCACCGGAGCTTCTTAGAGGTTTGTCTTCACTCCTCTCTGCCCCTTTCCATGTGAGAAATAGACAGAGATGGAGGCTCATGCTCCACCCCAGAGGGATTCTCAAGAAGCCCCCTTGCACGACCCTATAGATCCCACCATCCGAATTTATCTTTTGTGGAGCGAGCAAACGAGCCTCGCACCAGAGGTGGAGTGCCTATAGGCGACCTCCGTCATCTACAAGGTCATCGGCACTCACCCTAGCAGAGAAGAGGTGCCTGATTTTCTCCATGCCAGCCTTTTAGTAGAGGTGGGCAAGATACTCGATGTTCAGCTTCTCGGGCATAGCTATTACCAGATAGAGCTTGAGACTCCCGAGATGGCATCTAAGGTAATTGCAATAATCCCCCTGACAATTTGAGCATTTCAAGCTCATTTTGACACTGGCGCCATGGTTTTGACTTAGCTATCGACGTGCTTGTCGAGGAGGAAGAACTTTCCATCTCATTTTTCTTCCCCGTCCTAAGGAGAGAATACCTTCCGTTACTATCTAGGATAGTCTCAAAGACTGAGATTGTTCTAGAGACACCTCGCATGGCAGCCTCCATAGTTGCCAAGACAGGTGGCATTTCCACAGTACTTGTTCTCATTAGGAGAAATATGAACCTTGCATGGGCCTTGTAAGGAATCCTAATTTTTAGGGATGAAGGCTAATGTTGTGTGGGGTTTAGGGGGCAAGGGCATTGAAGAAGGTAGTTTTGAGTAGGCTTTTCTAGCCTTTTTTAAAGACAAATGTAGGATGTGGACCTAAAGGGTTACTTTCTCTCTAGCTTTTTTTAAAGTGAAGGAAGCATAGGGGTGTATCCACATCAGCAAAAATGTGGGTCACAAAGAGTCAAAATTTGAATTAAAAAAAAAAAATCATTTTTACTTGTTTTTTACTCAAAACTCTCTCCCAACTTATATACATATCCAAAAATCATTTTTTGACCCATTTTTTAACCCACAAGCTTAGAAAGTCCATTTTTTCAAAAATCTTTTTTCCCAAAAAGTAATAAACATTTTTTTCTCTCCTCCTCCTCCCTCCTCCCTCCTCTCTCCCTCTCCCTCTCCTCTCCCTCCCTGACCCTACCTTCCTCCTCCTCCCCAATCTCTCCCTCCCCCCCTCCCTCCTTCTCTCCTCCCATCTTCCTCAACCTCTCTACCCTTCCCCCTCTATCTTTTCATCATTTGATTCCTCACGCAACAGCTTCCATGGTGCTCACGGACATCACAAATGGTTTGCTTCCACCACCACGTACTCCGCACACCAAAAGCATACATATTCGCTTACCCACGGCATTTGCACCGAAGACCACTAGTGAAGGTGATCAAAGGTCATCACAGGAACGTCGCACTGCTTGTGAGACCAATGTTGACATTTGGGTGGATGGCCATTTGTACTCTTACGATCCTATAAGCCACTTCCATCCACCATTTAATAGCCTTTCCACATTTCTTCAATTTCTTGGGAGGGGAGAAGCAGGCTTGTTAGGTTATTGCAAGCGGTTGTGTATGGGTGCAGGTGCTTCTTTGCATATGTGGATGCACGAATGTCAAGCTCTTCACCTCAAGACGATGGCATTACAAGAGAGTGTTGCCTCTTTGGAGAGGGTAGCTAAAACTCTTGAATAACAAATGCAAGAAATGGAGTCCCAAATCCAGAAGCTTACCAACACCATCACATACTTGAAAGAAACACCCCTTGGTGCAAGGGAACGCAAACGCATGTATTCACCATTGAAACTCTTGCACATTCGAGAGGATCACGCAAACGACGAGTTACAGCCACAAGGTGATTTGGTCTTTACTTGCATGATGCATTCTTACTTCACACTATTTTCTAACATTTATGTTTATTTGTTGCTAGAAACTTCATTCAGGAGGCATGCGGTGGAACAAGCCAAGATGATCGAGTCAACCTTCTCACTAGTTGTCTCAATACCCAGGACGTGATTTCTATCTTACAATCACTTGGAGGTAAGCACATTAAGGATGCAGTCACCAAGGACCTTATGCGTAAATTAAGAAATGTGGTTAGTGATGATGACGTTCAACAAGCTTGTGATGAGGCTGGAATCAGCACCAAAGCCTATCAGGCTATTTTCCAACTCCTAAAAGATTCCCTCAAAGAACATGGCATTGTGGAAAACCTATTTCCCATTCCTCACAAGGTCCTCGCAAAGAAGGCCACAAACGAAGATGTGTTCTCCCGCATTGGGACATACCTACACATTGAGGACACAATGCGAACTTCCCTTTATGCTTCGTGTGCAACAAAGACAAGGAGAAAAGGTAAGAAACAATCCATAAGACCTTCGGAGAAGGGCTTTCCTTACACAATGTGGAACAATATGTGGATCTTAGAAGGCTTCAAGAAGCCATGCTTAGATTTTACGAGTTACCTGAAGAAGGTGACACACTTTACTTTTTTCTTTGGTATTATTCTTATCATAGACTCTGAAGTTTAAGGTCTTAGCACTATTTATTTTGTAGTGCTTGGCACAAAAGTCGCTTTTGTGCTGAAACTCGATGAGTGTCAAATAGTGAAAGGCCGAAGGTTAGAGAGGCTAAGTGTCACTCTAATGAACGAGGCCCTTCTGCAAAGCAAGCGAAGGGATTCAGTCAAGCCATCTCCCACCCCATCTTTTAGCGTGCAATCAGAGAAAGACATTTGGTGGTTGGGTGCTATTGAGTTGCCCAAAGAGACCAATGGAGTACTTTCATGGATTTTTGAGAGAACTCCTTAGATCACAGAAGTAATACACTCCCAAATTGCAGGTCAGAAGTTGGAGATTGAGGGTTTTGGTAGTTAATCTTATTTTCACTTGGAAAGTGGAAATTTGACCAAATTTTGACAGATCAAAGCCAAAAGATGAGAATTGCCAGACATCCTACCCAAATTGTGCCCAAGGCATAATTCTTGAGACCAAACCATAGGGTGACTACATGTGCATGTTATACATGATGTTTTGAGTGCATGTGAGAGTTTTCAGCTCATTTGGGTGAGAAAATTGGGTTTTAAGCAGACTTTAACATTTTTGACTGAAAAAGGCAAGAATAAATAGTTTTGGGGTCTTTTGATATCCAAACTCAAATCTAAGCATACCACTGGGTTACTGACATCAAGGGGAAGCTGTGGGACAAGTCTGGGGTCAAACAGGCCAAAAAGACATCCTACGCGTAGGATGTCTTCTGTGTGATTTTGGACTCTAAACAAAATTATGAGCATACCACAGTGATCAGTACCTTAAGGAGAGTCTGTGGTTCAAATTTGGGGAAATTCTGAGGAGTTAGACATCCTACGCGTAGGATGTCTAAGGCATGATTTAGAGGCCAAATTCAAACTGTGGACATAGCAAGGTGTTGTATAGCCTTAGGCAAGCCTCCTAGTCAATTTTGGTCCAATCTGGAGTTGATTTGACTAGTGAATTCATTAGAACGGACATCAGGCTCTTGGAACAGATTCTTGATCATTTGACCAACCTATAGGTGTCAGAATCAAAAGGTAAAAATAGCTGTGAGTTTAGCACATCAAGGGGAAGCTACAGTGCAAGTTTGAGCTGAATCAGAGCAAAAAGACATCCTACGCGTAGGATGTCTCCAGGGTCATCAAGTGGTAAAAATTCTACTTTGACCATATAGGGAGGTTCTAAGTGTCTCAAGGATTCTAGAACTTTTTTCAAAAGTGAATTTGGACCTTGTTTGACCTATTTACCAAGCAAAGACAAGAATTGTCAGACATTCTACTCTTGGAGTGCACTAGAAGCTCTTGCAGCCTAAATCTTGACCTATTGGCAGCCAAATTCAATTTTGAGTATACCATTGGGTTGCTGAGCACTAGGAGAATCTTGGGATCAAGTTTGGACCCAATTTGGGCAGTTAGACATTCTATGCGTAGGATGTCTTCAGCTTGATTTAGGACTCCAAACCAACTTATGAGCACACCACTGTAATCAGCACATCAAGAAGAAGCTAGGGTGAAAATTTCAAGTCATTCTGAGCAAAAAGACATCCTACGTGTAGGATGTCTCAAGGCCATTTTTTGAACTAAATGAAATTCTGAGCATACCATTGTGTTGCTGGACTTAAGGGGAGTCTCTGGACCAAATTTTGTTAAATTCTGAGCATATAGACATCCTACGCGTAGGATGTCTCTAGGCCAGTTTTAAGGTCCAACTATAATTTTGACCATACAGAAGTGTTCACATTGTTACAGAGATCCCAAATCTTTTTTCAAAATTGAATTTGGACTCATTTTGACCATTCTAAACTGCATTTCACTGTTTTGGCCATAACTTTCACAAACGGTATCAGATCAAAAAAAAAATTTATATCAGAACGTAGCCTGAGTGTGAGAACCCTAGGAGCTAGAGACCTGGATCCACCTCCCAACCGCCCATACTTATAGGCTCTTAGCCCTAGGATCCCCTGTCCACACTGCTAGCTGGCCCGTGGCCGGGGTCCGTGACCCCCCCTTAGAGTAGGGCCCTGCCCGTAGGACCCGTGTCCTGCCACCTCCCAACCGCCCATACTTATAGGCTCTTAGACCTAGGATCCCCTATCCACACTGCTAGCTGGCCCGTGGCCGGGGTCCATGACCCCCCCTTAGGGTAGGGCCCTGCCCGTAGGACCCGTGTCCTGACATTACTCCCCCCTTTGGAAGAGTTTTCGTCCTCGAAAACACAAGTGGTGGTATCTGCCTAAGAACACTAATGTTTTCCACCGTGGCCATTTTGGAACACACAGAACCACATGTTCACCCCTAACAAAGGTTACATGCCAACATACTCTGTCAGCACACCCACTAAGTCCTTGACTTATGAAACTATCGGTATCCAACCCCACAACAACAGGTGTTCAAAGTTGAAAACCTAACCTAAGCAAATTCTAGAATAAGGAGAGAATCACCTATTCAGAATGCATTGTGCTAACGTATTCTCTTAGCAGATCCTTTAGCACGATTTACTAACGTATGCGCTTAGCATATCCTTTAGTACTAAATAGAATACTTGTAAGCTGCCCATCCAACGTGGGATGAATAACAGCAATAAGAGTGAGGTACTTTCCCCAACTACTTACAGACAGTCTTCCACGACTGACGACAAACTATGACTCAACCATTGAGTATCCAGCCATATACTCGATATGGAATGGAGACAACCAACTAGGTTGAAGGTAGATTGGAGGATCCAACAACCAATCACTAACATCCATACTCAGCCATCACTTTGTATGGCAGGGTGTAAACTCATACGAAATCTGCAAGAGAGATTGCACTAGCAATGCAAAAGGGTGCAGAAAGAATAAAGTCCATGGATTTGCATGCCGCTCCAAATAAATTTGTGTTAAACACTAGGGCCCATAACGCCTAGTGTGCATGCATTTAACACAAACATATCCAAACCGCAATTCCATGACGAGAATTTTCACGATACTTACGTGAAAATCTTGCAACAAAGTTGGACCATAATAGAATGTGACAACCCGGTCACACCTAGGAACCAACCATGAGACCTTCTCATGAACGTAGCATACTTTGCAGCAAAAGTTGGACCATAATAGAATGTGACAACCCGGTCACACCTAGGAACCAACCATGAGACCTTCTCATGAACGTAGCATACTTTGCCATATGTAGAAACGACCCTCCGTTAAGGTGGTTTCACAGCACTTGTAATCACAACAAGTCTGTACTTAGTACCCGAAAATTTTTTGGCCACTGAAATTGTTCCTGATACTCTGTGCGTCAATTAGTCTAATGAACGGATGCGACTAGCACCTAGGGACTTCGTCTCAACACATCATTTTGAATTGGGCACCAGTGTCAGTCCCAGAGACTCATATTCTCCACATGTGGAATATGTCTCAAGTAAGGATGCTAGGAAAAGTGACATCCATCAAGTACGAGCTGTACTTGTGTGTGGAGGTAACTACAAACACTCTGCGACGCGAGTGAGAGGGACCCTCATTATCATGCTCCACACTAGCTAAACCAAACTCCTTGAGTTCCTAGACCATGTTGTATCCCATGTGACAACATGTGCCAAATTGAACCCTACAAGTAGGTTCGTAACAACATAAGGCAAAAAGGTAGATTGGACACTTGGCCCAAAATACTTTGTGCCGACATGTCCTTGGCATGGCTCTGTAACATTCAAGCATACTTATACGTCTTGAAAAAGAAAAAAACAAGCAAAGCATACAAAAAATGGAATAACACCAAATTAATAGATGCGTACCTGGAGGTTTGAACGTAATGTTCACTGACCAGTATTCAAACGGAGAGGAGCACATCTCCTACCTGAAAAACAAACAGCATTGCACTAGGAACCGTGGGGGTTGCCTTCGCAATCCAACCCCTTTGGTTAAAATCTACGTAGTCAAACCCCTTGGCAAGACCCTTTGTAGAAACTGCTCAACTAGCAGGTAACGACAACCAACATAGTTAACTGTGTACATAATGATTGGAATCAACTTGAAAAGTTGAGTTTGTCCGCTACCGCGTGGTAGATTGCGGAATTCTTTCCTTGAAAGTCTAACTGAGAGAGATCAAACTGTGATCCTCAATGCAGATCAACTGTTATCCTCAATGCAAATCAACTATGATCCTCAATGCCTATGGGGTGATGTAGCAATCACCCGTCGGGTCGTACCCCAAAACAATATGTCCATAGACACTCTGTAGTGCTATAGAGAGAGCAGGAAATACACACAAGTGAACTGCCTAGCTCGTGTGGACAGCCATGCTGTCACCATTGATTGCTGCATCTATACTTCCTTATAGAGATCAACTTCTGTGAGTTGAAGATTATCAAAAACTCAGCTTGAGTGTCGCACTGAAAACATGTAGTGCAAAAATGACACCCTAAACATCCGTAATGACAAGACTCTTGCTTGCGCATAAACGTCGATGTATACTTCCCTGGGTAGATCTGTTCAATCTTGAAAACAATCACCCCAAAGAATGCCAATAGTTTGGTCTTACCCTTGTCCTGACAATGGCTCTTAGCCGGTGTGGCTCATAGCCCTTATGCAAATTAGTGTTCAATGGACGAACCGATGAAGACTAATTTGAGTAGCATCTTAGCCACATGCTAGCTGAGAGTTAGAGCACCTTGGCTCAGGCTGACTCACGAGCAAAACACGTATCAAAAGCTTCTTAGAAGATTTTTCATTTTTCCCTTAAAGAGAGGGAGAGAGAGAAGAAGAACATGCTGGGCTGAGGAATTTTTCTTAAATTTCTAGAGTGTGTGCCCAATCTGTGTGCTTTTACACATCTTATGCCTGACTTGCAGCTTATCCTATAAGCATTCCACAGTTTTCAAGTATGACTCTCTCATTGAGAGAGGTAACAGAAAAACACAACCACATTTTGACCTACCTGCCTTGCAGGGTCGTGATTGTATGAAAATGAATTAGCATTGGCACTTTGCCTGTGAAATAAGTTCTAGATTTAGGTTCCTTTTAGTGTTGTTGGGTGTTGATAACAACCAACCATCATGTTCAACAATCCATCACTTCGTCTGTCCTTGACAGAGTTGCGAGTGTGACAGCGGAAGCGTAATCCATGAAGTGGTGGACTCCATGCCACCTGCTTAGCATGCCTTGCATGCAAAAGCGTAAGCCCTTGGCTACTAGGACAGTCTCAAGCGTGAGAACCAAAACCATAAGTGCCTTGCACATAATAAACTGATAGGGATTCTGTGAGCTGACATTCCCTATTTGGTCATTTCCCCAAACTTGGGTGCCAATGCCCTTGATTCCAAATCAATGGGCAGTATCTCGGCACAAGGGAGAAGCCTTGCTTCGTATAAAATTGCCAAAGCACTTTGCTTTGCACAATGATAGTAATTTGCCAAGTAAAGTGTAAACATGGAAAAAATAAGAAAAACTTAAGCTTGGCTAACCTGGTCATTTGACTGTCACCAGTTGTGTTGAACTTCCAAAGGAAAACTCGTTCGAATGTGGCTCCCAGCCAATTCTGCTACACGAGAGAGAGTTGTCGTGTATGCACTTACGCCCTCTTGTATCATGTACACCATGAAAGATCCTTCAAACATAGTGTAAAATCCCTCCCAAGTTTGTATGCTCATAGCATATACCAAACGTGAGCAGGTTCACTGCAATATGCGTAAATTGAAGCCTTGCTTCACATCAATTGAAGCCTTTCTTCACATAAATTGGAACCTAGATGATAGCCAATCTGAGGTAGTTGTTGACGTACAGAAGGACAAAAGAATTGACTTTGTTGAACAATTTCAACTGAAATTAACCAGTACTGTGTGGCAAGCATCCTTTGTCAGCTGGTAGAAACAAGGACAAGGAGTCGGCCATGCCAAGCAGCTTGCTGCCTTCAACAAGTCTAGTAATAGGCCATGCCTGTCTCCTTGAGACACTGAAAAATTGGCCCTTGGCTTTGCCGTTGAAGCAAAATGTAACCTTTGCCAAGCGTGCTCAATCAAAGTACTCAGAAGAAGCCATGCTTCACATAAATATGTCTCACCTCATTGCCAACAAATGCTATTAGCGACATATGTCATAGCAAAGAGAGTCGACCTTGTCGATCATGCACAAGAAATTGACCTTGTCGAATTGAAAATCTAATGGAAAAAATAGTAGAACACGTACAAGTTATGCATTTTGTACCTGCTTGGTTCTATGAATGAGAGCCGTGATCATGCATTCCAGTGCATAAGAGAGTTATCAAGCACATGCTCAATAACTACTCTACTGTATGTTGTCAAGGGCCTTGCCCATTTCGCAACCAAATTGAAGACTAGTGAGAACTTCAATGCTCTGGCCAAGTTGCAGAAACCTTGCTCATGTGCAACATCAGACGGGCCTTGCTCCCGTGAAATCCATCGGATGGAGGCATGTCAGAACCCTTGCCATGTCCATACCATGTGGGCGATTTGCATCACCACGTTCGCCGGCAAAAGGGCTGCTTTGTAAGCATAAAATTTTGAATTTATATTGCATACGGGTGTGAATGCATGCGGGGTCGCGTTCAAGGAAACAAATAACTCAGGATACCATGCAACATGGTCTGGTGGTCACCATGTTTGCGTGTTGCGGACTTTCGAGACTGGAAAATTTTGCGCCATACAAGCACCATCGCCCCTCCAGGCCTACAAATTATGCGCCATGCAAGCCCATGGCCTGCATGCAAGCATCCCATGGGAGGGGCCCTTGGCACCCATCCGTGGGACGGCCCCTTAGGGGTTCCTTTGGGCACCCGATGCGCGCCCAAGGAGCCCTGGCCGAAGGTTTTTTTTTTTTTTTAAATAAAAATAAAGGAAACAAAACTGAACACAGACCTGCGCATGGCGGATCTGTTGCGCCGAGCAACAGAGAATGGATACGCCTACTGCATGCAGAATTAGGCGTCGTCGGTGTGTTGAAAAAACCTCCAGAGCTTGGGGCGCATCCGGCAAGCCCGAAATCGGTGGATTTTGTGCAGGCCGAATCCCATGTCTGTCCTCATGCAAGGGGCAATTATCGCATCCTCCTGTCGAGCCTACCTTCTCCTCCCGACATAGGGGTTGCTCCCCACGACTCTGTTTTCGGCTTCCTTCACGACTTCACAAGAGAGAGAGAGAGAGAGCGCGAGAGATGTAAGACCAACAGTGTCATCTCCTTGAGCACACCATAGCCTTGCTCTGAGAGAGAGATAAAGAGTAGCCATGCCGAGCCGTGCTCGCCCCTCCTTCTACTTCTCCTTCCCTGAGCTCTGATACCAGTGTGAGAACCCTAGGAGCTAGAGACCTGGATCCACCTCCCAACCGCCCATACTTATAGGCTCTTAGCCCTAGGATCCCCTGTCCACACTGCTAGCTGGCCTGTGGCCGGGGTCCGTGACCCCCCCTTAGGGTAGGGCCCTGCCCGTAGGACCCGTGTCCTGACACTGAGAGCGGCTCTACAAATCTTATAGAAAAACTTGAACTAAATGCATGCCTACGGTAACCATTTAGTTCAACTTTGAACAAAACGTCGTTTGAGGCCTCAAAATACATCCGCAAGTTAGGGGTGTCTGAAAGAGACAATTTGCGAGAATTGTGACGAAACGGTTGCGGTTTTGGACGTAGTTTCGACTTTTCCCTAACCAAAGAACTTGAACACAGTGGACTAAGTCTACTTGAACCAAGAAAATGCTCTTAAGCCCAGAAATCATGTCTACCCTAGATTCAAACGCAGCTTACACAAGCTTGGAGATCCCGACTATAGAGGAATATCCTCCCACAATGGATCTTCCAAACTTGCAATTGATAAAGACCCATCTTGTTGAGAGAGTTTGGATGATTGTTCATGAGAGTGAAGGACTATATAGATACATTGACGACAATGAGGTCAATCTTTATAGGTGCTCAGATCCATACCTAGAAGAGATAACGGATTACAAGCTCTTATATGTCTACACATACGGAGTCTACTGTCAATGGAGATCTAAAGTCGTCGATAAGTATGGACGAGAATACAGAGTTGTAGAAAGCACAAATCCACAGACTGTACTATAAAGAGGTGGATATTTGGTCAATGAAGGACCACAAATGCCTCCACCAAACACGACAATTCCTATAGGAATTCCAAGAAGAGAGCCACCAGGATTCCCTTCAAGAGCGATAACGAGAGAAGGATTGGGAGAGTCTCTGGTTAGACTTGTAGAAAATCGACGAGTTAGACCATCCCAAGTCCAGAAATGGGTAAACAGAAAATACTCCTGAGATAAAGATCCGGGAGATCACATAACGGCTTTTAGAAGAGTGATTAGAGCAGAGGAAGTTTCAGATTTTGCGACACAGTTTGCGGGATTTGGATTGACTCTAGAAGATGATGCAGCTACATGGTTCGACTCGGTGGAAAAATGGGATTCTAAGACCCTAGATGAGCTGTTTGAGGAGTTTATTGAAGAATTCTTGCCAAAAGGCATTGCTCACAACACGGGCAAATCCATAGATTCAAACAGAAAGAGAATGAATTAATACGCAAAGCATCATTACGGCTCAAGAGCTATGTTAAGCTCTGTCCGAGAGCGGAATTACCTACGCAAGCACGACTGATGTTGATATTTATCCAGGGAATGAGACATGCGGGCCTTCAGAAGGATTTTCATATGATAAGGAGGATGACGCTAAACGAGTTGATCAAAGAAGCTCTTTATCTAGTGGATAACTGTGAGGCATTCAAAGAAAAGGACTTAAAGAGTCAAGGAGATGACACATCCTCTCAACACAGTGTTTCACAGATACGTGAGTCCATTGCCAAGCCAACGACACCTATTGATCAAGAAAAGTTTATCGACGACTTGGTCAAGAGGTTGATTCCTCTTGTAAGGTATGATTCGGGAGAGCCGAAGTGGTGTGAAATTGAGAGAAAATGGACGAACCATATGGGGGAAGAGTGCTATTATAGCATGGAAAATGCTAGGGAGAGGTATGTACAACCTGTTCCAGAAGCACCTACTCCACCTAGATACATTACGGAGAATGCGCCATGACCAGTAGGAGTTTTAAGGCCACAGCTTGTCTTAGGACAACAACCTCTGCTGCCAGGTGCTAGAATGCAGGTAGACATGCGATACATGCCAATGATGGAAGCATGAAATAAACCAACGCCAGTACCAGCTACAATGTGGTATAGCAACCAAAGTGAGTACTACCCTTCGGAGCAACAAAATGTGAGAGAAACACATGGAGTGGTGAGGCCGGTACAACCTCCACCTCCTCGGTTTCAGTTGAAAGAAAGAAGGTATGAAATGGACGAAAGGACATTGCGATTCATTGCAAATAGCAGCTTATCTAGGTCAAAGCTTGCTTATAGCCAAGAGAAAATGCTAAAAGAATCTCCTCAAAGTCGTGACAACCACTTGGTCAAACAATGTCCTCATACGGAGATCACTGAAGTAAATGCCTATTGTCTTGAGTGTGGCATCACTCACTTGATCCCCGATTGCCCGAAAAAACCAAACCAAATCAGGAAAAGCACGACAAATGTATTAGGGATTGTTCAGCTACCTAGTAGCTCAGAAAATGAAAATGTTGTACCAGTTCAAGTGGTTATGAGAGCACAAGCTCAAAAGAAAGCTGATGAGAATCCAGAGACAAAGAACACGGAAAGTAACACGAGTCCAAAGACAGATGATGGACCAAAGACAGACGCACCTAGTCAGAAAACCAAGAGCAAACGAAATAGTTGGAAAGCTAGAAAGACTAGGATGAAAGCACGTAGGGAACGAGAGAAAAAATCCCTAGCTGAGAAGCTTACTGAAGCAGAGGAGAAGATAAAACAACATGAGGAAAAGGAGGCACCTTCTCTTACACAGATGGTTAAACCTCTAGAAGAACCATCCACGGATGAGAAACCAAGAAGTGCTAGTTCAGGAGGATTCTTGTTTGCAGAGAAGGTTAATGAGACACTAGATGCCCTCTTGAAAGCCTATGATGTGAGGCTCAAAAACAACCAAACCCAAGAACACAGGTGGATGACATATCCCTATGTGGAACTAGAAAAGCAAAGGTTTGAAATGTGCCGAAAAATGATTCAAATAGCCCAAGTTTTACTAGAACCACCAGTTGCAAAACCTGAGGATGTGATCCGTGTCATGCCTACACAAGTAATCCCACCAATCCAGGAACTAAAAGAGCCAGATTCTAGTCATGAGCATAGAACAAACCTCAAAGACCCAGCATTAGAACCAAGGATAGTACTGAATACCACGAATAACTCTTGTGAGGGACTTCACCAAGCTATACCTGAGGATTGTAAAGAGATAGATGGTCTTGACGAATTGTGGAAACAAGTCAGAGAGGCCAATGAAACCGATGACCTAAGAAGACGAGTAGACAAAACTGGTCATGAACGAGGAGTGTTTCTACCACCAATAGAGGAATTTGAGACTGGATCTCAAATGAATCTAGACTTGCAATCATGTTGGGGCGACAAAGGATCTGTACAATCTATGGATAGTCAACCCCATTCGCTAAGAACACTACAGACCTACATGGGAGAGTACGAGAACAAGTCAAATGTGGTTGCAGTCCCATCACAGAGACTGTCTCCTAACAAGGCCATCGATTCAAAGGGGCTAGTAGATATTCTATCTACCCCAGTCACCTGTACTATAATGTTAGCCGAGTTGCTCACAATAAGACCAAACATGTGGGCTAATGTGGGTAAATGTCTAGAGAAATTTGGTGTAAAAACCCCAACGACTCAAATCGAGGAAGGCATCAAAGAGCTTGAAATGCCTCAACTAAATACTAGGCAAGTGCCATTAAACAAGGTAGGCAAGTATTATGAGGGAGAAGATGGAAACACCACCCTTCCTATGGAATTCAATGGTGTAAAAACCATGGCAATCCTTGACAGTGGAGTTGGTGTGGCCATTGCAACCAAAGAGGTTTGGAAAAAATGGGGAAAACCTGCCTTGATATCCACATGAATGACCCTGTAGCTTGCAGACGGACACAAGAAAAAGCCCCTAGGACTGCTAGAAAAAGTACTTGTTACTTCTTGTGGCATTGAATATGAACACACTTTTGCTGTTGTTGAATTTGGAAAGAAGAACAACTATGACATCATTCCGAGAAGACCGTTCATGCGACAATTGAAAATGGTCCAAGATTGGGGTTATGACCATATATACCTGAGACATATGGAAACCATAACAAAGATAAACTTAAGGGACCATAGCTATAGGGATGTGACGAGAACACCGGTTGAGGAGTTTGATTCCGCCACAGTTGCAGGATCAGAACTTCCAGCTTGGTTAGGTAAGCCTAAAGAACTGTGGATGTGTGGAGATTCACAATGTGGTAGCTTGAAACGTGAGGAATGTATCCTAGAGCGGGTTATAGAGGACAGGGACTATATCCCAGAACCATTTCTTGAAGAAGAGTTAGAGCCTTTTGGATGGGAACACATCTTGGCTACTCTGGACGTGTACGCCGTGGAGGATGCTCCCACAACAAAGTTTTGTGATGAAAATGGCTATGATGTTGTTCCTTATTTTGCAGTGAGTGTAATCCAGGAAAACGAAGAGAACCAGACATCAACAAGATCTCGACATAAGGAGAAAACAAAGAAATGTGGAGAATCAAAAGATGAAGAAGACGACGAGTTCTATGACTCTGTAGAACACTTCGAGATTCAAGAAGATCAACGACCCGGGAATCAATGTCATCGCTACACAAATAAAGTGCATCAAAAGTGGATTCCAAAGTCCTCGGTAAAGACATAGCCACCACAAGCATCCTCATACATGGCTCCTAATAAGGATGCAAAGACTCAGCTAGGAGGAATACGACCAGAGCAACGAGCTAACAATGCTCTAATCAATGGGATAGAAAAGTCCTCCAAAAAACTACCACCCACGAGCAAACAGACAGTAACTTTCCACTACCAGCCAAAAATCAAGGGAAAGTATAAGAAGTCAACCTTGTTGAAGATAGTAGCAATAGTGATGAATCTAATGATATCCCCTATCATCAACTCAGGCCATCACTATCACCAACTCCTTCAGCAACAACCATGACAGGTCAAAAGAACAGGACAACAAGTCAAAGCCAAAAAGCTCAACAAATCTGCATACCAAAAAGCCAGATCGTCCAAAAACAGATATGGATCAAGAAGACAAAGATCTCTAATGACAAATCACAAGATCCAACACCAAAACAAAAACAAGGAAAGCGTCCACAAACGGGTAAGAATACACAAAATTGCAAGCTTTCACAACTTAGGTTTGGGCTCCAAAGAAGTTGATTCAAGCACAAAAAAGTCCGGAATTCATTTGGATTCCAAAACAACCACAATATCAACTTTCAAAGCCTGAATCCCGTCACCAACCAAGCCTACAAGGGCTCAAGCAAAGACCACTGTTGACTCACACAACAAAAAGGTGGATCCCAAAGAAGTCTCTTCAAACACAAACGAAGCACGGGCAAGTATGGGTTTCCAAACGAGATCCAGCAACAAAACAGCCAATAATCGCAAAGAAATGGGTCCCAAAGAAGAACAACAAAACTGCGGTCAGTGCATCGCCGCTTGAATTCTTACAATTCTTCCTACAATTACAGTACAGTTAGAAGAGAGCAAGTCGCTTCAATCAAGCAACGATACAGGAGCTTCAAAGACCATTACATTGATTAGAATAGGAAGCCTCGCCAACAAATGCCAATAAGCAAATTGCTTATACCCACATCTTGCACAACATAAATCTTTTCCATGCATTGACTGTGTATGCATAATAGGGCTACATTACAAGGCCTGCATAGGCACAACTTTTAATTGCCCAAGCACAACACATACCCTTTGCGATACCCTGTCGTAAAGGATGACTCCAAATAGGAAGGGGGGAGGCATTCTGAATGCGGACCTAACATTATGACTATTAGAGGGCAATGTTTTGTGAGATGCATTGAATTTTTGCATTTTATTGTGACAATTTTTTGACGAAATTTAGAGTATATGCCCTCATAGTAGTGTTAGAGAGGAGTATGGGGACAAAATCCATATATGAGCCCTTAGGGACATGTGTATAGTGTACATAGAATTTAGATTTCTATTTGAATGATTTTTCTTTTGTTGAGTTGTTTTAAGATTTTCTTTGTTTATTATTAAGAAAAAAATTAAAAAATCCATAATCCACATGAAGAAAAGACTGACGAGAGGCCTGAGCACTACAAAGAGAAGAAGGTACAGGAAAATGATGAAACTTCACGAAGTATGTCTCAACAGCCACTACAACAGCCGACGAACTTGTCACAAAGCAATGTCAACATGCAACCGACAAGTCATACAAGTCAGAGTCGAGTAGCTAAGCCACAAAATGAGTGAGGTGTTAGTCCCAAAGCTTCAAGTAATATTTTCTGTGGTCTAAGCGTCTTAGCTATTCTAGGTACTGCTCAAGCAGGAAGAGTTGAGCATATTTACTTTGTGTCACTCATGCTGGTATAGGTGAACAAGAGAGTCGAAGTCTAAGTACTTAAGTCTGGTGAAGTGAAGGAGAAGGTCCAAAAGACACTCACGTACTAAGCACAGTGAGATACGAGTGGAGAAACTTCTACATCGAAAACCCTTCTTGGAAAGGTGGAAGCTATTGAGACATCTTTTGATGTCACATGTGCTACATTTATTCCTCGAAACACCCATCATCTCCTTCTTTCACATTGCATGCTTTTGTTGACAAATTTCTCATATGCATATAGAGTGTCCCATAATTTGCACTTGCATTAGCCACTCTTTCCGTGTTTCACCCAAGCACTCACCTTTCATGAACATGTACTTCACGTTCAACTGCTCAACTCCAATAAGAGCCTATACCAAAGGCATTTTTTTTCCCACCGGGTTTTTTCCCTTTGGTCATCCAGGTTTTAGACCCTAATCTAAAGACACCTATCACCATCCTCTTGTACATATTCCTTCTACATCAACAATAAGGAAATGCTACTCAAATCAATTGACAAATGAATTGGAGCACCAATTTCAGATCATAGCATACTTCTCCTCAATGGCGAGTCGAAGAATGGCCTACAATGACAAAGTTGTAGACAACACTAACAACATGATTGCACAGGAACAAAGAAGGTACCAATGAAGAAGTGCAGACACAAAAGTAATCAGAGGATCTCAAAAGATGAATGGTTACGATGATAGACGTCCGCTCTAATGGATCATAGTTCTTGTTGTGGTTCGACAAAGATACAAGCAGTGCAATAGATGAAGCTAAAACAACAACAAAGTGTTGACCGCTGGGTCAACAACACAACATAACTCAAGAACAAAGAAGTCCTCAAAGAGTAGACATAAGGGTAATCAGAGGATCTCAAAAGCTTGTCCTTGATAATGCGCATCGAATGCTCGGTAGGGTTTTGAACCTCAAATTAGAATAATTAAGTCCTGGATTCGGCCTGACAGACAGACTTTGCATTGGAGTGCAACTTGGCCTAAAGAAGTTAAGGGTTTAGCCATACAATTTCTACAAAATCCTTACAAAGTTGTCATTGTCTCAAAAGATCAGAAAGCCAATCACTCAATTCTACAGATTGTAGAAGTTGTTTCTGAGAATCACAAATACTCCGAATTCACAGATTTGCTGGAGCAAATGATGGATGGAGCTTTCTCTATCCATGATGATAAGAGTCAAGTTAAACGACATTGGGTTCTTTTTGAATTTAGATCTGGCAGTAGACCCATAATGACAAAAACAGATGTTGCAGCTCGGAGCGTGGATGTGAAAGACATAAAGTTCGTCATCAATTATGATTTTCTTGAATCATGTGAAAACTATGTACATCGGATTGGACGAACAAGACAAGCTACTGCAAAGGCTATAGTCTATACTTTCTTTACAACAACAAAACGACAGCAAAGACCACATCACTATCAACAATCAGGTCATGTCGGGGACGACATGAACGCGGAAGGGGGGAATGTTGACCACTGGGTCAACAACACAACATAACTCAAGTTTCGTACCAAAGTCTTATCTTTTGCGAGTTATAAAATGCTGCGGATTATGGCTATAAACGTCATTTGTAATGAGTAGTTCTTCTAGTTTCAGAAGCCGGGGTGCAATGGCACTTCCAGATTGTAAATACAAAGCCATTTGACCCTTTCAACCCCATTTTTGGTTAAACCTAAGGTAGCCTTAGTATATAAGATACCTAGGTGATTTTGTAAAAGGACTTTTATCATAACCAAAACTGGAGCGCTGCCGTCTACTGTGTGTGAGAGAGAAAGAGAGTGAGCGTGAGCTTCATCCTCTCGCTACGCCCGGCTCACTCAACACATTGGAGATCCGACTGCACCATTGCTATAGGCTCGAGGAGAGCTACGGGACGACGCCAAGCATTCCACACGATACGAAGTGCACACGCCGACGCATCTACAAGCTATTTGTGGCCGTAAGTGTATCAAACGATGTTTGTTTTCTGCGTGCTAGTAGTCTATAGAATCGTGGCGACGTAAGCTACACATAGGTACTCATAAATTTCAGTTTCGGGCACTTTCAAAATTCAGCTCTGTCATCCTACGCGTTTTCCGCAGATGGGTTTAGAGTGAGGGTTTTGAGTGTAGAAGCTTAGGGACAAGTGTATCCTAGTGAGGGGATGGTGTTCCTTAAGTTTCGTACGAATATGGCATGATTAGGTGAGTTACCTTCCATATGTGTGTATGTGGCTAGGTGGTGTAGATGAGAGCAGTGAGGTTCTTGATTGTGGTTTAGTTGGCCTTCTAGAGTGTTGTATGTGTAGGATGGTCTCAGCCTGACAAGCTAAAGAGATTTCCTCCGTGTGCCTATCGTGTCATCTGTGTCCTCGATTGACATTATATTGATCTAGGTAGTGTTTGCATGCACTTCATGGGTGTGTGAGTCGCTCCACGGCAGCGGCGCCATGTTGGACGAGAGCGACTCACACACCCATGAAGTGCATGCAAACACTACCTAGATCAACATAATGTCAATCGAGGACACAGATGACACGATAGGCACATAGAGAAAATCTCTTTAGCTTGTCACGCTGAGACCATCCTACACATACAACACTCTAGAAGGACAACTAAACCACAATCAAGAACCTCACTGCTCTCATCTACACCACCTAGCCACATACACACATATGGAAGGTAACTCACCTAGTCATGCCAGATTCGTACGAAACTTAAGGAACACCATCCCCTCATTAGGATACACTTGTCCCTAAGCTTCTACACTCAAAACCCTCACTCTAAACCCATCTGCGGAAAACGCGTAGGATGACAGAGCTGAATTTTGAAAGTGCCCGAAACGGGAATTTATGAGTACCTATGTGTAGCTTATGTCGCCATGATTCTATAGACTACTAGCACGCAGAAAACAAACATCGCTTGATACACTTACGGCCACAAATAGCTTGTAGATGCGTCGGTGTGTGCGCTTCGTCTCGTGTGGAATGCTTGGCGTCGTCGCGTAGCTCTCCTCGAGCCTACAGCAATGGTGCAGTCGGATCTCCAATGTGTCGAGCGAGCCGGGCATAGCGAGAGGATGAAGCTCACGCTCACTCTCTTTCTCTCTCACACACAGTAGACGGCAGCGCTCCAGTTTTGGTTATGATAAAAGTACTTTTACAAAATGACCTAGGTACCTTATATACTAAGGCTACCTTAGGTTTAACCAAAAATGGGGTTGAAAGGGTCAAATGGCTTTGTATTTACAATCTCGAAGTGCCATTGCACCCCGGATTTTGAAACTAGAATAACTACTCATTACAAATGATGTTTATAGCCATAATCCGTAGCATTTCATAACTCGCAAAAGATAAGACTTTGGTACGAAACTTGAGTTATGTTGTGTTGTTGACCCAGCGGTCAACACACACAGCGGGTGGCCGTTGGGTGGAAGACATTGCCTCGATGCCAGGGAGCTCTCCCCACATGACAAGATCGGTAGCCAAGGGCAGAGGAAGAATCAGAAGTGGCTGCAGAACCAGCCCCTAAGCATGTAAACAGGCGCAAGTCTAAGTTTTTTCAAGAAGCCTAAATGCCGCCCGCCAGCAAATGTGCAAGTGCCCCCAAGACAACCGCAGCGGCGCCGAAAAATAGCAAGGGCATTTGCAGAAATCCGCCACTACCAGAAGACGACGGAGCTTTTAATTCGACACGCCCTCTTTGCTCGCATTGTGAAGGAGGTGCTTCAAATCTATGGAAATCAGTATAGAATGCAAGCAATAGCGCTAGAGTCTATTCAAGAAGCTACATAGGCCCACATCATTTCGGTGTTGGAAGATACCAACCTATGCGCCATTCATGCAAAGTGAGTGACAATACAGCCAAAAGATATGCAGCTTGCACGTCGATTGGGACAAGACTTCAAGCATTAACCGAAGTTACCCCTCTTTTTGTATTGCACACCCTTATCTTTGTAATGATTTGACTTTCCAATGACAATATGATCAACAGTTGTGTCTACTGTGTCTATTATCTTTGTAATGAAATGACTTTGTAATTTCAAGTTTTGTATGTAATTTCAGTCAATTTTAGTAAATTTTTGCTTTTTAAGTACCCTTGGGGGTAGATAAGCCTATAAGGGGCAAAAAAAATCTTGGCCACAAGGGTGCGCAAATGGCTCATCCATCAGTTTTGGATGGGCCATTTGCGCGCCCTTGTGGCCAGGCTTTTTTTTGCCCCTTGTAGGCTTATCTACCCCCAAGGGTACTTAAGAAGCACAAATTTACTGAAACCTATTGGTTTTACAAAATTATTTTACATGGATCCTTGTGGACACCCTTTTTTGGCCATTTCAAGCTTTGAATTCCCTATAGGATATCAAAAAAAATAACATAGTGTGAAACCAAGTGTCTATGCAATATTAATTTGGATTTTTCAAATGTCCAATGTAATTGGACTTTTTGGTGCAGGGGTGTACTAGGTAGAGCTAAAGCAGGTGATAGTGTGAAACTTCATTTCATAATTGATTTCACCTTTTCTAGTGTCCTTGAGTGTGAACATATGCTGGAATTGACATAAAAAGGGTGCATCTAAATTAATCATGCAAAACCAATTCATTTCAATAAATTTGTGCTTTGTAAGTATCTTAGGGGGTAGATAAGCCTACCAGGGGCAAAATAAAGCCTGGCCACAAGGGCGCGCAAATGGCCCATCCAAAACTGATGGATGGGCCATTTGCGCGCCCTTGTGGCCGGGCTTTTTTTGGCCCTTGGTAGGCTTATCTACCCCCTAGGGAACATAAAATACCTAAATTTATTGAAATTGACTGAAATTACATACAGAATTTGAAATTACAAAGTCACCAATCAAAACAATTTTCATATCACCAATTGAAATAATTTTCAAGATTGACAAATCACATTCAAAAGAATTTGCAAGATAGAGAGACAATTTCAAATATTTTTTATTACTTCCAAAATGGTGATTTTACATCATGTATATGAGGAGTTCATAATTTTTTTGACCATTTCCTGGCGCCTATTTTGCGCGTAAGGCAACTCCCCAATCAAGAGGGACTGCGCTATGGCCTTTGGGTCAGTTGAGCCAATGGAAACATGAATCCCTATCTGGGCAAGCACTTTACCACAAAAGCCACTGCCAAACGCTGTGCATACAAGGGATCTACGCACTAGGAACACTTGATACGCAGTTTGAGCAATGGTGCTCAAACACAAAAAACTTGCTCAAAGCTTTTAACGACCAAGTCATAAAATGGGCTTGGGGAGTAAATTCATTATGGATAATGGCCACATCACCAGGGGGGAGTTGTCCTAGGTAATGCGCAAGGGAAGCTTGAGGTCCAAAGCCCATCCGCTTGCCACCCGTCCTTACAGCAAAATCATCAACCTCCATGACATCCTGTCATAAACCGATGAAGGTTGAGAAAAAAGACAATGAAGGATAAAATAGTAACATGATAATTAGGATACAGTTTACCTCCTGCTCCTTGTCGTCCTCCCCCCTGTTGCCCTTTGCATCCAAATCAATGCTCCCATGCACCACAGATACACCCTTTGGATCATCAGATGGGAGGTTGCATAATGACATAGGCATCCTAGCAGCCTCAACCTTGGCTTGCGTGGCTTGGAATTCTTCATCAGCCACGTGCAACTACTCTGCTACCAGGACCTCCGCACATACAACTGCAACAGTGTCAGCAACAGAGTCCCCATCTGGCAAGAGCTTGCTTTCTAGGGCATCTGGCGTATTGTCTAAGGGACATTTGGTGCTATTGCATAGCATGCTCAAGAATTCATCCATGCACAAGCCAAATGCTTTCTACAAATCATGCAGGAACACATACTTCTCCCCATCCACTAACACTGAGGAGAAGTGGTTGATTTCTACCTCTCGGATAGCCACATCCGTCAGTGGTAGTTTCACTAGAGTGTCACTAGGGCCAGCCGCAACTATGGATTTCTCAACCACTTCCTCAAGACCCCTAGGGTACTCGAGCCAATGTGCCTTTTCTTTCGCTGTAGGTTCATGGGGATAACCTGCTCCTCCTTGGTGTCCTTGATAAAGGACCCAACCTGAAGGTGTGGTAAGCGGAGCTCCTCCAAATTAGGTTCCTCGCTCACCAAGAAGATAAATGTTGCGTGTAAGACTGCGGGGGACTGGACCATGCAACTCTCCACCCAAACGTACCATATATAGACTCCTAGCCCCTAAATATAGCGCCCCTTGACCTCATGTCCGTCCTGGCCCTTGGCCCTGCCCTTGGCCTGTGTAAGACTGCGGGGGACTGGACCATGCAACTCTCCACCCAACCGTGCCATATATAGACTCCTAGCCCCTAAATATAGCGCCCCTTGACCGCATGTCCGTCTTGGCCCTTGGCCCTGCCCTTGGCCTGGCATTACTCCCCCCTTGGAGAAGTGTTTTTGTCCTCGAAAACACAAGTGGTAGTATCTTCATAAGAACACTGATGTTTTCCTTATTGGCATCCTCTACACGGGCCAATTGTCCATATGACCGATACCTGGTGCACTGAGGAGGTTCAATGAAACCAAGAGCAACATCTTGATTTTCAACATTGTTGTCCTTTTGCAACCACCCGTATCTAAATGGTAACTCATGATAACTCATGTGAGTATCTTGAAAATCTCATAGCTACTAAAAGATAGAATAGGGAGTGTCCTCATGTCAGACTTCTGAACATTTTGGAACACACAGAACCACATGTCCACCCCTAACAAAGGTTACATGCCAACATACTCTGTCAGCACACCTTCTAAGTCCTTGACTTATGAAACTATCGATATCCAACCCCACCACAATAGGTGTTCAAAGTTGAAAACCTAACCTAAGCAAATTCTAGAATAAGGAGAGAATCACCTATTCTGAATGCATTGTGCTAACGTATGCTCTTAGCAGATCCTTTAGCACGGTTTACTAACGTATGCGCTTAGCATATCCTTTAGTACTAAATAGAATACTTGTAAGCTGCCCATCCAACGTGGGATGAATAAAAGCAGTAAGAGTGAGGTACTTTCCCCAACCACTTACAGACAGTCTTCCATGACTGACGACAAACTATGACTCAACCATTGAGTATCCAGCCGTATACTCGATATGGAATGGAGACAACCAACTAGGTTGAAGGTAGATCGGAGGTTCCAGCAACCAATCACTAACATCCATACTCAGCCATCACTCTGTATGGCAGGGTGTAAACTCATACGAAATCTGCAAGAGAGATTGCACTAGCAATGCAAAAGGGTGCAGAAAGAATAAAGTCCATGGATTTGCATGCCGCTCCAAATAAATTCGTGTTAAACACTAGGGCCCATAACACCTAGTGTGCATGCATTTAACACAAACATATCCAAACCGCAATTCCATGACGAGACTTTTCACGATACTTACGTGAAAATCTTGCAACAAAGTTGGACCATAATAGAATGTGACAACCCGGTCACACCTAGGAACCAACCATGAGACCTTCTCATGAACGTAGCATACTTTGCAACAAAAGTTGGACCATAATAGAATGTGACAACCCAGTCACACCTAGGAACCAACCATGAGACCTTCTCATGAACGTAGCATACTTTGCTATATGTAGAAACGACCCTCCGTTAAGGTGGTTTCACAGCACTTGTAATCACAACAAGTCTGTACTTAGTACCCGACAATTTTTTGGCCACTGAAATTGTTCCTGATACTGTGTGCGTCAATTGGTCTAATGAACAGATGCGACCAGCACCTAGGGACTTTGTCACGACACATCATTTTGAATTGGGCGTCAGTGTCAGTCCCAGAGACTCATATTCTCCACATGTGGAATATATCTCAAGTAAGGATGCCAGGAAAAGTGACATCCATCAAGTACGAGCTGTACTTGTGTGTGGAGGAACTACAAACACTCTGCAACGCGAGTGAGAGGGACCCTCATTATCATGCTCCACACTGGCTAAACCAAACTCCTTGAGTTCCTAGACCATGTTGTATCCTATGTGACAACATGTGCCAAATCGAGCCCTACAAGTAGGTTCGTAATAGCATAAGGCAAAAAGGTAGATTGGACACTTGGCCCAAAATACTTTGTGCCGACATGCCCTTGGCATGGCTCTGCAACTCTCCACCCAACCGTGCCATATATAGACTCCTAGCCCCTAAATATAGCGTCCCTTGACCGCATGTCCGTCCTGGCCCTTGGCCCTACCCTTGGCGTGTGTAAGACTGCGGGGGACTGGACCATGTAACTCTCCACCCAACCGTGCCATATATAGACTCCTAGCCCCTAAATATAGCGCCCCTTGACCGCATGTCCTTCCTGGCCCTTGGCCCTGCCCTTGGCAAGACAACCGTGCCATATATAGACTCCTAGCCCCTAAATATAGCGGCCCTTGACCGCATGTCCGTCCTGGCCCTTGGCCCTGCCCTTGGCCTGTGTAAGACTGCGGGGGACTGAACCATGCAACTCTCCACCCAACCATGCCATATATAGACTCCTAGCCCCTAAATATAGCGCCCCTTGACCTCATTTCCGTCCTGGCCCTTGGCCCTGCCCTTGGCCTGAGATTGCGAGCCAAGAAAGGTACTCCACCCCCAACTTGCGCTTCTTGAGCGCTGACACCCCTGTGGCTTGCTCGTCCAAGTAATGGCGTGCATCGGTTGCAATTTCTTGGAATCGTTGCAACCGCTTGGAGAATGGGAACTCACCTTTGTGTATATAGCGCAAAAGATCACAAGGCACCCACATCCCTACATGTGGGGGGATAGATACGGAATATTTTATGATGTGCTCTTCCATGAACACAAAAATCTCAGCAAATGCATCCATGTGAAGGGCAACTGTGACGTCAAGGTCACGGAGACGAGTAAAAGAGGTGTGGAGGTGCAATATCCTTTTGTATTTGGTGTCCTCGAGGAAGAGGATGAAGCGTGAAAAAGGAGTGGATGTGGCTGCAGATGCAGAGGCTGTGGAAGCATCCATGTCTAGCCTAGGGTGTAGATAGAGAGTGGAGGAGCTCAAGAGTTGCAAAAGTGAAAATAGTGAATGAGTTAGGTGGCTCCCCTTTTATAATGGACCATTTTTTAAAGACATAACAAAAAGGCACTTTCACCAAAAAATGATTTCTCATCCCAATGCAAAAAATTATATTCAAAGGCATGATTAGCCGAAGCAAATCATGTTGATTACAGCGGGTATCAGTTTGAAAATTGCAAGAGTTACAAAGTTATAAGATCGATAGCATAGTTCCATCCATCCCCTAGTCCTCCTCGACCTTCAATTTGTCTTCCATTCTCTTCCCAATCTGCGGACATTCATTACAATAAGCATCCAATGATCGACAAACCATGATGTATTGAAAATGTGGTGGAAGGATTCTCACCTTGTGACCTTGTAAACGAAATTGTGCTTGTTGAAGGGCCTCAAAACCCATAATAACCAAATGTTCTCGAACATTACTGAGAGTCCAATGCTTGTTCGCTTGGACTGCCTCCAAAGCATCGTTGGGCATCTTCACTGCAATGTCAAAGCTTGCAATTGCGCCGTCTACACTCTGTAAAGGAGTCCACACTCCAAGCTTGCACATCCAACGATCATAGTGAAATCGTATGTACAAGGAGGTGCGGGATTTCAAATAGCGCATTCCAATACCAGAAGCTCTAACTTTACAACGGTACCGGTCCCCGTTGTGCATGCCCTCCACAAAACCCCAGTCCTCTTCTAAAAGCCTACCTAATTCCCCGTAATGCGCATCTTTACATACAAGCATTGTGGTAGTCTCCACAAATCCAAACTCTTTAAAAATGTGCACAAAACAATGAATAGGCAAACACCAACTCAAGCCCACAGACCTAAAAGCTTTAGAGTATTTCAAAGAGTTTTGGACATCCATTATCATCTTTTGCTTGAAAGATGCTACCGACCACAAATCTGGCACTGGCCACTCCATACTTAATAAGGAAGTTACTCTGATGGGTTCAAGCGTTCCAAACGCTTGTGTAGAAGTAGGGACAATATAGGAGCGAGAATAGAAGAAAATCCTTCTTTGAACTAGTTTGGTTGGGCAAAGACGTGGGAACATTATTGCTCCAATATCCGCATGTATAGCATTGAATGTGCCGGAGAGACTATGTAGTGGCTGCTCCTCCACCAGCGTGGATGGAAATATGACTATAAATGCATAACAAATCTTAAGTATGAATACATAATAACATTACACTGTGATTTCACACCTAGTTTTGTATTCTCAAAACATGTACTTACAATGTGTTGGAAATCAAGGTGGTTGTTGCAAATGCATAGTTGACATTGAGAAAACATGTTGCACAATGGCTATGGTCCCCTTGTCTTTGCGGTTCTTGAAGCCAAGGAGCTTTCCTTTCCAATGAAGATCCAAGTTTGCATGATTCCGCACACGATGACAACCAATAGCTGATGGTTGCATGTATACCCAAGCACCTTTGGTGAACTCTTGTGGCACCCACTCATCATCTACACCTCTAGTGTTGTGGCATGCAAGTGCTGTGACCTCATCTTTTGGTCGCCTTTGCGAAGTAGAGCTGGCCATGATTGAGCAAAGAAAACTAGGAGGAGGAGAAGGACCTTGCTTGTTGCTACAATGTAGGTGGGATAAAGTGATATGAGAAGGTGGTTAACCCTTGTGGCAATGGGAGGAGAAGGTGGATAACCGTTGCTTGGTGTGGCAATGGGAGGAGAAGGTGGATAACCCTTGCTTGGTGTGGCAATGGAAGGTGGTAGGGGAGGAGAGAGGAGCTTCCTTGCTGCAGCAATGGAGATGGTGTAGAGAGAGAGAGAGTGTTGGAGTAGAGGATGAGTGTGATGGTTGCAACCAAGGAGGGGTTGGAAAAGGGGTTCTAGCGAGATAAAATCACTTTTTGCCTAAGAACTACTTTTGGGGGAGCTGATAGTAAAAAAAGATTTTTCAAAAGTTTTTTTAAAAATTTGAATTTTAGGGTTTTTGGGTGCACGTTTTGACTTTTTGAGGTCAAAAAATGCTTTTTTGACCATAAAATAGTTTTAGGGGTGTTTTAAGAAGATGAAATTTGAGTTTTGAAAATTTTGAAAAATTTCAAATTTTTGGAATTTTTTCATAACTGGATCAAAAAGGAGGGAAGTTGGAGGTTCCATATGCCCCCCCCCCCCCACCTTCTCACTAGGTAAGAGCCCATTTAAGAAGTGTAAGACTACTTTGTCCCCCTACATTTTTGAGGGCATAGAGTGTGTCCACCACCCTCTTCTCATTGGCTGGCCTCTAATTAACCTTAATCCCAAAGGGCCTCTAGAGGGTTCATATTTTTCGTAATGTGGTTCGAGACACCCACACCCTTCCGAAGGTTATTCTTCTACCTAGGGTGAGTGGTGGTTGGCTCTGCCACCACAGCGTGGAGTATTCAGGCCTCCCGAATCAGTGTTTTATATGTCGCTCGATGGGCCATCTTCCAAAGGCCTGTCAACGGAGGAGGACTCTACCTTCACCTCAGGCTCATCCCCAACCTCCTAGGGTTGGCTAGCAGTAGCAAACAGAGTCACAGTGTACTCAGACAAACTCACCCTTTGAGTGTGGAGTTCAGACAAAGGAGGGATGATAGCAGGTTCTTGGTCGACGTTGACAGGGGCCACCACGTGAGCCAAGCCCTCCGAGTGGTCACTAGTCCCCAGGTCAGTAGTAGTGGGTATCCACAAGGAACCGTTTTGACCCTCTTCAGTACGACGAGATCCCAGCTCGACCCTCCACCTCAACCTCCCCTTCGATAGCCCTTCCTGCTCCCAATTTTTCCTCCACCTCTCCCCCTCCGCATCCTCTCCCTCCCTACCTCACCCCTCTCCTTCAATCGCTCCCCCCCCCCACTCCTCCATCTCCCACTAGTCCCCTGCGGCTTCCACATCTCCTCCCGCTCCTACCTGCAGCCAACTCATGGGGTAGGACCTTCCTCGGCTTCTAGGAGATCTCTTGGTAGTGCTTTTTCCATGAGTCGCTTGGCAAAAGAGGAAAATCCCTTGTTGCACCCCCCTTTTGGTGCATCCATCTCTCTTCGCAGTTGTTCCTCGTGCACTGATGAGTTTCAACATTTGTTGCACGTGGGGTTTCTTTTCCTATGACTTCACGCAATTTCTCGACGACATGTTACCAGACTTTGAGACGACTTGTTTTAGAGTTCATGTACTATTCCTTGGAGCTAGAGGGATAGAGGCCCTGGACTAAGTGGTTGGATTCTCTTTTCCCTTATGTGGTAGGGATCAGACTGAGTGGACTCAAGACTCAGTGATGGAGCGGTTGTAGCTAGGCATAGGCCCTTGAGTTCTCGCACCACACGGGAGACATGGGGGGTACAGACTTTGTGGACCCTGGCCAAGTTCTCATTGAAACCTCCAGACTCGGCACCATGTACACACATTGTGGTACACTACTTTGCTGACATGCATAGCCCATCATGCTATGTATACATACATGAGGACTCTTGGATAGAGGAGGTTGCCCTACGCATAGAACTCTCTTGGGGATGCTCGCATGTAAATTACTCCCCATCCAAGCCAGCCTCAAAGATAGTGTGGTTAGTTGTTGCTGCAACATAATTTCTATCTCGTTCTCCATAAGGATTGTCTCATGGAATGTGCAGGATTAGGTGGGCCCCAATTTCAGTGCCATCGGGGTCCATTGCGTCAGGAGCTTCAACGATGCCTTGTGAATGGAGAGATTGATATTATTATGCTGCAAGAGCATCATCTTTGTGAGAGCCGCATTAGACGATGTGGTAAGCTTTTGCATGGGCTATTTTATACATTTTGGTCAGTTGCATTTGGACCTGGTAGTATCGAGGATGGGTACGTATAACTATTGCGGACTCTTGACAACAAGCCATTGTGGGTAGAGTATGATTGTTCCTGGAAGGACTCAGTGCATTACTATGCAGGTTCAGGGTTGCCTCTTGGGTTTCCTAAACATCTATGTGACCAATGTGGCAAGTGCACATGTAGAGTTTTGGTCTCAAATTGTAGAGTCTCTATCGCATGTAGAGCAATGGTGCATTGGGGGTGACTTCAACATGTTGGAGGAACCCACATACAGGATTGGTGGTAGCCATGCAACTATGCACGGAGATGAGTTGGTAGCTTGGGAGAGGCTATGTATGACTTTGAGGGTTTCAGATGTTTGGAAGCACTCTGGCTTTGTGAGGCCCCTAGACATCTTGGCTTTCTCTCTTTTGAACCAAGTGGAAGGAGTGAATCTATCTTGGATAGATTGCTTCTACGCTAGTGACCACATCTGTGACTTGGGTGGGTTAGTTTGCATCTTGGCTGGGACGTCTTTTTGGACCATGCTCCAATAATCCTCACGGTAATAGATAGACAGAGGAGGGTGATCACGATACTATACACCCCTGAGAGGATCTTGTTGGACTCAGAGCTCAGATAGCGAGTGGTGTCTCTTTGGACAGGGGGCTTGGAAAAGCGAGACTCTCCTGCTAGCAAAGTGGCCTCTGTAATTGCTCATCTTAGTCATTTATTTCTCCAGGAGTCTACGGCCTGTCTGGCTCCAGGCGAGGGAGGAAAAGCAGTGTCTCCGTCGAGGCGTTGCTTCCTTGCAGAGGATGCAAGAGCAACACCCAGACAATCCTTGGTTGGAGGAGAAATTGGAGTAGGCTTGCCAGGATCTTGCTAGCATAGAGGAGAGGCGTAATGAGTTTGCTTTTCATTGACAGGCATCTCAATGGACCCATGTAGGTGACATAGTGACTTAGTTGATCTTTGAGGTAGTGGGACCCCATCATGTGCACACCAGTGTTAGCCAATTGAGGAGACCTGACAGATCAATTGCTTTAGAGCCAGAGGATATGCGTGCAGTTGCTACTGACTTTTAATGTGAATTATTGTTAGATGAGTTTCAGTCAGAGCCTCAGAATGCATGGAAAGAGCATGTTTGGGCACAAATGTCTTGTCTTGTGATTGAGAAGATCGGTGTATGCAAGATAGAGTGTACCCACTTTCCGTAGTCTGCACCCAAGCGTGACCTCTATAATGTGGCTAACTCGCCGAGTTACCCTCGTGCCCAAAGCAAGAACTTCCGATGCATGGCATAATTCTAGAAATCGGCGAGTTACTGGTAAGAAGCTCCACATAACTGGCCGAGTGACGTGGTCATGCCACAAAGGTGATAAATTATTTCCACGTACATGGACACATGGCATTGCCACGTAACTCGCCGAGTAACGTGGCTATGCCAACATAAGCAAGCCACATAACTCAGTGAATTACATGGCAATGCCTACTAGAATTCCACATATGCAGGTCAAGTAACTTGGAGAGTTACGTGGATGCCTTCCTGGAAAAGATCTCAACAAAGACGTGGCATACAAGTCAGATGTCCACGTAACACGGTGAGTTACGTGGTCACCACATAACTCGGCAAGTTATGTGGACATGTTTCCAACCATTTTCATGCTGCACAACTCGGCTAGTTACATGGCACTCAATGAGACTTGCATAGATTATTAAACATGGACCCACATAACTCGGCAAGTTATGTGGACATGTTTCCAACCATTTTCATGCTGCACAACTCGGCTAGTTACATGATACTTGATGAGACTTGCATAGATTATTAAACATGGACCCACATGCGTGCATGGACTTTTTTATTCCCATTCCAACGCTCAATTAAAATGTCTCCTTTTCAAGCATTATATGGACAAGAGTGTTTTACTCCACTCAAATGGACATACCCTCTCATACGAGTTCAAGTATCCAAAGAAATGTGGGATGAATCATCAACAGTGGCATCTGTACCCGTAAGCACAACTGCATCAAGAAGGGCATCCATGACAGCATGAACAATACTTTCTGTTCCACCATCGTTAACATTTCCATCAGCAGCAGCATCTGTGCTAGCATCAACTTCCATAGCATCCACAATGTCATTTGGGCAGGCATCAACTACCATAGCATCAGCAATGGCATCTGTGCAGGCATCAACTGTGGTAGCATCATCAATGGCATCTGTGACAGATTCAACAATGGCATCTGTACCCATAGCCACAACTGCATCAAGAAGGGCATCTATGACAACATGAACAATAATTTCTGTTCCACCATCATTAACATTTCCATCAGCAGCAGCATCTGTGCGAGCATCAACTTCCATAGGATCCACAATGTCATTTGTGCAGGTATCAACTACTGTAGCATCAACAATGGCATTTGTGCAGGCATCAACTGTGGTAGCATCATCAATGGCATCTATGCCAGATTCAACAGTGGCATCTGTACCCATAGCCACAACTGCATCAAGAAGGGCATCCATGACAGCATGAACAATACTTTCTGTTCCACCATCATTAACATTGCCATCAGCAACAGAATCTGTGTGAGCATCAACTTCCATAGCATCCACAATGTCATTTGTGCAGGCCTCAACTAGCGTAGCATCAGCAATGGCATTTGTGCAGGCATCAACTACCATAGCATTGTTAACCCTCACGGCTCACGGACACCCCATCACCTACGACGGACATGTATTATGTATTTGGTAGAGTCAGGTACCGGGCTTGTCGGACCAATAGGAAAAGGGTAAGAGTGATCGCCGATGAGAGGCGCACTCTAACTGGGACATTCAAGGGATTAGTTGGCTAAGCATGGGCGCCCAAGTGTGAATGGGGTGAGCTCATATAAAAGCCAACTAAACCTAATTTTTACTCATTCTCTCATTTGTGCAATAGAAGAGTGCTCTTGCTCCATCTCCATCTCCATCTTCTTCTTCTTCACCTCCTTGTGTGTGTGTGTGTGTATGAGATCGAGCATTACGAGGGCACGACGGCGGCGAAGCGGTTGAGCGCGGCACGACTGCAGCTTCTTCTTCATCGCGGCGAGGAATCCACCACGAAGGCGAGCGTAGAGCGGTGAGTGACACACCCTTTGCTCTCTTGAGCTTGCTAGTTTAGGCTTGTTGTGTGCTTGGAGCCATTTGTGGCTCGCACACGGTGTATTGGCAAGTCCCTTGCTTCGACAGTGCGGTAAGGAGCGCACATTTTTGGCGCCGCTGCCGGGGAAATGCCCTACACTAAGCTCGGTTAAGCACTTTACGCTTTCTTGTGGTGCAATTTCTATCATAGGAAAGGCAGGGAATGAGTGTGTGTAGTTGTGTGGAGATTTTTGTTTTTTTGCGTTTTCTGCGTTTTCTGGTTTGCACTGCACAGTTAGCATTTCTTTCGTTTTTGCATTTTCTGCATTTTCTGGTTTGCACTGCACAGTTCTGTCAAGTTTCAATTTTCTGCATTTTTTGTGTTTTCTAGTTTTTTGCACAGTTAGACGCACAGTTAGTTAATTAAGGAGGCAAGTAATTAAGCGAGACAGAAAGTAAGTAGGTGAGGTCAACGCGCACCAAAACGCGCACCCAAAAAAAAAAAAAAATCTATAAAAAAAACCGAAAAATAAAAACGTGAGTGAGGGGGAGGTTAAATTTTCGAAAATAAAAAACGTGAGTTTTAAAACGGACGGGTTGGTTTGTATAAAAGTTAGATCGGGATCATTTCCCCAAGCCCAAGCCCAAGCCCAGGCCCAGGCCTCAGTCCTCAGTCTGATGATATATACTAGACTCACTCTTATATATATACCCTACTCCCTCAAGAGGGAATGAGAGCATGTGGGACAAGTCCTCCACTCTCCTCCTCTCTCTTCCCACTTGCACCCTTAGACTTGCTATTTGGAGCCTAGTTCCCCAGCTAGGAAAAGACTGTTTCGGGCTTTTCTGGAGCAAAATAGAACCGAATGGTGGGCTGTAAATCACAGCGCGTCCCTCCTAGCGATACGCTCGTTTCGAGCTATCACACGGCCCATTCCACGACACGCTCTAAAAAATCTAGCAAAAAAACAAACAAAAAACACACAAAAAACTAGTCACAAGGCCTCCTAGAGCAGCTTTTTGACACCTGAGGGTATCAAAAGCACATGCACTTACAC
Source organism: Adiantum capillus-veneris (assembly GCF_014529385.1). Lineage (NCBI taxonomy): Eukaryota > Viridiplantae > Streptophyta > Polypodiopsida > Polypodiales > Pteridaceae > Adiantum > Adiantum capillus-veneris. Next base: position 78,185,368 of record NC_140943.1, read on the forward strand.
TGTGGGCGGGTGCTAGAACACGAGCATATTGAGGGTGCCTCTGTTCATATGGACACCCATTACCCATCCACGATAAGCTCTAGACCCTCAGCGGGGACACAAGGTAGCACCACCCAAGACCCTAAAATAGCCGCTAGTGATTCCTCCTCCGACTCAGAAATCATGGAAGCATACCCTACCCAAAACACTGAGAGAGAAGGCCATGCACCCCCCCGAAGCTCCACAGCCTAGTACTAGTATGTTTAGCCGTTTCATGGAAACATTAGGTAGAGCTACTCGCTTGGAACCTGATGCAAATGAAGCACACGAAGGGGGTGGGGAAGTGGACTCTCCTTTCACATCGCACGTGGACCCCACACCCCCAAAGAGTGTCCATGTGATATCCTACCAACTTCTTACCAAGAAGGCCCTGTTGAGCTGCCTCCTTCAGAAGTTCCCTCTAGAGTACCGTTGGTGACAAGTAAAACCACGGGGAGCAACATTGCTTCTACCTCACAAGAAATTGTTAACACGTCGACTCTAGAAGGATTGTTCATTAACTATCATTGGACATACGACCTCCACACTGAGGTGTTGACGGATCTACACTCTGGCCACGCCTACCATGTAGGATGGATAGAGATTGTACAATCCACCTCTAGTGCCACGAGCATCAAAGATCAACAGAAAATGATCTATAATGTTATCCATGGCATTATTCAATCAGAAAGGCAAAACCGAGGGGTAAATATACTCTCAACTGGCCCCATGAGATTTTTGGATACGAGCAAGGCTCAACAGCCTACTCTATCACAAATGGAGACTCCTCTAATGAGCCCCATGGACCCATCTTAGATCATTTCACCTGGGGTCTCTATGCAATCTGAGCCTCCGAGCGACAACTTTAGCTTCCCTAACTTGGCTCAACCCTCTATTAAGGAAAACACAGTGCTCACTCCAGGGATAAGCCTGACAAAGAATGTACCGATGACATCTACGGTTAGCGCAATGCGACTACCTAGTGTCGTAGTACCTAATATGGGGCCTCGACCGTATGTGCCTCTAGCCCCTTATGCACACATGGCCCCCACACCTCCAATTGTACCACTTGTTTATGCTCCTCGAGTGCCGCTCCCTAGCCCTTATCCGAGTGGACCCATGCCCGGTTATGTTCCATATCCTGCATCATCCACACATATGCCAAGACCAGTACCCGCCCCTCTCCCACATATGATTCCAAGAGTACCTCCACCGGCCCTGCCTCCTCACATAGGTGACTTGGCAGCGTTTTCTCAAACCATAGGTCGATCTATCGCGGAAAATATGCGTCATGCATCTGATAGAGAGCCTAGAAGTAAGGCAGTACAAATTGCGTCATGCATCTGATAGAGATCCTAGAAGTAAGGCAGTACAAATTGCCAAACTCACGCAAAAATTCAATGGGGACGAAGATGCTAGAAAACACATTGAAGTGTTTGAACAAGTATGTGATTCCTTAGAGGAACGCAACGAACTACATAAGTGCAATGCCTTAAGCTTGACATTAAGTGGGAAGGCTGGAGATTGGTATAGAACCCTAAGGGTGGACGAGAAAACAATCTACCCTACCCTTTGAAGGTTGTTTCTAAAGGAGTACATACGAGAAGGTGTGCTTTTCGGTGTAGCATCTCAGCTACAGAAGGCCGAACGTAAGGAAGGAGAGTCAGTAAGGGACTTCATTAGTTGTCTAAAGCACTTAAACTCTCGCTGCCCTGTAAATGAGCGCTTCAACAATAACCAACTGCTTGATCGATTCATTCGAGGGTTGAGGAATGAAGGAATCTATAATGGACTAGTGATTAGAGGTATCACAACCTGGGAAGATGTCACTGCCAATGCAATCCAATTAGAGGACAACTTGATGATAGCAGGCATGAGGGTGTCTATTGACACGAGATCCACTAGCCCACAAGCCATTGAGTATGAACCCATGACTGCAAAGCCCATTTCCAATGAGCCAAAGGTATTTGAGACATTCTTGACAGACCTCACCAAGGCAATCCAAGAGTCTCTTAAGGATAATCGACCCCCTCAAAATAGTCACATGTATCCAAGAAGGGAGCAACAATGGTGTTCCATTTGCATAGGTCCACATAGCGCTAGTGAGTGCCCTACGTTTAGAGTAAAATTTAATGGAACTTGCAACGCATGTGGTAGGTATGGTCACCAAGCTAAGGATTGATTAATGATCAAACGTATGATGGCAAATAGACCACCTGTAGCCTGGACGGATGCACCTCGAGGTCTTGTATTGATGCCTGCTCCACCTATTGAGCAACTACCGCAACACATGGTCCCTAGATCTCAAAATGTTGTACAAGCTACACCGCTACCACCTCCTGTGCTAGGACCGCAGCCCCCGCATCCAAGAGTCGCCCCTATGAACCAGGTGGGTTGCGAGCCATCTAATGCTTATGCAGATGGCTGTGAGGAGGAAATAGACACTAGTATTGCCTACGGACTTGATACATTGGAAGAGTGTCCTTTATACTACATGGAAGATTGTTGGGGGCAAGTCAAGCCGGTTTATCAAGCTGCTGCTCTCGCATCTAGAGGTCAAAATATCAACACCCAGGCTAGGAGGCCACCTCTTCAATGCTACGAGTGTGGTGGACCACATCGAGCAGCGGAGTGCCCTATTAGGCTGCAAAAGAATGCTGCACATATGCAAATGAATCAAGGGAGCACGTCTGCAATGCCAATACTCACATGTAATCGTTGTGGCATAGATCACTTGATTTCCCAATGCCCCTATAACCCAAATGCGCCTAAAATCACACCCCTAAATTTGGTCGAAATTGCTAGTGTGACATCGCCAATACCACCCGTCGCACCCGCTTATGCGATTACACGGTCCATGCTTCAAGGGCCAGGCCATATCCTCGAAGAGAGAGATACCGCGTCAGTTATCCAAGCAAAGAAAAAGAAGACACGAAGGAAGAGGTCGCAGAATACGGGAAATTCAAAGCCAAGTTCCAAAACAAACATAGGAACAGGAGATGACCCCGTGTATATGAATGACCTCGAGGATTATTCAGATTTAATCGAGACAATGGAGACTAGAACCAATACCACAAAGGGAAAGACCAACAAAGAAAACCGTAACATGGAACCAAATGAAAACCGAATAAGAGAAAACCATAAAGAGCCTCTGAAAACACCACAAGTGTTTTCAGAGGCTAGAACCAATACCACAAAGGGAAAGACCAACAAAGAAAACCGTAACATGGAACCAAATGAAAACCGAATAAGAGAAAACCATAAAGAGCCTCTGAAAACACCACAAGTGTTTCCAAATCCAATCCAAGACCCCCAAGATAAACCGCAGGGGCAAAAAGGGAAGAATCGTAAAAAGAAGATTGGGACGTACCCAAACCCAGTAGACGAGATTGAGCAGGTGAAACATCTAAGAGGTTTAGTGGAGGAGACTCAAGGGGAACTAGAACCAGAACCCATGCATGTCAAAATTCATGACACAGTGTTTCCCACGCAAGTTCATCCACCCCACATGAACCATAGACCGTTAGCCATATCTAGTATCATCCAAGAAGGGAGTGAGGACGGGACATCAGAAAGTGAGCATACACCCTTCTTGTTGGAAAGGATGTTTAACAAAGGAATACCTGATCCCATTGAGGAATATGAGATTCCATCCTCACCAGTTCCTAGTCAAGGACCTACACCCTACAAAATGCCAATGAATGTTGCCAAACTACTGGACTTCATGTCTTCTGAGATCCGAACCATGATCATAGCAAAGTTGTATGGAGATCCTGAGTTATTCCTTGCACTTCGAGCATTCCTTAACGGAGATCTACGAACGGGATTACCGCAGTTTGCGCAACCAAATAGGCCTGACTCGATTATGATTGATGAGGAAAATCATGTGCAATCACTTGACTTAGATGGACACGAGTCTGTGATCGAGGTACCCATTAACGAATTAGGGCAGTATTTTGAAGGCGACGAGTCTAATGCGACCCTACCCATCACTACCAAGGGATTAACTATAAAGGGAATTCTTGATGGTGGTGCGGGAGTTAGCATCATTACAAAAGATTGTTGGGAATCCATGGGAAAACCCCGCCTCAGTGTTACTAACATTGTGGTAAAGATGGCAAATGGTACCATAGCCAAACCTATGGGGATGCTCAAGGATCTTAAGATCAAAGTTCTAGGACACAAGGTACGACATACGTTCATTGTAATGGATTTCTCTAAACACCTTATGTCATATGAAATGATTTTAGGACGACCATTCATGAGGGAAGCACAAATGGTTCATGATTGGTCTAAAAATCATGTCTATTTGCAATTCCAAGACTCTGTCCTTAGAGTGGATTTAGTGACTGGTAAGGTACACCCCTTAGGGAGTAAAACCATTATTGATCATTGCTCTGACACCGCAGTTCACTCGGCCCCACTACAATATTGTTACACTTGTAAGAAGGATACAGACATTGGCCAAGATTCTCCTTATATGGATATCCTACCTGGGATGACTGAGTCGGACAATGTGAATTGGGTCCACCTAGCAGCAACCATAGACACTTGGGGAAATAGGGGGACGACCTGGGTAACACCTGAGGGGGATGAAATGCCTGTACCCTTAGATATGCTACAAGCAATGCATATCGCTTCTGACAAGACTCATCCTAATGTAATGAAGAAAACATACAAGTGGGTCCCTAAAGCTTCTTTAGTGACCATAGCTAGTGCTAAAAAACAGAAGCCTTGTAAGAAACGTACCACTCGCTCCAAGAAAAGTAAGAAAATGTTGCGATGGATCCCTAAACGACTATTGGAAGCCCAAGGCTACTATCAAGGAAATGATCAAATCTGGGTACCAAAACGTAGATTGTGCTCTTACCTATCACCTGACCCAAGTGAGCCCAATCCCGTAGCTCCAAAACGAATCAATGATCGTGGAAAGAAAAAAATCACAGAATGCTACACACCCGCTCCCGAGCTAGTTTCGGTACCAAAGAAAGAACGATTTGTTCCACCTAGCTCAGGAAGGGGGGAGTCCCATGAAGCTTCTAGCTCCCCATGTAATACATCCATAGAGGTAAAAGCTTCTACACAGCCTCCATCTATAGTAGTGGACCTCCATGAAGCTACAAAAGAATCCACACCTCCCAGTGTTCAAGAATCACCTGATGAACCACTTCAAGTTCGATCCTAGGAGAGTACCTTACCACCCTTGCAGCTTGACGAGGCACCTAGGGTAGTAGAAAACTACTGGCAAAAATCCTCACCTATTACCAACTGGAACAATTGGTTTCAAAGGGTGACAAGCTCATTTCAAATGGTATGATCTACCCAAGGAAGGGGGGAGTGTTTGTGGACATCCATCATTCACTTGCTTCCCTCTCAACCTTTTTCCCTAACCTCTCAATCACCAATCTTAGGGAATGTACATATAAAGCTTTATACTCACAAAAAAAAAAAAGGAGCAAGAGTAATTAGCAAACAAGTATGCACATTAAAAGTCAAAACATTGACTCAGACCTACCCATGTCACATCTGGTATAGTGAAACAGAAACCTATGCCATAGAACACCTTTGATCCTCATCACTTGAGCAATGGAGGGTAGGTAAGATTAGTACGATAGGAGTGTTTCTGTTTTAGAGTTGAGAGATTAGCGAAGTTCTCTTTTCCCACTAATGTGCCTCCTGGAGGTATTCCTTTTGTTTCCTAGTGTGTACAGGAGCGTGTTGCTATTGATAGGATTTGGACCTTCATGGAACCTTTCTCTCGTTCACACTTCAAATCAAGCGCGACCATCAACACAAACAGGTGTTTTATATCCATTAGGATTGCCCTTATCTTTTTGCATCCATGTTTGTCTGCCTTGATTGTGATTGGTAGCATAATATTCACCGCATTTGCTCAGTATCAAACATTTAATTCAATGTAATCTTTTGTCATAATCAGTTGTCTAGGTTTAAAACTCAAGCAGTCCGACTAAGCTAGTTTGACCAAGCTAGATGTTAGAGATCTTCTCTTAATACCATGGGGAATGCCTTCCTAATAAGCAATGGTTACTTAGGTTCTTAATCCGATTTAGGCAGCATTGTATGAAATGTACTAGGGCTTTCTAGTGGGCTTAACCCCATTGACCTTTAGCTTAAGTATTATAAAGGGAGTTTACTAATGTGATGAGCCTGGGAGGGTAACAGTGTTATATGACCCCCCAAAGTTACAAAATTAAAATGCTGAAAATGAACAAACAAAAAATCAAAGTGCCACAATGTAAAATTTTAAGCTGGAAGAGAAATCCCTGCTTAAATGGGTACTTCACTCACATGTATCGCCTATGGTACTAGAGCCCTAGAGGTTCCCAGTGTGGGCGCTTTTCCTTGAAAAGCAAAAAACCCAAGGCATACAAAATAAGCACACACATCATAATTGAATCAATGTGAAAAGACTTTGGGGGGTCAACGAAAAGGTAATCAGTCAGGCGATGATTTCATGAGAAATTCCTTTTATGGTAGCTTAACTACAAAGTCTTCTAGGTATAGCCTCTAGTCAGCCCTCAAACATGAATACTTGGCTTGCGATTAAACAGCTTAATTGACCACAGATAATTAAGAAGCTTACCCATGGTATTAATATTCGATCTCTAGTGCCTTTTGACCGTCAAATTAGCGACCCCAGACTTGTTTAATTTTTTACCTTTACATCTGTTTATGCATTTGATTACATTGCAATTTAATGTTCATTGCTAACAAATTGTTTGAAATTCTTTTACCAATCAATTTGTCTACCTAAAACTGCATATGCTTTTTAAGAGAATGCAATTACTGTGCCAATGTTGTTTGATTTTGCAGTGACTGAAGAAGGCTAAGGACATTCATCTCAAATGCTCTTCCACCTTGACGAACCAGCTTCAACTCAATAGCTTCCGAGGACGAAATCTACATCAGGAAGGGGGGCATGTTAACCCTCACGATTCACGGACACCCCATCACCTACGATGGACGTGTATTATGTATTTGGTAGAGTCAGGTACCGGGCTTGTCGGACCAATAGGAAAAGGGTAAGAGTGATCGCCGATGAGAGGCGCACTCTAACTGGGACATTCAAGGGATTAGTTGGCTAAGCATGGGCGCCCAAGTGTGAATGGGGTGAGCTCATATAAAAGCCAACTAAACCTAATTTTTACTCATTCTCTCATTTGTGCAATAGAAGAGTGCTCTTGCTCCATCTCCATCTCCATCTTCTTCTTCTTCACCTCCTTGTGTGTGTGTGTGTGTGTGTGTGTGTGTGTGTGAGAGAGAGAGAGAGAGGGGGAGAGTGTGTGTGCGATCGAGCAATACGAAGGCACGATGGCGGCGAAGCGGTTGAGCGCGGCACGACTGCAGCTTCTTCTTCATCGCGGCGAGGAATCCACCACGAAGGCGAGCGTAGAGCGGTGAGTGACACACCCTTTGCTCTCTTGAGCTTGCTAGTTTAGGCTTGTTGTGTGCTTGGAGCCATTTGTGGCTTGCACACGGTGTATTGGCAAGTCCCTTGCTTCGACAGTGCGGCAAGGAGCGCACAAGCATCATCAATGGCATCTGTGCCAAATTCAACTGTGGTGGGGGTGGGTAATGTACCCTTTTCAAGTTTAGCACGGTCAACATCTGTATGCACATCATCATGCACAACCTGCACATCAACTGCATTAGGCACATTTGGAACAAATTCAGCAGTACTAGTAGGTGTGCAGGGATCAACTATATCAAAAGACTCTTTTTTTTTTCTTGTAACCCCCCTGGAAGCTGTAGCACCCCCTCTTGGATTCTTCACAGGATAAGGCTGAGCCAGTGAACCTATAGACCCCTCAACTGTATCAAAAGACACTTTTTTTTTGCCTGTAACCCCCTGGAAGCTGTAGCACCCCTTCTTGGATTCTTCACAGGATAAGATTGAGTCAGTGAACCTACAGACCCCTCATCTAGAAACCCTGAAGAGCGAGTGCGTCTCATGCAAGTTCCTCTTTTTTCAGCTTCTTGATTATCTACGACAAGAGAAAGTAGAAACATATTACTAAACATGTACAGAAAATAAATCAAATAGTTTGCAACTACTCGATGCAAAGAATTAAGAGACATGTCACTAACAAATTCCAACACTTGATTCATCAATGAGCATGGATACAATAGGGGTGCAATGGATTGCACATGCCTTCTAAAGACATCTTCTAATTGCATGAAGTTACAAAAAAAACACACTCATTGCTTTGCATTTGGTTTCTTTCTCTTCCTAAATGAATCAAGAGGTATATCCATTGTGGGACTTCCACCTAAGTTCTTGGGAGTCGATTTCTTGCGCTTTGGTGTTGGCTTCTTCCCCACTGGAGGGGGTGTTGCTTTCACCGCATCTGCAACTGCCTCATCTGATGCATCATCTCTAGTGTCCACACTTGGTGATGCTTTGGCACTCAACGGAGAACGCAATAGCCTTCTTGGAGTTAGTTGTTGCCTTGGTGATTTGACTGCAGAAGACTTTGCCATCAAGATGTCTTCAACTACTCCACGTACTGCATCCCCTACGGCAGACTCCGCTTCAAGGGCTGGTTGCATCCTTCGGGTAGACTCCGCTTCAAGGCCTGGCTGCATCCCTGGGGTAATCAGGCCATTCTTCCTTGTGGAATGCATCGTCTTGTTGGAGCAATCATGCAATGATTGTTCTACAAAGCAAGCTATTTACAAAGTCTCACTTGGAGTATCCCAAAATACACACATAAATACTGATTTTGGTATCTACCAGTGGCCTGCGTAGAGACTCTCTCTGTTTTTTTCCTCAATGATTCTTGTATACAGGTCTCTACTGCAATGTCTGTACCTGCAAATGATTTCATTAAATGCAAGAGTTTAAACTACCCATGGAAAGTAGGCCTGCAATAGTAGTGACACAGTGACTACCCGCACTTGATTCTTTCATCTCACTCTTCACCTTCAGACCAATCATATGCTTAGCTCTAGGGGGAACAGACATGTTGCAATCTAGTGCAACACAATAGCCATAGTCCCTACATACATGCGCGAAGCATAGCATATGGTACACATGGGTGCAAGGCAAGGAGAATACATCCAAGCTTCTGGCATCGAACGGGAATCCACATCCTACACAATGGTAGAACCCATTAAGTGCCACCTTGCTAATGCTCTGCTTAAAATCCACAGGAGGAAAAGACTTCATCAAACTGGCTCCCACGTTATGTGAAGTCCTCTCCATGGTAACACAAAATTTAAAGTGCTCTGATTCCTGTGCTATGTTGGTCTCTACTTCTGCAAGTAGTGCCTGTGAAACAAAGAAGACAACACATCTAATTTAAGTCTCAATAACCCAACAAAAGCATATTGCTGAAAATAATATGCAGCGTGAATCTTATCCCTTATTTGCAATACCACATATAAGACAAGCACTTACTCTATATGCTATAAACACAAGCTTGATGTGGTATATGATATGCACTGTGCTATATAGCACATAGCACAATCCAAGTATAATGTGCTATAAGTGCTACATAGAGTATGCACTGTAGATCATAGCAGAGAGACTTTTTAAAATACCAGATATAGCCCAAATATTTTCTCTATATATGCTATATAGCACAAGCTTATTGGGGATATGATATGCAGTGGGCTATATGAGACATAACACATAGCATATAGCACAAATATTGTGCTATGTAGCACATATCACAATTAGTGATGTGCTATTATGTAGCACATAGCAAAAATAGAGATTGTGCTATATAGCACAATTCACTATTCCACACACTCCAGGGCTATATTGTGAACATATAACACACAAAATGTGCTATTTAGCACATAGCACATAAAAATATTGTGCTATGTAGCACATATCAATATTTAACACACACTTTAGGGCTATACTGTGAGCATATAGCATACAGGTATACTATATAGCACATATTACACATGTCCATTGTGCTATGTATCACATAGCACATAACTACACATAGCATATAACCACCCACTCCATGACGATGATGGCTATGTTGTGGCCATATAGCACATATTTTGTGCTATATAGCACATAGCAGAAATAGAATATGCTCATACAGTACATAACCATACAATCCATAACACTCTAACCACATAACCACATGGAAGTGAACCACATACTCCAAAACAAAGTGAAGCACATGTAGGAGGGCATGCACCTTTGATTTAGCCACATTGGCTTCTAATTCAGCAATGTTCTCTCTAGTAGTACTCGAGAACTGTCCAATCAAATCAATTAGGCGTTGTCGAGCTACAGGGTCTTGCACGCAATCAATCTCCATTTGCAACTTTATGGCCAAAGTGTTTGAGCTTTGAGCACCCTCAGCCCTATGCAATTCTCTGACTTGATCCTCTACCTGCTTCTTTGCACCCTCAAGTCTTGATTTATAGTCTTGCAATCTGCCCTCTGCAATATTCTTCATTTCTACAAGTGCCTTGCTATCCTCCTCTGCCAATTGTACCAGGCATCCTCCTGTAGGCACGCTTGATAATGGTACAGACGTACCTTCTGTTTTCAATGATGATCTGGTAGAGGCAGCAGTGGTTTTGGAACCTCTCCCTCTACCACTCATCTGCTCTTCCCACCTATTGATCTTGTTTTGCAAGTTGTGTCTTTCTTATGAGGCTCTCATTGCCCTCTCTGCAAAGATAGCCCAAGAAATTTGATGTTTGCCAGATTCACAGCAGTTTTCCAATGCAAAGGCCTTTGAAAATTGAGTCCCTACTTCATACATGAAGGGACCCTCCTGGTAGACATCCCAGTGTCTCCACACAAGCTTTTGTAAGAACTCCGACCGAGCATGGTATGCCTTCACTTTATTCTGGCTACCCGGAACAGGCTTTGGGCATATAAAGACAGCTTCCCATTCCTCCTCAGAGATGTCATTGTTTCCTGTCAAGCTACACGGATCAACTCCCTCCAATGGCAATCCACGCTCCATATGAAATTCCTCGGCAAGACGACAAAACTTCGTATGCAGAGGTGGTTCAATGTTCCTAACTAGACTGCTGCTTGCTTGAATCGGATGCTTTGAGGAAGGTGCCATGATGCAGTCTCAAGTGATATACCTACACATCATCCAATGAAATCATGAGACGTGGTGTGCTCTCGCTTATCATCCCTGCTAAAAAGAAACAAGAACTTCATGGGCCTGCTCTTGTAAGCAGGGCATTCAAGGTGATGTGCTATGGGATTTGCCCCAAGATTGCATGCAGCTTGTGGACTAGAAAATTACCTCAAGAGCTCGCCTCTTGTTGCAAATGAGCAAGGTGTGGCACTCATGTAGCTCCAAATGCAGCTTAATGTAGCTAAATGATCCCAGGTGGGGCGCGCGTGCTCAAGCAGTAGAGAGTGTACCTGTTCAATGGGAGAGACATACCTCGAAGAGAAGAGGGCGGTTACTACAATCGTCCTTGAAGCAGCCAAGCTTGCACAGTAGAAGCTCTAAGCACAGTAGACCTTGAGCATCCGCGCGCGCGAGAGAGAGAGAGGCGGGGGGTCGGGGGGCACGGTGTTTGAAACTGCCAACTACTCATGAACAAAGTGGGTTTGTGAAGGCTGAATTTTTTAGTAAAACATTTTTTAGAATATAAATTTGGACGTCTGAAATATGGCACCAATGACCACACCCCCAATGTCATGCTATGCTATTTAATTATATCACATATATAGCTTTCCACCTATTCATGCTTTCACCCAATTATGCAGACCAAGCTTACAACTAATGCAATAAAGACAAATGGTAAACCCTAGAAACCAACCCAAAAGTACAATCAGGTATGGGTACCAAAGAAGTTGGTTGCTACACAAGGTAATCAAGTGCAAATTTGGATTCCAAAGTAGCACAACAAGAAACTCCCTTCAATACCAACCCCTCAACTCCAACCAAAACCAAAGCCATCTACCCAAAGAAAAAATGGAAGTAAATTTGGGTGCCCAAGAAATCAGAGCCAACTTAAAAAGACCAACTCAATTTTGGGTACTCATACAAAGGCCAACACAAATGTCATATGCAGATATTGGACTGAAAAAGCAAGTTACAGGAGTGGGAGTATATGTTCTGTAGTTTGGCATGTTGTATTGGATTTTTCCTTACAAGTTTGATCTTGGCAAATGCACAGAAGTGGCAGACAATTGGTTTGATCTCAAGAATTTTTCTTTAGTAGCTAGGTTCTTTTTGGACCCTGACAGCTTCTTTGGCAAACAAGATCCTCATGTGATAACCTTTCATATCTTCCTATTCTTAGCAGTCCGAGTCTATTGATGGTGTGATTTTCTTTCAGTCTTGAGTTCCATGAGATTCAGTTTTGCTATTCAATTATAGAGGAAGTACTTTTACTCCATGTTGTCTCAAATTTCTTTTTGGTGATGCACATTCTCTTTTCCCAAGATTGAGTGGGAGGGGGGCTTCTTATCTTGGGGGGAGTTCTTAGCTTTAGCTCTGGAGCCTTTAGTGACAATGTTTGCTCTATTCCGATGTGGGTTGAGTCAGTTGCTACCTCAAAGTGTACTTTGATGATACTTATCTTTCAAAGGGAGCTTCTAGCTTATTTTCTTCAATCGACTCTACCAGTGCTCCATTCAGCGGAGTACCAAGCACAGTCTTCTAGTCCTTGGTTTCCTTACCCATTTCTTGTGTCTTTGGATGTTGTGTTTGAGCCCACATTTCAATTGTATCTTGGTAGATGTCTTCTTAAGCCATTTCAGTGCTTGTGTTTTGGATTTGTGGTGTGACGATTTCTCTTCCCAGTGCATTCGAGCAATAGTTCCTATGTCTTGTCTCCTAGATTGATCCTTGGAGATTGTGCCATTCAAGACACACCTATTTCCCGTATCCTTAGACTGGCATGTTATCTCATACAGGTGGATAGTGGTCCTTCTTGGGCTAGGAACCAACTACAGTTAGCTCAAGAATTCTCCATTGTGGGGAGACAGTCTTCCTAATTCCCCCAAATTTGGTTCCAAGATCCATAGACCTATATTTCCTTTTTGATTCACCTATCTCAAGTGATCCAATTACACAGGCATAGACTATTGGAGAATTATGATAGTTTTCCACGGTTTGGGTGTTCGTTTTTCAAAAGGGGATATTGAGCGAGCCTAGGAGTCAATTTTCACAGACTACTTCCTTACAATTCTTGTGGTTCCATGTGCAGCAGACCTGATTGAAAATCTACTTGATTGCTTTCTAAAGCACCTTGTTCTTCTCTTGTAAAGCTTGGGAGCAGGATCTTCTCTTGATCTTGTCGTGTTAGTTGCAGTCTCAGTATTGGTGTGTGTTCCTTTTTGCTAGATGTTTATTCCCGATTCACTCTGAGAGTGGGGTGGTGTTCTAGACAGTGTAGAATCACTTAATAGTTTCACTCTCACTTCCGATGAAGTTCCTTCAGATACAGTTTTTAGTTCATCATTCTATATGGTGATTGGTGCAGTTATTTGGTTCTTTGTCATCGAACATATAAGTCCTTAGTAGCCTCGATTGTCCCTTTTCTTGGACTTCTCGTAGCAGCTTGGAGATTTTGGCATGCAATATATAACTGGAGGTGCACATTTCTAACTCTTTCCTCAAAGGTGTAGCACTCTAGACTTTGTTAAGGGTTCCATCATTGCAATATATCCAATGACCAACAAAATTATCAATCCGGAGGGATGAGCTACCCGGCTAGGGCATGGAAACACTCACACAGTTAGTGAGATAACATGGCAACACGAATGGTTAACTCTATGAGGTGAGCTTCTCGGCCTATGGAGGAGCTAAGCCACAAGGGAAATCTCCACATCAACTTCTCTTCACCTCCAATAAACCCAATCACACACACTAATGATTGCAAGACACACACAACACTAATCCTATCATGCAACACACTTATCGCAAGCACACACACATAAATCTATCAAGCACCACACTCCAATCAAACCTACATGCACACAAAAGCAAGAGAGGGAAATCACACAAGATTAGAGAGGGATTAACCACTAATTAGTTACGATCTAGCTAATCTAAGCATCATAGGCAATCATAACAAGCATGAGAGAGGCATAGTGAAAGAGAATGAATCATTGATTAGTGTTAATCAGGTCTCATGAGCAAGGAGACGCTCAAGGACCCATAGCCACTCACCTCAAGAGCTCTTACCAAAGAGTGCTCTCAACAAATGAGCTTGAGAACCCTAATTTCTTTTTACACACTGTCTTATATACCTAGGGTAAAAATAATTCAATGTCCGGGTGCCCAAGGCCTTTAGGGCTCCACCACTTACTGAATCTGCTACCTAGGCACACTAACTGACCTGTTCTTTACAGTTTTGAACTCCCATTGAGCCCGTAACACATTAAAATATTACAATGGCTTGAAATAAATCGGGAATTTACAATACGTGACCACTTTGGAAAAATGTAAAAATGTGTAACTCCAATCTTTACTGCTTCTTTATGTTGATCTTTGATGTGCATCCGTATGTCTTTGGTCTTTAGGAGCTCCTGTTAATGAACGTTGACTCAGTTAACATTCCCCCCTTTCGATTTTAGTGCTCGTCCTCGGGCACTGTTGAAAAGTGTTCGTGGAGGTTGTGGAAGGTTTTTGATGGGCTGATCATCTTCATTTGTTGTGTTGATGAGGTTCAATTTGCTGCAGGATCTTCATTGGTCCGAATATGTCTGATGTGAGAGATGATGTTGCATTTGTCCGTTGTAATATCATAATGATGAAGCTGATGTTTATTTATGAAAAGTATGTACAAGGGAAGTAGAAAGGGATTATTTGCTGATAGATATGGAATTAAAAAGGTAGCAAATATGAGAGGGTAGCATGATGGAACATTGATTTGCCTATTGTAGTCCACTCAAGGTGCATGGATGGAAGCAAAAAAGAGTGTCTAATGCATATGTCCAATGATAGGACATCCTATTTATGCATACACATAAATGCATGGAAAACAATATGTTGTGCAAGAAAGATTCTGAGGGGGTTCTTTAGAAATATGGTGTAGCTATAAAAGCATATGACATGGATTTGCAAGCTGGTACCCCTTTAAGAATGGTTTTTGTTGATGAGGATATGTGCTCTTATCTTAGTGTGCAGTGTGCGTGAGTGTTGTGATCGATGGAACTCCACCATGATTAAGTTAATAGACTTCGACTCTTATGCTCATCTCATCCAGCATGAGCGACGTGACTTAGATAAGCTCAACTCTTCCAGCTTGAGGGTAAGCATAATAACTACGACTCTTAGCACAGAGTTTAATACGACTTGAAGCTTTGGGACTAATGCTTTGCTCATTTTATGGCTGAGAAGCCCGACTCTGACTATGCCAAAGAGTGCTTTCTACACCCTGGCGACTTGACTTTACATTCTTGTGCTTACTACAAACGTTTCTTCAGGTAAAAAGTAAGCTTGAATCCTCAAAAAGAGGATTAGAGAAGGACCAAGTTTTATGGAATTGACCTTTTACTATTTATTGTAGCTGACAGGTGGAAAAGACTTGATCGTGCTATGCTATTGCAAAAGGAAATTACATTTTATGTATATTTATTCAAGTGCTCTTTTATGAGCTTTGGCCATCTATGACCGGCCGGCTAGTCTGTACTCATTTTGACCATTCAAGAAATCTATAAATGAAATACGTGCAAGAGGGAAATGGTCACTCTTGCACGGGGGGAGATTGCACCCAGTGTCTGTGTTATTCTCCTCTCTTCTCCCCTCTTCTCTCTCACCGTGTTGGTCCAACACTCCACTCTAGGAGGTGCGCATGCACGTGCTCTCTCAATCTATCTTGCTCTTTGTCTCTCTTTGCTTGTGTACAACTTGGACTATGCGTTGCATGATTCGAGGTATGCAGATTTATTCTTTACATGGCTTGAAGTATATTGTTTATGATATTTTGCAAGGATCTCCAGGCTTCCTCCTGTAGCAGTGGTATCAGAGCACAAGGCCACGCTCTGGGTAACAAACAAATCAAAGGAATCCACAACTGGATATCTGAGCAAGGTTCTATGATTTGCTTCCCAGGAACATAGATTCTTGCGAGTTTTTGCACTACAGATAAGTTTTTCTTTAATTTTTTCTAGTCCATTAAATTTTGTTGTTTGATCTCTCTTTGATTCTAGAAAAATCTTTGAAGACTTTAACGTTAATCTTTCATTAATTTGTGATAGCAAAAGTAACAATATTTTATTTAATAAGCGCATCAAAAAATTATATTCGATTAGATAGCAGAAGTAACAATATTTTATTTAATAAGCACATCAAATAAATATATTGATAAAAACTAGTTAACATAATAGTAGCAACATGTATTTTACCTTGAGTGCTTACATGTGGGTTGAAAACAGTAGGTGTTTGAACAGTAGAAATCGTCAAGTTGTAATAGGTTTACATATAATTGCCAAGATATGGAGATGTCAATCGAAGAAAGGGAAGCACATTATCATATTATAAGATTAGATATGGGAAGTTTTAGAAAAAAGGAAAATTCAATGTTCTATGATATTGTCGAACCATAAACACTCATATTAAGATTGATTAAGATTAGCAGCGAATTAAGATCTTCAAAGGATTACAAGGGATCACATTAACACAAAATCTAAAAATGGTTGTGTCAAAGGGCAGTAGTGATGATGTTGGCCCGTAGCTAGGAGACCATGCCATGTACAAGGCGCGCATAATTTGTTGTGTGAAATGACGCAGCGTGATAGACTATAAGCTCCTTCTTGCCTTCATGAGCAACAGAAAGGGAGTGGAAGGTCTCTGCATTCCGGAGGCTCACTGAAGGGGAGGTCTGTGGCGGCATCCTTTGTATATGAATGAGCAGCGAGTCAAGGAGTGTCAGCCTCTGTGGGTGGCACATCTTGCAAACTCCCTGACTTTGCATCCGCCTTTGTTACCGTCTTCCCTTACCTCACGTCCGTGCCATTGGCTTGCCGGAGGGTGCACGCACTACAGCCTAAGCATAAGCATGGGACGGAAGCTATCATTTTGCATGCACCACTCGTGTGCCCATGCAAACCAGAGATGCACTCCCATCCATGCAGCACTTCGGCCGTAGATTTTTGATCACCAACCCTCAATCTCTCACTCTCTACCAGTCACCTTTATCCTCAGTCGCCGCCGCCAGAGAAAATGGCTCACCCCCCTCAGTCTGTTTGAGCGCCCAGAACGTCCTAATTACTGGCCAACTTCCCTCTCGTTCTCACTCTCCCCTCCACTAGCCACCATGCGGCATTTGTGGCTGTGGTCACTTAGCGAGCCATAGTCCGCACCCGCCTCTCTCTCCATTTCCTCGCCTAACAAATACATGCACACCCTTTTTGGTTGCATGGGGTGGCTGCCAACCACACACAGTTGCTTGCGCTCTTAGTACACACCTCAGCAGAACCACACATTCGGTACACACCCACAACCATGCAGCCGCCCGCTTTCTCTCTCTCTCTCTCTCTCTCTCTCTCTCTCTCTCTCTCTCTCTCTCTCTCTCTCTCTCTCTCTCTCTCTCTCTCTCTCTCTCTCTCTCTCTCTCTCTCTCTCTCTCTCTCTCTCTCTCTCTCTCTCTCTCTCTCTCTCTCTCTCTCTCTCTCTCTTTGCGCAATTCTCTGCCCGCCTTTTTTTCTTCCCCACGTGAGGTGCATGGAATTGGTAGGCCACGACCACACACACTGTATCTCTATATACCATTTCTTTCTGTCTACACTCTGCATGTATTTTCTCTCTCTCCCCCCGTCACAACAGATTTCTCTCTCTTGTTCTTGCATGGCATAGGGTAGAAGCACCTTCCCAGTCTACGTGTGGTGCTCACACTCCAATTACCTCTCTCTCTAGTCTCCCTCTCATCACACCTGACGCCCCTAAAGCGGTTTGCATTACCTCAATCCCCCCTCCCCATCTAGTGATCACTTTCTCTCCCCTTCGTCTGCAACTCGCACCCACACCAGCCACAATACTCACATGGAGACCTTTGTTCTAAGCTGTAGCGCACACCCGCAACTACACACAGACCTCAGCCTTTTGGCGACTGCCCTGCCGCATCGCACTACCTTCATTCAAAGATGTAGCCATGTTGTCACTAGGCATGCATGGCGACGAGTTGAAGGGCCATCAGTGCATGGTTCCGGGCTTCCAGAGACAGCCGGCACTCGCATGTAGTGTTTTCCTTGAGGTTGTTCATGAGGATATTACGGATAATGAAGGTCAATCAACTCTCAAAACTCTCTGTCCTCTACAAAAAAAGCCCCCCCTTGTCCCCGTGCTTCCCCGGCTATTTCTCTCTCCCCTTGGACGATTGCCTACAGACACGGACATTGACAAAGCTCTTCTTCTGCGACGGCCTCAATACTTTCTCAGCGACAACATGCCGCGATCGGGAATCCTCCTAGTCACGACGACGACGACGATGTTTCAGCTTAAATTTATTTATTTATTTTACTTTACTTCGTTTTATTTTGTATCCAGACATTGTATTCACTCCATCAAGATTATTTGAGTTTGGTCCCATAGGACTTTGAAGACGCGTAATATAACATTTCATTTTGTTTTGCTCTCTCTTAATAGCTTAGCTTGTGAGTAGTACTGGCTACGTCATGCTACTAGCAATCATATCATATGCCCTCGAGACTGTCTCAAAACACGACACAACAATAGACTGAGTTGGTGTTCGTTTCTCAAGCAAGACTTTGTGGGTAATGCACACCTCACAATTCACTTGTATAATTGCTTATATCAAGCGGCCCCATGTGGGGGAATACTCTCAACATATGTAAATCAATGATGATGATGCTTAGCCACAATTGTCTTCACAGACTTTGGGCGCCGGCATCCTCTTCCGGGATGGAATATCCCGAGGGGCCTTCTCCTATCAAGATAAAAAATAATAATACACTCAACGGAATCCCTATATATCAATTGTTCATCCCATTATGTCGGGGTTTTTTTAGTTTATATCACCAATTTGATTTATCGTGGATTGAGAAATTGTTGATTGATTGTTGTCTATCTTCATTATTTTAACATAAGTCAATTTATTTCTAGAACGAAAGCTGGTTCAAGTAAGGGTAATTTTGTAGCATTCTTTTTTACTTCAAAATATGCACATAGCAATCCACTTCTTCATGTTTATGTCAGACTGCAAGGATAACATTAAGAAATATTGTTTAGGGTTTTACGAACACACCTTAGAAGACAATTCCTAGCATGAAACAGGTGCAATAAGAACAGTAGTAATTCCAAACTACAATTGGAATGATTACTCTTGTATATGTCGAAGATAGATAACACTTTGAAACAAGTCCCATATCTACTCATGACTATTCCAAGTTCCCACCCATTCCCCATATTTATTATCCAATGTATTTTCCTTTTTCAGTGACATTAAGGTCAACTTACAAAAGCAATGTTCTATATCACATGATCTTCTCTGTGATTCTGTTCATCAATTCCGGTTGTCCAATATCAAGCATTCATAAATGGCCCTTGAAATTATTGCACTTATAAAATTCTGAAGATGTTTTGGGTTTTCTCCTCTTTGTATGACTCAATGTTATATTCTACTAGCTGCTGTGCAATAGCACTGCTCCACACTGTTACCTTTTTTCATTACCACAATTTCAAGGAAATTAATGTCGCTATCTTGATTGACCTTCCTCAAATGGTTTTTATCATGATATTCACTTGTTTTTGTTACATTTCTCTAACTCATTTAAGGATTCAGAAAAACCTATACAGGCCATAATGCGAGGATGTCAGATAAGTAATCTCTTCACTTTATTTTGCAAACTCATTTTTACAGCTTTCGTACTAATCTCCTAACCACATTTTATCTGATTTTATGATACCCTCTTACACTACTAAGGTCATGCCCTCTAATTATTGAAAGAAATTTTTGTTGAGATGAGTTGTTAGTAAGCTATGCAGCTACTCATGTGAGCTAAGGTGCTTTGGGATACTAGAAAAAATTGTTTGTAAATACTTTGTCACATAAGCATACTCCAATTTTGTGTCAAACAAGTAGTAGATGTTTTGTTTTTTATGCCTGGTCTAGTCCATTGGTCACATGCACACAGATTCGCCGATTTAGGCAGTGTGTAGATACTCATCTTGGTGCAGATCCGCCGATTTAGGGAGCACATTGATAAATTGCAAATTCATGATTTTAAACTTATACCAAATGCAGATTCGCAGATTTAGGCAGCATTAGTGCAGATTCGCCGATTTAGGCAGCACATCTTATTGGTGTAGATTCGCCGATTTAGGCAACACCAATCACAAAATCATGTTGTAGTGGATGGCCACCACTGTGACTGGTATGCTTTTGTCACCCGGGTGTAGAAAATGAAAGATATTTTGGATTTGGATTTGGAATTTGTATATGATGATTTTTTGTGGCGACAGTCTCTATGGAAGTGAACTTGAGATTGATGAGAATTGATTTATACAATGATGAGTGTGACCAATGATATCCTGATTCATCAGGGTATGACATATACTGCTTATTCTAGTGGTATGGGAAACTAGAATAGGTAATATGTGGATGACGGCAGGCATAACCAATGTGTCTACTTTTATGGATTTTTCTTTATTACAGATTTCTAATCATTGTTTTTGACAAGTACTGTCTGCAGATTTTTATCTTCGCAACTGAGGACAGTTGCTTTCCAATGGAGAGGTATGTTATGGAATTGACCTTTTACTATTTATTGCAGCTGACAGGTGGAAAAGGCTTGACCGAGCTATGCGTTGCATGATTTGAGGTATGCAGATTTGTTCTTTACATGGCTTGTAGTATATTGTTTATGCTATTTTGCATTACTTCATATGCTCTAATCTGCACTTTTGGTACCCATATCTGTCTATTACCTCCATAGTACTCCTGTTCTCTTAAGCTCCATTGTGATGCTATCCATCCCATGTGTTGATTTCTTGTATTTAATCCAAACTGGATCATCGACTTTGACTAAACAGATCGAAACAAACACTTTCTTGACTTTCTTTTGCTCTCTTGAGTGCTTTGGATGATATATCTTTGCTTTTCTAGGTGTCCCCTTTGAGGTTTAAGTTGGGTCAGCAATTGACTTGAAGTTTTGAAAGCCTAACTTGCTTGAAGAAGCTGATCCATGAGGGTTGTTTGATGTAAAGGCATATGTTGTCACACCTTCTGTGCTAGCTGGTGGAGGTTTCACTTTAGCTTTATCTTTGTTTGTAAGATTTGTCTTTGATTCCTGTGACTTTTGCAACTTTGATTCCAACATTAATGGTACCTGTAAATGTTTTTGGCTACCTCTTGGACAAGAGAGTATTAGCATTTTATCTTCTTCGTAGGCCTTGTGTTGATCTAACCACTAATGTCCAAGGATGACATCTGCAAGAATTTCCTTTGAAGGTTTCACCTGAAATTTTACTTTCTCTTCATAATTTTAGATGTTAAGGGTAGCAACCATTTCTTCTTGACTTGTAGCCTTACCCATGATTTCTCTATTATGTGGCTTGTCCTGAGTAAGCTCTAGAATGCTCTAAATTTTTTTCTACAATCATATTGCACTTTGATTATTTATCCGATAGAGCATTGCATCTACACTTGCTCCTTTTGTACTATTGAGAATTACAACTATTCTCAGTGCTGGTTCTATTGAAGATTTTTGTCCAGCTTTTTGCATGGTCTCATCTTGATCTAACTGTGTCTCTATGGAGGGTCACTTGAGACCCTGTTTTCCAATCTGACTTTCAAGCTGATTTAGTTGGAAATGAGTGATTGATCTTTGGACTTCCTATTGATTCTTGGTTGTCTACAACCTTGTTCTTATTTACTTCTGGCTTTGGTGGCATTCTCTGCTCAATAGCTATTGTGGTTGCCCTTTTCTCTGTTTGATTTTCACTTGCTATTACCTGATTTGCTTTAAGATCTTCTAAAGTTTTGATTCATGGAGATGAATCATCTTCAGTAAGATCTGATTTGATACATGTCGCCATTTTAACTGTGCTTGAGGACCTTGTGATGTCGTCCGCAAGTGACCGGTCTTGGTTTTCATTCTTGGTTGTCCTTTGAAGATTGCATCTTCTTTACATTTTGTATCTCTAACATCTTCTGGGCCATTGGAATTCCCATTATGATGTCATCCGGCATACTTTCTGTTGTGATGCGTGGCATTGAGCTATGATGATATGTGAACTTACTTCAATGATGGTGGAGATGATTCCGCAGCATTCTGTTCGTTTGTCTCGAGATATGCTCACAAATTCGGGAGCATCTTCTAGCTGTGGTTGGCCACATCTTTTCCAAGTGCGAAAAGACATGAGGTTTTTGTCTAGATGAAAATCTAGCTTTTCTTCTCCTGACAACTTTTCTTCGTTTTCATCAACAATGTTTCACTTGATCTTCTCAGGATTTCTTTTTGTATTGAGTGCTTTTGTGGTGGCGGTGTCCGTGGGTTGAAATTTTTCTACATTGGCTTTGTCTTGATCGTCTACTTCCATTGATGATGGCGAGGATGGGCTATAATAGATTCTTTCCTCTAAAATGAACCATCCTTTCTGATATATCACTGGACCATTTTGAGCTGATATGTGGGCCATTCAAACACTGGTTGATCCTTTTTGTACAGTTTCCCTTTTTGGTCTACATAGTGTGCATATGAATTATGTGTACCATACAAAGCTAGCATCATTATGCTTGATATGTCCCTTAGACTTGTGAATTGTGACAGTGGATGCAAAATCATTTGCAAACCTAATAGTCTTTTCAACATTCGGTGATATCTCGACATCTTGATCAAAATCATGCAGGAATTTGTTTTTCAAAGAATCAATTTTAAGCTTTTAAAGTGAAGGCACATCTATATGCTGATTTTGCACTTGTAGTGCCTTTATTGGTGCTTCTAATGGTAATGCAGAATCATCTGATTGCATTAAAAGATGCACTTACATCGAGATTTGCATTTCCAATTTTCTCTGTGCTTGCTTGGCAGTTGATGTGTCCTTATTGTCTGAATTTCTTGAACAATCTTCAGAAAAATGTCAATCTTTTCGTCCACAATCTGAGCAATATGCCATGAATAGTGGTATTTTATTTGGTTCTCTCATGTCAAGCTCTAGCTAAGATGTTTTTGCTTCTATGCTTGCCAAGTTGTCAACATATTTTGTCAAAACACTGAGCATCAAGCTGTAGACTACTACATCTAGACCTTTGTACCATCTTTGGTTTGGTTTGCCAACTAGATTGGCTTCTATTGTTTGATATGTTGGATCTTGCAATTATGACTCTCGACTATAGATCTGACCGCTGTAATCCATGTACAATGATCCTGATTGCATATGCACTAAATGTATGTTTTGATGGCTTGTGCAAACTTCTCGATAACCACTTGGTTGAATTTTTGAACTTCTATCTGCACTTCATCTTTAAGCTTGCAATACCTAGCTCCACTGAAGTTTGTGAATATTTGGGAGTTTTCTGAATCTGGCTTTACCCTGATCAGTAAGCTTGGCTCCTGTGCTACTTTTTTTTCTCATCAAGTATCTATGGCCTTCTGTATCTGTGAAAAAAATTTTATCCCCACTGTAGCCATATAGCTGTAAAATCTGCTCTATTGCAGTTGTGCATGTGTTGCCACTACTACTAGCTTGCTCTGCTGTACTTGAACTCTCGACTCAATTTGAGTCCATGTTGGCTTGTTCTATAACAATTGTCTCCTAGCAGATTTTAGTATCGATTAGCAGAATTTCTCCTTTTGAAACGATGAGAACCTAGGCCTTGATAAGCCTTATTTGCAATCCCCCATGATTGGTCGATTTTCAGCTTGATTTTGACAAATCTAGAAATTTGTCTGTCGCTCATGGCTTTGAGTTGACTATTTTCTCGCTTTCTCGGCGGCTGATCTCTGGTTCTCTTTTGTGCTGTGTAATTTTTGGCTTTGCTTTTGCTATTTCTGACTTTCGCTGTTTGCTCGGTTTCTTATTCGTTGCTGTTCTTGATTTTTTCTTGCTTTGCGGTACACTTCTCGGCTTTGTTTTTTGCTTTTTTACCTCTTTTGGCAACTTTCTTTCTCTTTTTATTAATTTTTTTTGTGAAATTTTAAATTTTCTAGTTTTTTTATTTTTTATGATTTTAAGAAAAGTTTTGAATTTTAATCAATTTTTGTGAGTTTTCTAATTTTTTGTAAATTTTAGATTTTTTTTGGAGTTTTTTGAAAGTTTTATGAATTTCATGATTTATTGGGATTTTTCCCTTGTCAACTTTTGAATTTTTATGAGTTTTTTACAATTCTTAGGGATTTATCTGTGAAATTTTTGATCTTTTTATGAGATTTTTAACCTCTTTTAGGATTCTTTTAATTGGAATTTTGAATTTTATTGTTTTTGTGATTTAAAATGCTTTTTTGTGATTTTGTGATTTTTTTATTTATGACTAATATATTGTGGTGTACACACAAGATGGGACCAAACTAAGTGTGCCTCTCTCTCTTCCGGCACTTCCTTATATTACCATTAAGCGGTTACAACCATAACATGTCCGACCACACTAGGTGGCCGGACTCTACCTACAAAATAAAATAAAATGAAATTGAATTGAATTGAAATAAAATTTAAAAGTAATGAAATGGAATTAAAATGAAATTGAAAAGAAACAAAATGAAATAAATACAATAAAAAGTCAATGACACAAAAAAACGAAAAAGACAAAAGGCTCCAGGAGGCATTTGTTCAAAAAAGAAAGAAAGAAGACAACATAAAAAGAGAGGTCCCCTTCTTTTTTTTTTTGTCTTCTTGTAGGTTAATGAATTGTGTGTGTAGGGGTGCGTTCACGCATGTGTGTGTGTGTATAGTGGTTGACGAAGTTCACACGTATAGAGGAGGGAGACGAGAGAGAGATGGTGCATCCATGCAATTAGAGAGAGAGAGTGAGAGAGAGAGAGGGAGGGTTAGAAAGAGAGTTAATTATCGTGAATCGAGAGAGAGAGAAAGAGACGATTCTCACTTATACACCGTCGGGAGTACCTTTTTTGCATCGGAGCCTGAAATTTTATTGCAGAGTCCGCACGACCGTCGAAAACATGCCGGAACGTATGGTCACGCTCCTAATAAACTGGCCGGCTCTCATCAAAACCAACTTTTTTTAATTTTTATTTTCTTAATGCCCGAAAATGCCACATTTTAGTCCAAAAATTAGCCGAAAAGCTAAAAATCACCCAAAAATTCAAAAAATCGCCAAAAAAATCCAAAAAATTCCAATACAATTCTAGAAATCTTAGAGATAACCTACCTTGAAAAACTTATTCTAGTTGACTTATGGGATCGAGGATACACCTACTTTGGACAAATATTTGATTTTAGAATCTAAAAGTCTTGAAGATTGTAAATAAGATATTATGTGTCAACAATTAAGTTTTATACCTTTCAAAAAATTATTACATTCAACATGTTATAATACATTCTAGCTAGTTATTTGTGTTTTCTTTGATTTTAGAGAAAAAATGGTTCAAAAACAAAAATCTGTGATGGTTCCTGTTAATGTTGACTTTGCAAGTGATAATAAGAGAAAATGATACTTAGACGTTTATGGAGTGCAATGTGCAAAATTTCATAAAGTGTATGTCTTTGTGGCTAGTGATGAAGATGATAATAGATTTGATGATCTAGGGCAGGTAGTCTCTGCAAGTGTTTCAACAGTTGAAGGACATCTTGACATTGAGTGCATTAACATTGGGATACCTGGCACTCTGAGTACCAACTATTGGCAAATTCCTATGTCATTGAAAAAATGGTCAAAGACAAGGAAGAGACAATGTTTTCACAAGGTTGAGATGTTAATGAAGGTTTTCACATTATATATTGTAAAAGGTATTTTAACTAATCAATATAGCATGCATTTGTTTGTGTCGACTCTCTCTCCTCTCTTTCTCTTCTACTGCCTTGCACCCGTCTCTCTCGCCGTGGCCTACCCAATGTATCATCCACATTAGCTCTGCAGCCTAACACTATAGTGCATACTGTTTAGTCTAGGTTTCCTTGATTCAAAGGACGTTTACGGTGCAGATTGCTACATCTGGCTTTCCTAGAGTTCTACACAGCTTAGTCACCTGGCCACCACTGGTTTACAAGTTCATGCATTGATAGAATTTTGGTCATTCTCATGACGGTTCTTGGGCTTCCCCATTTTCTCTAGGTGGTTTTTGACTACAGACACCACAGATCCTATTGGGAAAGACACTTGCGGGTCTATTGGCACTTCTTTTATGACGACAAGGAGTTTTTTTCACACTTAGTTTGGGACCTTTACGTTGTATTTTCGCCCTGTATCAGTGGAGTAGAGTAGTTTTATACATTGCTCATGATGGCATCTTTCCACGGAGATATCTTGGTGGTCGTGACACCCCAAACTGCTGCTACACTCATGGCGTATCCTTCAATGGACATCGCAACATACATCTTCATCATTTTCCTCACATCTTCAGCTTCACCCAGTTTGTTCAGCATCAGGTGATGAGAGGGGGTGTTAAACTTACACCACACTACTGCTTCACAGGTCTAGGGCATGTATGTACGGATAGTGTGCCTCCAGGTTGGCCGCCCTTTGCATATGCATTTAGATTGCACTGTCCGGACGTCCACTTCGGGGCCGACCCTCCACCTTTTCCGGGCGCCTTCATATTTCATTTATTTCTTGTTGGGTTATGGTTGATTTTTCCAGGCTTTGCCCTATTCCCGTTGGGCACCTATTTATGGGGCTAGGGGGGTACCCTCTTCCATCATCTGGTTATTGTGTATTGGGTCTTTTGCTCATGGTAGTCATGTGGGGACTGATCGCCCCCTCTTCATCATATCTTGCGTTTGTGGTCTACTCTCTCTCTCTCTCTCTCTCTCTCTCTCTCTCTCTCTCTCTCTCTCTCTCTCTCTCTCTCTCTCTTGTTTCCGTACACGCATTCTCACACTTTTTGCCATCCAAGTGTGGTAGATTGTTTGAGTAGATTAAATATAAGGGATAAGAGTTTATGTTATATGGGCTAGGTAGTAAGTAGTTGGCATAAAAAAGTGGACAAATCATCATTTGAGAATGGCATGTAGTAGAACCCATACGGAGCACTCGTTGTCCCAAAATTTTGGGTTTATTGAAAACCATTTCATACTCTTCCATATGCAGATCTCCTCATATGCCTGGGAAAAGTATCATACTTGTCTGGAAAAAATTATGCCTGAAACCGAGCTATTGTGACTACTTAAAGGTGGAATCCACCATCTACTCCAAAAAAATAGTAAGTACAAATCATCTTATAAGAGAAAGAAAGCCTTCAACGTAGACCCAACCCGAAGGCGAGAGAGTGCGTTTAACCACACCCAGCATCAATCAACTCGGCTGGGAAAAGTGCAACCTGCAAATAAAAGCATCCAAGAAAGACAAAGAGTTGCAAGCAAGTCTAAGACAGGTTTGAAGTGTGCCTACTAAAACAATAGTCAAAACTTCTTGCATGTATAGTTGGGTAATCAAAGATGAAGTCCAGTGTGATGCTTTCACATGGGCATGTCGGAATAGGCAGTTGCCATCCAAATTGAAGATATGGCTATGGGGCCTAACAGAAGGAGTTAGGGTTTTTAATAAATACCTAACCGAGACTAACTTGAAGAGCACCACCCGAAGGGAAAAAACCCTAATTGGAAAAAGAGTAACGGCTAAATTGCAAAATTTTGTAAATTGTTATGGTTGCTGATGTGGGAAATTGTACGACAAGTTGTGCGGGTAGTTTTTGGTAGTTTTGACGCATGCTCTTGAGGAATGAAGCCTCTAGATGAAGTGCTTTTGGGGCTCTGTTTTTGGGCATCCCTTATAGTGTTTATATGTGACTAGAGGGAAAATCTTTGGAGGGGCATGTGGACCCAAAGTCTCGGAGGGTTGGACCCTCAGGGAGTTGTACCTTTGTAAAGCAGTTATAAAGCAATACTAGAAAGGGCGCCAATCTTTGGTGCCAAGGCATTTGGGGAGGCAACTCCATCATTCCATTTCAACTCCTCTCTCTCTCTCTCTCTCTCTCTCTCTCTCTCTCTCTCTCTCTCTCTCTCTCTCTCTCTCTCTCTCTCTCTCTCTCTCTCTCTCTCTCTCTCTCTCTCTCTCTCTCTCTCTCTCGGATATCAATTTAGTAGTAATGAGATTTAGTTGATCAATGAGACATCTGTGAAAAGATCAATGCGATGTGGATGTGATTCGGAAGTATGGTACAATGATCATGATTAGTATTTGAGACCCTCCAAGGAAATGTAATTTTATCAGTGACTAATGTCTTTGTAGGTGTCACAAATGGCATGTCCAACTGGAAGGAAAATGGCCAAAATACAGCACCGGCTCAAGGGCCTAAAAGCTAAAAGCTCAAAATCTTGACATTTGGCGCTGATTTTTGTAAATCATGCTAGTTGCCACGTGGCACTGTTGTACCGATTTTCTCATTTTTGCGGTGACAGTTTTTGCAGATTCCCAGCGTGGGCTTTTGGGTGCAGATGCTTTTGGATTGAAGTGCTTTTGGATGTGATGCTCTTGGGCTGTGCTATTAGGCATCCCTTATAAGTTTATAAATGCCATGAGGGCCACTTCTCAAGGAGCATCTGGACACAAAATCTCAGAGAGAGTTGGTCCCTTGGGAGTTGTACTTGCGGTGCCAGTCTTTGGGGCTAGTGCGTCTTGGCTGAGAGCTTGGCCGTGTCATCTCGACTCTCCTCTCTCTCTCTATTCAATTTTAGTGATTTTTCAATTTATGTTTGCGTGTTGCAATTGATTTCTTGCCTATAACAGTGGTATCAGATGTCACGGGGACGGGGACCATGTGCCAACGGAAAAGAATAGGCAACAACTTTAAGCACTTCAAATAACAGAGTATTTGAAAGAGATAGAAGCAGCTGATTTGAAAGACATAGAAGAGTGCACAACACACAAGATATGGAGTGACGGAGTTCCACCCCAAGAGAGCGCATTAAAAGTTTGATCAAGTACTCCAGAGACACGAAATGTGTGAATCACTTGAAGAATGACCCCCTTGACGAGGTTCACTCCAGATGGAGAGGGGCCATCCATTCTCCTCTCAAGTTAGTAATGAAACAAAAATCAAAGCCAAGTGCAAAAAACCAGAAACTGTACTCATAGAAAGAGTGTCAGAAAGCTCAAGAGAAAACCCGCC
Organism: Adiantum capillus-veneris; assembly: GCF_014529385.1. Lineage (NCBI taxonomy): Eukaryota > Viridiplantae > Streptophyta > Polypodiopsida > Polypodiales > Pteridaceae > Adiantum > Adiantum capillus-veneris. Next base: position 78,214,547 of record NC_140943.1, read on the forward strand.
TAAATCACTCTCTGATTAAAAGAAAGTCAGCAAATTTCACTGATTATTTGGGTGGGAAATCAGTTTTTGAGGTGGATATGAAAAGAAAGATATCGATCTGGTAGTAATGAGATGTAGTTGATTGATGAGACATCTGTGAAAAGATCAATGCAATGTGGATGTGATTGCGAAGTATGGTACAATGATCATGATTTGTATTTGAGACCCTCCAAGGAAATGTAATCTGATCAGTGATTGATGTCTTTGTAGGTGTCAAAAACGGCGTGCCCAACTGGAAGGAAAATGGCCAAAATGGAGCACTAGTTGAGGAGTCTAAAAGCTAAAAACTCAAAATCTTAACATTTGGGGCTGACTTTTGTAAATCACGTTGGTTGCCACGTGGCACTGCTATATGGATTTTCCGGTTTTGCGATAATAGTTTTTGCAAATTTCCAACGTGGGATTTTGGGTGCAGACTTTTGAATTGAAGTGTTTTTGGATTTGATGCTCTTGGGCTATGCTATTAGGAATCCCTTGTAAGTTTATAAGTACCATGAGGGCCACTCTTCAAGGAGCATGTGGACGCTGAATCTCAGAGAGCGTTGGTCCCTCGGGAGTTGTGCTTGACAAATATCCAAGGGTAACCAGTCTTTGGGGCTAGTGCATCTTGGCTCAGAGCTTGGCTGTGTCATGTCAACTCTCCTCTCTCCCTTTATTCAAGTTTAGTGATTTTGCACTTTCTGTTCGTGTTTTGCTATTGATTTCTGGCCTATAACGGTGGTATTAGTAGGTGTCATGGGGACGGGCACCACGTGCCAATGTAAAAGAACAAACAACAACTTTAAGCACCTTAAATAACCACTAAATTGAAAGAGATAGGGAGTGGTGGAGTTCCACCCCAAGAGAGCACTGGCCTCAAACCTTTGCTCCTTTCAGAATTTCTTTATATTTCTTTAACTTAGTACAAGTCTGTGCTCCACACTGTTGGGGATAATGGTTTTGCGAGGTGAGTTGGGTTAGCATTGGGCTGCTCGTTGTGGAAAATAAGATAGACAAGATGCACAACACAAAGCAAAGGACACCAACGACATCGTAAATTCTTACAGTTGACAGCGTGAATGCTTTAAGTTGCTAATAATTAGCCAAAGTGGAATTGGAATACAAATGTTTGCCATTAACGAAACTAATACAGTTAAGAGGGTTTCATGCTCTCAAATTAGACCAAGAATGCAAATTTTCCACTTATGTGTGTCATTAGAGCCTTTTGAATCTATTTAAAAAGAAGGAAGTATCTGGCAAAAATTCTCTGCCTAGCTTCCTTATAATCCCCAAATATGATAGAGAGAGGTTATCCTCCCACCTTCTTGCCTTTTATTGTTTCTTAACCTCAGGCTCCTATCCCTTGCTTTCCAATTAATCTAAAACTTCTATCCATTGCTTTCCAATTCCAACATCTCAACTTGCTTCCCTTTGCTTGCTGAGCTCCGACTCATTACCTTGTTGAGCTCCCTTCTGCTCTTGCCGAGCTTGGTTGAGGTTGAGGACAAGAGAGAGAGAGAGAGAGAGAGGTTGGACCCAAGCGCCTTCTTCTTCCCACCTTGCCGAGCTCCCTTCTTGCATTTGTCAACAAGCCGAGCTATGACTTCGTTACCTCAATAAGCCTTTCCTTTGTTGCTTCACAGTCCCGAGAGAGAGAGAAATCTCTCTGTTGGAGTGAGAGATAGACTAAGCTTGCCTCATGTGCCGACAAAGAGAGAGAGAACTTCTCGAGCTTCTTTGCGTTTTCCTTCGTCACTTAACCAAGATCAAGATACAGAGAGAGAGAGAGATCAAGTGAGAGCCCGAGAGATAGAGAGAGCCGCTTCCTTGCCAAGCCGACGTGCCTTATCTTTCCCTATTCTTCTACCTTCCTTTGTTCCCTACCTTCTTCTGTTGAATACCCTTCTCTCCCTCAATACCTTATCCCACACCTCTTATGATTTCCCCTTATTTCCTTTTTTATTATAAAAGCCTTTAGAAATGACGACGCCATCATTGATAAGGCGTGTGAACAAAAAATGATGACATGGTAGCGAGTCAGAGCGAGTGCGTGGAAACCGCTAGTAAGCAGCTCTCTCTCTCTCTCTCTCTCTCTCTCTCTCTCTCTCTCTCTCTCTCTCTCTCTCTCTCTCTCTCTCTCTCTCTCTCTCTCTCTCTCTCTCTCTCTCTCTCTCTCTCGTGCATGCTCTCGCTCGATCTCTCTCTTTGGCTCCTGATATTGGTGAACCGAGGAAGGCAAAGAAGAAGAAGCTCAAGAAGCTCTCTCTCTCTTTCTCTCTCTTTGTCGGCACATGAGGAAAGCTAAGTCTATCTCTCACTCCAATAGAGAGATTTATCTCTCTCTCGAGACCATGAAGCAACAAAGGGAAGGCTTATCAAGGTAACGAAGTCGGAGCTCAGCTTGGCAAACGCGAGAAAGGAGATCGGCAAGGTGGGAAGAAGAAGGAACTCGGGTCCACTCTCTATCTCTCTCGTCCTTGACCTCAACCAAGCTTGGCAAGAGCAAAAGGGAGCTCAACAAGGTAATGAGTCAGAGCTCGGCAAGCAAAGGGAAGCAAGTTGAGATATCGGAATTGGCAAGCAATGGATAGAAGTTTGAGATTAATTGGCAGGCAAGGGATAGGAGCCTGAGGTTAAGAAGCAAGGAAAAGAGCAGTAAGGCAAGAAGGTGAGAGGATAACCTCTCTCTATCGCATTTGGGAATTACAAGGATGCCAGCTAGGGATTTTTTTCCAGATACTTCCTTCTTCCTAATTAGCTTCAAAAGGCTCTAATGATAGGCATAAGTGGAAAAATTGCAGTCTTGGTCTAATTTGAGAGCATTAAACTCTATTAACTCTATCAGTGTCATATTAACGACAAACATTTGTATTCCAATTACACTTTGGCTAACTATTAACAACTTAACGCATTCAAGTTGTCAATTTTAAGCATTTACAGTGTCGTCTCGATGTCTTTTGCTTTGTGTTGTGCATCTTGTCTCTCTAATTTCCCACAGCGAGCAGCCCAGTGCTGACTCAGATCACCTTGCAAACCCATTATCCCCGACATCTTTGGTGAACTCGACACAAAATTAAGCCGAGGTGGGAAATTTAGTAGAGAAATATGATTACACCACAATTTAGCAATAGATTGCACAACAACAATTTAATTTAGCAACAGACTGCACAAGAGCAATTTAATTTGCATGAGCAGATATTTAAAGCTCAACAAGAAGTAACAAAAAAATTGCAGCTGTTTGAAGGTTGAGATGTTTCAAAATATCCATGGAGGATAATGGGATTGATGCTCATGAAGCAGTTGAAGGTTTCCACTTGATTGTCGTGCTAGAGCTTAGGGCTCGAATTGGGGATATGCAAGCTTCACAAGGACCAAATTGGAAGAAAATTAAAAAGGCATTACATGAGGAGTATTTCCTTGAAGATTCTCAAAGGGTAATGAAGTAGAGTTTTATGAAATGGATCCAACAGAACAACAAGGCTTTATCTGCAAGAGAGCTTCTATGAGAATTTCAAAAGAAGTTTGAGCAGCTATCTACAAGAGAGCAGCGGTCATTGAAACCAAAATGGGTAGAGTTATTTGTCCAAGCTGGTAACCCACATCTTCAAAAGTGCTTGGTGCAGCTACTTTAGGATTCAATAGGTGAATTGGGTTTAACATGTAATTGGGTTTAGCAAAGGGGGGAGAGGCTCTAGCCATTATTTTTCCCCATGCATGTGAGTCAAATGTCATCCAGCATAAGGATAGACACCATAAGGTGCATGGTAATGGTACAAAAGCTAGTAATGTGGTACTAAATTTACAAGAAACAGATCTCCATTGTCTTCCCCTATAGACCTTGGTGTCCAAATTTTTAATGTTGTGATTGAGTGAGATGGAAGCTCAGAAAGACCAAGCATTCACATCAAAAGAGCCAAATTAGAAAACTAAAGTAGCCACACATGTGAAAAAGAAGCATGCTCTAGAGAAACGTCCAACAAGAACCTCTATAGAGGCTTCCAAGAAACAAAAACTGACAAAAGATTTTTGGGATCAACCAAGCACCCGAGTAAACAAGACAACAATAACATCGAGGGAAACGAAACATGAACTATCCACTACACATATAGATAGCACTTTGGTAACTAATATGACCATTGTAGTACCAAAAGTACAACCCCTAGAGATAGCCATCAATATGGACAAAAGGCCCAACTAGACATTGAACAAGCAAGGACATTAGAACAAGATTCCTCTATTAATAGACAAGGCACAATGGTCACCACATCCTTAGTTCAAAGAGATGTAGAAAAGTTTCAAGCCTTACAAAAGAATTGGTCAGTAGGTGATCTAATCATTGACACGTCCAAAAAAATGGTTGTACCATACAATGTTCCAATCATCTGATATGAAACAGGGAGAGATGATGTCGACACAATCATAGATGGTTTTGTCACCACCATTAAGACTAAATAGAAAAACATTTGTCAATGCTTTGGGATAGATGATGGACGCCTAGACAAGTCTACTGTAGCAATACTTAAACCAAGAAGTTGTCAATGTTGATAATAAAAGGAGGTATTGAAGCTCAAAGAGATTTTGGTAAAAGAAGAAGGTGAAAGGAAGCAGCACACTAAAGCAATCAAGGACTTACAACAACAAATTAGGGAATTAAAGTTACTAAATTCCATCTTAAATTCTCAAAAATAAATGTTTATCAAGACCTGAACAAAGAGAAGTCATTGTTAGATTAAAAATAGGTAGCTCATGAGAGTTTGAAGGAAGTCCATAGTGTACTCAAGCAGTCTGTAATGGACAAATGCATTTACCAGTCACTAGTAGACATCATGGACTCTAAGGGACATCTAACCCTCATATAGAGGACTTATAGAACCTCATGGTTAGTATCAAAGAACATTTTAGGACAAGAGCTCCATGTACTCTAGCACTTTGGCTAATCACCCATCAAACATTTCAAAACAATCCTATGTGACGATGAAGATGATGAGGATGACAAAGATGATGATAAATATAGAGGTTCTATGGAGGGGAGCCATTGCAAACTAAGAATGATGATGATGATGACCCCATGAAGCTCTAGCATTGGAGGGAATTTGTCCATCTCAGCCACCTAGCCAGATACCTCATTTTTAACATATTTGTACTCGGTTATTTGTTTGGACTAGTGTAGCTACACTATGTGTAAATTTGGAGTCTAGAGTAGCATAAATGTTTTGTGAGTTGTAAATCTTTCATGATATTTGTAAAGTCCCACGTGAGCCATCCACTGGCCATTTAGAAAGCCGTTGGTATAAAATACAATAACCTCCGTATGAAAGGGAGGCTTATCTTTTGGAAAACAAGTGTTGGAATGTGGGCTTTGTTGCATCTCTTGTGTGAACAACCTCTTCCACTTAGAAAAATCAAGTAACTATTTTGAATTTGTATTTCCCTAACTTTCTGAGTTATATTAATAGCTAGCTATCATCATTTAATGATGAACGGATCTTTCCATTCTCCACCCAAAAACCCTACAACTTGTATCAGAGCATAATGTAGGGTTTTATTTAATTATCATTAGCATTATTTTCAAATAATTAGAATAGCTATTTTGCAATAAAAATCTACTTTACTCTCTTCAATATTTTCCTTTTTCATGCATGTTAAGTGTAAAGACATGCCTCATGAACTTGGCACATAGTCATCAGCGGGTGATATCATTTAACGAGCAGCCAAAAGCGAGCGAGTGATAAAAAGTGAGTAGCACAAAGTGAGTGCGCAATAAAATGCACTAATTTCAAAGGTATTTATTGTAGAACCTTCAAAGTTTTTTGACAAAGACATAAGAATTTTCATCAACACAAATAATGACTTACATTCCTCATTGCTAAAAAGTTTCTACATTTAAGACACATGATGATTCTAGAATGACTACCTTGCTCTAACCATCCTGCTTTTGAGGCAATAGATACTATTAAATCAATGAAAGTTTTGTAAAAATACAAACCATGATAAGAGAATGAGTTGCCATCTTTTGAAACTCACTACAGTCCGTCCCAGCTATCCTTCTTTGAATGCCGCCACTACTAGCCAACCCTCTGATTGTAAAATCAAGGTTTCTAGACACATGCTACTAGGCTCTATGTAGAAATTACAATAGTCATCTTCATTACACAAATCATTAGTAGAAATACATACTTAGATATTTTCTTTCCTGTCAAGGTTCAAAGAAAACATGAAAGAGGATATATCTCTTTCTCTCGCCAATGCCATTCAACTACCGTTTCAAAACCCTACTTGAAAGGTGGTGGTGAGAGAAAGTGATAAAGCCCTCTCAGAACCACCATTGTACTAGCATTTCAATACTCTACTTGAAATGTGGTGGTGAGAGAATGTGATAAAAGCCTCTCACCACCACTTTTTTAAATAGCATTTCCAAACTTTGTTTGAAAAGGAATGGTGAGAGAAAGTGATTATTGGATATGGGATTAACAATGATTGATCTATGCTAATGATTGATAAATGCATTCACCAATGCTAGATCCTTGAAGTCATATGTGCACCTTTTTCTTTTCCAAACTCACAATTGTGAGTGGAAGTATTGAATTCTTCAAAAGAAAAGTCATATGTGCATCTTTTTTTTTCCAAACTCAAAAATGTGAGTGTGGTAGATAAAATTAAATACCAAAAATGTTTTACAAGAGAGATCCCTGCTCATATCGAACTAGAGAATCATACAATCATAGTAAACACCAACCATACACACCATAACATCAAACCCCCACATATTGAAGACCCGGTTGACAAGGGAGTCCCCTTGACAGAAATAGCTGGCTAAACAGGGAGCCACCCTATCGAGGGGAGAGTAGAGTCGACACTTAGTAGACCATAAAACGGGGGGATGCCACCAAATAGAGGGGAGTTGCCACCTCCACTCCACCTGTCCGCCATGCTAGCACTGAGCTACCATAAACCCCAAAAAGCAGAACCACACAAGCAAGGAGACCATGAAGCCAAGGATGAGATGAACCCGTTCAGCAACCTCTAGGACCAACCAGCAGCATTGTCTAACCAGTCACCAAATGCCGTTGAACATACAAAGTCCACAAACCGACTTGAAGCATCAATACCACACCAAAAAGTTGGATCATCATGCGGCAGTACAAAAGCCAAAACAGAATCCGCTGAAACTGTCACCCATGCACCCGCAAACACAAGATGATCCCTTCTTCCGTAGATGGCAGAACCTGCATCAACCAAGTGCTGTTGTCCAAGGGCTTGGGAGAGGTACGACCCGAGGAGAGACCATCAACCAGATCGATAGTGCATGCGCCACCAAAAGGGTCCCACCCCACAAGATGACACTCCCAAAGTGTCCCCAGATATCTTCGCCAAAGGCAACCGCTAGTCCGTCCCAAAGGCAGTAGATTGTCGTGCAACCGTGGCTCCAAAAAAAAAAGACTTCGCCTGCGATGTAGGGGGAGAGCTCATGGCTGCCTAGCCAAGGCCCCATCTCAAGGTAACCCCCCATAGCAAGGGCCTCTCCCCGCCCCACCCCTGCTCTCGTGCACAAGACTTTCACATAAGTGAATGAGTGAGAGAATTCATGATGATATTACTAGCCATTGGATATATTGGAAAAAGATGTCTTTATTGGAATTGCTTTGGTGGATATGTTAACAATTTCTCTCACCCACTAGTTTTCACATGGCATTTGGAAACGCTATTTGGAAAGTGGTGGTGAGAAGGTTTTACCACTTTCTTTCACCACCACCTTCCAACTAGCGTTTCCAAACGCTGTATGAAAAGTGGTGGTTAGATGCCTATATCTATACCCAATTCCATGGTACTCTTATAAATCTCCTATGCATTCAAAATTCTATACTTCAACTAGCGACCCTAGTGTCATCATGTTGTAACATTGAAAGCAAGTAGTGGTCAAGTAAGCATGTGTATCACTGGGGCCTATGGAAAAGCGTTTTGAAATGCTTCATGTTTATGGTCGGTGAAAATCCCTTGAGACTTGTCTCATCAGGCCATTTAAAGAAGCGTTTGGAAATGCATTCGCTTTAGGGTCAATGAGGCAAGATTTATTGTGAGAGCTCTATCTCTAAGACTATCATTTTTTAACATATCTCAACCCATAGTCACTCAGAACAACCTAAAGCGTTGCTCTTGTATTGTGTGCAGCTTACAAACTTTGACGAAACACCACAAAGAAACATCGTTATACGTAACTTGGACTCACCACCTTAAATTGTAATGGTAATGGTAATGGCAATCGCCATTGGCATGAGATTATCCCTATAAATATTGGGATGAATTCTAGAAATAAGGAGGGCCTTCTTCATTGGCAGATATAGTGCAGTAGAAAAAATATCCAAATAAAGAATATAAGAGGCAACGAGATTGGAAGAGATGATGTGCACTTTTCACCAGACCTTTCCAAGTAGCGTTTGGAAACGCTAGTTGAAACACGCTGGTGAGAGAATGTGCATGAATTTCATTTGCACTTTTCACCAGGCATTTCCAAGTAGCGTTTGGAAATGCTAGTTGAAACACGCTGGTGAGAGAATGTGCATGAATTTCATGCTTGCATACTATTTGGAGATGTATTCTAAAGGCATGGAAGAGATAGGAACACAAATGGAGGTGAGAGAGAGCAGCCACACCATTGCATTAAGCAAGGGCATGTTCCAACATAACCACCCTTCCTCTACTTATGTGCACCCCTTACCTTTGCACTTGGACTTGCCGTGCTGAGACGACTCGACCTACCAATTGTCAATGGTCAAAAATATGGATGAGGGTACATTAGCTAGTATCAACTGCGATGCTCACTAGCGGATCGTGTTGCACAATGGATGTAGAGAGAGGCATGTTTGTTATTACAAGTGGAGTGATATCATAAGGGGCATTTTTCCTCCAAATACTCATAACACCGCCTGTTTGTGTCTACTCTATGTTGTGTATAGACCCTGCTCTTTCTTACGAGTACATGAGTGGTGACTCTGTGTGTGTGTGTGTGTGTGTGTGTGTGTGTGTGTGTGTGTGTGTGTGCACGCACAGAGGCGACCGAGGTGAAAACTACCACTCTTTACTCCAGCAAGGCATGGATACTGCCAGCTTGCAAACCGGAGCACAGAGACCGCCTCACGATGCGTGGAATATTTAGTGCCAATGAAGAGAAATGTCTAATTTTTTAAAAGGGAAAATTACCAAAATACGCCTCTAATTTGTGAAAGTTTCCAAAATACCCTTGTATCTATTTTTGTTGAATTGTTCGAGATTTTCTAATTGTTATTCCTTCTTCACAATTGAGATCTATTTTTGAGTGCTTAACATGTAATTAGTCACAAAATACCTAGCAAAAGAAGGCAATTATGCCTAAAAATAAAAACAATGAAGCAATTCATCTCCACAGCCCTCAAATTCTAGTTTTAGCATGTTGTATGATAGACAATAAGTCTTCTTATAAAAAGCTACAAAATTTTCTATTTTGGGAAATTTACTCTCACAACCAGAAGTATTTTGGGAATTTTGGAAAAGTTGAAGGGCACTTTGGGAATTTATGACAAAATATTGGGGGAATATTAGGAATTTTTGAAATCTGAGGGGTATTTTGGGAATTTCCACAAATTAGAGGCGTATTTTGGTAATTTTTCCTTCCTTTTAACATTTGTTTTTCACATACAAGCCATTGTCATGTTCATACACGCTTGATGGCTTGTAGATATCCGTAGGCTTTGTAGCTTTTCTCTTTTTGTTTTGTGTGTGTGCGCACGCGTGCGTAGCACGTGGGGATAGAAGTCGCGGAGCGCATGGGGTAGGAGATGCACGAGGCAGTTAGTTGCCAATAGTCGCACAAAAGAGAGAATGGCGCCAAGGCTTGGAGTAGTAGCACTTCAAAAAAATATATATATATGTCTAAGCTCGTGTTAGTAGCGACAAGATTGTGGCATCAAAATGGGTCAACTCAATGAACTTCTTTGTAGTGCCAAGTTCTGAGCTCAACCTTGAGGCTCTAGTCCCCCCCCCCCCCCCCCATACACACACACAACACACAACACACACACACACACACACAACAACAACAACAAAAACAACAAAGGATGATGTTTTGAAAGAACTTTTTAATGTGATTCTTGTCTCCAGCTTACTATGAATAAATGTTCCCACATTTTGGTTTTTCCCCAAGGGAAATTTTAAGATCTATTTTGAAAGCAATCCTCCACGTTATTTAATGGCTTTGGTCTACTCTTCTCCCATTATCTAGAATCGTTATAGATTCCATTTGCATGCAATGTTGCCTTGTAGCAGACTATACGTCTCTCAATAGTTTCAACTAGGTCAAGCTTGGGTGGATCATTTTTCCACTCTTTCAGTGTTTTGTTGTCCAACTAGCCCGAAAGCTGTCACTATTTGGACGATTGTCTTTCCTATTTATAAAAAGTAGTGTCTTCAAGCCTCCCCTCCCTAGGGTGTGTCAATGCTTCCATCTGTCTTGCGCACATCTCGTGCCTTGGCCATGTCTTGCTCCCTACCTCCTATCCGTAAACTCTTGCTTGATTTTCACTCGATCAACTTCCTCCAAGTGTTGTATATCAATCCAAAGTGCTTCATGCTCATCCTGAATTGTCACAAGCCTTTGCCTTTCATTTTCATTTCCCAAAATGTATCTACTAAGATACTAATGAAAATTGTTGTGACAACTTAGTGGCTAAAACCTATTATGGATAAAGGTTCCCACATTCTCAAGGAAGTTATTATTATGAGTTTCATCTTCCGGTGTGATTAAATCATAGTCTCAAGGGGGAAATTATGAGTGCTATATGATAAACACCCATACATGTGAGAACGTGTTAAATATCTTGCGATGTAGGTGGGCATGCAATAACTATTGAAAACTTCTTTTGGATGGTAGTTAATTGTTTTATATATAAGAAATATGAGAAAATTATTCCAATTTATTCTCAAGTATTGTACTGTACAAAATTTAAATTGTGAAATGTACAAGTCCTATGTGGGCTATGCCAAAGCAATCTTCACATCATGTTGGAGAATCTCCATTGGAACTAATCCTATGTAACCTTGTTGTTTCTCTTGTTTTTGATGCTTTATTTTACATCAATGGACATTAAATTTATGCTTTCTTAACTTTAATTACATGATAGTTAGAGCGGCCTTTAAGATTGTAGTGTCACTTCTTGGGTAGGTAGTTGGTCTTATTCTTTCCAACAATTTGTTGTTGGGTGCCATGTGATAAGATCTTAGCTAGTGGTATTGGACTAGATATATGTGCTTAGGGTGAAAAATGGATAGTAAGAACCCCCGTCACCTCTTTAAGGAGTGCCTAGTGATTAGAGCTCTGGAAGGCAAGATATGAAAATGGATCCAAAAGATCTGCAAGATTGATTCTACAAGAGTGATCTATTCCTTGGAGGGAAGGTGTTTGGAAGCTAGTGATTTAATTATGCACTCAAATAATCAGATTCTGCTTCTTTCAACACGTTTGGAACCAAGAATCACCACATATTCAAGAACAACCTTTCAATGGCTAAGTTCAATGTGGTTATCCAAAAAAATCAAGGAAGTGATAATTACTATTGGAAAAAAGAAGAATACAGATGACTCGAATCGGGTAATTATTGTAATCATGATAGCTAATGGTGGATAAAGTGGGCTTTGCCTCACCTCCATTTGAAGCTTTGTAGCCTATTGGTGTATTGTGCGGTTCCTTAGGGATACACATGATCTTGAGGCTAGGCTATGCACTTTTCTTGAATTCAGATCTCGTACAACACATCTGTCATCCTCAAAAATGACCCGAAGACCATTTTTTGCAAGAGAGGATACAGACAACAAATTCTTCTTGATCCCTGGAATATATAAGACATCTGGCAAGCATAAATCTGAACCATCTAAAATGGTAATCAAAATCTTACCAACGCCTTTGATTGGATAAGAAGCATTATTTGCACATGTCACCTTCTTTCCTGCTGGAGCTGCATCCAATGAACAAAACAAATCCTTCCTTGAAGTAATATGCCTGGATGCACCACTATCAAAGTACCAAATCATTTGTGTCTTGTCAACACTGTAAGCAGAAAAATCTGAACATACTACAAAAGCATAAGAATCCTGCACAAAGTTTGCAGACTCTTCTTTAGCTGTAGAAGAATCACCAGAAGCTGAAACAACCAAACTTGACTCTTTCTTCTTTTCTTTAGCAATTCACTTTTTACACTCACTAATGTAGTGACCAGGTTTCTTGTAGTAGTGACATTTACCTTTCTTCTTGGACTTGTCGGAATCACCTTTAGACTTCTCTGAAGACTGTCCTGCACCAGACTTGGAGTGATGAGCACTCTCTTTACCCTTGTTTTTGTTATGTACAACAAGAGCATGATCCATACCATCCACCTGTAAAGACTTGTTCTTACGTGATTGATCCTCCTACAATAGCAAAGCCACTAACTCTTCAAAATGAAGAGGCTCAGGATTAGCTCGCAAAGACAGAGTCAAAGAAGTCTGAAAAGTCAAATAAGATGGTGGTAGTGAATTGAGTGTTTTGGAAACCAAGTCCTTCTCTGGAATCACTTCATCAATGCTAAGCAATTGCTCTTTAAGATCCCTGATTTTTGTAAGATGCTCGACAATATCGTCACCTTCGTCCATCTGTATTTTGTCAAGTTGTTTCTTCAAAAACTCTATTCTGGCAGCGTTTCTTCCTCCAAACATAGCTTGCAGAGTGTTCCAAGCATCCTCAGAAGTTCTGCAAGATCTGATATGTGGTGTGATTGTCCTCTTTATGGTTAAGGCAATCACAGCCATAGCTTGTGCATCTTTAGTATCCCATCTCTTTTGCTCTGGAGTGACTTGTGAGGGTCGTGCACCAATAGCTGCACCACGACCAGGCGTGGCAGGTGCAATGCTACCTGGACGAACTTCATCTCCAGATACATAATCCCACAATCCTTTACCAACCAAAACATTTTTGGCCATAAAAGACCAAAGAGAATAGTTGGTACCATCCAATTTGTCTTTGGATGTAAACGCACCAAAAATCTCTTTCTCCGTAGATTGAGCCATATTGTGGATGCACAGAAGAGAGCAAAAGAACCTCCAAGAGATTCACAAATCTCCTCTCCAATCCAAGAAAAACTCTACACAAAATCTCAGCACAAAGCTAAGACAAGCTGCTTCCCAAAAGAACTGTTTACCTGAAGAAAATCTGTCAAAAAGCACACCCTCTTGATCTAAACGCCTCCGAAAAGTAACTTCTGCTACGCTGCTCAGAACAAAATTTTGAGGGCTCGAACGGCTTCTAAAGGGGGGTAAAACCTCAGGTCACCTACTCAGAATACTCCCGGAACGTTGAGGATGCTCCCACGAGCAAATTTTCCAAAAACTGCCTGAAAACTGCGATTGCGCGCGTGGACGCGAAAACGCAAGTAGAGGCTCTGGAAATCACCTTGCTCTGATACCAATTGTTGAAGATGATGAAACAGGAAACAGAAGGAAGACAACAACTCAGAGTAGGAAGAAGATGGAGAAGGAGAAGACACAGAGCTTGCGTACGAGATCTCTGTAGTCTCTCTCTCTGTATTAGAATAATAGAGTATATAAACTCAGAGCTACAAAGCTTATATGAAACCCTAAGAGATAAGGTGTCCTTTCACACCAGATGTCCAGGGGTGAAAACCCAGTGGGAGAAAAGTGCCCCTGGTGAAGCGCGTATACACACTAACACTACTACATGTCTACAGTTTTTCTCTCTATGATGAATTTTTGAAGGTCTGGAGCTCCCAGCCTTTGCTTGTTGGGCGGTATGAGCTCTATCCTCTGCTACTCTGGTCTCTGCCTCTGCTCGTGCTTGTAAATTAGCCAAGTGAGCTCTATCAGCATCGGCTCTCTACCATTCTTCTTACTCTCTCTTCCTTCTTTGTTCTTCACGCAATCTATGTGCTTCTCTATCAATTGCCTATTTCTTTTATATCTCTCTCATTCTCTTCCTCGTCTTGGCGTCTCGTGCTTCTGAAATAGGATCACATGGTATTACTTTGATCACCCTTTGTTTGACCCATGGGGGGGCTTTTCACGGCGTATCGTGATTGCTTGAGCTTCAGGTGTAGTCGTTGCTTGAACTCTAGGTGCTTGCTTGAGCTCCAGGTGTTGCCATTGCTTAAGCTCCGTGTCTTGTTTCTTGTGTGGATCTATTTAGAGCTACGATTGGTCCAAGATCCACAGCAGAGGTGTGCAATTTGGATGGTGTAGTGGCTAGAGATCACCAAAAATCTATGGCATGGTGTTTTGATCCATGCAATCGAAGGTTGAGGGATTGGTTGGGTGTTTGGAGATGGTTGCTGTGTTGGGTTATCCACTTGTGGTTGAGGATGTGGATTTGAAGAGGTGGATTTTGTATGAGGTGCTAGTTGTGGATTTTTAGTGTTGTCAGTGGCGGTGGTGTCATTGTTGTGTGTAGTGGTGTGCTCTTGTCTATCATCCAAGTTGTGCAACATATGAGTGCATGTATGTTCGGGCTCGAGAGGATCTTCTAAAATGTGCAAACAAGAAATGAACTTTAAGTTGTGAGTTTTGACTTATACAATACTCAAAGTTTTAAAAAAATGAAAAAACTCAATGAAATCACTCAAAAATAAAAAAAGACTCTAAAATAGACCAAACTTGACTCATGAGACTAATAATTGTGGCCTTAACAAATCACTTTGCATGAAAATGCGTGTTTACAATAGAAATCGTTAGTGTCAAAAGAAAATTAAATTTCCACCCAACGCTTGCTATCACACCGCCTTGTCTCCAACAAACATCGGAATCGATCTTTTGCACTCGAAGCATGATATGATTTTGATCGCCTCAAGCTAACCACTTTCCATATTCTACATTTCGAACTTCTATGTTCTCTAGTCTTCTTTCTCTCTCTCCTTGCTAAAACTCTATAGAACCAGTTGAACATCTTGTAAAGGGCATTGCTCTTTTTTCTTCCACCTCCATGTCGTGTATTTTTAAAATACACTGCTTTTGCTTAATAGTGTGAGTGTTCCATTCCTTGGCTGCTCCTGATGCGTATTGAACCATAACTGTGAAGAAAAAATGCACTATGTGCAAAAAGAATGTCCTGAAAAAAAAAACCTTAGTTTTGCATACAAATGTATTTTGATTGCAAAAATCAAATGTTCAACACACCATGTGATATGTCATGTGTGTCTCCCCCAAGGATCCACCATTTGTGTTGTCGAACTATTGATTATAGACTTTAAGGTGGATATTTCATCATCGGTTAGCTTTGCATTTTTTAGAAGACAAAAAATATCATCAGTAGACTGCCACACACAAGCATGCATAATTCCTACGGCTACTTCATTACTTTTGTAGGTGGTGATGTCACACACCTTTTTCCACGATTGAAACTCATTGGGACCTTCGGAGCTAGAATAGTTTGCAAGCAAATGCCTAGCTTTACTACCACCCATACATACTTTATTGGGGCGATCATGTGTACTTCCAGACGTCTTCTTGTCCTTTGATAGCTCAACTACACCCTCATATAGACCAACACTCGATAGACTCGTGGGTGCACTATGTAATCATGTTAATGTATAGTGTGAGTTTGATAGGAGGGGTTTTAAAATAAAAAAATTTAAGGCAATTTAACAGAGATACATTAACACTAGTTTGGTACCAAAAAGGACACTAAAGTGTCCTTTTTTTAAGAATTTAAATAAAATGGTACATGAAATCTAGAACACATCTCAAGAAATGCTTTTTCAAACTTATAAAATGTTATTCAAACTACTCATAGAAATTATAATCCCTCATTTTTTATCATAACCTCAATAGTAACTACACTCATGAAAAGAACATACACAGAACGTCACTCAATGTCTCATTAAAACCCGTACTCTAGTTTCAGAAAAAAATGAGGAGGCTGCATGCAATAATCGTGGTAACTACTTATATATGTGCTTGATATTTTTGCAATTGTCATGTGAGAAAAAATTCTTTGCGACTAAAATTAAATAAATCGTCATGTGTGGGTCAAATATGCAATGCCCACAAATTTAATTAAGGATCACACAAAACATTTAGTTTATAAAAATTTACAATGTCTTATGATACATACATACTAGATCTATGACTGCATTACATAAGGTGATAATTTTGAATGGTTATGCAAGCCACGTTTGGTGATTTATAGAATATCCAAAAAACTGTGCATGTTGTAATTATGATTTTTTATTTATCAAAGATAAGCCTTAAAATAAAGTCCACTTTTGGACTTTTTTGTTAATATCACTTATTTGTATACAAATACCTCACATGGACACAATTGGGAGATTTATATACACACTTTCATTAGTTTTTCATAGCAATGTTTTTTTTTCCAAAAATTATGCACTACAATTTTTTTAAAATGAGCTTAAATTACAAGATATCTATGAGTTTTGAACCCTTGAAAACTAATTAGTTGATGGGTATTGACCTATAGATACATTATACACCTTAGGTTTTGTCCCATAACCTCATCATGTCAATGAAAGAGGGATTGAAAGACCAAATTTTTCCTCTTTGTCAGCATTTTTGAGATTTTGGTCTTTTAATTATAACAAAAATCTAGTCCCATAACTAGGTTATGAAGCTCAATTTCTTGTTATAATAAGCTTTTTCCTATCCATACACCTTGAAATCTATGCAAAATATTATTTTGATGAGAAGTTATATTCAATTTATGAGAATTTTGTTAAAACTACACTAAAGTTCTATGATTTTTTCATCTTAAAATTGATCATCATAATCTTAATTTAGTATTAATTTTGGCAAAAGTAAAATTTGGCTATGCTCTTCACCTCATAGTTGACCTAAGATATGAATGTGACCTATGAATTGTTTTTCTAGATTCACCAAATAATTATTATAAGTTGCTAGAAAAACAGGACACTTGAGTGTTCGATTACAGAACTAGTGTTAAAATAAGGGGTCATTTTATACATTTAGACATGTTACAAGAGGGTTTTTTTAAAATACCCCGTAAATGCACGTTATATAGGGTCATACAGAATGGTGAACCCCCCAAGAATAGATTCAAGTTCTCTTATACACTCTTTAGTTATTTTTGCAGGCTCCATATTCCAAGTGTAATTAATATGCAGAATAAGTAATTTTCAAGAACTCGTACACGGGCATGAAGGGTCCACACATGCACATTTATCAGTGGTACTAGAAGAACAGGATCCCAATCCAGATCATCCATGTTTTGATTAGGGGGTACTTGTTGGTCACAGCTGAGGATACCTTGAAACAATTGTTGTAGTGTTTTACCCACTACTTGTGTAGTCGGTACACCTTTCAAAGAGTTGATTGTAACTTTGCCACCCTTACCCTTACCACATTTCAACTTGCTGTCCTTGGCACCCTTGCCCTCACTTCCCATTGAGACTTTATTGTGGCAGCAATAAATACATGGAAAGAGGGTTATTGTACCTTGCTTGCATCCTAACATGCACTTGAGTGTTTTCAAGTCTCCTTCCAAATGCCACTCACTTGCAACGTTCCAAGACCTGAAACATGGAATCTCTATCCTTCTTGTTGTTGCTAAATGACGTCAATGATTGTGGTGTGATTAAAATACCATTTTGGAGCCTCATGTGTCTCATGTTAGAGATGAAAAGCTACTAGCCACCAAATATTCTTCTTTGACTGAACACCTAAACACATGTTTCCCTTCTCATTGGACTTTAACTCAACATTGACACCCACCAAGGCCCTGCTCATCACGTAACACTTACCCTCTTGAGCTATTGACCTTTAACAACTTGGCACTCATCAAGCTTCATAACAAATATCACTTTGCCATCACACTCTTCTTGTGTCAACCCATAAAATTTTATCATTGACTCTTGGAGCTTCAACAAGTAAACATACACATTGTTGACAGAGATAAAGGAGGATCTTAGACTTTCAAGAAACAAATAAATCTTTGAGAATCCTACAAAGCATTTATGTAATTTGGAATCACAGAACCCTATGATCCTAGGTCCATAGGAAGACAATATATCCACACTATATGGTATCATAACCCTATGATCTTGAGGCCATAAGACAAAAAGGTGCTCTATCAAGAACTCACTAGAGGGTATCTTATGACCTCAAAGATACTAAGCCTTCTATTATTGAATTCTTGATGTCATTCCTGGGCATGTTTTGAAAAACGTTTTTCTATTATAATGTCATAAACTAGGAGAGTTTCATCTCTCACATTACATCATGTATCTCATTCCAAATAGAACAATGACTTGATAAGTTAAGAGCTTCTTTCAAACAAAAGAAAAACTCTCAATTCAGAAATAGCTTCAAAAAATCATAAAATTTTTTATTGATGAAGTGAATCCTATGTGAGGAAAACATCTCTCACTTAAGTAACATCAATAATATAACTATTTGATGCTCCCATCATTTTGTTCTTAGTACTTGTTCTATTTGAGGTGATGAAAACTACCAAAAAGATGTTGACAATTGATAGTGCTACCAAAATGGTGTTTGTTGAACTCCCTCTATCTTGGAGATACTATACTTCTTGCACTTAGTACTTTGTTGTACATGAAATAAAGAGAGTATAAATTTTATAGAATGAGTTGTTGGAAATATTTTTGCACAACCCATAGTTGGTGTAATCAATTCATATGCCGCTTATTAGTCACATCAATGGTGTTTTTAAACACCTCCTTTTTTGAGACACTATCTCTACAAGTTTTAAAT
The DNA here is from genome assembly GCF_014529385.1 of Adiantum capillus-veneris. Lineage (NCBI taxonomy): Eukaryota > Viridiplantae > Streptophyta > Polypodiopsida > Polypodiales > Pteridaceae > Adiantum > Adiantum capillus-veneris. Next base: position 78,233,321 of record NC_140943.1, read on the forward strand.
CACGTCTTGAAATTTTGAGAGATCATATCCAAAAGCTTTGTTGAAGTTTTAAATCATGTATTGATGAAGATGTGGCATGTTAATATAGATTCTTTGGCACAAACATATAATGTTTGACACTAAATGACACTGTAGGTGCCATCGATGAAAGTTATGGTCTTCGGGACATAGGACACTCCACAATATTCTTTAGGTTTTTTTAGTTAACTATCCAATGTTAATTTAGGTGTTATACATACTATAGTGTAGTTGATACTTGATAGTGTTCTAAAATTGGGACTAGCTAATTTTTGTACTTGAGATTAAGGTGACCAATTTTATAATAAGATTTGTTGGTGCTCTTTGTATCTAGATATTATATTTTTGGTTGGAGTAATCAATATATGTGTTTCTTAGTAGAGTCCATCTTTATGAGCTTTGATATTTTTTTAACACTAATATGGTAACCTAACAGGACATAAAAGTGTCATTTCAAGGTTTTGGGAAAAAATTCCAAAACCATAGTAGATCCACTCATTTTGAAAAATCCTTTCATGAGCTTATAGTTCAATAACTACTACATATGGAAAAATTGAGAAACTTGTAATTTTTCTCATCCCTTGGTCACTACAAGCCTCCAAAGTTGATGGACCAGTGCATTTTTTCCAAAACGTCAATTTCTTACGGTTGATTGCATATAAATAAGAGTGGAGATTTTTGTAGGACATGAGATAAAATGCCCCGTTAACTTCAATGGGTTGGTGACCAAAACATATGGTTGCTTTTACCTCACTATTTTTTTTTGGGCAAAAAAATAGGTACAAAAAATTTGCATTTTTGCAATTCTGCGGACCTATCATCAAAGTTTCTATAGTCACGCTCAATACAGATACTATATACATGTTTTCTTAGTTCCCTTTGAGCCTCTGGATTCAAAAAGAGCCATGGAGCATGTCAAAAGGATAATGGATCTCTTACAATTGGAACCTTGGGGGCAATGATAAAGTGCTAAATACAACAAACATGAAAAAACTGGGTTTAGCATTATGACCTCTAGAAACCCATAGAAACTACTCAAAATGTAGCCAAGTTTGTAGTCTATGATTAGATATGGTTGCTACCTAAAAAATACACACAATTGGCCTAAGAAACTAGCAATATTGAGAAAGTTATACTTGCTACTCTAAAATGTATCGTATTCCTTAGCAATAAAAAAACTCAACCATCATCATATACTATGCTATATAGCATATTAGGTCCCCCAAAACTCAAGGAAGATTAGCTTTATGTTATACATTACACTTACACAACCAAAATTAAATTTGGATATCAAGAAAGCCACCAAAAAATTCATAAAAGTGCTAATTTTGGCCAAAAAACAGGATTATGCAATTCTTGTAAATTGGTCATAACTTTCAATTTTAACACTTATCTCTCCCTACAAGCATCAAAACATGTTGAGAACTATGAAGGCCTAACCTCTAGCCATCTAAACCTCACAAACATGAAGTTTAGAGTGGTATAGTTGCCAAAAATTGAAAAAAAAGCCAAAAATAGGACCCGTTTTTTCACACAGTTTAGGTTCAAAAATGTTGTGCAAGAGTAAGGTTAATGGTGAGATCGATACTAAGTTTTTTTCAGCTCATAAGGCAACTTTGTGGATATATAGCACCTAAAAATTCATTTTCATACTCTTCAAATAATTCAAGCAAAATGGTCACTTAATAGGACACAAAAGTGTCCAAGGACGTAAAAGTGTCCTGTTACCATTCTGGTGTTAAAGAGTTCTTTGATACAATTTTTTTCGCAAAAATCTATATCAAAAGTCTTCTTGTAAAAATTAAAATAGAAAAGTCAAATTTGGGTGCTAGAATCATGACATCTTATCTAGATTAAGGAAAAATTGAGCTTAAAAATAGTAGAATAGCATGATCCTAATACGTCAATGTAGCATTTGGGAATCGAGATTTTCCCAAATTATCTAAAATGGTGTTATGTCTACTAAATCTTGTTACTATCAAATTCATATCCCTTCTTTTCACATTTCAATTAAAAAAACCATTCCCATGACCATCCCCACAAGACAATATATCCACATAGCATGCAATCCACAAACTTAGTGACCTCTTGAGAAGGCGACATCAAACTGTTTTATGAATTCAAGGGCTCAATGGGTGTCCTGGTAGCCTGAAAACATGTCAAGCTTGACTGGTTGACCCCCATCCTTGAGCTCCTTGATCTTCTTGTCCTTTTGTTCATTGTCTGAGCTATCAGAAGAGTGTGAAGTCTCCTCCTGTGCACTACTAAAGGGCTCCCCATGTTGTCTAGACTTTGTCAATAATCTGCTACACACTCTTTGACTAGTTTTACTCTGTTAGATCATGCGAGACCTAAATCTTATATGTAAGATAGGGGTATAATAGTTGTCTTCATTGATTTTTGTATAAGTGTAGAAAGGGGGGTCATATTCCCTAATATGAGCCGTATATAGGGGTTTTATCAAAGTTGTCTGCTTGGAGGTGGCGCCCCATTTTGTATATAGAGTGAATCCCCCGGTCTTCAACTGCTTCACCTAGATCCTCCTTTATATGTGTAAGTGCTTCATATAAATTCAATTCTTCATACATGTCCATTGAATGTACTTCAACTATGTCAGTTCCACTTTGTAACCTGTATTTTGCATGATCTCTTCTAGCTCTGACATAGTATCCACATAAGAGACCTCTTCAAAGATTCTTGAAATCAAATCATTTGATTCAAGCACATCACAACCCTACAGTTCACTTTGAATACCTGACGCATATTTCTTTTCCAATTTAGGTAGCTCATTAAACTTTTTATATGACACCGAACCCTCAGATGTTAATCCCCAAACCCTCAAAGAGAAAGTCTCTCTTTGTGAGAGCTTTCCCACCTCCATACCACCATAGTCCCGCTTTATAGTGGAACCCCAAGAAAATCCTTTGAAAACCTGTGTTCTTTGAACTCTTTGCGTATCTTTGGCAATGTATGATCACGTAGGCTATCTTTGTTTTTGGCATGTTCTACACATACACTCAAAAACTGAACAATCCTTTTACTATCCGTGCTCTGGATCCTTGCATAGGCGGACCCATCATCTAACACCTTTGTTTCCATGCACACAGCCGTAATGTAGGGTTGTCTCAGTATGAGTGAATAGCACGAGTGCTCCCGTATAAAAACGTTTTGTGCATGACAATTATCCCCAATTGCTACCTTAACATTTTCACACGCACCATAAAGATCCCCTGGAAGCATATTTGCAGCTTGAATCTGCCAACCGTGATCAACATCAATAGGCCATTTTCCTTTATTGTGCAAGCTCTTTTCCATAAGATTGATTTTTGTCCCATGGTCCACAAGAGCTAAAATTGGCTCTTTAATGTCCCCAAGCTTAACAACGGTTTTTGTCATTGCTCTGGCCCAATGAGTCCTTGAAAATGTGACTCCTTGGCACAACTTCCTCATCTCCAATCATTGAGATGAACATGCCTTACCTCAAATATGACTAGATTTGAAACCACCACAGCCTTTCACTTTTCATCTTCAAATCTTCTCCATAAGCATCCAGGATTCACTCAATGTGGTGGATCATTTGGCTTTTAACCGCATCAGGTTCCGGCTCACTTGGTTTCTAACAATTCCTCTTGATAATGTCAATAATATCCTCATGAAACTCCCACTTGTCAATTCCCAAGATGTCACCCAATGTGAGCTCCACCTTGCTATTGAGAACGCTGTCGTGTTGTGACACATACATAGTGGGAACGCATGCTACAAGATCTATCTTGTAACTTTTTAGATACATAATTATCTTTCCTATAATGTACATATGCATATTTAAGTATAATAATAAGCCTTCTATCTCATCCTATTATTTTTCTCAAGGGTAACCTATCCTTACTTTACCATCAGAAAATACTATGGGAAAAGCTCAATAACTCCGCCTCTTTAACTTGGGGCAAAAAGCATTGATTCTTTATTTCTACTATCTCATTATCATCTCACACCCTAGCTAGATCCTATTTCTAGGGTAAACTCCAATATATATATATTCTATGTATTTTTTATACTTTTCTTATATTTCTTTTTAAATAGCTACTAGGAGGGAATCAAATCCTAGTGGGACACTAGGTACCATGATTTCAAAGATACACTTATTTTAATGCATTATTGCAAGCATGATTACAAAACTTTGTCAAAGAGCAATGTCATGCTTTCATATGGCATGAGGTGTCCTTTGGAATTAAATGAAAGTCTAGGCTAAGGGGACCACGGGAAGACTTTTGCTGCCAGAAATGGACCCTATTTTGATGAATTTTTTACACAAGGTTCCAATCCAAATTGGAAAATGATTTTAAAATGCAAATCGTAGCTAATGAGCTGAAGTTTCTATGCATATTTTTACTTTTTTATTTAGAGCCACGGTTGAGGAGATATGATCAAAATACTGGACCCCAGTCTGCCCTCATCATGCATGGACAGCTCATTTCCAACTTTTCCAATTCCTATTCACACTGGCTCCTCTCTTCTTGTGTAAACCCTTGGGGGTTCCCTTCACCTATAAAAGGGGACCTCTACTTCCTTGAAAAGGAACTCAGGCATTCAAGCCATTGATGAGAGGAATTCTTGAGGGAGGGAGTAGTAATGCCTAATTGTACTTAGCCCCATTAACATAAGCCCAAGCCTACACTTTCTCCTAGAGGAAGACTAGCCATTCTTGTACGCTATCCTTGGAAGATCAACTCTAATCAAAGAAGTTGTTGTACTTGGCGTATCAATCAACGTTGAATTCTCCCCTCTTCTTCTCTCTCCCATCAATAATGGTGCCGAAGGGTTTCAAGTAAGATGTGTTCTACATTGATGTTTTCTTGATTTCTTGTTGTTTTCATTTTCATCTCTAATCCAACATATATATATATATATGTATCTAATCTCACCTCCTTAACCAAACCTATCTCTCTCATTCTTAGTAATTCATCCTCTCTAGGTTCTCTTTGCTACAGGTACATCTCTCCCCACAATATCCTTATTGCCTACGGGCAAGAATAGGGCTTGGGAGGGAAACTTCTCATCTCTTCACTTCTCTCATATCTACATTTCTCACATACTATCCTAGATGAATAACCCACATGATGATCATTTCTATCGCTTTCACTCTGTATGATATATTAGAATTAACGTATGGATTAGCCGAAAAAATACACTTTCAACAACGTATAGTGTTTCTCTTTGGCCCAGAAAGGCTCAATGAAATACTTCTATCACCGGATCCCATCATACTACCTCTCATAGACTATAACTTTTCTTTTGACATAAGCGTAGTTATCTTGCTATTAACCAAGAGGATTTGTATACACAATTAATCCCAATCACTAGACAAAATATATATATTATGGTAAGCACAAAACTACAATTCCAAAGAACAATTCGTACCCTATTTGCTCAGCCAAGATTGAATGCCATTAACTCATCTATTAACCCTTTCATACTACCCATGATACGATATGACCATACGATGTTTTCATCTTTGTATTGTTTTGACATTCTCTTTTGTGTTCTTTCTTTGTGTGTGTGAGTGCAAGAGAGAAAGAGTGTGTCTTCTTTGATTGCACTTATTTACAAACCCTAGTCTTCACGGAATCTATGGTTTAACCCCTTCATACAGTTTTTTGGAGTTCTCTCACAAACTCTCACAGCCATAAACCCGGTGCTTTCCTGGCAAAATCGCAAATTTCTCGACATATTTTTGGTGAACCCGGCGTGAAACTGCCAGGGTGAGAGTTTGTGGGTAACCATGGGTGATCATGTTGAGCAACAGAGTATGCATTTTGACCCAGCAACAATGCAAATGTTTCAAGCATTTGCAATGTTCATGCAACAACAACATGCTACTGAAAGAAGGGAGATTTCAGCAACGAAGGCCATACAAGCGGTCGTCAATAGAATGGATCAGTTCAATGGCAAAGATGTAACCAAGTACTTACGCGAGTATGTGAAGGAGATGGAGCTGCATCGCGTGTCAGAAGGTGAGATGATTCAAAGCTTTGAGCTAGTTGTTGCTCCAGAAATTAGGGAGCATGTTAGGGCAATTAAAGATGGGCATGGGAGAAATTGGGAAGAACTTAAAGTAGCTTTAAAGGAGGAATATTTCATGGAGGACTCGGAGAGAGTGACCAAAAGGACATTCTTAGAATGGGTAGTCAAGCCAAAGCAAGGACTATCAATAACAGAGCTACTTAGGGAATTTGAGCGGCGCTATGCACAACTCACTAGGATAGAAAGGGCCACACTAGATGCAGAGAAGACAGATCTTTTCTTACAAGCTGCAGGTAAAGAGTTTCAAGAAAATTTGGAGCTTCTTCTTGAAGATAAAGATGCTGAGCAAGGACTAAAGACCGACTGGAATGAGGTTGAAGGTGCTGTCTCACTGCTTGCCAAACGACAAAGAAGAAGGGACAAGATGGTAGTAAACACTACAAGTCCTTCCACCTCAACTTCTGACAAAATGGTAAAGCCTACTTTTATCGCTCCTAAGTTTGATGAGTCCATGCTAGATGAGCTTGTGAAGGGAATGCGTGACTTGAAGGTAAAGTTTGCAAAGCTTGAAGAAAAAGGCCAACCATCACGGCCACTTCCTAGGCAAAGACAATAGCCCAAAGAAGGGTTTGTTAATAGATGTATTTGGTGTGATAGTACAGACCATGTAAGAAGGGATTGTGATGATTTTAGTGATGCTTTGTCAAAAGATGTTGTCTTTTTTAAGGATGGTAAAATCCACTTAAGAGAGACAGGTCTACCCTTGAGAACTAACTTTGGGAAGGGGGGAATGCAAACGTTAGTTGAAGATATGGAAACCAAGCATGCCACCTCTTCAGTTGAGGCAGCTACTTATGGAGTAAAAATTGGACATTTTTGTGATGAAGAGGTGAGTGACCATCATGGTCAAATTTGGCCAAATGTCATGCAATTAGCTAAAAAGGGAAAGCTTACAAAAGAGATTCTACATGAAGCAGGTGATTGCATACGTCTAGAAACAGGATGGAATGATCCAGTGGACTCATTGTCAGTGCATGCCTACATTACAAAATGCCAACAAAATGAGGCGATTGTAGAAGAGAAGCGCAGACGTGAGAATGCTGATGAAGGACCATCAAAAAGAGCTTCTAAAGGTGGGGGACGAAGCGACTCAATGCCTTCTCAAGCACCCTCAACACAAGGAGCATCTCCACCTGAAGTACTCATGGAGGAGTCTACAATAGGAAAGAAGAAAGAGCCAACAAAAGGTAAGACAAAAGGCCCAACTTATAAACTACAATCTGATATTGAGGTTGCTACAAATTTAAAGAAAGTCTTGGAGGAAAGGATCTTGAATAGCAAGATTGAGTTTACTCTAGGAGAAGTTCTTGGCATTGCAAAGCGTGAATTCCATGAGGAGATCATTGACATCATCAAGAGGAAGAGGCAAACCCTTGCTGAAGTTTCTCGTCCACAGGTTGAAGGGGAAACCTCAAAGACATAAGGGATGCAACTGCAAAATAAGGAGAATGATGGAGCTGTGGTAGGATGCTACCATTCTAGTGGGAGAGTGAAGCAAGTGTATTTCTCAAATGATGATGAAGAAGTTGAAGATATTCCTAGGAGTTACTATTCACGAAGTCATTGGGCAAGGGCTACTATAGAAACTTTGGTCAAGGTAGGTGATCTTGAAGAGCCATTTGTTGCCTTGATTGACCATGGTTCATAAATAAAAATAATGTCAAAGAGTCTCTACAACAAGTGCAAATGGCCGATGGACACAGATCATGGTTCGATGGTAAAAGTGGCAAACAATTCATCCGGTGAATTGTATGCAGCATGTCCAGGTGTGAAGGTAACAATAGGTGATGTAAAGATTGACCAAAACTTCTTTGTACAGGATACATCTTCATATCATCGCATCCTTGGACAGCCCTACATTGTGGGAGTTTGAATGGAAACAAGGGTAATGGATGATGGTTCAGCATATGCTAGGATACGTAGCAAAGATGGTAAACGAGCTGTCCAATTTCTCACAGTTTGTATGAACCATGAAAGAAATCGTGAAAACCTCAGAGAACATCCTCTACCAAAGGTGAGCAAAGAGTTTCATGATCATAGAGAAATGATGGGTTTTGGCCAAGTACCATTGTAAAGCGGGATTGCAGTGGTACAGAAAGAAAAAGGGTCTCGCGTGATCCAAAAATAGGTGAAGCGTTTTCAATGAGCTCCTTGGTAACAAATAATGGATCAGTATGTTTTACATAACTTGAAGATTTGAAGAGATGTGAGAGGCAATATGTGCATAATGTACAAATAGGCATGAAAAAGAGTGGGTTTCTAGAGCCTACTGAAAATGTTTTGGGTTTGTGTGAACAAGTTTCTTTTGTAGATACTATGGGTGAGCTTGATGCTATAATGGGGTCTAATTTGCATCTTGAAAATGAAGTTGTGGAAGTTTGCTCTATGGAAATGTATCAAGTAATAGAAGCCTTTAAAGAAAGCCAAACAGTTGGCCCAGAAGTCCATGCTGAAACTAAATACAAGAGTGTAGCAAAGAAGGTGAAACCAGTAGCTTCACCCTTACCACCCAACAATAGGGAAAATATGGAGCAGGATTCTTTACAACCAAGTTTGAGGAATCCTAAAAAGATTGGGCATACCTTCACAAAGGAGTTTTTCCAAGACTTGCAGATTGGTCGTGAGGAGTTTCTAACACAGGAGGAGACAAAGTGCTTCAAAGAAATGCTTTCAAAGCATGGTAAAGCTTTTGCATTTGAGCCACATGAGATAGGATGTGTTGATCCTTCTATTGTAGCCCCTATGGTAATTTTCACAATACCTCATGTGCCTTGGAATCTGCGGCCTATTCCAGTTCCAAAGTCTCATTTGCCAAAGTTAGTAGAGCTACTGAATGAGAAAATCAAAATGGGAATATTGGAGCCTTTTTGTGCTCCATACTCAAACAGGTGGTTCACAGTTCCAAAGAAGAATGGTTCTCTACGCTTCATCCAAGATATGCAACCAGTGAACAAGGTGACAATTAGAAATGTAGGTACAGGTCCAATTGTGGATGAGTTTGCAGAGGCATTTGTAGGGAGGGCAATCTACTCAATGGGGAATCTCTACTCAAGGTATAATCAATTTCACCTTGCAATCGAAAGCAGAGACTTGACAACCATGAGGACACCTTTGGGTTTGGTAAGGATGTGTACCTTGCCACAGGGAGCAACCAACTCGGTTGCACATATGATGAATGGGATGAATAAGGTCTTACGTGACTTTATTCCTCAAATCACAATGCCTTTCATTCATGATTTTCCTATCAAAGGATGTGAAGAAAGTGACAAAGATGAAGCTTTGGATCTCAAGGGATGTCGCAGGTTTGTGGTAGATCACATAAATGATTGTGATAAAAAAAATTTAGGTTGGAAGAAGTGAATCTTACATTGTCAGGGAAAAATCTATGTTTGGTGTCAATGAATTCTCATTGTGGGGCACATATGCAGGCCATATGGTAGGAAACCTTGTCCAGCAAAGGTAGATGCCATCCAAAGAATGAAAGAAATGTGCACTAGCATCACTGAGGTTAGAAGGTTTCTGGGAGCATATGTCTTCTATGTTATTTGGATTCCACATTATGCACATGTAGCTGATCCTCTTTATCAGCTGCTTAGAAAGAATCAGAAGTTTAAATGGACAGAAGCACATGTAAAATCCATGAAAAAGGTAAAGGAGTTGCTCCAGTCAGCAACGAATTTGAGAAAGGTAGACTATGAGTGTCAAAGGCCAATGATTGTGACAGTAGATACCAGTCCTACAGGGATTGGATGGGCAATAGGGCAAGATGACAAAGAAGGAAACAGGTATGTGGTAAGATTTGGAGCAAAGGTACTAAGTGCTCGCCAAAGAAACTATCCACAGATAAAGAGAGAGTTATGGGATATGGTTACAGCCTTGAAAAGTGGGAAAGAGTACCTAATTGGTGCATGTGTGGTTGTAGAAACAGATTGTCTACCACTTCTTGGGATGATTACAAGCTGCTCAACACCAGACATTGCTATGTTGCGGTGGATTGCCTACATTAAGTCCTTAAATCTTGAGTTTAAGCACATTGCAGGTAAAGACAATACAGTGGTAGATATGCTATCAAGGGCAAGGTATGAAGATGAGTCACAAATGATTGATGAGGGAGATGATGTAGGTACAAAGTTCTATTCTATCTCTCATGTCAAAGGTAACAATGTCTGCATGAATAATTCACTTGAATTGTTCTTGAAAGATCTTTATAAAGGTGATTGGCTTTCTATTGGAAGCTACTTGAGTACTCTAACAAAATAGGATGATTGGTCTGAACAAGAATTCAAGAGGATACGTAGGAAAGCATATGGGTACTTTTTGAGGGATGGTTACTTGTGGAATCATCCTAAACAAAAGGGTGCTACACCACAACGGGTTATATATAAAAAAGAGACTCAAGTAAAGCTCATGCAAGAGTTTCATGAGAGTCTATGGGCTGGACACAGGGGTGTGTGGGCAACCTTCTCCAAGTTGAAAGAAAAATACTCGTGGAAGGGTATGTATAAAGATGTATCTCAATTTGTAGAGTCATGTGTAACTTGTCAAATGTATTCAAATGTCCGACATCGTGATGGATTGCACCCTACATATCCACTAGCCATGCACTATAAATGGGTTGTGGATCTAGTCACAATGCCTCTAGGACTCTGGCAAATGAGATACTTGGTTCTTGCACGAGAGGATCTAACTAACCAGGTTGAAGGAAGAGCATTAAGAGCTAAAACCACAGAAGGTGTGTGCAAATTCCTTCTTGATGAGGTGATTTGCCGTTATGGTTGGGTGGGAAAAATCACTGCAAATAGAGGTGAACTAGATGCCGAAGAAGCAAGGGAGTTCTTTTCTAGATTAGGAATCAAGCTTTCTCTTACTACAGCTTACAACCCTGAAGGCAATGGAAAGAGTGAAAGAGGGTATCCTCCTATCATCAAAGCTTTGGCCAAGGCTTGTGAAGGAAGAGTTGGTGAGTGGCCAAAACTGTTACCATATGCCTTATGGGCTGATCGTACAACACATAGCTCAGTAACTGGCTACATGCCTGCGGAGCTAATGTATGGTCAAAAGCCAATGATTCCGATTGAAGATACAATTCCCACATGGAATGTACTACCTTGGCAAGAGGGGCTTAGCAGGGAAGATCTCCTTGCACTGCGTATAAGGCAGCTAGAGAGAAGACCTGGAGACATTGAAGCTGCAAAAGAACGACTCAAAAATGCAAGGTTGAAAAACAAGGACTACTTTGATAAGCAATATCGACTCAGGAGCAAAGCAATTGAGAAAGGTGACTGGGTTTTGGTGTATGATAGTAGCCTTGATAATCAACACACAGTCATGCGTAAGTTTTCAAAAAGATGGTTTGGACCGTATGTTGTAAAGCATGTGCATGAAAATGCTACTTACAGCTTGTCTGAACTAGATGGTACAGAAGTAAAGATTCCCATTGCAGGAAAAAGGATCAAAATGTTTAAGAGAAGAGGAGACAATGATCACCCAATGAGAGAGAGAGAGAGAGAGTACACACGATACACGTGGTCCACCCAATGTGGGCTACGTCCACGGGAAAGCACTCAATGGCTTTAGCACTTCAAAAGAAGAAGTAGTTTACAAAGGGATTAAACCCTTAATAGAGCTCCCGCCTTGCTTCACTCTCACCACCTCACACTCACCTTGTTGCATCAACTTCACACTATGAAATGTGTGTAGAAATGGCCTCCTTTTATAGGCCAAAAGGGTTGCCCTCTCTTATGAGAGGCAGCCATGTGTAGCCGCCCTTGTGCGAATAAGTCCAAATCGGATCCTCCAATCCGCCCATGTGTGGCCGCCCTTGAGAAGACAAGTCCGCTTTTGAACTCGGCCACCGGCCATTGAATTCGGCCACCGGCCATTGACTACCGGCCACCGGCCAACCAACCGGTTGTTTTCCAACCACTTTTCGACTGCCGTCCGACCATAATATTCCGGCGAAAAGGAATATTCCGGCCAGGAAAAAAATTTGCCCCTGATTCTTGTCCGTGAAAATTTTGGTTTCCGGTGAGTGATTTTCCTTCACGCACGATGGCTTCTCCTCATAATGGGGGCCTTACAAATGTGCGCTTTTACCACAGAAAATTACAAGGGTAAATCAGGCTCCATACTTAACAATCTCCCACTTGGAGACTGATCTCCAAACCAAACCTGTGACTGCTTTCCATTCTGGCTTCTTATCCTTGAATGCCAATTGAAGATGAGCAAAAGCTCAACTTCTCCTTGTTGACCACCTTTGTAAACATGTCTGCAGGATTTTCACTTGTATGCACCTTTCCTAGCTTTAGCTGTCCCTCTTCCAAAAGAGTGCGTATGAAGTGATATCTCACCTCAATGTGCTTTGTCCTTGAATGAAAGGCTGAGTTCTTCGCAAGATGGATAGCACTTTGGCTATCACTGTACAAGACACAATTGTCTTGTTTGAATCCAAGCTCTTCCAAGAATCTGTGAAGCCACAGAATTTCTTTGCTTGCCTCCGTCATTGCTACATACTCTGCTTCCGTGGTAGAAAGTGAAACCACTTTCTGCAGCTTTGAAGCCCAGGTTACTACTGTGCCTCCAACTGTGAACACATAGCTAGTAGTGCTCCTTAGAGTATCTTTGTCACCTGCCATATCTGCATCAGCATACCCTTCTAGAAAAATATCAGTTCCTCCAAAATACAAAGCATTTGTTGTTGTCCCTTTTAGATACCTAAGTATCCACTTCACAGCTTGCCAATGCTCTTTACCTGGGTTGTCCATGAACCTACTCACAACTCCCACTGCATGTGCAATGTCTGGCCTTGTCGAAACCATAGCATACATTAGAGAACCTATCGCTGCAGCATATGGAACTTTAGACATATAGGCTATCTCCTCTTGTGTCTTTGGACACATATCCTTTGTTAGTTTAAAGTGACCAGCCAAAGGTGTAGAAACTGGTTTTGCATTTTGCATTGAAAACCTTTCTAGTACCTTCTTGATGTGATCTTCTTGAGATAGCTTTATTGTCTTCTTCGTCCTGTCCCTTGATATTTTCATACCAAGTATCCTCTTTGCAGCACCTAAATCTCTCATTGAAAAAGATTTAGACAGTTCCTCTTTTAGGTCTTTGATATCCTGCATGTTAGCACTTGCAATCAACATGTCATCAACATACAACATTAGGATGATAAATTTCCCATCTCCCAAATTCTTCGTGTAGACGCAGTGATCCGAGTTGCATCTTGTGAATCCATGATCCAACATCCATCGATCAAACTTCAAGTACCATTGTCTTGATGCTTGCTTTAAACCATACAAGCTCTTCGTTAATCTGCAAACCATTTTCTCCTTACCTTTTACTTCATACCCCTTTGGTTGAAGCATGTAGATTTCCTCCTCTAAGTCATTATGAGGGAATGACGTATTTACATCCATTTGCTGAAGATTTAGATCATGATCAGCCACAAGGCTTAATACAAGCTTAATTGATTTCATTTTTACAACAGGAGAAAATATTTCATTGAAGTCAATACCTTTCTTTTGAGAAAACCCTTTTACCACAAGCCTAGACTTGTACCTTTTCTTCCCACCTTCTTCTTTCTTCACCTTGTACACCCATTTGTTTTGAAGTGCCCGCTTACCTTTAGGAAACTCAACCAATTCCCATGTTTGGTTGCGATGTAGTGAGTCCATCTCCACTTGCATGCTCTTCGTCCAATCTTCTTTGGATTCATGTTGCATAGCTTCTTCGTATGATTTCGGCTCTTCAGAATCTGAGATCAAGAGATGGTTGAAGGAAGAAACAAACCTTTCTGGAGATCTACTTGCTCTTGTAGATCTTCGGGGAATAGGTTGAGGCTCCTCATTTGGTTGACGTTGTTGTACATTGTCACCGTTTGCAGTCCTTGAGTCTTCCCCGTCCTCAAGCTCCATGTACTCATCACCTGTTTCTTTTGTTTGATTTCTTTCCAAGTAATCTTTGTACATATTTTGTTCGTTTAAAATTACATCCCTACTCCTTAAGATTTTACCATCTTCAGGATTCCATAGGCGATACCCAAAGTCACTTTCTCCATAGCCAATGAAGAAACACTTTTTAGACTTTGCATCTAGCTTCTATCTATGTGCATGAAAGCCTGACACCCAAACACTTTGAGAAATGCATAATTCACCGGTTTACCTGTCCATGCCTCTTCTAGAACTCTCCCATCCAATGCCGTTGAGGGTGACCGATTGATTAAGTACACAGACGTACTTACAGCTTCCGCCCAAAGCTCAAGCGGTAGGCCTGCATGTAGCCGCATGCTTCGTGCTCGCTCCATGATTGTCCTGTTCATCCTTTCCGAAATACCATTTTGCTGAGGTGTCCTTGGGGTTGTCCTTTGCCTCCGAATGCCATTGCTAGCACAAAAGCTTTCAAAAGCTTGGCTGCAATATTCACCTCCATTGTCGGATCTGAGGCATTTAACCTTAGTACCTGTTTCATTCTCCACAAAGGCTTTCCACCTTTGAAATATGGAAAATACATCGGATTTATTCTTCATGACATAAATCCATGTTTTTCTAGTCGCATCCTCTATGAATGTTACATAGTACAATGAGCCACCAAGTGATGGTGTACTTGCAGGACCCCAAACATCAGAATGAACCAACTCAAGTTCTTTATTTTTTCTTTCATTTCCTGATTTTTGATATTTTACCCTCTTTTGTTTACCATAAGCACAATCTTCACAGAACTCTAAGTCCAGTTCTTTCAAACCTGGTAGAAGCTTCTTTGTTTGAAGGATTTGCATTCCTTTGGCACTCATATGCCCAAGCCAGTAGTGCCACACTGCACTGTCAACTTCTGTAGTTGCTGCACAAGCTGAAGGTTGCGTGCTAACAGTACACAAGTAAAGTGTACCGACCTTTTCTCCCTTGGCAACTACCAAATATCCCTTTGAGATCTTCCACCGTTTGTTTCCGAATGCAATGTTGTGAGCTTCATCGTCCAATTGTTTTGTAGAGATTAAATTTTTGCGAAGAGAAGGAACATGCCTAACATCTTTAAGCTTCCATTCATTTCCGTTAGTAGTTTTGAAAGAAACTGTACCTTTGCCGACAATCTCACAAGCTTCATCATCTCCCAAGTATACATACCCAAAATTACCTTTGGTGTAGTCTTGGAAATGTTGCTTGTGTGGTGTCGCATGGAATGAAGCCCCAGAATCTACTATCCAGGAATTAGACACATTGTCTATTGAGAGAATTAGAGCATCTTGCTCTACTTTACCTACCACATTGGCCTCCGATGTTGGCTTGTTGTCTTGAGACTCTGTCTCCTTCTTCTTCTTGGACTAGCAATCCTTCTTGACGTGGCCCTTCTTGCCGCAGTTCCAACATTCAAGAACTTACTTTGTGCGTGACTTGCTCCGCCTTGAGCGATCACGACCCTTTTGGTTTTTGAACCTCTCCTTAGGCCTTCCTCTTGTTTCCACTGACAGTGCAACACTTAATGATTCTCCTGTGCTTCTTCTTCTTATTTCCTCGCATAGGAGAACACCCACAACATTATCAAACTTAAGAGTATTTGTGCCAGAAATAGAATTACTTACAGCCATCACAAGGCTGTCCCAACTATCCGGTAGAGATGATAGTATAACGAGAGCTCACACTTCATCATCGAAATTGGTTTTCACCGATCGAAGTTGACTTATGTTTGTGTTAAAGTCATTTAGGTGTTCTGCAACTGAACCAGAAATAGAATTACTTACAGCCATCACAAGGCTGTCCCAACTATCCGGTAGAGATGATAGTATAACGAGAGCTCACACTTCATCATCGAAATTGGTTTTCACCGATCGAAGTTGACTTATGTTTGTGTTAAAGTCATTTAGGTGTTCTGCAACTGAACCATTCTCTGCCATCTTTAGATTGAACAAGCGCTTTATAAGAAATACCTTATTGGATGTCGATGGTTTCTCGTAGAAGTCGTCAAGTGACTTCATCAAGTCCTCCGTGGTCTTCATCTCCGAAACATTGAAGGCCACCGTTGACGCCAAGCTTAACCGGATTGTTCCCAGTGCCTTTCGATCAAGGTCAATCCATGCTTCATCTGCCATTGTTGCGGGCTTCTTCGCAAGACCGCCTAGTGGCAAATAGAGGTCCTTCTGGTAGAGATAGTCTTCAATCTGCATCTTCCAATGTTGGTAATTTTTGCCATTGAACTTCTCAATCTTGAGCTTCCCTTCCTCCGCCATAACTCCCACTCAATTCAAGGAATCCTTTCCTTGAGATAATTTAGCTACGAGCTAACCTTGCCCTGATACCAGTTGTTAGGAAATAAGACGTAGCTAAATAGATTTTTGAGTAGATTACTTAATGGAGAGAGATAGATTTCACACACAAGAGATTATAGAGTAGAGAGAGAGAGAGAGAGAGTACACACGATATACGTGGTTCACCCAATGTAGGCTACGTCCATGGGAAAGCAGCCACTCAATGGCTTTAGCACTTCAAAAGAATAAGTAGTTTACAAAGGGATTAAACCCTTAATAGAGCTCTCGCCTTGCTTCACTCTCACCACCTCACACTCACCTTGTTGCATCAACTTCACACTATGAAATGTGTGTAGAAATGGCCCCCTTTTATAGGCCAAAAGGGATGCCCTCTCTTATGAGAGGCAGCCATGTGTAGCCGCCCTTGTGCGAATAAGTCCAAATCGGACCCTCCAATCCGCCCATGTGTGGCCGCCCTTGAGAAGACAAGTCCGCTTTTGAATTCGGCCACCGGCCATTGAATTCGGACACCAGCCACCAGCCATTGACTTCCGACCACCGGCCACCGGCCAACCGATCGGTTGTTTTCCGACCACTTTTCGGCCGCCGTACGGCCATAATATTCCGGTGAAAAGGAATATTCCGGCGAGAGGAAAAAATTGCCCCTGATTCTTGTCCGTGAAAATTTTGGTTTCCGGTGAGTGATTTTCCTTCACGCACGATGGCTTCTCCTCATAATGGGGGCCTTACAAATGTGCGCTTTTACCACAGAAAATTATAAGGGTAAATCAGGCTCCATACTTAAAAGTTCCGGACGTGATGGCACTGTCCATTTTCCAAATTCCTCACTCTTTTTCTGCTGTTTTTCTATGTAATCTTCTTCGGTGAGTGAAGCCTCTGCTTAACTTTGTGGTTGTATCTGGTGTATTTCTCAAATACTTTGTAAACTATTTGCCCCATTGGTGTTGGCCCAAGCTCATTTGTATCTAAATTATAGAAATTCTTCTCTTTTGAGCTAAGTTTTTGGGTGTGTGTGTCTGTGTGTGTGTGTGTGTGTTTGTGTGTGGAGTGGGCAAGTGGATAGTCTCTCTCCTCTCACTCCATAGGTGTGTTCACTGTCTCGGCCAGGTGTGTTGTGTAAGTTGAGTGGTTCCCCATAGTGTGTGTGTGTGTATCATTCCAAGAGTGTGTGTCGGGTCATTATAGAGGCGTTCTGTGTGTTTCCATCCCGCTCACATTCTTTTGGCGCCCCCACGGAGGATCTTCTTCGAGTACCTTCTGCTTCGAGCTTCAAGCTTCGAGATTCGGGATTACTGGTTGCAGACTATAGGTTACAGGTTACAGGGACAGGTACACGTACAAGTATAGGTGATTGATCACACAGGTACAGGTAGCTGGAGTACAGTGATATACTAGCAGTGGTGTCACTCCAGTTGTTGTGGGTATGCATCATTTGGCGCCTATTTGAGCGCATTGTCTGCTGGATTGTACGTTACTTGTGGAAACTTCCATTGTACGCCTTTGTGGAGACATATTTGGTTTTATTTGGCAGTCCCAATCATTTCTGACACTTGGTCTGGAAGATAGTCATTTCTGAGACTTGACTATACGCAATTTGCATTAGCCTTCATGTGAGCGTCGATAGCGTGAGGTTTTATTGAGCTAGGGGATTCTCAAATGTGGAGATCCTTTCGGTGATACAGGTAGCTAGAGCACCCTTTTCATGACCTCACCATAGGCTATGTATTAGTGATTCCTATTTGATGCGGGTTCTATTGTTGGCAGTTTATGCATACATATACAGTCTATATGTTGGGTTCTTACTGCTCTACTTCTGGGGAAACTCTGTCAAAATTTTTCCAAGTTATTTGAAGGCATTAATGCTGTTATGCTATTGAAATTTTGGCAAAATTAGAGGATAAGTCAGGTGTGCCTTCTTGGGAGCTGCATGGTTGGCTTTAATGGATGATCAAAATGGCCCTCAATTCACTCCTTTTCATTTAACTCAGAGAATCCAGATAAATGTTCATGTGTCCAGGAAGATTTTTTTCCAGCAGCGCATAGTCTTTATGTTCGAGCCATGAAGATTAAGAGAGATCCTGGAATGTCCTTTGCTTGTTGTAATTCCAATGATTAACTATGAAAACTCATTTGATGTGCATGTGTTTGTCCTTATCTAGAGCTTAAGCGTCATTGAAGTTTCTGAGGATTGGGTAGTGAAAAGTTTTGGGTTTTTGCACGTGTGTTAGAAGGGGTTCTCAAAGCATCGTAACTTGGGTAGCCATGGCTTTCTCTCATCCGGAGTTTCATGGAAGAAGTGATGAAGATGTGGAAGACTTTTTGGAAAAGATGGAGGTTGCCTGTATTAGCAACCAGATTCATGATCCGGCACAGATGTTACGTCTTCTCCAAATTTGTTTGAAGAGTGATGCAGGAGTTTGGTCCAAAGCATTTGAAGAGGAGTTACGTGTGGCTGATCCACCCGTAAGGTTGAGTTGGGACAATCTACGGCATGGGTTGGAAGTTGAGTTTGTGAAGATAGAAGATCCTGACAAAGTGTGGCAAGAAGTACAGTCTTTAGCGCAAAAGGAAGGTGAGCCAATAGATGCGTACATATGTAAGTTTTCATTGGTATGGGAGCGGATGTGCAAGGCCTTAGCACCACATGTACCTCCACCTGACATGATGAAGAAGGACAGGTTCTTGGCTGGTCTTTGGGAGAATATACGTTGGAGAGTGGAGCTAAAGAAGCCTAGGACATATGAAGATGCACTAGAGGTAGCAAGGAACAAAGAGTGGAAGCTGAGGAAAATGAGCCAACTAGGGGTGGAGTCTTTGTCCATGAGGTCTGAATTTCAGCCTATAGACTCTTTACAAGGTCACATGCCAGCGGTTCATCACGAACCAGTGGTTCCTGTTACTACTTAGGTTATGCGAGTAGTGGTCACTACATCACTGCAAGATGATGGGCTAAGGCAAGACATGAGGCAAGTGGTAGATTTAATGAAGAATCTCAGCCTAAACATGCCAGGTCAAGTGGGAAATAATAGAGGTCGAGGGAGGTTTGTAAATCAGCCAGGAGGTGAAGAAAGACCTAGGAATGGTGTTGGAAAAAGCAATGGTAGGTTCTGGAGGCAGACGCCCACATGTTATAATTGTGGAAAGTTGGGCCACATCAGCCCACAATGTGATAAGCCACCAAGGATGGGGGGAGACATGTATCCATTGCCAAGACAGGTGCTAACTAGGTCAAATGATTATGGAATTGAAATTAAGGGAGACGAAGGAACCAGTGGATTAACCCAGGAGGAAAAGGGAAAGACAAAAGTGCTAAGTGTAGTCACCTTGGAGAAGGCATCAAAGCTAGAGGATACATTAGTGATGCCTATTGGGAAGAGGACCACAAAGGAAAAGGAAGGAAGAAGTGCCCCAGGTCCTAGTAAGAAGAAAGGAAAGAGCCATGAAGGCAAGGATGTCAAAGCCAAGAGGAAAAGGAGAGCTCGTTGCAAGTTTCATGTTTCAGATTTTCCACTAAGGGATGGGCAATTAAGCTATGACTTGAAGGAGGATCTGGAAAGCAAGAAGGCAAACGTTACTTTTGGGCAGCTTATAGAGATGGTGTCTAAGCTAAAGCGACAGTGGAAGAGGATGGTTAACCCAATGGAGAAAGAGCCAGAGAGAGGTTCAGTAAAGGTGTTGGCAATGGACGAGCTATCAGACATTTATCCAATAGTAGATGTGTGGCACAAAAGAAAAAATCTAGGGCAAGGTTATGTGGATGGTGGAGCCCAAATATGTGTCATAACACTCTCATGTGTTGAGAAGATGGGTCTCAGAGTGACTAGGGTGTCAGGTTTTCGGATCAGATTTGCAAACCATCAGAAAGTAAAATGTTTGGGTGTTGTAAAGAGATTAGAAGTGGAAGCATATGATGCAAAGGTAGTGGTTGATTTTCATGTGATGCCAGCAAGGTTGGGAGCATATCCTATTATACTGGGCAGACCATGGTTACGTGCAGTTGGAGCTGTTCAAGATTGGCGACGTGGTACTATTAGCCTCTATGGGAAGACAGCTACCAAGAAGCTCTATAATATGGACACAAGGAAACTATTGGAGGAGCTTTATGAAGATGAGAATGAGTCTAGTGATGAAGAATCTTCCGCAATGACTGACGAGGACAGTGATGGTACTACCAGCAGTGATGAGGATGTTGATGTTTCATTTCTTTTTATGGACAATAAAATCCAGGAGTCTGGTTTAGTCGCATTGCAAATGAGGTTGAAGATGAAAGTGAAGGGCCTTATGAAGTGATTGAAGGGCTTATGCAAACCAAGGTTGAGTTGTCAAAGAAGCAGGAATTGATGACACAAATGATCAGTGGAGACCTCTCAACTATGGAGAAGGAGAGATATTTGCACATGCAGGTCCATGACAAAATAATTGATGGTTTTCTTCATGCAAGGTTGATATATGGCATCTCTACAGGTTTTCCTTGGGAACCAGGTGGAACCTTGATTAAGCTTTTGATGCAAGGAATGCCAACTGTTTTTGTGTGGGATCCAGGTGGAATGAGCATCTACTAGTGTTGCTGCTGCTGAGCATGAATGCTCTAGCAGGCTAGGGGATGGGCAAATTATGTCAGGAGTTTTTTGGAGCAAGGGATTGTGCATATGTACATACACATGCATGGTGCATAAAATAAAGGATTGCCCATTTTCCAGAGCCAGGTGGTTACGTGGGGCCCACATGTGTACAGGTAGGACAGGGTGTACATAGTGCATCGATTTTCACTATTACCAATACCATTGAGTTTTTTCTATAATAATGAGGAGTTGGTAGCCCTTAAAATGTATCGAGGAAGCTATCTGCGGGCCGATGACATGAGGTAAGCAGGTGCGTCAGATGGCATCTAGTGGCGTCAGGAGGTCGAACGGGGTCAATACTTGCACGTGGAGAAGTACGGGCACAATGTGGGTGTTTTCTTGTGATAATTATGCCGAAATTTCATCATGAGGACCATATTTTTGGGGCCACTTCACGTGGTGGCGAGACGCATTACTGAAAAAGGTTGAGTGCCAGGTGTGCGGATGATGCAAAAAGGTGACAACTATGCACTGCGAGGTCAGTTTTTGGCCTGTTCGGGGTCCGTTTGAGGTCATCTAAAAGGCCAAGGGTGCCCAAGTAATAAACCTAAGTTTGGGAACTGAAAAACCAGAGAGAAGACCAGAAACAACGTGGAGAGAAGAGGAGGAACAGCCGCAACTGTGTTTTTGCTCATTTTGGAGTCTGTTTTGGCCGTAAACTGCTCATCCGAGGTCGATTTGAGCACTTTGACATTGTAGACTGGGGTTTTGGGCCATTGTGGATGCGATAGCGCTGTCCATTTTGCCAAATTCCTCACTCTTTTTCTGCTTTTTTTTCTATGTAATCTTCTCCGTAGAGTGAAGCCTCTGCTTAACTTTGTGGTTGTATCTGGTGTATTTCTCAAATACTGTGTAAACTATTTGCCCCATCGGTGTTGGCCCAAGATCATTTGTATCTAAATCATAGAAATTCTTCTCTTTTGAGATGCGTTTTTGGGTGTGTGTGTGTGTGTGTGTGTGTGTGTGTGTGTGTGTGTGTGTGTGTGTGTGTGTGTGTGTGTGTGTGTGTGTGTGTGTGTGTGTGTGTGTGTGTGTGTGTGGAGTAGGCAAGTGGATAGTCTCTCTCCTCTCACTCCATAGGTGTGTTTCCTGTCTCGGCCAGGTGTGTTGTGTAAGCCGAGTGGTGCCCCATAGTGTGTGTGTGTGTGTGTGTGTGTATCATTCCAAGTGTGTGTGTGTGTGTGTATCATTCCAAGAGTGTGTGTCGGGTCATTATAGAGGCGTTCTGTGTGTTTCCATCCCGCTCACATCGGCACCGAGGGGTAACATGAAAGCAGGAGAAAAAAGAAGGGGGGAACGGGAAACAATAGCAAAAGAAATACAATGGAGGCTTCACCACTGCTCAAACACTCTTTACAACTCATTTACATCAAAAGGAACACCCACATGGTCACTGGGCAAGAAAACACACACTTGGGGCTTTGCAGGCACACACCTCTGCACAAAAAAGCCAACCCAAGGACTCACACACTCTCTATCCTGGCTCTCTGCAGGCTCACTGGCTCAATGCCATGGCAAGAAGCCTACTCTGGCAAAAAGCCTAGAAAATGGCTCAAAAATGGTTTATATAGGGGTGCCTCTTTCAATTTAGGAATCTGGGCTGTGATTGGTCCACCTTGCATCCACATTTGGTAATTTTGGGAGGAGGTAACCGCCTCTGGCTTCATCTACTCTCTTTCTCTTTCTTTTGCACTTGAGGGGGGTGCTTAGCGACATCGCTAATGCCCCTAGGCATTTTTTATTTTTACTTTTTCTTTATTTTTTACCCCTTTGGGGAGCTTAGCCTTACACTCTCCTTTTTATTTTTTCCCTTTGACCACCTCTGTCCGGCTCCCACAAGTCCTCTTTTCTCTCTCTTTTTTTCCTTTACCTTCTCCTTGGTTGTGCCATGCTCAGCCATTTCTTCCTGGCCCTTTGCCTTTGCTTGCCCTCGCTAATGCCCCCCTCCCCGGCCTTCGAATGAGCTTGCCTTGTGGCCCTTGAACTCTCTCTACTCCTCTCTTTCCTTCACATGGGACTGCCCTCCATCTCATGCACCGGGGAGGGGGGCATTAGCGAGGTCGCTATTGCCTCCCTTCTAGCTTCCAAAAAATGGGCCCCCTCGAAGGTCCGGCTGTGGGAACGGGCGCATGCCATGTCATCAATCAAGGATGCCGCCTATCCTCCACGACGAGTGCCACTGGCGCCGCCCATGCCGGCCAAAACCGCCTCGTGCACCAGGATGCAGAGCCACAGTAGCGCCACCGAACGCCCGCCATCGCTATGCGCTTGGAGAGATCACTCTATTGCATGCTTTCCAATATGGTGGCACATCAGGTCATATATCGCAGGCTCATGAGCCCGGCTTGTGCATACGGGATTAACCCGTGCCACGTGGCAGCCTGTGGGGGTTCCCCCTTTGAAGGCTTCCCAGCTTCTCCAACTTAACTATTAAAAAGAAGGCCTTTTTTGCTTGCATTGGATTCCCTACCATTTCTTGCTCCCTTACCTGATGGCCGCGGTGCAAAGCCGTGCCCGATTCTCACCATGTCTATCCCGGGCCGTGAAAACTTCATCGCCTTCTGGCCCTTTTGAGGTCGCCATCTGAGGCCGCCAAAAACCAAGAAAATTACCTCTAGATTGTCCTCCCTAGCACCTGCCGCCAATTTCAACTCGCCATATCTTACAGACCAAGCATCCAATTGATGAGCTGCCACTTTGTGCTAACTCCACATGATGCAACTATCATTGAGAACCTTGACAAGGCCAAAAAGATGCCAGATGGCACATCCTCTCATGCGGGCAAGTGGGCACAGACCCAACCCCTGGAAAATCTTCAACTGGTCATAACTTGCTAACGAGAGCTCCGATTTTCAATTGGAGAATACATGCATGCTCCATAATTAGAGCTCTATGCATCTAGCTGCTAACATCTGCCTTGGTCACCTGTCCCCAACTGCCTTGCCCGTCGGGGATTTGCAACACCTTCTAACTTTGTACTTCAATATCTGTAGCATCGGGGCTCCGTTTGATGATCCATCTAGACCGGATTTTAGAGCACACTGAACACTACACTCTATATCACTGACTCGGCGTTCTGGGCACCTTCTTCTGCTATCCCAATTAGACCACCCTTTTAGCTCTTTTGACCTAAAAAAGCATTTCAGACATACATTTTTGCTATCCTTTGGCTGCCCAAGACCCTGGTACCTACCCTAGCCTTCTACATTGCACCTGCTATAGCCTTTGCGTGGCATAGACCACCTTCTAGCTCGGACCAACTTTGGTTGCACCAACGTGACATAATTTTCCATGAGTCACCTTGCTTGCTTCTATAGTCTTCAAAGCATAGGGCCACAAATCACCTTTAGTTCTTTCACCTTCATCATTTGTATTATTGTATACCTGCAACCCATATGTAGCTGCTTCTACCATAACAACATTATGATGTATCTCCTCCGCTAACTTCTTCATACCACCCCTCCCAAAATTCAAACGGAGTGGCTCACATGTTTCTTTGAGATCTATCTTCTTGTCTTCCAAAAGACCACATTTTTATTGTAAGCTTTATCAAAATATTCATAGCCTTTGCGTTCATGATCTTTACTATCATTCCACATGCAGTGGTCATCCCAATCCTCACATGGAGGTCATTGCATGGGCTCTGAAGTGGAACTCTTGGTGCCTACCCCTTCAAGCTTAATAGCTTTCAAATTTAGATTTAATTGTTGTATACCTTTGATCATCTTATCAAGAACAGGCTCCTCTAATTTTTGTTTCCCAAAGGCTGACTTCTTCTTAATTTCTTCATCCGTTGTCTTCATGGGATCAACCACAATTAGCTTATCCACCCTCATCTGCCGCTTTACAATCATGTTAACTGCTTCAGAAACCAGCTTCCTGTAACTTTCTACTATGGGCTCTGTTTGACATGCAATCAATTCTTGCTAGCTCCGTATGATGCATACCGTGCTCTTGAACCTTGTCAAGGCTCAAAAGACGCCAAATTGCACGATCCCCCATGTGGTTAGGTGGGCACCAACCTAGCCCCCTTGTAAAACTTCACCTGGTCATAAATTGCAATCCGTGGCTCCTATCTGCAATCTAAAAAGAGAAGTAGGCTCCATAAATTGAGTACTACATGACTATACCCTAACTTCCACTTGGACGACCTGTCCCCAGCTACCCTGTTCGGCAAGAATCTTTAACACACTGGACCTTCAACCTTCAATAACTTGGGCTCCAAAGATCTATTTGTTGCTGAGCCGTTTGGAATTGCTCCTTTGGCACTTCAAGCTCTACATTCTTGGACCCAAAGACTGCATATCGCATCTCCTTCATCTGCTCCCAAAATTAGCCCCTTATGGAGCCTTTCTTGGCCTATAAACCGCATCAGTCATACATCTCCGCTGCTACTTGTCAGCCCATAGTCTTCCTATCTGCTCTAGCCTTTTTCCCTATGTCTGCTAGCCTACACATATCTTCTCATGCATCTTCTATGTTCGACACACTTTGACTATACCAATGTGCTTGGTAGTGCTTTGATTGAATGCAAATGCCGGCGAACGGCTATTGGAGAAGCATGTTGTGGTTGGTGATGCCTTTTTCCATAATAAGCCATATATGGAGCCAACAAAAGTGACCTCCAAAGAGGTGGCCGCCAAGAGCCAATGGGATGGCCACCCTAGCATTGTTACAAGCTGGCCTTTATGTGCATCTGGTAGTGCTTTGAGAAGCACAAAAATTTGGTCTTCATTATCTACATGGCATTTGGTATACACAAATTATGTGCAAATACTTTTGATCCTATTGAAGAGAGATGACACATCTTTGTTACGTTCCATATGCAAGCACTATTACAATTGGACTTTATCTCCATTTGGTAGTACTTTGAGAAGCACAATAATTTGGTCTTCATTATCTACATGTCATTTGGTATACGTAAACTATGTGCAGATACTTTTGAGCCTATTGACGAGAGATGACACATCTTTGTCAGGTTCCATAAGCAATCCGTAAAGTTGCATCTTTAATGCAATTTTAGAATTCTTGGAAAAAGTGCCAAAATGTTGTTATAAGGTAGTCCACGCTTCATGTGCAATGGTGCAATCATCGAAATAATGCACAGGGTTGTCGTCAAGGGAGGTGAGTAGAATGTCAAGAGCTTGCTTGTCTTTAGCTGCAAATTTTGCTACAACCTGTCGTGCTACCAAGTACCGGCACCTCGACCCTCCCCTTGTATATCACATGCGTGCTGCTATACCCACCATTGCTTTTTCTCTCGCTCGCATGTGGTTGAAAGCATGCAATGGTCGTACAAAAAAGGACCTTTTTTGTTTGTACCTAGTTGGTACTTATACAAAAGCAAGAGGTTGTTTTGGAGGGAACCATTTTTGGCCTCTAAAGTTGAATGTTGTAGGAGGGAAGCTAGTAAGAATCAAAAATCCAGTGACCACGCCGTTTGAAGAGACATCATGGGTGGGGCCAATGATGGATTGGAGTTTTTGCACGTTTGAACTCGTGTGACGTAGCGTGTGTGTGCAGCGTAGTACCAGTGGCTTTTTGTAGTGGTTCTTGATTGCGCAACACTGTCAGAAAGGTCTAAGCCATCACCTTCAGGATTCCCCTGTGCAGCCCCCGCGCCACAATGAGGACGCCCGCCACGAGGAAGTTTGTTGTTGCCAAGGGTTCACCCGACAAAGGCAAGAAGCCTAGGACAATGGATGCAACCTTTCCCCTCAAAGGCACAAAGTATCCCTGAAGCATCAACACACCGAATACAAGGGCTAGCAAGGGGAGAATTTCTGTGGAGAAATCAGGAAAGTCTGCAGCACCTTTTGCCGAAGACGAGAATCGATCTTCAACTAAAACAGGAGGTTGGTGTTTTAATGTTGTAATGTCCTATTACAAGATTCGCCTTGCATTATGCATTCATGAAATCATATGTGCCTTGAACCAAACACAATTTCATGAAAAATTTCAACAATTGGACAATTGTATTGTTTCATCTATGCATTGCATGTAAGTCAATGTTTTTCTTGCTCAGGAGCTTTGCATTTCTATCCTTTTTTTGCATTGCATGCATTCATGATTCAAGCATATGTGCCTTCAGCCGAACACAATCTCATGAGATTTTTCAACAATTGTGAATGTATTGTTTCATCTATGCATCTATGCAAAAGGGTCTTCTTGTATCCCTATTATCATACCCTGTAGGACAAGAGGGTTTACTAAGAAAATGAGGAAGTTTACAGTACAAAATATGGTATTGTAAAATGATAACTCTGTATAGCCTCAAATTTGGTCAGTACCAAATTGTGTATTGGGAAGAACATCTGTGTGACCAAAGGGTTGTTTAGGGTGTAGGGTTTATTTTGACATTGCTAAAATGTTGCCAATAGAAGTTCATTTAGGAAGCATGCATAGGTCTTTTGGATTGATAGAGGGAGGTCATGTATTACATTTGAGCTTTGTGTTTCCACATTGCAGGCAAAAACAAAATGGAAGAAGACCCTATTTTGACCAAGTTCTGTTATACAGCCGAGGAGCTTCACGAAGAGTATGGTCTCCGTATGGAGGGGGTGCTTGCAAAGGATCTTAGGGATGAATACCTCCCTCACGATGGTGGATGACGGTGTTCAAGAAAAGCTACCAGAAGAATGCAAAGATCTACTTGAATCATGTGCACCCAAGACTCCTTGAAGATTGTAGATTCCTCTTTCACAAGGTATATCAAGCCCCTCCATCTTGTGGGGAAATCACTGCAAAGTTTGCATGGTGCTATGCTTTTGAGAGATTCCATGCGGCAACAAAGGACCATGCGCGCCATAAAGTCGCATGGGCGAGGTTTGGAGAGGCAGTACTGAACATGTGTGCCAGCCACACGGGAGGGTTGGAGCGGAAGGTTGAGACTTGGCAAAGGGCAAACGGTGCCTCCCACTGCGGTTTAGGGTCATCTATTAAGAAGCCCTACCTTACTCACAGTGGTAGTAACCTCTGTACAGAGTTAGACCCCTCACAACTTCACGTAGTGCTGCCTGATTATGATACAAAATTGGAAAGTATTGTTGAGAGAGTGCCTTAGAAAAGTGCAGTTGCATCTGATAGGCTGAAAGAGCTGAAAGCATCTCTGTAGCAGAACAAGGAAACATTGTTGAGAGCCAAGGGTTCCAATTCTGTTATGAAGCAGATAAAGGATGACATAGAGCACTATGAAGTACAACTTGCAAAACTAAAGCAGGAAAACCCTTTCAATGACGAGGACCTCAAAGAGGTTGAGGGTGATCTGGGAGCCAGTCGATGCATGCTTTGTCGACTTGGAAATAGTGAGGACATGCTGAACCTAGAGAAGGAGGTTCATCAAAAGTAAGTAATTCCTATCATGTCGTAAGAAAATGGTTTTGGTAGTGCATGTAGCTTTTTAGTATCTATAAATGCTGCTTTGCTAGTTTGATAGAGTTTGGTGGCTTTGCTTTTGTATGGCAATTGCATATTCTAGGTAGATTGCTAGGTCCAGGTGGATTTTTTGAATTTTCTCTATATTATTTTGCTACTTTTTGTCCATATTGGTATCTTTTGGGTTTTTTTGGATATACTTTCTTGTTTTGGTATCTTCTATCATGTTGTTTTTAGTAGTTTGGTAGTGTGATAAATCTGCTGTTTTGGTAGTTTTGGTTGTGTTGCTAGTACCCCTAAATCGTTATAGGTAGCTTTTGGTAGTTTTTGGTAATGCTTTGCTAGTTTCTGGAGTGGATCTAACAATGTTCTTTTGGTAGTTTTGGTTGCTTTTGGGTAGTTTATTGGTGGACTTGGGTGTATTCGTAATGCTTTTGGTGCTAACTGGTAGCATTTGGTACTATTATGACACTTCCTTTGGTAGTTTATGGTTTTGGTAACAATGCTACTTTGAATATATTGGTACTTTTAAGGTTTTAGGGTAGCTTATTACAATGCTTTTTTGGTGGTTGTTAGGATTTTTGGTACTAATTGGTAGCTCATGGTTTTGATTTGGTACTAATTGGTAGCTCTTGGTTATGATTTTTGGTACTAGTTGGTAGCTCATGGTTATGATTTTGTACTAATTGGTAGCTCATGGTTATGATTTGGTACTAACTTGTAGCTCCTGGTTATGATTTGGTAATAATTGGTAGCTCATGGTTATGATTTGGTACTAATTTTGGTAGTTTACGATTGTCTTCTTGCATTGATGACCTGCTAGTTTTTGGTACTAATTGGTAGTATGATGGCTTTGGTATCGTCTGCTAGGTTCTGGTACTGATTAGTAGTATGATGTCTTGGGTACTGTGTGCTAGTTCTTGTTACTAATTGGTAGTATGATGGCTTTGGTATTGTCTTCTAGTGTTTGGTACTAATTGGTGATGGCCTTGGTACTGTCCAGCTAGTTTTTGGTAGTAAATGGTAGTATAATGGCCTTGGTACTGTCTGCTACTGTTTTGTATTAATTGATAGTATGATGGCCTTGGTATTGTCTGCTACATTTTGGTACTAATTGGTAGCATGATGCCTTTGGTACTGTCTGCTAGCTTTTGGGTTCTAATTTGGGACTATTTGTATTGATGTTGGTTGGCAATAGGCAAAGTATGATGTGCTGGAGGCAACATGAAAGGAAGCATAAGGCCATGTCCTATAAGCAGATGATTGCTGATGTTCAATGCAGGAAGAGATTTATGTTATATCCTAGGCCCCAGGTTGTTGATTCGGGGGAGATGATCCATGTGTTTGGAATGTGTGTTGCATGTGGTGAGCTCTTGGAGTCTGGAGGAGTTGTAGAAACCTTTATGATTGAGTGCCGACATCAGTATCACCCCCCTTTGCTTTAGTGCTTTGCTACTAAGCAGGGATCATTGTGCCAAACTTGGTTGTAACATGGTGATCCTCGAGGTGGCAAAGTCTTGGGTCGGTGGGCATTGTAGTGTGAAGAGTAAGTATGTGTGTGTTCTGAAAATCATATGCTTACCTGCACCAAATGTGAGGTTGTTTGTAAGTATGTGCTCTCTTTCTCTATTTTTGCAGAGAAGAGGATGTTGCAGCGGCTAGGCCCGGTGGGAAGAATGGACAGGCAGTCAAGGGTGGACAAGATGCCACAAAATCTGCTGCAAGTCATGCATGGGAGGAGGATGAAGATACTGCACAGATAAGGGATGTTCTCCGTGATTTAAAGCATGGTGGTGTGGAAGGAAAAGGGAGTGAGAAGCGACAGCATTGTGATACCATGCAAGACAACAAAGAAAACAGTGACTGTGAGGACAAAGATGATAAAAGGAATAAAGATAATGTTGGACGTAAAGTGCCTCACATAGTGGAACTGGATGGTGCAGGGGAAGAGGCCACTATGGGGAAGGAGGACAAGGAGGGGGTTGAGGGGGAGGCCAAGAGGGGGGCAGAAGCCAGGGATGACAAATGTGCAGAGGATGCCAAGAAAGGAGATGATGGGGAGGCCAAGAAGGGGGAAGAGGTAGAAAAGGAAAAGGCAGGAAAAGCGATGAAGGGGGACGGGCCCAAGGATTCCAAGAAGGAAGTGGAAGTGGAGGATGCAAAAGTGGACATGACTAACAAGAGTGTGTATCCTCAAGCTGAAGATGTTGTGCAAAAGATGCTAGGTGATTCCATTGATTCGGTGACCCTGTTGGAGCTTTTAGGTTTGCAAAGAAAGAAGCGCAACCGCGCCCGTGACCATTTTTCTCGTGCATGCAAGTTGTAGCCCTTCTCATATGCTTATGTATTTTGCACAACATGCTTTTCATTCTACCAATACAATCCACTTTTGGCCTTTGTCTTTCATCAGTTGTGTTCCAATGTAACTGTTCACTATGGTACAATACAGTTTTCCAATGTTACTGCTCACTATGGTACAATGCACTTTTCCAATGTTACAGTGCTACAATGCAATATAGTACCCAATTTGGTACTGTATAGTACCAGATTTGGTATTGTTTTGTACAATGCAGTTTTCCAATGTTACTAGCAGTTTGGTACAATGCAGTTTTCCAATGTTACACTTCTACTCTGCAATATTGTACCACAATATGATATTGTATAGTACCCAATTTGGTACTTTGGTACTGTATAGTATCAACTTTGGTACAATACACTATCAAATTTTGTACAGTATAGTATCAAATTTTGTACTTCTTGTGTCATAGTGGTGCTCTGTTTTTTATATAATGTTTGCATTACCACTCATTTGGACTATTGGTATTGTAGTAAGATCTTGGTGGCAAGATGAGACACAACCAAACACAACACTTGCGATTGATGTGGCTGCTAAATCTAGCCAACTGATTGTGCTTGACCTTAATAGGGTCTTATTGACAAGCTACACAGAGCTATGAGAAGGCCTTTGGGTTTTGGCAGATGAGCACCAACCGCGGATCATCCATCCCAATAGGTCATTGGTTTGTTGTGTAAGGCCAGATGTTGACGAGCTCATATGAACTCTTAAGAAGAAAGCCAAGATAATTGTGTGGTCCTACTGTAGAAGGAAAAAAATGATGAATATGTTGAACGCTTGCTTCCCCCAGCATGTGAGGCAGAAGTATTTTGCAGGTAACAATTCCTTGAGTGCTTTAAATGTTAAGACACTTAGACTTCTAACCGCCTTTATGGCACGGCAGATATACTATCACAAGAAGAATGTGAGACCTGGTGCTAGAGTATGGTGGAGGTGCCGCACGTGCCCAACGTTGTGGCCAACAAGCCTATTTTTTTGAAGAACCTACGGACAGTGTGGGCAAGACACCCCAAATATGATGCTAGAAACACAATTCTAGTGGATGACTACAGATACAAGTCGCTGAAAAACGACTATGAGAATTGTCTTGCCATTAGATCATATGAACCTCTGGTGGTTGAAAAAGATTACCCTTTTTACCTGATGGACCATATTTTGCCTTGGTTGCGAGGATGGATACACGATTGGTACCCAACAGCATACACTGGCAAAAACCCAATTTTTGACACACAAGATGATGTTTCTCCATACGTTGCTAATTACTTCATACAGATGGAGGGGTACTTTACAGATTAGATCCCCCTGACCTACGAGATTCCTAAAGTGTTGTACTTGGTGAATTTTTTTATCATGTCACATAAAATGTAATGGAGATTCTGAACTTCGGTACTTGAACCAAATTTGTATTGTGTCGTGCACATATATAATGGAAACCCATTTTTTTTGTACACTGTCTTGGAGCTTGAACTGTACTGTCTCTTTTTTGGTGTTGTCTGCAGTTTCTAGTCTAAAAGCATCTTTTTTAAGATCCCTGACATTGGTGTTAATAGAATGGTATCAGTAAGTATCAGTACTGTGTGTATCTGGGTGTTACACAGTACCTGATTTGGTACTCATAGTATCAATTTTTGGTACTTCCAAAGTACCAAATTGTCTGTTTGGTACTTGAACTGTACTGTCTTTTTTTTTGGTGTTGTCTAGTAGTTTCTAGTCTAAAAGAAACTTTTTTAAGATCCCTGACATTGGTGTTAATACAATGGTATCAGTAGGTACCAGTACTGTGTATCTGGGTGTTACACAGTACCTGCTTTGGTACTGGTACTCACAGTACCAACTATTTTCTCTTTATTGTTGGTACTGTTAAGATTGTGTTAAAGTACCCAGTTTGGTAGTCTGTAGTACAAACATTGTATGCCAAGGTTTCTTCATCATTAATAAAGATATTCCTTTCAGTATATCATTTTCTCTCTCATACATTTGAGTTATATACTTGTCATTCTCACATATGGCACAAAGATCCCTTCACTCCCCTATTTTTCACATGGTATCAGAGTGAAGGGAACGTTTTTAGAAAGTAAAGGGTAATTGGAGACCCTGTTGTGCCTACTTGTATTTGGTAGCCTAGGGCTGCAGCTTGGATCCATGGTCTTGTGATTATGCAAAGTTGGCTAAAGTACAAAATTTTGGTACTTCTTGTCTAATTCGGTACTAGTTAGCACCCTTTTGGTATTGATTAGTACTATTTTAGTTCAGGTTAGGGGCAAGTTTTAAGAGGCAATTAGTAATTGGAGACCTTGCTATGCGTACTTGTATTTTGGAAGTGAAGGATAGAAAGAACAAAAATAAACCATGAGGACAAAAACATATATTCTGACCAAGAGGAAAAGCATGGACTTGCCCACTTAGGGGTTTTGGCATTGTGTAACTTCAAGTATCATGGATGCACAATCATCACTATGATCATCATCATATGGCATGCTATTGTATATGTTCTCATATACTTCAGCACATAACTTGAACTGATTAGGGAATCCAACAATAGGCTCCATTGGGAAATGTATGGCCCTTACAAGATGTGAGTAGATCATGAGTACAGGTGTCTGATCCAGTAAGCTATATGTATCAACTTTTCCTTCGACTTGGCCATAGTAGAAACCTTCAACAACCTTCCCACCTCTAACAATCTTGTTATGCCACATATCCTTTTGTGATCTCACCGTCTGGTACAACTCCTTCATGCATTTGATAAGGTAGAAGTCCTCTTTAGTCTCGATTACTTTGACTGCAAAGTTATCCCCAATGGATAGCATTTCACATAACATTTTAGGGCTTCCTTCATACAATGGTAGGTTAGAAACTTGGCTCATCGGCACAAAATCTGAATATCTGTCATCCTCCTCATCATCCTCTTCATCGTACATTCCTGTATTTACAAACTCCGGCAGTGGTTTGATGGAAACATATTTCCATTCTTCTATGTGTAGTCTATTTTTGCATCTTCTCCATAGCCAACTCATACATGGATCACAGAAGAATGAAAGGGTTCAAAAGTCCACAACACATGGGTTGTCCTTTGAATACCCATCAGGACAATGAAAATGAGCGGGAGCCCACAATGTGCTCACAGTCCCATTGGAGATCCTGTTGCACATCATCCACACCAATAAGCCAGAAGACTCTTAGTGTAGTACACCTGTGAGACTGATCTCTTGGCTGAAATGTTGTGTTCAAAAAGTTCACCACATCAGCCGCACACTTCATAGGCCAGCCATCTGGTTTCAATTCTTCATGTGTCAAGGTTCTCTTGTTGACGGCCCCTACCCCATCATGCTCTCCTTTTCCATTCCCGGATGCTAAGAAGTTATGCATCATGTGGAAGCCTGTCTTCTGTTAATACCTGGCCACAAAATAGTAGGTCTACGAGCTTTGAATTGTGAAGCCGCACCATCTGACCACACCCAATGGTGCTGCAAACAATGTCCTTGCTGTTTCAGACACCTGTCATGAAGCAAGAGACAATGTTGTACAAATAATGTATCATGCTGCTTGTCATCGGATATGTAAAAGTGCAGCGTCTTTTGAACACCAACTGCTGCATTTCTTACATAAGTGATGTGCATAAGTATTGTGACTTGGGTAGACCACCAATGCATTGACTGAATCTCATTCTGAATTTTAAAAGAATAATTCTCTGCAAAGTCAATAACTAATACAACAACGTTGCTAGGAAACTTTAGCAAACAATCCTTGAATTTTTGGGCTTCCAACTAAAGACAAAGTTGTGCTTGATGAAGCCTGTGAGGTGGGCTGAAACAGGCTAAGAAAAGCATCACTTTTCATCCGTCGCACAATCAAGTCCTTTCTCTTCTTCTTACTCCCACCTGCATCAAATTGTCCTGTTCCAACATCCATGAAGACCTGCAGACACCTCCCTGCTATCCTCTGCTATCTCATCTAGAAAAAATGTCAACTTCCGTACACCAGATTGGGAGCAATCCCCCATCAAACATTTCTTGGCATGGTATTCACTATCTCTTGGCCTTGGGCACATGATGGATTCCCACATACTAGTGATGTGCTGACATACTACTTGGTTTGCATAACACTCTCGTATTTCATCACTTCTACAGCACATGGAGCAATTGCAAAGGTGACCTTTCCCATGATGCCCAAACTTGTTTTGCCACATCTGAGTAAAAGCCTCTTTGAAATAGACTATTTTCACATGGGATACACAACAGCAGGTATACCGCTCTTTCAACTTCCAAACAAAGTACGGCTTTAATGCCTCAAAGCATCTAAGAGACACGACCACTGTAGGGTGAGTCCTCTTGAATTTTTGGTATAGCTCTACCTGTAGAGCCAATACAATAAGAGTTCGAAAATTCCAACTTCATGCAAATGGTAAAATGCCACTAATGTGTAGTAGTAGTACTAAAGAATGTATTGTAGAACCAAAATTGGTTTTGAACATTACCAAGATAGTAATGTACCAAAATTGGATGTACACACTACCAAAGCTTGTACTGTAGTACCAAAATAGGTTGTAAATAGTACCAAAGATAGTACTGTAGAATCGAAATTGGATATAAAGAGTACCAAAGATTGTACTGTAGAACCAAAATTGGATGTAAAAAAGTACCAAAGATTGTACTGTAGAACCAAAGTTGAATGTAAACAGTACCAAAGATAGTATTGTAGAACCAAAATTGGATGTAAACAATACCAATTTTAGTAATGTAGAACCAAAATTGGATGTAAAGAGAACCAAATATTGTATTGTAGAACCCAAATTGGTTGTAAGCAGTACCAAAGATTGTACTATCTGTCTCTTTTGAATGATTTTAGAATTGTTTACAAAAGAGTACCCATATGGAAACTTTGCAAATGCTTTGTTGATAAACAAGAATGTTTTGGTACTATACAGGGAATAGTTTTGGTATTGTCCAAAGACTTGGTACTACACAAGTAGGCTTTGGTAAAATAGAGTGAGGCTTTGGTACTAAATATTGAGGCAGACTACCAAATTTGGTACTGCATAGAGGCTTTGGTTATTTACATGATAGCTTTGGAGCTACATAGGAGTGCATTGGTATTGTATATAACCTTTGTAAGGTATTGTATACCACCACTACCATATAGCAGTAGACTACCAAATTTGGTACTGCACAAGGGCTTTGGTTCTATAAAGGATAGCTGGAACCACCGAGGAATGCATTGGTTCTGTATACAACCTTTATAAGGTACTGTATACCACCACTGCCATATAGCAGACCACCAAATTTGGTACTTCGACAAAATCAGCCTTAAAAATCAGCAAATAAATTACAATTGCTAAGATTTGTTGGTACTTGAGAGTCATCAAGTAGACACACAGGATGTTTGACAACACTTTTCCTTCCAATTCTCTTCTTACATATGTCCTTCTTGTTTGGTGAAACTCTGGTTTCCTGATGTCCAAAAGGCATACACCAAATCTCTTGTTTCATTAGTGATAATGGCTCCTTGTGGCAATTTTCTCTCACAAGAACTCGATGGCAACACTTCATCCTCATCTTTATTTCCAGCCTTGAAGTTGCAGCAGCTATATTCCTTCGATGGACACCCAAGACACTACGGCAATTTTGGATTGGTTGACTGAGGCTACACCTGTACTATTGTTCAAGATCATCGTCATAGAGGTTCTCTTAACAAAAGGCTCACTAGCTAGTGCGGGACCTTAATTTGAGCCAAAGTGTTGCACACATCCGATAGAATGGTGTCTTCAACATTGTCGAAATTTTATTTTTGCAGGTCGAAAAATGTATGGTGGTCCAACAGTTGCTGAAATATTTCCTTTTGCTCATTCCTTGACAGCCCGAGTGTTTGCTTGCGCCAAAATCAAAGAAGGATGTTGTTCTTTCCTTCTGTGTTTGCTTTTTTTTCCAGCCCAATAATCACAAAGAGAAGCTTGATTAGTGACACATGTCTCAATGGAACTAACAATGGGATGGCTTTGTATCTGTTCATCCATGTGTGATTCCTCCTGATCTAGCTCATCGAAAGAGAGTAGCTGTGAGTCACCCGAGCGGTAAACTCTTGTAGTATTGTCCATTGGCAAGGAGCATGTGCGCAAGCACACACACACACACACACACACACACACACACACACACACAGAGAAAGAGATTCAGTGGGCTGGTCAACCAGGGCTCAGCTTGCTGGTGGAGAGCGAGCATTCGGCAAAATTTGGACTCACAAAGGGGCCCTTTAAAGATTTTGACTTTACCTCTCTCTACCAAAATGGGCGCATGGGTTTCAAAACCAAAAGTTTCTCTTTTTGTAAGGCTCTATTCCCACCACTCCTTGCCCTTGCACCTTCTCAAGCCTTAGCGCCTATAACCCTTCTTCATTGGAGCTATTGTGTGTCTCTATAATCCTAATGTCTTGTACATTTGGTATCCAACTTTGGTTTATCACAAAGAGCACACAACACAAACAAGGCAACAAGCACTCAAGAAATTGAACTACAAAATTTCCAAGGCAATCTTCCTTACATAAGAGCCCTAAAATTTTGAAATCCACAAAATCAACATCTCATGAACCTGGAGCGTATCAAAAAATTTTGAAGGGGTGCTCCATGAAATTGGAGAGTGACTTCACAAATAATTTACAAAAATCATTGAAAGCTCACAAGGACTAGACATTGCCCAAACACCCGGGTAAGACCTTCCCTTCACCACACACGGGAGTGAATCATCATGGGAGAAAAGGGAATCAACAAGCTTAACGGCCATGGTTTTCACACGTGGTAGGCAAAACCAAAAGGCTATTTAATGTGGAAGCAATTATGGTCCTTCATTAAGCCGGTAAGTGATACAAATACAAAATGCAAAATAGATACTTGATTTTTCTAGGTGGAAGAGGCTGTTCACACAAGAGATGCAACAAAGCCCACATTCCAACACTTGTTTTCCAAAAGATAAGCCTCCCTTTCATACAAAGGTTATTGTATTTTATACCAACGGCTTTCTAAATGGCCAGTGGATGGCTCACGTGGGACTTTACAAATATCATGAAAGATTTACAACTCACAAAACATTTATGCTACTCTAGACTCCAAATTTACACATAGTGTAGCTACACTAGTCCAAACAAATAACCGAGTCCAAATATGTTAAAAATGAGGTATCTGGCTAGGTGGATGAGATGGCCAAATTCCCTCCGATGCTAGAGCTTCATGGGGTCATCATCATCATCATTCTTAGTTTGCAATGGCTCCCCCTCCATAGAACCTCTATATTTATCATCTTCTTTGTCGTCCTCATCATCTTCATCATCACATAGGATTGTTTTGAAATGTTTGATGGGTGATTAGCCAAAGTGCTAGAGTACATGGAGCTCTTGTCCTAAAATGTTCTTTGATACTAACCATGAGGTTCTATAAGTCCTCTATATGAGGGTTAGATGTCCCTCAGAGTCCATGATGTCTACTAGTGACTGGTAAATGCATTTGTCCATTAGAGACTGCTTGAGTACACTATGGACTTCCTTCAAACTCTCATGAGCTACCTATTTTTTATCTAACAATGACTTCTCTTTGTTCAGGTCTTGATAAACATTTATTTTTGAGAATTTAAGATGGAATTTAGTAACTTTAATTCCCTAATTTGTTGTTGTAAGTCCTTGATTGCTTTAGTGTGCTGCTTCCTTTCACCTTCTTCTTTTACCAAAATCTCTTTGAGCTTTAATACCTCCTTTTATTATCAACATTGACAACTTCTTGGTTTAAGTATTGCTACAGTAGACTTGTCTAGGCGTCCATCATCTATCCCAAAGCATTGACAAATGTTTTTCTATTTAGTCTTAATGGTGGTGAAAAAACCATCTATGATTGTGTTGACATCATCTCTCCCTGTTTCATATCAGATGATTGGAACATTGTATGGTACAACCATTTTTTTGGACATGTCAATGATTAGATCACCTACTGACCAATTCTTTTGTAAGGCTTGAAACTTTTCTACATCTCTTTGAACTAAGGATGTGGTGACCATTGTGCCTTGTCTATTAATAGAGGAATCTTGTTCTAATGTCCTTGCTTGTTCAATGTCTAGTTGGGCCTTTTGTCCATATTGATGGCTATCTCTAGGGGTTGTACTTTTGGTACTACAATGGTCATATTAGTTACCAAAGTGCTATCTATATGTGTAGTGGATAGTTCATGTTTCGTTTCCCTCGATGTTATTGTTGTGTGCTTGTTTACTCAGGTGCTTGGTTGATCCCAAAAATCTTTTGTCAGTTTTTGTTTCTTGGAAGCCTCTATAGAGGTTCTTGTTGGACGTTTCTCTAGAGCATGCTTCTTTTTCACATGTGTGGCTACTTTAGTTTTCTAATTTGTCTCTTTTGATGTGAATGCTTGGTCTTTCTGAGCTTCCATCTCACTCAATCACAACATTAAAAATTTGGACACCAAGGTCTATAGGGGAAGACAATGGAGATCTGTTTCTTGTAAATTTAGTACCACATTACTAGCTTTTGTACCATTACCATGCACCTTATGGTGTCTATCCCTATGCTGGATGACATTTGACTCACATGCATGGGGAAAAATAATGGCTAGAGCCTATCCCCCCTTTGCTAAACCCAATTCACCTATTGAATCCTAAAGTAGCTGCACCAAGCACTTTTGAAGATGTGGGTTACCAGCTTGGACAAACAACTCTACCCGTTTTGGTTTCAATGACCGTTGCTCTCTTGTAGATAGCTGCTCAAACTTCTTTTCAAATTCTCATAGAAGCTCTCTTGCAGATAAAGCCTTGTTTTTTTGTTGGATCCATTTCATAAAACTCTACTTCATTACCCTTTGAGAATCTTCAAGGAAATACTCCTCATGTAATGCCTTTTTAATTTTCTTCCAATTTGGTCCTTGTGAAGCTTGCATATCCCCAATTCGAGCCCTAAGCTCTAGCACGACAATCAAGTGGAAACCTTCAACTACTTCATGATCATCAATCCCATTATCCTCCATGGATATTTTGAAACATCTCAACCTTCAAACTGCTGCAATTTTTTTGTTACTTCTTGTTGAGCTTTCAATATCTGCTCATGCAAATTAAATTGCTCTTGTGCAGTCTGTTGCTAAATTAAATTGTTGTTGTGCAGTCTATTGCTAAATTGTGGTGTAATCATATTTCTCTACTAAATTTCCCACCTCGGCTTAATTTTGTGTCGAGTTCACCAAAGATGTCGGGGATAATGGGTTTGCAAGGTGATCTGAGTCAGCACTGGGCTGCTCGCTGTGGGAAAATAGAGAGACAAGATGCACAACACAAAGCAAAAGACATCGAGACGACACTGTAAATGCTTAAAATTGACAACTTGAATGCATTAAGTTGTTAATAGTTAGCCAAAGTGGAATTGGAATACAAATGTTTGTCGTTAATATGACACTGATAGAGTTAATAGAGTTTAATGCTCTCAAATTAGACCAAGATTGCAATTTTTCCACTTATGCCTATCATTAGAGCCTTTTGAAGCTAATTAGGAAGAAGGAAGTATCGGGAAAAAAATCCCTAGCTGGCATCCTTGTAATTCCCAAATACGATAGAGAGAGGTTATCCTCTCACCTTCTTGCCTTACTGCTCTTTTCCTTGCTTCTTAACCTCAGACTCCTATCCCTTGCCTGCCAATTAATCTCAAACTTCTATCCATTGCTTGCCAATTCTGATATCTCAACTTGCTTCCCTTTGCTTGCCGAGCTCCGACTCATTACCTTGTTGAGATCCCTTTTGCTCTTGCCAAGCTTGGTTGAGGTCAAGGACGAGAGAGATAGAGAGTGGACCCGAGTTCCTTCTTCTTCCCACCTTGCCGAGCTCCTTTCTCGCGTTTGCCAAGCTGAGCTCCGACTTCGTTACCTCGATAAGCCTTCCCTTTGTTGCTTCATGGTCTCGAGAGAGAGATAAATCTCTCTAATGGAGTGAGAGATAGACTTAGCCTGCCTCATGTGCCGACAAAGAGAGAGAAAGAGAGAGAGAGCTTCTTGAGCTTCTTCTTCTTTGCCTTCCTCGCTTCACCAATATCAAGAGCCAAAGAGAGAGATCGAGCGAGAGCATGCACGAGAGAGAGAGAGAGAGAGAGAGAGAGAGAGAGAGAGAGAGAGAGAGAGAGCTGCTTACTAGCGGTTTCCACGCACTCGCTCTGACTCGCTACCATGTCATCATTTTTTGTTCACACGCCTTATCAACGATGGCGTCGTCGTTTCTAAAGGCTTTTATAATAAAAAAGGAAATAAGGGGAAATCATAAGAGGTGTGGGATAAGGTATTGAGGGAGAGAAGGGTATTCAACAGAAGAAGGTAGGGAACAAAGGAAGGTAGAAGAACAGGGAAAGATAAGGCACGTCGGCTTGGCAAGGAAGCGGCTCTCTCTATCTCTCGGGCTCTCACTTGATCTCTCTCTCTGTATCTTGATCTTGGTTAAGTGAGGAAGGAAAACGCAAAGAAGCTCGAGAAGTTCTCTCTCTCTTTGTCGGCACATGAGGCAAGCTTAGTCTATCTCTCACTCCAACAGAGAGATTTCTCTCTCTCTCGGGACTGTGAAGCAACAAAGGAAAGGCTTATTGAGGTAACGAAGTCATAGCTCGGCTCCCTATCTCTTTCAATTTAGTGGTTATTTAAGGTGCTTAAAGTTGTTGTTTGTTCTTTTACATTGGCACGTGGTGCCCGTCCCCATGACACCTACTAATACCACCGTTATAGGCCAGAAATCAATAGCAAAACATGAACAGAAAGTGCAAAATCACTAAACTTGAATAAAGGGAGAGAGGAGAGTTGACATGACACAGCCAAGCTCTGAGCCAAGATGCACTAGCCCCAAAGACTGGTTACCCTTGGATATTTGTCAAGCACAACTCCCGAGGGACCAACTCTCTCTGAGATTCAGCGTCCACATGCTCCTTGAAGAGTGGCCCTCATGGTACTTATAAACTTACAAGGGATTCCTAATAGCATAGCCCAAGAGCATCAAATCCAAAAACACTTCAATTCAAAAGTCTGCACCCAAAATCCCACGTTGGAAATTTGCAAAAACTATTATCGCAAAACGGGAAAATCCATATCGCAGTGCCACGTGGCAACCAACGTGATTTACAAAAGTCAGCCCCAAATGTTAAGATTTTGAGTTTTTAGCTTTTAGACTCCTCAACTAGTGCTCCATTTTGGCCATTTTCCTTCCAGTTGGGCACGCCATTTTTGACACCTACAAAGACATCAATCAGTGATCAGATTACATTTCCTTGGAGGGTCTCAAATACAAATCATGATCATTGTACCATACTTCGCAATCACATCCACATTGCATTGATCTTTTCACAGATGTCTCATCAATCAACTACATCTCATTACTACCAGATCGATATCTTTCTTTTCATATCCACCTCAAAAACTGATTTCCCACCCAAATAATCAGTGAAATTTGTTGACTTTCTTTTAATCAGAGAGTGATTTAGGCGGGTTTTCTCTTGAGCTTTCTGACACTCTTTCTATGAGTACAGTTTCTGCTTTTTTGCACTTGGCTTTGATTTTTGTTTCATTACTAACTTGAGAGGAGAATGGATGGCCCCTCTCCATCTGGAGTGAACCTCGTCAAGGGGGTCATTCTTCAAGTGATTCACACATTTCGTGTCTCTAGAGTACTTGATCAAACTTTTAATGCGCTCTCTTGGGGTGGAACTCCGTCACTCCATATCTTGTGTGTTGTGCACTCTTCTATGTCTTTCAAATCAGCTGCTTCTATCTCTTTCAAATACTCTGTTATTTGAAGTGCTTAAAGTTGTTGTCTATTCTTTTCCGTTGGCACATGGTCCCCGTCCCCGTGACATCTGATACCACTGTTATAGGCAAGAAATCAATTGCAACACGCAAACATAAATTGAAAAATCACTAAAATTGAATAGAGAGAGAGAGAAGAGTCGAGATGACATGGCCAAGCTCTCAGCCAAGACGCACTAGCCCCAAAGACTGGCACCGCAAGTACAACTCCCAAGGGACCAACTCTCTCTGAGATTTTGTGTCCAGATGCTCCTTGAGAAGTGGCCCTCATGGCATTTATAAACTTATAAGGGATGCCTAATAGCACAGCCCAAGAGCATCACATCCAAAAGCACTTCAATCCAAAAGCATCTGCACCCAAAAGCCCACACTGGGAATCTGCAAAAACTGTCACCGC
Organism: Adiantum capillus-veneris; assembly: GCF_014529385.1. Classification (NCBI taxonomy): domain Eukaryota; kingdom Viridiplantae; phylum Streptophyta; class Polypodiopsida; order Polypodiales; family Pteridaceae; genus Adiantum; species Adiantum capillus-veneris. Next base: position 78,276,242 of record NC_140943.1, read on the forward strand.
AAAAACGAGAAAATCGGTACAACAGTGCCACACGGCAACTTGCATGATTTACAAAAATCAGCGCCAAATGTCAAGATTTTGAGGTTTTAGCTTTTAGGCCCTTGAGCCGGTGCTGTATTTTGGCCATTTTCCTTCCAGTTGGACATGCCATTTGTGACACCTACAAAGACATTAGTCACTGATAAAATTACATTTCCTTGGAGGGTCTCAAATACTAATCATGATCATTGTACCATACTTCCGAATCACATCCACATCGCATTGATCTTTTCACAGATGTCTCATCAATCAACTAAATCTCATTACTACTAAATTGATATCCGAGAGAGAGAGAGAGAGAGAGAGAGAGAGAGAGAGAGAGAGAGAGAAAGAGAGAGAGAGAGAGAGAGAGGAGTTGAAATGAAATGACGGAGTTGCCTCCCCAAATGCCTTGGCACCAAAGATTGGCGCCCTTTCTAGTATTGCTTTATAACTGCTTTACAAAGGTACAACTCCCTGAGGGTCCAACCCTCCGAGACTTTGGGTCCACATGCCCCTCCAAAGATTTTCCCTCTAGTCACATATAAACACTATAAGGGATGCCCAAAAACAGAGCCCCAAAAGCACTTCATCTAGAGGCTTCATTCCTCAAGAGCATGCGTGAAAACTACCAAAAACTACCCGCACAACTTGTCGTACAATTTGCCACATCAGCAACCATAACAATTTACAAAATTTTGCAATTTAGCCGTTACTCTTTTTCCAATTAGGGTTTTTTCCCTTCTGGTGGTGCTCTTCAAGTTAGTCTCGGTTAGGTATTTATTAAAAACCCTAACTCCTTCTGTTAGGCCCCATAGCCATATCTTCAATCCGGATGGCAACTGCCTATTCCGACATGCCCATGTGAAAGCATCACACTGGACTTCATCTTTGATTACCCAACTATACATGCAAGAAGTTTTGACTATTGTTTTAGTATGCACACTTCAAACCTGTCTTAGACTTGCTTGCAACTCTTTGTCTTGCTTGGATGCTTTTATTTGCAGGTTGCACTTTTCCCAGCCGAGTTGATTGATGCTGGGTGTGGTTAAACGCACTCTCTCGCCTTCGGGTTGGGTCTACGTTGAAGGCTTTCTTTCTCTTATAAGATGATTTGTACTTACTATTTTTTTGGAGCAGATGGTGGATTCCACCTTTAAGTAGTCACAATAGCTCGGTTTCAGGCATAATTTTTTCCAGACAAGTATGATACTTTTCCCAGGCATATGAGGAGATCTGCATATGGAAGAGTATGAAATGGTTTTCAATAAACCCAAAATTTTGGGACACCGAGTGCTCCGTATGGGTTCTACTACATGCCATTCTCAAATGATGATTTGTCCACTTTTTTATGCCAACTACTAACTACCTAGCCCATATAACATAAACTCTTATCCCTTATATTTAATCTACTCAAACAATCTACCACACTTGGATGACAAAAAGTGTGAGAATGCGTGTACGGAAACAAGAGAGAGACAGAGAGAGAGAGAGAGAGAGAGAGAGAGAGAGAGAGTAGACCACAAACGCAAGATATGATGAAGAGGGGGCGATCAATCCCCACATGACTACCATGAGCAGAAGACCCAATACACAATAACCAGATGATGGAAGAGGGTACCCCCCTAGCCCCATAAATAGGTGCCCAACGGGAATAGGGCAAAGCCTGGAAAAATCAACCATAACCCAACAAGAAATAAATGAAATATGAAGGCGCCCGGACAAGGTGGAGGGTCGGCCCCGAAGTGGACGTCCGGACAGTGCAATCTAAATGCATATGCAAAGGGCGGCCAACCTGGAGGCAAACTATCCGTACATACATGCCCTAGACCTATGAAGCAGTAGTGTGGTGTAAGTTTAACACCCCCTCTCATCACCTGATGCTGAACAAACTGGGTGAAGCTGAAGATGTGAGGAAAATGATGAAGATGTATGTTGCGATGTCCATTGAAGGATACGCCATGAGTGTAGCAGCAGTTTGGGGTGTCACGACCACCAAGATATCTCCGTGGAAAGATGCCATCATGAGCAATGTATAAAACTACTCTACTCCACTGATACAGGGTGAAAATACAACGTAAAGGTCCCAAACTAAGTGTGAAAAAAACTCCTTGTCGTCATAAAAGAAGTGCCAATAGACCCGCAAGTGTCTTGCCCAATAGGATCTGTGGTGTCTGTAGTCAAAAACCACCTGGAGAAAATGGGGAAGCCCAAGAACCGTCATGAGAATGACCAAAATTCTATCAATGCATGAACTTCTATCAATGCTAGTGGATGGCTCACATGGGACTTTACAAACATCATGAAGGAGTTACAACTCACAAAACATATTTGCTACTCTAGAATCCAAATTTACACATAGTGTAGCTGCACTAGTCCAAACAAATAACAGAGTACAAAAATGTTAAAAATGTGGCATCTGGCTAGGTGGATGCCTAATGCTGAGATGGTCAAACACCCTCTGACGCTAGAGATTCATGGGGTCATCATCATCATCATTCTTATTTTGCAATGTCTCTCCCTCCATAGAACCTCTATATTTATCATCTTCTTTGTCATCCTCATCATCTTCATCGTCACATAGGATTGTTTTGAAATGTTTGATGGGTGGTTAGCCAAAGTGCTAGAGTACATGGAGCTCTTGTCCTAAAATTTTCTTTGATACTAACCATGAGGTTCTATAAGTCCTCTATATGAGGGTCAGATGTCCCTCATAGCCCATGATGTCTACTAGTGACTGCTAAATGCATTTTTCCATTACAGACTTCTTGAGTACACTACGGACTTCCTTCAAACTCTCATGAGCTACCTATTTTTTATCTAACAATGACTTCTCTTTGTTCAGGTCTTGATAAACATTTATTTTTGAGAATTTAAGATGGAATTTAGTAGCTTTAATTCCCTAATTTGTCGTCGTAAGTCCTTGATTGCTTTAGTGTGCTGCTTCCTTTCAACTTCTTCTTTTATCAAAATATCTTTGAGCTTCAATACCTCCTTTTGATATCAGCATTGGCAGCTTCTTGGTTTAAGTATTGCTACAAGAAAGAGATATCATAGTGTTGTAGACTTGTCTATCCCAAAGCATTGACAATATTTTTCTATTCAGTCTTAATTAACACTAGGTTGGTAATGGGACACTTTTATGTCCTGTTAAGTGACCATTTTCCTTGAATTATGTCAAGAGTTTCAAAATGGATTTTGAGGTGTTATCTATCTAGAAAGTTGTCTCATGAGCTGAAAAAAACTCGGCATTTTTTTGGAATATCAATTCCATCCTTAACCTTGTTCTTACACAACATTTCACAACCTAAACTGTGTGAAAAAACGGGTCCTGTTTTTGGTTTTTTTCAGCTTTTTGCAACTATACCACTCTAGAATTTATGTTTGTGAGGTCTATAATGCTAGAGAACTATCTTTAGTAGTCCTCAACATGTCCTGATGCTTCTAGGGAGAAATAAATGTTAAAGTTGTAAGTTATGACCAAATTACAAAAATTGTCAAATCCTGTTTTTTAGCCCATTTTAGGTCTTCTATGATTTTTTTGGTGGCTTTCATGATATCCAAATGCAGTTTTGATTTTCTATGTCGCATGTTGTAACATAAAGCTAATATTCCTTGAGTTTTGGGGCACCTAATACCCTATTTTTCATAGTAGACAACGACGATTGATTTTTTTCAATTATAGAAGAAAACGAAACATTCTAGTATATAAAGTATAGCTTTTTCAATGTTGTTAGTTTCTTGTGACAACTACATGCATTTTGTAGGTAGTAACCATATCTAGTCATAAGGATCAAATTTGGCTAGATATTGAATAGTTTCTATGGGATTCTACAACTCATAATGTTGAACCCAGTTTTTTCATGTTTGCTGTATTTAGCACTTCATCTTTGTCTCCAAGATTCCCCTTGGTAAGAGATGTATTATTCTTTTGACATGCTCCATGGCTCCTTAGGAACCTAAAGGACAATAGGGAACTAAAAAAACATGCATATATTATTTGTATTGCGCGTGGCTATAGAAACTTTGATGATAGGTTTGCACAATGGTAAAAATTCAACTTTTTGTCCCTATTTCTTTTGGCAAAACAAAAAATAGTGAGTGAGAAGCAATCATATGTTCTGATCACCAACCCATTGAAGTTAACTAGGGAATTTATCTCAAGTCCTACAAAAATCCCTAATCTTATTTTTATGCAACAAAACGTAAGAAATGACTGTTTTGATGAAAATGTACTGGTCCATCAACTTTGGAGGCTTGGTGTGACCAAAAGATGAGAAATTTTACAAGTTCCTTATTTTTTCCATGTGTAGTAGGCCTTGAACTATAACCTCATGAAAGGATTTTACAAAATGAGTGGATCTACTATGGTTTTGGAGGTTTTTTTCAAAACCCTGAAAGGACACTTTTATGTCCTGTTAGGTTACCAACCTAGTGTTAATGGTGGTGACAAAACGAGCTATGATTGTGTCGACATCATCTCTCTCTATTTCATATCGGATGATTGGAACATTGTATGGTACAACCATTTTTTTGGAGGTGTCAATGATCAAATCACCTACTGACCAGTTCTTTTGTAAGGCTTGAAACTTTTCTACATCTCTTTGAACTAAGGATGTGGTCACCATTGTGCCTTGTCTAGTAATAGAGGAAGCTTGTTCTAATGTCCTTGCTTGTTCAATGTCTAGTTGGGACTTTTGTCCATATTGATGGCTATCTCCTGGGGTTGTACTTTTGGTAATACAATGGTCATAGTTACAAAAGTGCTATTGTATGTATAGTGGATAGTTCATGCTTCATTTCCCTCGATGTTATTTTTGTCTTGTTTACTCTCGTGCTTGGTTGATCCCAAAAAAATTTTGTCAGTTTTTGTTTCTTGGAAGCCTCTGTAGAGGTTCTTGTTGGACGTTTCTCTAGAGCATGCTTCATTTTCACGTGTGTGGCTACTTTAGTTTTCTAATTTGGCTCTTTTGAGGTGGATGCTTGGTCTTTCAAAGCTTCCATCTCACTCAATCACAACATAAAATTTTTGAACACAAAGGTATATAGGGGAAGACAACGAAGATCTATTTCTTGGAAATTTAGTACCACATTACTAGATTTTGTACCATTACCATGCACCTAATGGTGTCTATCGTTATGTTGGATGACATTTGACTCACATGCATGGGGAAAAATAATGGCTAGAGCCTCTCCCCCCTTTGCAATCCACATAGTCAACATGTGATGCACATAACCTACACTAAAGAAACGAAAAACATGTGAAAATGCATGAAAATAGTTTGTGGCACTGACTCTCCACATCCCCTTCAAAGCACCTAATTTTGTGTGCATTGGCAGCACTGCTCCTTGTCCATACACCAATTCAAACGGAGTGAAATTAGTAGCCACTTGTTATGATGTCTTGTAGGCCCATAAAAACTCCTTGAGGTCCATCTCCCACTCTGCTTATTGCTTGTAAACATACTTTGTCAGCATCTTTATGATCTACCCTTTTTCATTGTCCACTAAACCATTACATTGAGGATGGTAGGGTGAAGAAAATCGATGCTAGATGCCCAGTTTCTCAACTAATGCCTTCAATGCTTCTATCCCTATCCTTTATAAGAAGCTAGCACCCATGGTAATCCAAAATGATAGCAAATGTTATAAAAAACGAATTGAGCCACAACATGAGCATTTACCACCTAGTAAGGTAGTCAATGACTACCACAATGTATTTCTTCCCACCTATCGACTTCGAGAGTGGAACAATGGCATCCAAACCCCATTTCTCAAAATCATTTTGGCAACAATAGCCCCTTGTGATTCTGCTATCAATCTTCTCTCACCCATAGTCTCAAACTCATGTAGGTTTTGCACCAATAGTCCACATCTGGTACTACTAAAGGCCACCAAAAACTGGCTCTCAAAATTTGAAACAAAACCTGGTCTTTACCTTGATGCCTACTTTCTTCATGGAGCTGCCACAACACCATCCCAACTTCTTCTTTATATAGCATCATCCGCAACACTTCATCCTGTCCCGTAAACCATCAGATCTTCCCCTATCAATTTGAACTTGTGAGATTTTTGCACTATTCTTCTCTTCTACAGATTGGAAAAACTTGTTGGACATTAACCTATGCTCAAAAAGTATTCAATCTCCTTCAAGGTTTCACAACCTTCATAAGTGGTTGGGGCCACTTCATAAGTGGTTGGGGCCACATACAAATCTGTAACCTGCACTTGCACTTTGCTACTTGCAAGTTGATCTACCTCTTGGTTTTTCTCCCTTTTGACATGCTTGAATTGAACCTCTTCAAAAAACTTCAATAACAATTTTTTAATGGCATAGAACCAATGCTTCAAAGAATCCCATTTTACTTGCCATTGGCCTAGTAGCTGCTTGATAGCTAATAAAGCATCACCTTTTACCACTAATCTTGATATACCAAATTCCATGCACTAGTTCAGACCCAAATGCAAAGTAAGATATTTCGCTTCGTTGTTGGTATGAACATCCTCCAGGTTGTAAGCCTTTGAGAATACCACTTTGCTATGTGGATCCTGTATCATCACACCTTCACCAATAGTTTGTATCACCTTCCTGTCAGCACCATCAAACCATACAGTGAAGGCCCCTACTAGGTGTGGCTCCTCCTTAGTTTCATGTCGTACCAACCTTGGATATACTGGCAACTTGACCTCCCTATTAACGAAGATATCTACCAAATGAGACCGACTCATATGGTGGACCTTGAATTCAAAGCTGAACTCTTGTAGCTCTATCACCCACTTCATAATCGGCTTCCCTGGTTTTAAAGGCAACACCACATCAGCCAAAAGATTGTTAGCCGTCAACACATAAAACTTTCTAACAATTAGGTACACTTTGAACTTCCTTCGGGAAAAGATTAGGGCCATTACCCATTTGTCTACTTCAATATAGGTTGTCTTTCTTGGACTGATTACCCTACTTTCAGAGTAAATTGGCTTGTAGCTTCTTCCCACATTTTGTAACAACACCACCCCAATTGCCACTATACCTACTATCATAGCAGTATAAAAATTGTCCTCCTGGTTGGGTGGACACACTATAGGCAGTTGACAAAGAATTCCTTTTATGTTATTGAACACTTCTTGAGCTTCATCATCCCATTGAAACCCATGCACTTTTTGAGTCCTCTTTTGAAGAGGATACACATATTGGGACAGCATCCAAAAGAACCTTGATAGATACTTCAATTTATGCACAAACAAAGCCAAACCTTTAGCACTAGAGGGAGGCTCCATAAGAACTAGAGCCTTAACCTTTTCTAGATCTGCTTCAATTCTGTTTTGAGATACCACATGACCTAGCAACTACGCTCAGGGCTGTGCTAATTTGCACTTCTTTGGGTTCAGTTGACCTCATTCTTCATCCAATCTTTGAAAACACAGTTATAATTCCAACAAAGGCTCCGCTCTAGAGCTATAACAACCAATAGCGACCATGAATACCCTGATAAACCCACCCAAATAGGGACCAAACACCATGTCCATCCAATCTTGAAAGGTAGCATAAGCATCTACCAATCCAAATGGCATCCTACAATAGGCAAAGCATCCCCATGGAGAGATGAATGTAGTCTCAATTGTTCTTCTAGTGCAATACCTATTTGAAAATATCCAAAAAACTCCATCCATAATTGAATACCTTTCATGGCCAGCTACCTGGTTTAAGATCTCCTCCTAGAATTGGCAACAGGTAGTGGGTCCACTTCGTAGCCACATTCAATGGTTTAAGTCAGTACATACTCTCTATTTACAATTATTCTTTGGAGTAATGAACACCGGAGAGACCTCCTTTGACTCCTTCATCAGGTAGATAATCCTTGCATCCAATAGTTTGTTTATCTCCTACCAAAGGGCCTCCTTTTGTATCTCACCTAGACTTTTCAATTTTTGTGCCTTCGGCCTTTATCCTTCCTTGAGAACAATTTTTTGCTCCACTCCCTTTACACCCCATAGATCTTTATACTTTGTTGCAAAAATACTTGGATAGGGTGCACAAAGCTGCATATAGCTCTCTTTTTCCTATTTGGACAAATCCTTGCTCAACATATTTGCTACCTCTTGAAATCCTATACCGTATGAACCTACTATTGTACCTTTTCTTTCCTGTGAGATCCCTCTAACATGACACTAAATAAATCGCCATCAATATTCATCATTTTGTCCTTGCTTTCTTCTTGCTCGATATTTGTGTAGCCTTCACATGTAATCTCCATATTGTACTCATACTGATGGTCATATCTTCATCATCTTTTGCCGCGATAGGATGAGCACGGATTTTTTTGGTCTTTAAATCCAGCACTATGTGCCTCGCTTTCTCTCTATGAGGTAGGGTAAACACCCCACTCTCCCAATCATGTTTGTCTCTAATTGCTAGAAGCCAGAGACTCCCCAGAATAATAGCGTATGTATGGTCACCTGCCTTCATGACAAAAAAAAGATTAAGCATTCAATACCCATCACTTTCACCTTCACATCTTGAGCCACACCTAGACACCTAGCTTTTGCATGGTTGGCCATTCTCATGCACGCAGTTGACCTAGCCACCATTTTCACACCTATTTCCTTCATGGATCCATCTATCATCACACATGCCTACGCTCCACCATCTATGTAAGCTTATATCAGCATCCTCTTCTCAATGACCTCATCCACAAGAGGAAGAACATCAACCAAATTGACCACCCTTAAGGCCATATTCTGCACTGCTTGCACATTGCCCTTAGCTTTTGGTAGCTTGGTGCTAACACTTGTGGACCATTGCCTCCTTAATTAGGGGTTTAAATCCAACAATTGCCCAAATGTTATATTATCTTTCTAACTTTGTACATCACTAACCATATCATACTCAGGGTAGCTGCACCCTAGCTGTAAATCTACCTGCTTGATCGTGCAACGTCTTCTCTTCTTGCTTGTTTCAAGCTGCTCCCTACCTTTCTACACTTTCTCTTTACCTTTATGAGCTTTGGTTTCCTTCTTGGTTTCTGTCTGCCTTTCAACTCTTGCGCTTTTGTTGGCCAAGACTTCAACCTCTTGCTTACCCACTCCAATGATATTCACCCTTTAGACCTCGCCCCACCATCCTGGGCCTACTCCACTGGATTTTCAATTGCCTTCTCCATTCTCCCCTTGAACTCTATCTTTGCTAAACAAAGGATACAACAACTGGGGAATATTTGGTGCATAGTGCCCCTCCTCTCCACAATTATAGCACCTATCAAGAAATGGTCTTGCATGGCCTCTTTCTTCTTTTGGTTGACCCATGCCCATCACAATAAATCCTAACTCCTCCATCTTCTCTAACATGTCTTGGACCTTCCACACCCAATTTGGTGGCCCAATTACTACATACATGTTTCCATGGTTCTCTTCTTGGCTAGCTTCTCTAGGGATCCGCGGTTGGGTAGGAGCCATCACCTCGTAGCCTATTGCACCCTTCTCAATTTTCCTCTTGATCTTCTTGATTTTGGATCATGCAAATGCCACTACACCATTGTAGTTCTTTTGACTTTCAAAATCAACCTTTTCTCTAACTTTTGGATGTAAACACGCCATAAACTTTTCCAGCTTGGAATAATCACCATTGACCAAGTGCATAGCTATAGCTAGCTCTGCCCAACATGCTTCAAAATGATCTAAGAACAAATTAAAAATCTTCACTTATGTCTTGCTTGAGAGATTTAAGCTTCACATCCATCTTGATCAGAGACGCTTCCCTGTGAAAATCCTGCAAGAAACGAGCTCCTAAAGCTGACCACACCTACCGTCGCTCGCCTTCCAATGCATCATACCATACTTTAGCTTTATCATGCATCTCCAGTTTGAAAAGTTTTTGTTCAGCATCTATAAGGACACCACAAAGTCTGATATCCACTCATTGGAATTCTACTCACCTGTGAAAATTGGATAAAAGCTTTAAGAGACCATCTCCACCAATGCAAAACAACTACGCTTATTTACTAAAGCAAGAGCAACCAGTGTGCTCCTCCGTGGGGGACACCAAAAGATGGAAAGGGGGAAGCAGATACACCCATAACACACAGAGTATGCCTCTCTATAGCTATGGACAAAAAAACAACTTCAAAATCAACACAAAACTGGTTGCACACTCATTTTGATACACCAGCACACACACAAGCTTCTCAAGAAGCTCCAGCACATACCACACACCCAAAACCTCTATTCCACCCTGCAAACACACACAATCCTCTCTCTCTCTCTCTCTCTCTCTCTCTCTCTCTCTCTCTCTCTCTCTCTCTCTCTCTCTCTCTCTCTCTCTCTCTCTCTCTCTCTCTCTCTCTCTCTCTCTCTCTCTCTCTCTCTCTCTCTCTCTCTCTCTCTCTCTCTACCAAGACCTCGGTTCGGGGTTTCACTCAACCTCACTAACACCACCAACTGCAAGCAAATGACGCAATCAGAAATAAAGAAGGGGGAGCAGGGAATCAACACCAACACAGGGGGTAATGGCGAGCTTTTCCTTGCCTTAAAGCTTACAAAAACACCATGTCTAGTCGCGAGCAATCTTTCTTTGCTCTTCTTCTTCACCTTGCTCCACCAAACCAAAACGGTAAAAAACCCTTTCAAAATGGTGGAAATCTCCTCTTATAGGAGCATCCTAACTTTAAAACAACAAAAAGTTTTGGTTTTATCTGGGTCGTGGAGCTCCACTTGAGCCCATTTAGTATTTTTGCATTGCATACACATGTGTCACTTTTTAGTATCTTCTACATGCTCTCCACATCTTGGCTGAATTCTATTTCCACCACATGTGAACCACCACTTAGCTATGCCATCTTGGCCACTTTTTATCCAAATTGCATGTGACCACCACATGGGGGCCCGTTCTCCCTCTCTCTACATGTGATACACCACTTAGGGCCCGTGGTTGTCACGGCCATGGGATTCCTCTTTCCTCAACAAAAGGCTTTCGAGTCACTTGGGCCGCAGGGGAGCATCTGCCCTATAGGCTGTCATGTCATCAAGGAAGGTCATGCTCAAGAGCGTCCTCAATGGCTAGAGGTGACATTGCCCACCTGGCAAAGCCTCTAGAATTCCATGCAATGTGGTGATGTCAGCAACTCTATCCAATGCATCATGTAGGAGATACATCATGTCTAACCCTTGAGGGGTCCACCTTTCAAAAAAACCTATAGCACATGCGTTGAGGAGGTATTTATAAAAACCCTATACACACACGTAACCATGAACTAAAAGACCCCTCTTCCTTCATAAACTTGTTACTTTTTTTAAAGTTTCCATTTTAAACCCCTCTTGTATATGTAATTTTGAACTCTTTGGTATATAAAAAACCCCTAGGGTGAACTCACGTGCTACACTTACATATTTTAAGGTGGACCTCGTGGGGACTGACCACGTAACGAGCTACTTGAAGCTCCTTTGAGATGCTTATGAGGTGGCTCCTTTGTGCATTATATACCATGCCTCCTAATATTGGTCCTCCCATGTGGGATGATCCCCTTGTCCATGTGGCATGCTCCTATTGAATGCCCTCCACAAGGTCCACCAAAGCCCACCACAAATTTCAAAAAAGCTTCTTCTTGATCCTCTTTCCAAGCTTTTTGAGGTCTTGCATGAAGCTTCAATCCTCAAACCAAAAAATCCTCCCCAGATTTTGCATCTCCCAACTCAAAATCTCCCATCTCAATCACTTTTTGACTTCACCAAGCCCGCTAACTAAGGCCACAAAAGCTGGAAAAAACCAAATGTACCAACCTACTCAAAAATAGAGCCCAACTTTAACAGAATCTAACTTGGCAACCACAATCCCAATAGTCATGCCATCAATGCCTACTAACTAGATACACTATCCACTACCTTTGTAAACCAGTCAAGCTTCAAAAACCTTGGTGGCACATTTCCCAATTCGATCAAGTTCAAAACTAGCCCCTGACAAAACTTCATCTGGTAATATTTTGACATCCAAGACTCCAATTGACAATTTGAAAATACCAACATGCTCCAAATAATGAGCTATTCACCTTTATTTATTGCAACCCGATCTAATCACTTGGCCCTATCCATCTTGTCCGTTGAGAATCTGCGATGCATTTCATCTTTAGACATCCATAACTTGCAAACCATGGCCTCATTTGCTAAGTCGTCTGGACCAGCTGAATCAGCACTTCAAGCACTTCATTCCTAAGCAAAAAACTAGACCCGTGATACTTGGTAATGCAGACATTTCCTTTGGTGATTTGGAAGGTGAGCTGTAACATTTAATGGCCTAGTAACTTGTGTATAGCGGAAAATAGCATAAAGATAGTGAGCATTTCATTAGAATAGATTCCTTAGTAATGAGAATAACAAGAGTGCTTGGGTGGAGAGATCAACAAAAAGTATAACTCCTAGTTAGACAGCATGAAGAATACTTCAAAAGAGAGAGAAATTAAGCTATTGACAATAATTGAGGACCAGATTTACTTAGAGCCGGTCCCCCCTCCAAAAGGCTTTGTAATATGGTTTCTCCCATCAAAAGAGACATTTTACAATACAATTCTTTGTGTTCCTTCAATACTAGCTAGTGCAATGAAGATGGAAACTTCAAGCACTAATAGGAATCAGGCAAGCCATTAGGCTGCTTAATGCTCATTGGACCCCCTGGGAGACTATCCAATAGTCTTTAGAGAGCTTAATTCCTATTTTTTCTTTTATTAAGTGTTTTCAAATTAATTAAACTAGATTTACTCTAGCCTAATTCTCATTGGTCCACCTCCATGGCCATCTAATAGGATTTGAGTACACCTTGTGGGCATCTGGGCTAGGGAGTTGACATGTGTCCCTCTTTCCCCTTGTGTAAAGGAAGCTTGTGAGTGTGTGTGTGTGCGCATCTCTCTCTCATTCCCTACTTCCAGGGCTCCCCCCTCCTAAGTAGGACTCTTTGAAGACTTTTTGGCATACACACTAAGAATCCAATTTTCCTAGTGATTGACCTTTCACAACCTTTGAATTTTGGAACCTTAGCATTTTGGAACCTTAGCATTTTGGAAGTCTTAATGGGCTGAACCTTATCTTCTTTTAAGCCCATTGTTGCACATTGCTCTTTTGCAGATGGCCCCCCTTTGGATCCCTATTTTTCCTCCTTTGGACCCCTAATGTGGCCGATCTGCCAGCTTAATTCTAGCTTTTTCTCCCCTGGCACTTCCCCATATTAAATGATTATTTTAACATGAGAAAACCATTTAGGAGAATTAGATATTAGTTATTATGACATTACGTCTCTCTTGAAATCATAGTCGTCCTCAACTATGGGGTAGAGAAGGTAAAGCCTATTCGTTAGTCCTTTTTCTAGCGGGTAGAGGATCCCTATGTTACCCTACGACATCGTTCCAGAATGGATGACTAGTTCATTAGGCGCTTGAGAGCCTAAGCTACCGCAAGCATGTCTGCACATTAGTCCTGTCAATCTTCCATAGTAGAGTGACAAGCTCTACTTAGTGTTTAGGAGACGTCATCTCCACAAAATTGATCTGCATACTACTTCATTTTTGTGCACCATAAAGAAAAAGAGAGTCTTATAAGACAAAATATTTGTTCATTTTAAACATTTGTACATTTGCTTACTCTACGGAAGCATTGTAAGCATTGACAAGGTTTAGGTTATCCTTTAGTTGTATACCTTGCATCCATCTAGCATCTTCAAAAGAGTAATTCGTAAACTTAATAGGATATTGTTAGATAGTCTTACCACCTCTTAGTACCTTGTCTTCATGTTGGAGAATGGACTCGGGCTGCAACACCTCTTCTTGGTCCTCGATCTCTGGTGGGTCTTCAATAGTTGGTTCTTGTGGTGGCTCTCCTTTGTAAGGCTTTAGAAGGCTCACATGGAAAGCATTGTGTTTGAGGCAATGGCTAGGCAGCTTGAGTTGATAGGCCATCTCATTGATTGGCCTAAGAATCTGGAAGGGACCATAGTACCTTTTTGCTAACTTAGCATAATACTTTTGGTGTCCCATAGGATTCTTGCATGTCGTGTGCCTTAATCAAGCCTTGGGAAATTTGAGTAAGACCCAATCATTTTCTTTAAAGGCTTGGGCTCTTCTGTGCTTATTAGCAGCATCCTTTTGCCTTTGTTGTGAGATAGAGATAGCATCCTTAATCTTTTGGAACAATTCTTGTAGGTCTTGGCTATACTCATTTGTAGCGAAGATCTTCCCCTGTAATTTGAGTAGCAGGGGACTTTTTGATCTTCCCTCAATTTCCTCAAAAGGTGATTTTCCCGTGGAATTATGTACAGTGTTATTGTTGCCATACTCCATTAAGGGTAAGTACTTCTCCCATTGGGACCTTTGATCTACTTTTGTTACATAGGCTTTTAGTAGATCAAGAATTGTTAGGTAGCTATTTCACTTTGGCCATCCATTTGCACGGGTGATAGGCCAAAGAGAAATTTAGCCTTGTCCCTAAATTTAGCCTTGCACCAAGAGGCCGGCTGTGTGGAAGTGTGTACCCCCCCGGACCGACGGTGTTTTGTATGAGAGTGTGAGACAGACCATGGCAGTAGGTGTGCTTTGTGTGGCAGATTTGTGGAGTGTGTGGACAGTGGAAATTAAGCAGGCGGTGGTTTGCTAGTGTAAAGTTTGTTTTTCAAGGTGTTTTCCGAGAGGATAGGGGTGTTGTGCATACCTTGAGCTATAAAGAGGCCCTTGTGTTTGTGTCGGGTGTGTTCCCCCATTCCCCCTCTCCATCTTCTAGTGCCCCCATGGAGGATTACACTGATTGCTCCCAGTAGATAAAAAAGAAGGAGTTTTTTTGCATTGGAAGTCATGGCGGCAAGAAGTTATGGACCGATTTTCACAGGCGAAGAAGGCCCTGATGAGTGGATGTCAGATTTTGAGTTGTATATGCTATCGTTGCATATGCCAAACGAGGATAGCAAGATGCTGACTTTTACTTTGGTGATGCATGGGAAAGCTAAAGTATGGTATGAAGCGCTGGAAGGCAAGCCAAGGAAGACATGGCCAACTCTATGGGTGAGGTTTCTTTACGACTTTCACAAGGAGGCTTCCTCAGTCGAGATGGATGCGAAGCTGAGGGCGCTTAAGCAAGATGTAAGTGAAGAATTGGATCTGTTTTTGGGTCATTTTGAAGAGTGTTGGCAGAATTAGAGACAGCCATGCAATTGGCTAAGGGAGACTAGTTTAAGCTGGACAAATTCATGGCGTTTTTCCATCCTAAGGTGAGAGAAAAGGTCGATTTTGAGAGCCCCGAGAATTAAAATGGTGCGGTAACGATTGCACGATCAAAGAGAAGAAAGATAAAGAAGAAGATAGAGCAGAATGTGTCAGGCTACAAGAGAATGACCCCTGTTCAACCGCAGAGTCCGAGGGAGGCTATGCATGAAGAAAATCATGGAGACTGAGGTGTAGCTGTTGGGCCACAAAATTGGGTACTCACGGTGCAAGATTTGTCTGAGAAAATGCAGGAGTTGTGGCTCAATGTCATGGATAGAGGACAACCAAGAGGAGCAAGGGGTAGGGCAAGGCCACTGCCAGGTAGATGCTACAATTGTAGAGAAGAGGGGCACTATGCACCTGATTGTCCTCAACCACAAAGAGAGAGAGGAGGCATTTACCCGTTGTTTGGTAAAGGTCGAGGTCAAGGGCGATTCAATGGTCCAAGAGAGCAAGCGGTGGAGAATCCTATGCAGCCAGCTCCACCAAATGGAAGCGAAGTCCCAAGAGTGAACATCATTGGGGTGGATAAGTAGGATGTCAATATTTTAGCCATAAGAGAGCGAGTGTTGAGAGGGAGATAGAGGTAGAGCGGGAAACTAGAGCTCGCAAAGGCAAAGAGAGGTGTATGAAGGTAGAGAGTAGACCGAGCCTAGCAAAAGAAGGAGGCGTCGCAAAATCAAACAAGTGGATTTCCAAATAGGGCGTGGCTATCCCGATACAATTTGGTAAGTGATATTCAAAATCAAAAAGCAAACATTACTTTTGGTTAGTTTTTAGCTTTAAATCAAAAGTTAAGGAGGCAGTCATCCACAACTGTTAGCACCAGGCTACCGAGAGCTAAGGGAAATGTGCAAGCGGTGCAAAACATGGCTTTGAGGGTAGGTAACCCACTAATGTTCTTCCACTGGTGGATGCTGTTATAGAAAAGAGGATGCATGTACATGCCTACATAGACAGTGGAGCGCAGGTTTGTGTCATGACAGAAGCAGTAATGAGAGAGACGGGTGTCAAGGCAGTACTCAAATCGAATGTGTGCATGACAATGGCCAACCATATTAAGGCTAGATGTCTGTGTGTGGCTCACGATGTGAAGGTCAAGGTGATGGGCATAGAGTGCCTGATAGACTTTTTTGTGATGAAGGCAGGAGATAATGCTTATCCAATCATTTTGGGTAGGCCATGGCTTTTAGTGATAGGTGCTAAGCAAGATTGGGAGAGCAAAGTGTTCACCTTTCTTGAGAAAGAGAGGGGAAGGTAGATGGTGCTTGATTTGAAGACCAAGGAGAGCAATTCTCGTCCTATGGCAGTTAAAGATGAGGGCGACACGATGAGCTATGAGTACGAGACAGAGACGGGTTATGATGAAGGCTACACTAGCATAGAGGAAGAGGAGAGCGAGGACAACATGTTGAAGATAGAGGTAGACTTATTCGGAGTCACCATAGACGACTCCCCACCTAAAGAATGAGGTATGCAGCCCCAAGCTCATGGTTTAAGCATAGAGGAGGTTTCGAGCATGTTAATTGAAGATTTGACCAAAGGTGAAAAGGAGGGTTAAGTTCAACAGTGTGAATCTTATCCAAACCTATTTGCAATGGAGTACGAGCATTTGCGCGGTGCAAAGGGGGTAGAGCACAAGATTGTTCTCAAGGAGGGACATAGGCCTAAGGCACAGAAGCTAAGAAGACTAGGGGAAATCCAAAAGGAATCCCTTTGGCAGGAGATCGATAAGTTGCTGAATGCAAGCATTATATACCCTATGAAAGAGTTAGAGAGGGTCTCACCAGTGGTTATAACCCCCAAAAAGAATTGGAAATAGAGAGTGTGTGTTGACTACAAGCCACTGAATACAGCGACCAAGAGGAATCACTATCCATTCCCATTTCAAGACGAAATCCTAAGCCAGGTGGCTGGGCACGAGAGATACTCGATTATGAATGGCTTTTCAAGGTACTTTCAAATAGGGATTGCACTCGAAGACCAGTTGAAAACCACATTCATATCTTCATGGGGTTTTTTTGCTTACTGTAGGATGCCGTTTGGATTGGTGAATGCATATGCCACCTTCCAAGATTGGATGAACAGGGTATTTGGTCCATACTTGGGCCGCTTTATCAGGGTCTTCATGTATGTATAGGCTACTTCAAGATTAGAACACCTATCAAAGCTGCAGTTATGATTACAAAGGCTTGATGAAGAAGGAGGTCAGCTGAACCCCAAGGAGTGCAAGCTAGCACAACCTCGAGTGCACTTGTTGGGTCATGTGGTGTCGCAAAACGGTATAGAGGCTGATGTCAAAAAGTTGAAGGTGTTGGTGTTGATGGAGACGCCATCAGATGCTCAAGGTTTGGCTTTTTTTTTTCATAAACTAAAGTATCTATCACGTTTCTTTTGGATGTGTCGCAATATGTAAATCCTCTTCAAAAGAAATCTCAACAAGTGCATGGTAATGAATGGGATGAGGGAGCTCAGGAGGCTTTTGATAGGGTTAAGGAAATTTTGTGTCAGTTTTGCCGGCGGTGTGTCCTCCCAATCAAGAGAATGACCTCTATGTGTCTATGACGGTGGGCACAACTGCTATTGGAGTGGTTCTACTACAGAGGTAGGGAGAAGCTACAAGCCGATATACTTCGAAAGTAGGGAGATTAGCCCAGGAGAGGCTACCTACACCAAGGTAGAGCAATGGGTGATGGCTTTGGTCTTCGCTTGCAGGAAGTTCAAGGTGAATTTGATTGTACGCAAGTTTTTTGTGTTGACAGCTAATAATATATTTCCAGAGGTAGTGTTACATTTGAAGCTAGGAAGGAGGATTATGAAGTGGGTGTTGGAGCTACAGGAGTTCAAATTTGATTTCAAGGTAGGTCACACAAGTTGGTCTCACTTGGAAGACATTCTTGTCAACAAGGCCGTCGATCTGCCGGCCTATCCAAGAGTAGTGCAAGATGCAGCTAAGGAGGATCCTGATTTGGAGGGTGCTTTTACAATGTGGTTCGACAGAGCGTATCGAAGGGTAGTGCAGAAAGCAGGAGGAGGTGTGGTGATACACGACCCACATGGCAAAGCTATATTTTTGAAGGTGTATGATTTGGAGGATGTCCATACCAGTAACGAGGCGGAGTATCTCACTCTGCATTTGGGTTTGAAGCAGTGTGTAGAGTTCGGCATTTTGAGGTTGGTGGTGAAGGGAGATGCGTTGCTAGTTATCAAGCAACTGTTAGGCCAATGGCAGATAAAGCGAGACTTTTTGAAGCATTGGTTCTTTTCCAACAATAAAATGCTAAAGTCTTTTGAAGAGGTTCAATCAGGCATGTGAGAAAAGAGCAGAACCAAGAGGCGGATCAGTTAGAAAGTAGCAAAGTACAGGTGCATGTTGCAGGTCTATGTGTGGCCAGAACCACTTATGTAGGTAGGGAGACTCTAAAAGAGATTGAAGGGTTTTTGAGTAGGGCAGTGTTCAGAGGTTTGTCCAGAAAACAAGTGGTACAAAGGCCCGCAAATTTACACTGGTAGGTGAAGATCTCATGAACTATGGATGTGATGGAGTTCTTAGAAGGGTGCTATACAAAGAAGAGATAGGAATGGTGCTGGAGCAATGCCACAAATAAAATGGACATCAAAATAAAGACCAGGTTCTGTTTTGAGTGCTTAGAGAAGGATTTTGGTGGCCTTCCATGGTGAAGGACGAGCATTACTGGTGCAAGACGTGCCATGAGTGTCAAACTATAGGTGAAAGATGACTGATAGCGGAGTCAGAAGGTGCCATCATCGCACAAAGTTCTTTCAACAAGTGGGGTCTAGATGCCATAGGTCCTCTCCCAAAGTCTACGAGCGGTAAGAAGTACGTGGTGGTAGCCATTGACTACCTTACAAGGTGGGTTGAGGCCAAGGCTATGAAGGAAGTAAATGCTAATGTGGTGGCTCAGTTTGTGTTTGATAACATCTTTTTCCGTTTTGGTGCTCCATGGGTGTTAGTTTCTGATAGGGGTCAGGGGTTTAGAAGCAAGCTCATGAGTGCATTAGTGGAAAAGCTAAAGATTCAGCATTGGTTTTCCTTGCCCTATCACCCCCAATGCAATGGTCTAGTAAAGAGTTCTATCGTCAAAATGTTAACCAAGTACGTTGATGGAGCAAAAGATGTCTTGCGCACACTCACTGTTGATAGGCATATCAGAATGTCAATTTAGTAGTTAGTCGGAAGTGCTTCATCGGATATAGTTCATCAGATATAGTTCATCAGATATAGTTCATCGGATATAGTTAGTCGGATCATAGTTAGTCGGATGTTGTTTAAATCGGATATTTAACAGTTATGATATATCAAGACTGAGGTTGTTATTACCAGTCTGTTTTGTATGGTGGTTATAAGTCGGGCGCAGTGGTATTCAGAGATGTTGTAGCTCTTCTTGATCAATGAAGCACTCTTGTTATCTTAATTCTGAGTTATCAATTTCTTCTATCTCTTACCTTCAGTATGATGTTAGTACTTCTGTGTATTATTTCCGAGTTATGAGTTGCTGAAAGATTTGTGATGTACTAGTATTTTTTGTGTTGATGAACCACAACACATTTGGCGATCCTGCGGGTTCAGTTCTTGTGGCTGAGGACGTATGCAGTTTTCAGGTATTATTCTTCGGTTCATGAATCTCATTCTGGTGATAATGCATGTCCGAGCAAGGTAGAAGACACTCTCACATATATTACACACGGGCTCAAGCTAGAGCAGGCAATATAAATCCATTCCACTATGAGGATGTGATTGTTGATGAAGAAATTGATCCACCACCTCAAGAACGGTTGGTAAATTCTGTGGAAGAGGGTTCTGGAACAGCAGAGGACAGGGCAGTGAGGCAACTTGTGGGGGCACTACTCTTGACAGGAGGACCTGCACGAACTAGAAAGCGACTCCAATTTGACCCATTGAGGGGATCTAGTAGGCAAAGACCTGTAAGAATCCCAAATCCCATTCCCATGGCACAACCACCTCCTAATCCATAGATTAAATCCGCCAAATTCAGAGGGAAGCCCAAAGAGGATGCAGATTGTCACGTAGCACAATTTGAAACCCGCTGGCAAGCAAGTGGATACCAGGTGATGTTTCCAGATCCTATAAAATTACAGCAATTTGCAACTACCTTGGAAGGCAAGGCCATGAGCTGGTTCAGCCAATATGGAATGGCTCACTTTCCTACTTATGTTGCACTTAGTTTGGCTTTTCTACAAAGATTTCGGAAGGAGAAAAATCCTACAGATATTTTAAGCAAGTTACGACGCATCAAACAAGGGACAATGTTGGTAGAAGATTTTGCTCAGAGATTTAGAATATTTGTTGAGAGATTGCAGGGAAATGAAAGGCCAACTAAGGAAATGTTGGCAGGCTACTTTCTCAAAGGATTGAGGAGTGGTATTAAAAATGCAGTGGCTAGCATTGACATTGGAGGAGGTTTTGATAATTTGGTACAGGCTGCTTCTAGAGTTGAGAAGAGGCTGGGAATGACAAAGTCTAGTAAGAGAGGTGACAAGGAATCGGAAACAGGTTCAGAATCAGATACATCTTCTTCTGAAGAATCGGATGCTGGTAGTTCATCTAATGAGGAGGAAATGAAGAAAAATAAGAGTCCTAAGAAGAAGAAGAAGGACAAAACAGGGGGTGAAGTTGATATAGTTCAGCAATTAAAGAGTATTGGCTATTCAATCATAGCACCTAAAGAGAAAAGGTACTGTGAGATTTGTGAAAGAGATGGACACACCACTGCTCAATGCTGGTACAACCCTAAACAAAGGGGTAAACTAGGTACAGGTGTTGGGCGGGGTACTACTTTAGCAGAGGCAAATCAGGTGGCTCCATTTAGAGGAAGACCTCCTAGACAGGGATTTCAGAGGGGACCTGGAAGAAACTAGGATAATAACCAAAGAAGGCCTCAAGGAGTTATGCCTTGTGTATATTGTGGTGACCCTATACATTGGGTTGGCCTTCGTTGTGCCTTATGGGTAAAACATCGTGAGGAGAGAGGTGTTCCTGTTGTTCCATTCAATCAGGAGAACCAGCAAGAAGGCCCTCCACAACCACCTCCAAATCAACCACAGGCACAAGCCAATGTGATTATTATCGACATTCCGATTTATCACGATACCCGTAATAAAACAGCCACAGTACTTCCGACTGAGGAGTATGACAATGTGGAGAATGATTGTCAATATCCAGATAATATGGAAGATGAAATTGATGTGCTGGCTATGAATAGATCCAAGGCTAAAGGTCCTATTGATTGGGAACAGCAAAAAGGGGTTAGAGATCAGGTACAGAAGTAGGTTCAGAAGGAGCAGCGAGGTCAACACTTGGAGGATCATGCAGAATCTTCTGATACACCAGTACAACATAAAAAACAGGTTGAAGTACCTACACCAGATTGGTTTGAGGTATTAATTAACTCTCCGTTACACTTGTCTTTAGACCAAATGCTTTCTATAGTTCCAGCATTTAAAGAGAGATTGCTACATAAGTTACTGGGTAAGCACTATGAAAGTTCCATACAACAGAAAGAGGAGCCTGGGGTGAATAGCATTCATCCTTCTGATGTGGATTTCATGGTTCCAGTTATCAAGGCGACTTTAAAGGACAGGATATTTGAGGAAGTATTGTTGGATGGAGGATCTAGTGTCAATATCTTACCTGAGTCAGTTTATCTCACAATGGGCTTAGGGAGATAGGATCCAACACCTTTCCAAGTGAAAATGGCTGATCAGAGGAGGGTTCAGCCAATTGGAATTTTACGGAACTCTTCTATTCAGATTGCAGGGATGAAATTTCAAGTTAATTTTGTTGTTCTCAGAATGAAGGAAGGTGATGCTTCCTATGAGATGTTGTTGGGAAGACCTTGGTTTAGGTTAGCCAAGGTGAAACAGGATTGGGGTGAGAATCAGGTGGTGCTTACCAAAGGGAAACAGATAATCAACATACCTATGTTGGGAAGAAAGCACATTCCTGGAAAAGAAAGACCCTTGTTTGCTCAATCAATCAGTCTTGCTGAAGAAATAGAGGATGATGAGGAGGAAGCCTTTTAGCAGGCTAATCCGACGGTCATACCTGTTTTTGAAGTTGATATTGAGGGAATTTTGCAGAAGGATCAGGAAACAGAGGAGCTTTTTGATGAACCTGTCATGGGACAGGAAATTCAGGGTTCCGACATGCTAAAACTGATGGATCAGAGTCTATCAACTAGTGTCAAAGAGGAAGTTCAACAGGAGGAGAAGGATGCTAGAGATATGGTGGAGAAAATTTACAACAAAAGATTTGGAGGATCTAAAAGGGTTCAGCAGGATGAACTAAAAGAATTGAATTTAGGGACTGAAGAAGAACCAAGGATGGTCAAGGTTAGCATTTATGTGGATGGGGAATTCCTACAAGACTTATGGCAGTTATTGTTGGAATACAAAGATGTTTTTGCATGGGATTATGCAGATGTAAAAGGTATTGATCCATTACTGCATCAGCATCACATTAATATGAGAGAAGATGCCATTCCGATTGTCCAACAGAGATATAGGATGAATCCCAACTTTGCACAGTAGGTTAAGCAGGAAATTAATAAATTACTAGCAGTTGGGTTCATCAAGCCTATTCATGAAGTCACTTGGCTATCTCCAATCATTGTGGTACCAAAGAAGAATGGGAAGATTAGGGTTTGTGTGGATTACAGGAAGCTAAATGCTGCAACTATTACAGATCCTTTCCCAATTACCTTTTGTGATGCTATCTTAGATGCAGTAGCAGGGAAAGAGATGTATAGTTTCCTTGATGGTTTCTCAGGGTATAATCAGATTCAGGTTGCCGAGGAAGACCAACATAAAACAACCTTTATTACAGATTGGGGGGCCTTTGCATCTACTGTTATGAACTTTGGCCTTAAAAATGGACCATCATCTTTCAATTTTACAGCTTATAAGACATTTGAACCTTATTTGTAGGATTTCATGAGAGTGTTTGTAGATGACTTTTCAATTTTTGGTCAAAGAGTTTTACACCTTGAGCATTTGAAATTATGTTTTGAGAGATGTAGGATGTTCAGATTGTCCCTGAATCCCTACAAAAGTGTATTGGCTGTCAAGAGTGGTGTAGCTTGCATTCCACCTATTAGGAGAATAAAGTTTCAAAATTAGAAAATTCCATAAATTCCGCTCTGACATGTCCTGTGTCTGAATTACTGGCAAATGATGTCCGTTTTGCTTCAAACCAATTTTGGAGCATGCATAGATGCATAAAAACATGTATCGATCAAAATCATTCAATCCAGGCAAAAATTGCACGCAAAGTAAATAATCACAATTATTTATAGTCGGGGAGTTTTTCCAAATTTTTGCACTTTTGACTTCATAGGCTTGAAGAACATGTGATTTAGATAATCTGAGTGAGGTGTGAGCTCATTTAAGTGTACAGGGTGAAAATGGTGCCAGATTTAGTCTTCAGACTGTGAAACAATAGATATAAATGAATTTTTGGTTTTTGAGATCCAAATGTGATCAGACTTGATTGGTGGGCTTGTCACATCATCTACTTTGGTATTGGGTCATGTGGTCTCTCAGGAAGGGATTTCAATAGATGTGAAGAAGATTGAGGTAATACAATCAGCACAAGCACCTGGCAATATCAAGGAATTGAGCAGGTTTGTGGGACAAGTTAAGTGGCACAGCAAGTACATCAGATATCTGGCTAATGTCTGTATGCCTCTTACCCATTTAACCAAGAAGCATGTAGATTTTTTTTGGTCTGAGCCACAGGAAAAAGCATTTCAGCTTCTCAAGAACATGCTCTCAGTTGCTCCCATATTACAACCTCTAGATTGGGTACTTCCATTTCATGTGTTTGTTGATGCCTCGGATATAGCCATTGGAGTTGTTTTAATGCAGGCGAAGACCCAAGGGTGGTTTAGACCTGTGTACTATGCTAGTAGGGTGCTTACATCTCCTGAGAAAAACTATGCAGTGACTGAGAGGGAGGCATTAGGGATGGTTTATGCTTTAAACAAATTCAGATATTACCTCTTGTGCAATAGGGTCATATTCCATGTGGATCATCAAGCATTGCTTTATCTTATTAAAAAGCCCTTACTTACAGGCAGATTGGCAAGGTGGATGCTATTGTTGTAGGAATTTTATTTCCTTATTGTGCATACACCTGGCAAGGAACATGCAATAGCTGATTACCTAAGTCGGATTGAAACAGGGGAACAACCGACAGGGATTTCGGATCAGTTGCCAGATGCAGATTTATTTGAAGTTCAGAGTTCCATTTTTTATTCATGGTATGACCAAATGTTGGTGTTTCTAACTGATGGTATTATGCCAACAGGGTTTACAAGAGACCAAAGGAGGAAATTTTCCCTAACAAGCAGACCCTTTTTAGTGATTGTTGGAGCATTATATAGAAAAGGGATTGACCAGGTCATTAGAAGGTGTGTACCAGATTATGAACAATCAGCTGTGTTGCAAGAAGCCCATTATGGAGCAGAAGGAGGACATTTCTCAGGGGACATTACAAGAAAAAAGATACTCCAAGCTGGTTTGTGGTGGCAACTGTGTTGAAGGATGCTCATTCTTATGCAAAAAGCTGTGTGGTGTGTCAACAGTTTGGTCAACCTCATTCTAGAGATAGAATGATAGATCATCCTATACTGCCATTGGAGCCATTTCAAAAATGGGGTATGGATTTTGTAGGACCAGTCAAGCCCACAACAAGTAAGGGATGCAAGTACATTCTAGTAGCTACTGATTACTGTACAAAGTGGGTGGAAGCTGTGGCATTGAAAGATAACAAAGCTCAGACTGTGGCAAAGTTCTTGTATCACAACATTATGACCAGGTTTGGATGTCCAGTAGAGTTGGTCAGTGATAGAGGTACACATTTTTTGAATGAAGTGATTTCTGAGTTAACAAAAACCCACATGATAATGCATAAGAAATCTACAGCTTACCATCCCCAAGCTAATGGACAGGCTGAGAGTACTAATAAGACTCTTATAAAGATTCTGAAAAAGATTGTACAATAGAATAAGAGGGATTGGGATGTAAAGCTGGATTCTGCCCTGTGGTCATTCATAATAGCTTTCAAGGTAACAACAGGTATGACCCCATTCCGATTGGTGTATGGCTTGGAAGCTGTAGTACCAATGGAGTTTGTGGTACCTAGTTTGATGATTATTGCTGAGAAGATGACTCCAAAGTTGTCAGTTCAGCATAGAAGCAAGTATTTAATGCAGCTAGAAGAAGACAGGTTGATCAGCTCCTATATAATAGAAGTCATTCAGAGAAGAAGGAAAGCCTGGGTCAGCATGAATGTCAAGTTTAAGGTTTTCCAGGTAGGTGACTGGGTAATGCTTTACAACTCAAGGTTAGGTCCCCATCCTGGGAAGCTTAATTTAAGGTACAAGGGGCTATATCAGATTATCACAGACCTAGGTCAAGGAACTTTTATTGTAGCAGATGTTTTTGGCACAAGAGTAGAGAAACCTGTTAATGGATTCATGTTAAAAAAAATTCAGGGCAAGCCACCCCATTTAGATTGGCCCAAACCTACTATACCGGAGGTTGCATTTTGTCAAATGGTGGAGTTCTCTTCAGGTACTATGGACCAGGATACTGTTGATCAATCATTAGCGTACAGAGGCTTTTCATTCAGGTCAGGGATCGGATTGTACTACATCGGAGTTTGTTGGCTCGGAGTCTACTGGGTCAGAGTTCACCTGATCCGATTACTTAAACAATGTTTAATTTTCAAATTTTGCGTCGAAAAGGGTGCAAAGTTCCTTCCACTTAACACCATCATACGAGTAAGGGATGACATCATTTCCTCACACACATTTAGAGGCCTTAGCGCTTGTGCGATTCACGTAAGTAGCGCGTGCATGCATATTCCACAAATTGCTAAGCTTTCTCCTACTTCTGCTTCCGCTATGCCTAAGGCTAAACCTATTTTTGTCATGAGACCATCGCCGGAAGATGAGCAAGGAGAAGTTGGTAAGCTGCGCCCTCGCAGAAAAGGAGTAGTGCTCAAAGTTGATGTATCTGACCCAGAAGACGAGGTCGACGTGCTACCTGAAGAAGAATCAGCACCAATGTCATCAAGAAAAATGCTACAAAGTTTAATGCAGCCTTTCATTGATTTCAGGGTGGAAATTGACTGTCAGGTAGAACGGAATGAGAAGTGGTTGAAGGCAACAGGTTTATATGAATTTGCTACTCTACCTTGGGTTCAGTGGAAAGGGAACATTTATGCAAAAACGCAAATGGAGCTATTACGAAAATCCAAAGGTGCCATTTCTGAGAAGGTACATCTTAGTCCAGGTGTGGTAGCTCAGGTATTTCAGCTTCCCTTTACCTCTGTTACCACAGTACCAAAATGTTCAGATGAAGATCTGAAAAAATAATTTGGACCAAGAGAAGGAGGTAGGCAGTACTTTATGTTGAAGAATGTAGAGTATTGGAGGAGAGAACAACTGAAATGGTTTTTGGAAAGAGTTTGTTTTCTAGATAAATATGATTACATGTCTAAGGAAAATTGGGTACCACTGTATTTTGCTGAAAATGGGGGGAAGGTCAGTTGGGCACATTGGGTGTATGATAGGATTCATGCATAAGTCTTTACCTCGTATAGAAGAAAGACCCAATTGAGTAGCAGATTAGCAGCATTTCTGTCTGCTTTGTTTGCTTTTGCTCAGAAAGTTGATGTAGGGGAGGTCACAATTTCTCTCATTACTCCTATCAATGTGGTCAGTCCTGGGCTGGAACAGGGGAGAATATCTGACAAAGCAGAGTTCAGTAAAAGCGTGGATGAAAAGCTGAGGACTATACAGGATTTTATTGAAGCAAGATACACTGAGGATGAGGCCAAGATGGCATTGGCTAGTCATGAGCAAAAACTACTTATGGGGAATTTGCTCAAGAGTTTGGATGTTGAGACACAAACTCCTAGCAGGGTTATAGGCAAAACTTTTAACATGCCCAAAAAGAGGAAGTTGGATAGTGCTTTGCATGAGGTGGCCAAATCATTAGATTTCTCTCCAGCTGGTCCTAGTACTTCTACTAAATCTGATTTTCTTATTTCTGATATACCAACAGCTCTGAAGATGTTGCAGGAACTACAGGGATTTGTAAGGTATCAGTAGCACAATATGGAGGAACATTTACAAAATATAGTTGAATCTGGTATATCTAAAGAAATGCTGCACCAACAGCCGGATTTGGTGGAATCCTTGAAGCAGGAATTGGTAGAGCAGAGGGAGAAACATCAACAAGAGATGCAGGATCAACTGAAACTACATCAACAAGAGATAGCAAAGGTTAAGCTCTCTTTGGGAATGTTTCAAGAATGGACTAAGAGCTGGATCAGGTGTCTGGAAGAAATACAGAGTTGCAGGTGGAGAATGAAATGTTACAACAAAGGTTGAAACCTTTGGAAGATTTGGAAAAGCAGGTATTAGCCCAAGAAGATATCAATGTTTCTGGAGTACTCATGGATGAAGGGGATCTCAATCTGGTAAGGCAACAGTTGGTTGAGGGTATGCAGGATGTTTGGAAAGAAATGAGAGAAAGGCTGACATCAGTTATCAAGTATCCTTATGAGGCTGTGAGATCAGGCTTCATCAGTTCTCATGAAGATACCTTATTAGAGACAGTTGAATCTCTGAAGAAAGAAAAAGATGTTTATCAGGAGCAGCTTCAGGAGTTGAAGGATAAACAATTGCATGTGGATGAAGAATTTATGGTACAAGGTGGTTCTGCAGTTAAAAAACTAGTGCATGTTTCTGTTCAAACACTACAAGCTGCTGAGGAAATTCAGAAGTCAAGTGGAGAAGCTTTGCCAATGGAGGTTGAATATCAGAAGGAGCTTCCAGATGCTGCAAATATTGAAGTTCCATAACTCAGTGCAGCAAAGAATGAGGAGACTATGGTGACTACAATCCAAGAAGTTGATACTGAAATAGTTCTCAAAGATATGTTTTCAAGTTTATGATGATCAGGAATTCTTTTGTCTATTTCTTACTGATCAAAGATATGTGGATTCGAGTCGGATTTCTGAGAAATCCACCACCGGGCTGTGCCATGTGTTGACAGGCATATCAGAATGTCAATTTAGTAGTTAGTCGGAATTTCTTCATCGGATATAGTTCATCATATATAGTTCATCGGATATAGTTAGTCGGATCATAGTTAGTTGGATGTTGTTTAAATCGGATATTTAACAGTTACGATATATCAAGACTGAGGTTGTTATTACCAGCCTGTTTTGTATGGTGGTTATAAGTCGGAGTTGTGATAGCGCAGTGGTATTTAGAGATGTTGTAGCTCTTCTTGAACAATGAAGCACTCTTGTTATCTTAATTCTGAGTTATCAATTTCTTCTATCTCTTACCTTCAGTATGATGTTAGTACTTCTGTGTATTATTTTCAAGTTGTGAGTTGCTGAAAGATTTGTGATGTACTAGTATTTTCTGTGTTGATGAACCACAACACTCACACACCCAGACAACTCAACACAACACAAGGAATTTACTTAAATTCATCACCTCACTCACTACCACTCAAAATTTCCCTGAAAACGCTACCCACAAGCTCAATTCAAACTCCAAACGCCTCGACCTACAAGCCCTTGCCTGCCCGCAGACACTACAAGGTGAGTCGAGGTGATCAACAGTTGAAATCACGCTTGATGGTGACCAAAATATACAAGAAAAACCATCAAAAACACAAAAACTCCAGCCACAAAAGGCCACTCTCAAACCATTGTGAAAACTTCACCAAACTCCACTCTGTTGGACTCTTTGGAGTAGCGCCAACCCTAATGGCACCTATATAGGGTCACATAGTCTTGCAGAAAGCCGCACCTTCTTCCCTCAATTCCTTCAACACACACATCCATGGAAACCTCAGAACTTCCATAGACTCTCCCAAGTGCAAAATTGAAGAGAGAAAGCTCTCATTCACTCCTCTACACACTCGAAAACAAGACGCGAACTCAATGGGACTGC
This sequence comes from Adiantum capillus-veneris, assembly GCF_014529385.1. Lineage (NCBI taxonomy): Eukaryota > Viridiplantae > Streptophyta > Polypodiopsida > Polypodiales > Pteridaceae > Adiantum > Adiantum capillus-veneris. The sequence goes on from NC_140943.1 coordinate 78,305,511, forward strand.
ACTAGACCACCTGTAGGAACCCTGCTTCCTCCCACACACAGAGGGGTGAAAGTGTTGATATTTCTCTTCAAAATTCCTCCCTCGTTTGGAACACTCATGCCACCGTGAGTGATGTGGCAATTTGAAGCCATTTCACACCTTTTTTGATAATTTTTTGATCTTTTTTGGCCAGTTTTGACCCCTGACGGACATTTTTCACAGGAAAAACCCCAAACGGACTCCAAAATTCACCAAATTTTGCACGCTTGATCCTCAATACCCAAATCACATTTCCACATCCCCACATTCCATTTTTGACGACTTCTAGGGCGATGCACGTATCACCGCAGATCAGACGCTGCAAATAGACAGTTATTGCATGTGTCAAACTTCTCGAGCGGGATGAGAGTACCCACACTTTTCACTTGCATTATTTACATTCTAGAAATCTCAAACACATTATCTAGAGCCAAAATAAGCCACCTAGAACCATATTCAATGCCCGAATACCCTATCCAGGCATGTACATATGCTCGACTACCGACACGCAAGCACGCATATTTACAATGTACACACGTTGCACCTTTTTTCGAACTTGAAACCACTTTGCAAAGCTCCCCAATGCATGTATTTACATCTTTTTGTACATATGACCATGCATATAAATGCTACTTTGTACACGCCAAAAGCGGTCTATCAACGTGTACAAGCAGGAAGCTGAGTGGGAAACAGATCTAGAGAAGTGTATGTGGGCGTATATGATGTCCTATAAGGTAGCTACAAACTCCACTCCATTCGAGCTAGTCTATGGTAAGGAGGTTGTATCGCTGGTGCATGCACAGTTGGGTGCTTTGAAGGGTATGTGGCGTGTTAGTGCCACTTAGTAGGGAGTTCTACAAGATTGGATAGCCAGTTTAGAGGCTTTGTAGATGGATAGAGACGTAGCGGCCGACTACTATGTGAAGTAGAGAGAGAAGTGGGTTGCCAAGTTCAATTCGAACCTACCAGACAAGAGGTAGAGGAAGGAGACATGGTCATGAAGTATGAAAGCTACCTGGATTTCACATTCCATAAGAAGTTCAAGAAGAAGTGGACAGGTCTTTATGAAGTGCAAAAGGCCTTTTCTGAATGGGACCTATCAGCTAGTAAGAGAAAATGGCAAGCGTCTTAGGAATAGGGTGAATGGTATGCGGCTCAAGCTGTATTTTGAGAGGGATTTAGTGCCCGAGGTGCATCAAATTGTAGTCAAGGGGGGTGGGAAACCCACCTAAAGCATGTGGTGTGCGAGAGAAAGGAGATGAAGCTTTTGTACATAGGGTTGTAGTTTTTGCAAGTGCTTTCAATCATCAGTTTGGTGTGCCAGTTTTAAAGTTTTGTACATATGCTTTTGGTCAAACATAAATGTTCGACAAGGGGATTGGCCAATGATGGTGCAGCCAAAGTCGGCGGTCCAAGCTGGAAAAAGGTCTATGCCATGTAGAGGTTGCAGGCAGGTGCAGTGCAGAAGGCTAGCGCAGGTACCAAGGTCCCGAGCAGCGAAAGGGTAGCGAGAATGTATGTATGAAGTGGTTTTTTAGGCCAAAAGAGCTAAAGGATGGTCTAATTGGGATGATGTATGAAGGTGCCCGAAATGCCCAAGTAAGTGCTCTAGAACGTAGTGTTCAATGTGCTTTAGAAGCCAGTCCAAATGGCTCGTCAAACGGACCCTCGGTGCTCAAGATATTGCAGTTCAAAGCTAGAAGGTGTTGCAGATCCCCGACGGGCAGGGTAGCTAGGGACAGGTGGCTCAGGCTGATTTTAGTGGATACATGCATAGAGCTTAAATTATGGAGCATTCCTTTCTTCTCGGATTGACAATCAGAGCCCTAGTTAGCAAGTTATGGTCAGCTGAAGATTTTCAGGGGGCGAGGTCTATGCCCACTTGACCGCATCGGAGGGTACGTCATCTGGCAGTTTGATGGCCTTGCCAAGGTTCATGGTGATAGTGTGCATCATGAGGAGCTACCACAAATCAACGGCAAATCAATCGGATACTCAGTCAACAAAATACAGCAAGACAAAGTCGGGAGCTAATGTCGAGGAAGGGGTTGGTAGGTGACTATGCCAAAGCAAGATGTTTATGCATGGCTCAGGATGTAAGAGTCAAAGTGATGGTCATAGAATGTATGCTAGTCTTTTTTGTGATGAAAGAAGGTGATAAGTCTTATCCAATCATCTTGGGTAGGCCTTGTTTGTTTGCAATAGGTGGTAAGCAGAATTGGGAGAGCATGGTGTTCACCTTTCCCAACAAAGAGAAAGGGAGACAGATTGTGCTGGATTTGAAGACCAAGGAGATCCGTTCTTGTCCTATGGTAGCAAGAGATGAAGACAACACAACAATCTATGACTATGAGATGGAGAATACCTATGATGAAGTCTAACTAGCATAGAGGAAGAGGTGAGCAAGGATGACATGTAGAAGATAGATGCAAATCTACTGAGGGTCACCATAGACTACTCCCTTGCAAAAGAAGGTATGCCAAATCATGGTCTAGGTGTAAAAGAGGTAGCTAGCATGTTGAGTGAGGATCTAACCAAGCCAGAAAAGGAGAGCTATTTTGAGTTGTGTGCCTCTTATCCAAATCTATTTGTGATGGAGTACAAATATTTGCAACGACAAAAGGGGTGGAACACAAGATAGTTCTTAAGAAGGGGTACAAGCCGAAAGTGCAGAAATTGAGAAGATTAGGGGAGATAAAAAAAGAATCCCTTTGGCAAGAGATCAATAAGCTATTGAAGATCAATAACCTACTGGATGCAGTATCATATACCCTATGAAAGGACTCAGAGTGGGTTTCTCCAGTGGTTATCACTCTTAAGAAGAATGGGAAATGGAGAGTGTGTATCAACTACAAGCCATTGAACGTGGCTGCCAAGGAAAACCACTACCCATTTCCGTTTCAAATGAAATCCTAAACCAAGTGGCTAGCCATGAAAGGTACTCAACTATGGATGGGTTCTCAAGGTATTTCCAGATAGGTATTTTACTTGAAGACCAATTGAAGACGACATTTATAGTATTCAATGGTGACCAACACAGTCTACCATGTCTAATAGTCATTGAAATCAACTTTGGAAGCTGAACTTGTCTACTACCCTTTGGCATATTCCGGACTTCTTTCCTCAAAAGAACAAGTGTGATGAGATCAAATTCAAACTTTTAACAACGATGAATTGATTGTGTATTAGTTGGGCCATACCCCCATACCCCTAAAAATACCACTCCTAGAAACATAATGAGTGCTAGAACTAAGCGACATAATGAGTGCTAGAACTAAGAGACATCTCTTCTCAAGTTGTAACTTGATTCATAATTGAATCTCAAGATAATCATATCTCTCCACGGATAGAAGAGAATGATTCCTAACATCCCAAAGAAAGTAGTTAGACTAAATTTTCTTGGATTTGCAACAAGAGATTGCCTACTACGAGTCTCTCTTAATTTATTCATGTTGTCCCATGAATTATATGTTTGATATCAAGGCCATGCCTACTTTCTACCCATTGAAAACATCATCTATATTGCTAGCATCCTGTGCATAGAAATTGCTTGTCACTGTAATCATATACAACGATCACAAGCAATAATACCAACCTTAACTCTTTCTAAACAGAGTAGCTGATGTTATAGTAAAAGCATAAACTATGATTTAGTAGAATGACTCCACAATATTGGCATGCCATGCATGCATAGTAGAAAAATAGTGTGATAAGCCCTTAGCTTTAATGACGGTCTCCACAATGTGAGCAGATGCCATATGTGCCTTGCATGATGTGTATTGACATGGATACATCACAATTGGTCATTGCAAGCCATAATTGTGGGATTATATCCTCTTATTTCCAAATGTGTATGCCATTACGTTTGATCCTAAATCAATTGATAATATTGCGGTACAAAATAGAAGCCTTGCTTCACAAAAAATTTGTTAAAGAGCCAAAGTTTTTCCAAGTTGGTATGCTACTAGCATATTCCAAACTTTGGAAGCTTCTAGACTAAATGACCTAAAGTGAATCCTTGTTTTGCATAAGTGCATCTAGAAGATGAGAAGAATGGAACTTGGGTGCTCTTAGCTAAGAGGTGTTATATTAGGTGTTGTGCATGACACAATTGTCAAACAAAAGAGAATCAACAATATCAATATCTCCTAGAAGAATGACCTTGTCGAACCATGCAACTTATTTAGAAGCATGAGATTGCCCAATATTACAAGAGATAGCTTTTGAAGCTTAGCTATCAAATGCAGTCTAACTCTCAAACTCCACTTGACCGAAGCAACATTTGCTTGTCAAATTGGCATTGTAGGATATTGAAAAATGAATTAAGTTCAAAATGGAAACTTAAATTTGAGGTACTTATTGATTTTTGTAACCTCCACCCCTAGCAACAGAAGTGTGAGCATCCTGTGACATGATTGTGCTTTCAATGTTTCATGTACTTATTTTTCCTACACTCTAGCAAGGTGTAATGGTTTTGGAGTGATTATGCACCCAATGCATGGAGCCGTGCTCCTAAAAGCCGTGATTTTTCCTCTCTTCTTGATAGCACAAAGGGGACATATCAAAGGGATTCTTGCCAACATAATACACAAGTCTGTTCTTGAGAATCCCTGCACATAGCCTTGCTCCCTAGATAAATTGATGTACCATGGTGCATTGTCATATTAAACAAAGTTAAAAGAAAAGTAACCCCGGATATTGTTGACCTTGTTGAGTATGATGCCACACTGGAAGCATAATAATATTGATAGTAATTGCATAAACAAACCATACCTATCCAATAGTCCTTGCATTTACCCTTGGAATCTTGTTGGATTTGTCTTTCCAACAATGAAAGACTATATTAGGTAAAGTGGAAAAATCCCAATTCCTAGGTTGGACAAATTTCAACATATCATGTATAAAGTAATGAGATTTTTGTCAAAGATGTCAATTTGCTTAAGGTCTCATCCAATTTATGCAGGTAGATTACACATTGAGAATAGAATTGGACATAAAATTTCATGGTTTTAGTCAATTGAACCATTAAGATACTAGTGCATTCTAGTTATTATCATTGTGTATGCCTTATTGTCCTACCTATGATTTATCTCAAGGTGAAGTTTCAAGGCCCACCACTTATCCAAGATAGGTTCAAAATGAGTACCTAAACTTATTCAAGGTCCACCACTTGTCCAAGCTAGGACCCAAATTGAGGAAAACAAGCCACTTTTCTATGGCATTCAAGCTCATCGAAGCAAAGTCCAGTGCTAATCTAGGACTTCTTCATTTGAGGCATAAAGCATACATAAAAAACATATCATATGATTGGTTTCATCATAAGAGTGTTGGTTTCATGGTGCACTTATCTAAGCTAGGCTCCCTTGGAGGAATATAAATCCCACCACCTATGGAGGAATACAAAGTCAACTTCTTGTCCAAGCTACACTCAAAGTGATATATTAAAATGAGTACCTACATATATGTCTAAGTTGTTCTCCATTGAAATAAATAAGGTTTCTAGTGAGAAAAACCCCATTCACAAGACTAATGATCACTTTAAATTTTTATGAATATAGACAATTGACCATTAACAAACAAAAAATTGAATTTTATTCAAGATATCATTTTCACTTTTCTTTTTTAGATATTTTTAAAGCTACATCAAGAACTGCCAAGATCACATATATTACATTCTAGAATACCATGTGATATGCCCTTGATAAAGTTGTCAGTTGCCCCACTTTTATTTGCAAAAACCTTGCTTGGAAATCTGCTCACTTACGTTTATAATGCACATAGATGTGTTCTTTTGAAAATGTTCATGAGGATAAGACATTTAGGTATTCAGCTACACTTCTATTAAGTCATCCTAATTTTATACATTTTATAACAAAGGGGTTTTAAAATCCACCACTTGGCCATTCTAAACTATTCAATCAATTTCATGTTACTTGTGTCAATGCTATTCTATGTTTCTTTACGAGAAAAAACCAGTTGTTATAAAGAAAATTTCAATCTATTTGCAACTATAATAAATGTAAAGCTCTTGTGTTTATTACATTGTTCTTATCATTAAACATATTTTGAAAACACGAGTCTTACGGAAGAACAATTAAACTAATGTCAATAATGGATTTTATGATAAAGAGTTGCGATTTTGACATTATGTTCTAAATGAATGGGTTATAGCTGCATATCTTTCAAAATTGTATGATTTAGATTAAAAAAAAATTATTTGTGCATGAATACATGCATTAGAATTCCCATGCCAATATCACAACAACATGGCATATTCTTGTATGAGTCTCCATGCTAATATGACAACAACATTGTTCAATGAATAATTTTTTATTGAATGAGTATAAAAAAAGAGGTCTTCTATTGATACAACTTATATTAAGTACAAATTAATATATACCACCCATTGACCCAGCATAAGAAGTCGTACTCATGTTTTGAAGAAAAAAAGACATTGTTCAAGTTGTACTTGTGTTTTGGAGCAAAAAGGATTCTCTTGACTAAATCCATTTATACATTGTAAACAAGAATAATTATCACATTCCAAACTAAAAATACAAAGAAAAATTTGTATCCTAAAATTAAAATTCACTCCATTAATAAAGAAGTCCCCTTTCACTAGGGTGAACTTCTTGGAAAAATCCAAGTCACAATCAGGCCTAAATATTTACAGTAGATCCATCTACACATTATATGAGCACAATATAGATAATTCTCTACTCAAAGCAACAATAAAAAGAGCACCCATAAGAAGGATGCACTCCATTAATAAAGAGTCCCCCAAATGTTAAGGTGCACTTGTAAGGTTTCCAGTTTTTGAAACCTTAAAGATTGTATAAATCTTAATCAAACTGAGATGATTATTGAAAAAACAATGTAGAATTGTCCGACCCTGGCAGATATTGGTATTTTTGGAACCATAATCATGACTTTACTATGGTTAGAAATTTTCAGAACAGAATTCCGATAAAAATCGACATAGTTATGGCCCTTGAAAGTTTATACTTTTGAAATTAATTAAATAAATTGTAAGTTTTTGGTAATCATTACTGCAAAAGACTTTTATCATAAAATCCCTAGATATTTACAAATAATTGTAAATATTTTCCAAATTAATCATGAAAAGGGTCAGATAATAGCAAAAAATTAATTTGGTGCATCTGGGGATGTCTGGAGCAGTCATGAAACTACCCAAGCCAATGTTAGCAGTAGGTGGCACTAGAAGAAGGCTGGGGGCTGCCTTGAAGTGCAAGCAACTGCCAGATACAACCTATGACCCCTAAAATCTATAAATAGGCTCCTCCCTCTTACAAAAAAACTTAGACTTGAGGTCCTGTCCATTTCTCTCTCACATATGGAGAAAAATCTAGCCAAAAATCACTAGAGAGCAAACCTCTAGCTGATTATTCACGCTAATTATCCTAATCTCTTTTTAATTAGTGAAATTATGCTAATTTATCTATTATTTTCTTAATTAATCTAATTAATTAAGAAGATTAAATTTATTTACACTCTAAATTACTCTCTTAATCCTTAATGTTTTGTTAATTGCTTATATTAAGATTAGGGATATTAATCTAGTTAATTATTAAGCCATATTAAGGTTAAAAGTAAATTTTTTGATCATAAATTAAGAGTAATTATACTAATTAAACTTCAATTAGTATAGGATAATTATCACAACTATATTAGATTTTCAAGATACTAAAAAAACTATCTCTTAATTTTTTAATTAGTTTTTGTAATTAATTAAGCAAAAGTTAGCTATTTTTAATCAAAAAGCTGATGGGAAATCTCTTTAATTAGCTCAAAAATTCTTAACTTAATTATCACAACTAGGAAATATTGTTAATAACATGGGGTAAATTAATCATTAATATATAATTAATCTAATTATTTAATTAAGCTAAAACTAACTATTTTTAGCCAAATTAAAGGGGAAAATTAAAAAGGCATGCTAGATAATTATGTGCTATTTATTAGAGTTAGTTTACATGTTAAAGAAGCCATGATAACTATTTTTAGGTTAGAAAAATAATATAGCTATTTATCTAGGTCATACTAGACTAATTTGAGCATAAATTACAAGGAGAAATTAGCTAGATTACTTAGATAATTACACAATAATTATCAGAGCTAGAAATCAATGTTGCAAAACTGGAGTAATTAGGTCATGCACAAAAACTTAGTTTAGTTAATTAATTAGACCAAAATTGATATGTGGTTTTATGTACAACTGATATCTCTGTCACTACATCCTTGCTAAAAGACTTCAACATGTGACTCTCAACACTGTCTTCTTGACAAGTAGAAATTCATGACATAAGTTGTCTCAAGATCCTCTACCTTGTTCAAAATTGTATTGGAAGTATAACTCCTCTTGTTTCTTGCACACAACCATCCCACTAACCATGGAACTATTGTGCCTTCTAAGAAGCATTGAAGTTGTTCAAGTGTTTGTCTCCAAAATTTTAAAAATATGAGATATGTTCCTGGCATATTCCACATCATTCTATATGGAGTATCATAAAAAATTAATGTGTTGCTAGCATGTAGATCCTCAAACATCCCCAAAAATGAAGTCAAATTCTTATGATAAACTCTTTTATATCCAATCATAATATTTGGATTTTGACAATTCTTATTGCTCATAAACATTTTGAACTTTGAACAATGCTTAGGAAAGAACATCTCAAGTATATGTTGTGCTTTGGTTAGATTATAGCAACTCCATATCCAACGCCTGGGGCGGTCACTTTTAGAATGTGTATGATATCACGTGAGTTAACCGAAGAGGATTATTAAAAGACCAAAATGTATAAAAATGTATACATATAGAGGGGGGTGGGGGTTTTTTAATTAGGCTCACAGTGTAAGTATAATATGTATATTGGGGTATTATTAATTACCTCTTGAACGCACGTGATATAGGGGTCTTTTGATAAGTGACTGCCCTGGGATCCAAGGTTACAAATAATCACAACAAAAGTTCAAGAAAGCTTCGGCGTCCGTTGCACCACATGATAAACTTCATCTTTATCATTGACAATTCGCATGTGCTCGGACTATATGGAACAATATCATTGTGTCACATTTCAATTGAATGAAGTAGTAAACCCTCTATATCTAAGATAAGAACCCTCCATTGTTGCTTCAAGGTAAGTAGTAACTGAGTAGGGGGTGGTGGATGGCTTTGATGATACCCCATAAAAGGTTGAATAGAAGAATTTTTTCTTTCAAATGAACATATTTCTTTCTTTTGGCTCTGAAAAGAAACAAGAAACATTTAGTTGATATTCATTTTTAAACCTTAAAACAAAATTGATGGTTTTAGCTAGCTTTCAACATTTGATCACTATAGACATCCAAAATAATCTTAAATTTGCATCACAATACTAAAAAATCTTGTCGTTATAAAAGTAGGGCAATTTATCAATACATAAGTAAACTTTAAAGCATTTCAAGTCAATGGATAGAGTTGGTCTAAAAACCAATGGCGAAGTACAATTAGGTGAAAATTGGTCTAAACACTAATGGTTCAATATCAAGAAAAACTCAAACACAGAGAATAATCTTTGTGTGATACGTTTTTAGTTGCAAAGACACAAAATTTTGCAAAGGAACTCTGGCTATTCTTAGAGGTTTCTTCTTTCATCTGAATGAAATGGTCCAAATTCCCTACGAAATACTCCTGCAAAGAATAATCTGGATGAAATCTGCAAGAAACCATGATGATGTGAAAGTTTTGAATCAAAATACAAATATCATTTACAAAAGTATTTATTGAAAATACAACATGATTTCTAGTGAGTAGTACCTTAGCGTTTGAGAAGATTGTTCTCATTTAGAAGCTTCTTCACAAAAGCCTTATCTATTACAGACTTCAATGATGGTGTGGCCCAACCCATCTTCCTTGCTAAGGATATTACTTGTGCTCTTTTCATCATATCAATATTGGTTTTTTCTTTTACCATTATTTCTACTATTTCATTCCTTCTAATCTCCTTTTCCCTACTTGGATTAGTTGACTCCTCCTGCTTGCCAAAAAGGTATCCCAGCTTCTCAAACATTGGTAGCTTATTTGTGGTTATCTCCTTTTGTGACCATCTTGAGTTTCGATCTTTCCAATATTCCATGAGGCCTTTGTATTCATTGTCATTGGAAATTAGGGCTTGTCCATAATGATTAGAGTCAATGAACCCATGCATGTCTTTGCTCTCGTCAAGTTGCAACAAGTATGGGAGCAACTTTTCTATGAGAACATCATCAACCATATTTTCTTCAACTTTGAAGGAAATATACAATTATTTGTAGGTGAAACACAACATTTGTATGGAGAGTCATCAACAAGACTTGTTCTACTTGGATCACATTCAAAGCATGCATATATTTTTGCCAATGGCTTAAACATAGCTGGAACTGAAGGATTGTTTGGTCTAAATAATTTCACACCTACGAGAACATAGCAAGATTCTTGAGACCAAACTACAAAAAATGGCAATATCTCCTAAGTGTTCTCAACATCTGATAAACATTAGCTTCTCTAGCAGTTGACCAGATCCCAACATAGAATCTCTTCAACATGGTCTTTAAAAAAGTGGATGCACCTTGGCCGTAACACAATATGCCTTTATGAATCATATTCAATAGATTCATGAAATGATGATGATTGCTGACTTCATTTCAATAACAGACCATTCAGGTCCAATATTACTGTTAACATGGATTTGTTGGGATTTGATGAAACCAATGTAGTTGCATCAACGACACTCTCTTGCACATATTTTATAGATTGAAAGTTTTGACCCATGGCTTCCTTCTATGAAAGATGCAACAAAGAGGCCTCATGTATTTGAATTTGAGTATCAATAATTGGATTCAAATCTTCAAGTGATACCTTTGTGGATACATGTGGAAGGCTCTCATTAATCGTTGTTGAATTGAAGCATTCCTTATCTATCTCACCCTCAATCCCTAGATCTAAGAAAAAAACAATAAAAGATCACACAATAGACTCCTAGAGGATGAAATATTAACAAGCAAGATATTTTGACATGATGATTGACATCCACATAATCATCACTTTTTCTCAAACATTACTGCTCTATGTCTATTATGCAAGAAAAAAATACTTAGAGGGTAAATCTATCCAAAATCTAAGTATTCTATTTTTGTTACTTATGTCTTTGAAAACGACTAAGGCTATAACCCCATATTCTTAGATATTTGTAACACTATCCATTCAATCAATACTATTAAATAAGTTTTGTAAGGATGGGTGCATCTTTGATTCACCACTTAGCCAATCTAGACAAGTTCTTGGAGGGGAGAAAGAAAATTCTCAATCCACAATGAGGCCACCTTAAGCAAGTTTTGGACGAGAGCTCATTATCCTCTATTTAGTGCTTGGATCTTTCAAAGAATATTTAAGAAGGTTTGGTGCATCCTAGATCCACCACTTGGTCATTCTAAACATAGTGCAAAAGGGGAAATACATCCTAAATCCACCATCTTCTCATTATATATAGTTTATGCAATGAAGGATGCATTTTAAATAAAAGCAAAGTCATTCTAACGACGTTTTAAATGGTGGTGTGCATCTTATATATTGAATCAAAGTAACAAGTTGTGGAAGACTATTACTCATCTTAGATCCACCACTTGGCCAATCTAGAAATCATGGAAGAGTAGATACTAGCTGAATCATGGAAGAGTAGCTACTAGCTCAATCAAAGATTAAATCATAGTTGTTGAAGTGTATATCCATCCAAGGTTCACCACTTGGACAATCTAAATGGCTTCAGTGTATTCTAAATCCACCACAAACATTTTTCACCATATTTGAGTTCAAGTTCTTGTTGAAGAGTAAGGGAAATCTTAATCCACCACCAAGCCACTTTGATCAAGATGTGAGAAGGAAAATTGCATCTTGTATTTAGTACTTTCTCTTTTGAAACAAATTAAGGAAGGTTTGGTGCATCCAAGATCCATCACAAGAACATTCTAAACATGGTGATGTAAGAGAAAAATTGCATCCTAGATTCACTACCTTTCCATTCCACTTGTCCAAGCTAGGCTCTATTGATTTATAGAGGACCATAAGATCCACCACTTGTATAATATATGCCCTATTGAAACATATAGAGCCATAAGGTTCACCACCACTAGTGTGTAGATTACAAATCTGTAATCTCTGCTCAAATCAAAGATCATATGTAGGAGTTATAGAAGTCTGTAAATCATAAATTTTTCCACTTCTTTTCTTGGGGGGAAAAGTGCATCCTTTGACCATTCTTACAACTCTCTTACACACCCACCATTCTTGAATACATGGCGTGCATCTATTTGTCAAAATGTTAATCACCTCCATAATCTAATGGAAAATAAAGAGGCCATCCTAGACACCATTCTCTTCCTAATGATTTTCTCACACATGCACATGTTTTGCAATTTTCTAATTTCACACAACCTTTCTTTGTTATAATCAATGATTCTAGTTGATCTGGAATAGGTGCTTTGTTCATGAAAAATGACCACTCCATTGCATGTGACCAGCTACAGTCTATATGATAAGGAACTCCTTGCAATAGTTCATGCATTAGACATCTGGAAACATTATCTTATGGGCTTCAAAGTTCTCATTAAGACTGACCAACAGGCTATCAAGCCTCCTCTCTCAATCTACTTTCTTGGATAGGCACAATAAGTGGGATGGCTTTATTCAAAACTTTCACCCAATGATACAATATTAGCCTAGAAAATCCAATGTCGTAGTTGATGCCCTTGGTCACAGGCCAGTAGTTGATGAACCACCCCCTAATCATCACTCTTACACATTTGCTCACTCTTATAAATGGATTTTTCCCATGCCTAGTCTGATTTGGTTGCCAATAATTATTTTCCTGTCGTGGTGACTATTCTTTTGCAAATGGTTTTGTCTTTTATCGTCAAAAGTTGTGTGTCACCACACACTTTAGAGAACTTTCTATTCATAAAATGTAGCACCAAATTATATGGGTCACCGTGGCATTCAAAGCACTCTCTCTGCTTGCAATTACTACTTCTTTTGGCCAGACATGAAGCAGGATGTTGCACACTTTGTCTCACACTACATCGTTTCTCAATGTGTCAAGAGACACCATGGAAAAACTCCAGGACTTATTATACCTCTGCCTATTCCAAAGGGCGCTTGGGAAGAGATCTCCATGGATTTTATCATAGTTTTTCCACCCACCTATTCCCACAATGATATGATATGGACAGTTGTAGATAGGTTTAGCAAGCATGCATAGTTCACTCCCTATAAAAAGATCTAACTGCACCTCAAGCTGCAAAAATGTTTTTTAATCTCAAGTTTCCTCATCATAGTTTTCCTAAAGTATTAATTGCTGATCATGATGGTCGATTTTGCAATTATTTTTGGTACGGACTATGCACTAACCTAGGCTCCAAAATGGACTTCACATTTGCTTTCCACCCTAAAAATAATGGCCAAACCGAAGCTACCAATAGTACTATCCTTGACCTCCTTAGGGCCTACACAATAGACAGTGCAGCAAATTGGGACCAACACCTTCCTCTCCTCCAATTTTCTTACAACAACACTCCCCACTCTACCACAAACAAAGCTCCCTTTGAGATTGTCTATGGTAAGATGTTGGTTATGCCTATGACCACCATCATTAGTAATGTTCCTACGGCCAACATCCTTTTGCACAAAATCACATTCACATTTTGCAAGAAGTAACCACAACTATCCAAAAAGCTTAAGCTCGATACACCGCACAAGAAGACAAGAAACGTAAGTTCGTTGAGTTCACTTTAAATGATTATGTTTGGTTATGTATTAAAAGGAATAATTTGAAGAACATTGAAAACCACCCCAAGTTCAAGTTAGCCCCTAGATTTTATGGCCCCTTAAAGATTATCGAAATCAATTATCCCAATGCATACACGCTTCACATTCCACATCACTGGCGCATACACAACTCCTTCCATGTTAGTTTGTTGCAAACATTTAAAGGTAACCCACCTATTGCACATGTTTTAGAAGACCCATCCTTACTCGAATACAATGAGGAATTATTACTTCCTAAATCAATTATTGATCATAATTTCACTACTACACGCACCGGTACACAATATCACAGATACCTTGTTAGATATAACAATCACTTTGTTGAAGAATGCCAATGGCTTCTAGCAGCATCCACTTTAAGTCCCATGTACCAGCACTTGATTTTTGCATACCACAATCATAGTAATGCATTTAGGCATGACAAGGCACCATTAGGCAATGCATATAATCAAAATTTGGTGGAATAGTTTGGTTGTCAATGAATGGAATGGAATACAATGGTTGGACTTGATTGTTGGTACATTGATTGGTTTGTATGTAATTGATTCAAACACATTTTAGAGCTCCTATGCCTTAAAAAGGAAGGTCTCTTCGTTATACTAGTTGTTCTAGAACTTATTGTTGTTACCTACATGTGTGTTACAGTTCCTACACCTAATGAGGCAGGACTCTCCGTGACAATTACATGTGGAACTTTCTCACCACATATTACTTTTCTATTGTTATGTACAACTGAGGTCAATTGCTTTTGTTACCCTAGGGTATGTTATGAAATGGATTATGAGAAGGTTGACACTAACATTTATGGCCATGTGTACGTGATGTAGTAGGTCAAGGCAGCTAAGTCGTGGGCAAATGGTTGACAGCAACTAGCAAGACATGGAATAATCCAATAAGACATAGGGCTTTTTGTTAGTTCAATAAAGTTCTTTTATCCCCAAAGTGGAATGTAAATAGACTCATTTATGATCTCCCTTTTCATTAATTAATATAAATAAATGCCTAGAGGAATTCATCTCATTCTAGGCATGGGGGGATTATTGTACCCAATGCTCTCTCTCTCTCTCTCTCTCTCTCTCTCTCTCTCTCTCTCTCTCTCTCTCTCTCTCTCTCTCTCTCTCTCTCTCTCTCTCTCTCTCTCTCTCTCTCTCTCTATGCATGGCACCCTCGGCCTAGAGGGGCATGCACGCGAGTACGAGATGTGTATTTGACATCACACTATCCTTATTTTCAAAAATATTCCTACATGGCCTACCACAACCTTGATTTTTTTTGCACCACTTTGTTGCCACTTTCAAGAGGAAGTCACTACCTTCTCTTAGCCATTTGCAGTGATGCTTCGAGAGTGGGGTGTCAAAAATAATCACTTTTGCATGTGCCAGCATTTAGTCTCACCAAAGCAGTATTCTTCTTGCCATCTCTCAAGTTCATGCATACATAAAGAGCTAGCAATGACATGGTGTGGAATGTGTGCAACCACACAATTGTAGAATGTGTGGAATGTGTGCAACCACACAATTGTAGCGTTTGTTTTTCACTACAATCTCAATTCTGATATCTGATTGCTTGCAACTAGATCTCCCTACTCCATCTTCACAAGCGGGATACATACCAAGGTACTACTCCTAGCTTTTTGTCAAACCGTTTTTTGATCTCTTCACAGCCAGCCATAGTGTCCTATCATGACCATTTGATCTTGTTGTAGATGCTCCCACTTGCAAGTGATCAACACGGACTGCAACCTCCTATGAGAGGTTTTTCTTCCATAGGTGTTGTGCATGGTTTGCGACCCCCCCCCCAATCTAAGAACACTATCAGGTATTTTGTCTATGGCTTCTTATCCTTCAAAGGAATTGTGAGGGAAAGGGTCGTACAATGGCTATGAGGGCAAGGCCTTCCAAGTGAGAGGCATGCTAGTAACCTCCCAACCATGCTCTTCTATAGAACCTCACCTAGCATGCATGAACTGAAGATCTAGAACCTAAGAACATACAAGGTTGTCTCCCAAACTAGGCCTAAAGGGCTCAAATATTGATAAGATAGACAAGACTAAGGTTAGTTTTGACAATGCTTCAACACATGTCCAAGGAAAAAAAGGTGAATTCTTCCAAAATTTTATCAAGGGCTCAATGATATTTGATGCATGTAAATAAGGTTTCTTGGCATGCAAGGTTCGTGAATGACCATGAATATCCAAGCATGGACTTGATTCCAACACAATAAGGCTACTATTACATTTGCATAAGCTGCATGCAAGGCAATGCATGGTTCTAAGGCTATCTCAAGGAGGAGAAAATAAATCGGGAGGGCAATTTTAAGTTTAAAAGATCACAACTCTATATATGAGGTGTGATGCCATATGAAGTCATGAGAGGCAAGGCCAATTTGGTGGGCTTAACTCCAGACAAAAAGGGTTTTATATACGCTTTCCACTACAATGTACAACATTTGACAGGTCAATTTTGATTAAGATTTGCATGGCATGTAGAATTATGGAGATGATTTATAATTGGCATTTAATTTTACATGTACACATTTTCTATTATGGAGCTTTTTATCAAGGAATTTATTTTTCCTCTATGGATAAGAAGCGACTCAATTATAATTGGCTCTTACCATGTTTTAATATTTATGCAATAGATGAATCTTTTTCTTATCAATGAATGTGGTTATAAACCATAGCAGACAAGTCACGTGGAGTTTCTTTTACCAATTTTGGCATGGTATTTTCCTACAAATATGATTTTATGACATACCCAAAGTCCCCATGTCAAGACCTACAGGATGATTTATGTTGTGGATAGGGGGCCTAGATCATGAAACAAGTTCTATCTACGTGTTTATGTGTTATTCATGTTACAATCATGGTAAGTTTCTGTGGGATAAGGAGTGTATTCATGTTACAATCATGGTAAGTTTCTGTGGGATAAGGAGTGTAGGTACACTCATCTTGCTCTAACCTACTAATAGTTTTTGTACGGATATTTCATCAAATAAAATGTTCAATGAGTGTAGGTACTCTCATCTCAAAATAGCTTATTGAATATTTCATTATGGATATTTCATCAAATAGGATTTTCAAGGAGTGCAAGTTAACCTATTGATGTCCTTATGTATATTTCATCAAATTGGATGTTCATTTTGGATAAGATTAGATTACAAAGATCCCATGTCTACAAGCATAGAGATCTAATCTATGGCACTTGTGATGTAGGACATGCAGTAGGAAACTTTCTAGTCTGCTGAAATGAATTTCAATGCAGAATTGCAAACCATCTTAAACATCATGTTGAGTTTCTCAACCACCAATTGCATGATTTTCTAGGTATGTGCGGATTCCACAGGCTGATGGACATGCAGTTACAGTGCATGTGCATGTTACCAAGGTTTTCAAATTGGTTGAATTACCAATCATGTGAGTGCATGTGTGCTCACTATCTGTGTCACACTTGGCTGGAGGTCATCTCTACAACAAATGAAAGTGCAAAGGCCGAAATAACACACATGCAAGAGAGAATGGCACATGCATAGCTTTAATCATGATCATCTGCAAGACTGCTCAAACTGATGTATGCACGATAATTGTCATGGCACACGAATAGAGAGTGGGAACCCAATCTCCTTTTGAAAAAAATTTGTGCTTTGAATTTCTATTTATGCATGTTGTTCCTCTCCTTTGGATTGCTTCAATCACATATGCAGCATGAATTCTACATTTCTTCAATTTAAGTAGTCCTCTTGAGGTCAAAAGTTAGGGGCGTGGCTAAAAATTGATAATACATATCTCTTAACCATGCAATAGAGAATATAATTCTTAATCTAATTTTCTTAATTAAGCTATAGTTTAGCTAATTTTAACTAAGAAAAATTAAGCTTGTCAATACTTTTTCTAAGTATAAGTATGTATAATACTTAATAATATAAATCAATGATGCATTATGCTCAACGAGAGCTAATTATCATTCTTAATTCCTAAACTAGGTTTAATAATGCATAATATTCTAATCATGATTAGCATAACCACTCTTGTTTAGACAAACAAGATAAATAATTAATAGATATTCTAGCATATAGAAAGACTTAGCATAATTGCATAAAGATTCTTAAGAAAAATTAGGATAACAACACTTAATTACCTCATAAATACACTTGAGTTTTGGATAAGAATCTTGAGAAGGATGGTTTCAAAAAAACATAAAGGATTGAGATAGTTTGTTGGATATTCCATTGTCATCATTCAATAAAACATACATATTCACTATATGGATGACAGCATTTAAGACGGTAATTGATATAGAGGCAATTGTGCTACTTAAATTTATTGTACCTAGCCTTAGAGTTTCAGCACAATACAAACTCTCAAGTAGTGAGTCACTAGTATTCATGCAGTAAAAATGAGAGAAATTTATTTTTGTAAAAAATTAAGTTAAATTTAATTTCCTTAAACCTTTAGAATACTCTAAATGAAAATGGTACAATTATGTTGCCCAATTTTTTACTTTCTATAAATTGTAGTTAATTTTAAACTTTTTAATATATAGAAAATTGCAATGATTATTCATACGATATTTACAAACAAAACCCCTATAACCAAAGGTGTATTCTGATCTTAATTTGTTTTAATAATTTTCTAAAAATCTTAAAGTTTTCTTATTATCTGCAAGTCTGGCCATGCTCAGTTGAAATAATAGCAAGATTAGAGTTAAATTTTTAAAAAAGAGCAATAAATCAGATTTGATAAGTTTTTATTAGAATAATTAGAGATGATTAGGAAAATCCTAAAAACCTAATTATCTAGTTATTATTAGTAAAGTTATATTTTTCACACATAAATTGGATAGAAAAATTACAAGGACATTTTACTTAATTATGAGATATAATTATGGTAGATAGACCTTAGCTATATCTATCTATAGTTATTATTAGAAAACTTAATTAGTTTGTAAGACTCTATAAATCAAGTATTTATGATAAAGCTAGACATAAAATAAAGGAATTAAATAGAGAAAATTATCTAAGCTTTATGAGAGTGCATCTAATAGCCTTAGTGTATTCTTGGCTACCCTTCGAAAATAAAGAGACTCATACATTAATCTAAGTCTAGTAGCTA
Organism: Adiantum capillus-veneris; assembly: GCF_014529385.1. Classification (NCBI taxonomy): domain Eukaryota; kingdom Viridiplantae; phylum Streptophyta; class Polypodiopsida; order Polypodiales; family Pteridaceae; genus Adiantum; species Adiantum capillus-veneris. Next base: position 78,324,497 of record NC_140943.1, read on the forward strand.
TGGCACCTCACAAAAGAGATCAAGACCAAGCGACCGACGACCATGAGGCTGTGGTCCCAGCAACTTGGTAGCACCGACAGAGCATGAGGAAGTAGTACCGGTTATACCTGCCACAGATGTTGCACAAAGTTAGCAATGTTATTAAAGTTATGCATTCATTGCATACGTTGTCGTGCTGTGACACGTACATAGTGGAAACGCATACTACAAGATCTATCTTGTAAATTTTTAGATACATAATTATATTTCCTATAATGTACATATGCATATTTAAGTATAATAATAAGCCTTCTATCTCATACTATTATTTTTCTCAAGGGTTACCTATTCTTACTTTACCATAAGAAAATACTATGGGAAAAGCATCAATAGCTCTGCCTCTTTAACTTGGGGCAAAAAGCATTGATTCTTTATTTCTACTATCTCATTATCATCTCACACCCTATCTAGATCCTATATCTAGGGTAAACTCCAATATATATATATTCTATGTATTTTTCTTATATTTCTTTCTAAATAGCTACTAGGAGGGAATCAAATCCTAGTGGGACACTAGGTGGCATGATTTCAAAGATACACTTATTTTAATGCATTATTGCAAGCATGATTACCAAAATTTATCAAGGAGCAATGTCATGCTTTCATATGGCATGAGGTGTCCTTTGGAGTCAAATGAAAGTCTAAGCTAAGGGGACCACAGGAAGACTTTTGCTACCGGAAATGGACCCTATTTTGATGATTTTTTTACACAAGGTTCCAATCCTAATTGGAAAACAATTTTAAAATGAAAATCGTAACTAATGAGCTGAATTTTCTGCCCATATTTTTACTTTTTTATTTGGAGCCACATTTGAGGAGACATGATCAAAATACTGAAACCCAGTCTGCCCACATCATGCAGGGACAGCTCATTTCCAGCTTTTCCAATTCCTGTTCACACTGGCTCCTCTCTTCTTGTGTAAACCCTTTGGGGGTCCTTTCACCTATAAAAGGGTACCTTTTCTTCCTTGAAAACAACTCAAGCATTCAAGCCATTGATGAGAGGAATTCTTGAGGGAGTGAGTAGTAATGCCTAATTGTACTTAGCCATTAACATAAGCCCAAGCCTACACTTTCTCCTAGAGGAAGACTAGCCATTCTTGTACGCTATCCTTGGAAGATCAACTCTAATCAAAGAAGGTCTTGGACTCCACGTATCAATCAACGTTGAATTCTCCCCTCTTCTTTTCTCTCCATCAATAATGGTGTCGAAGGGTTTGTCAAGTAAGATGTGTTCTACATTGATGTTTTCTTGATTTCTTGTTGTTTTCTTTTTCATCTCTAATCCAGCATATATATATATATCTAATCTCATCTCCTTAACCAAATCTATCTCTCTCACTCTTAGTAATTCATCCTCTCTACAAATTTTAGGTTCTCCTTGCTACAGGTACATCTCTCCCCACATTATCCTTATTGCCTATGGGCAAGAATAGGGCTTGGGAGGGAAACTCTCTTCTCTTCTCTTCCCATCTCTTCTCTCATATCTACATTTTACACATACTAGAGTTATCCTAGATGAATAATCCACATGATGATAATTTCTATCGCTTTCACTCTGTACGATCTATTAGAATTAACGTATGGATTAGCCGTAAAATACACTTTCAACAACTTATAGTGTTTCTCTTTGGCCTAGAAAAGCTCAATGAAATACGTCTATCACCGGATCTCATTATACTACCTCTCATAGACTATAACTTTTCTTTTGACATAAGCGTAGTTATCTTGCTATTAACCAAGAGCATTTGTATACACAATTAATCCCAATCACTAGACAAAATATCTATATTATGGTAAGCACAAAACTACAATTCCAAAGAACAATTCGTACCCTATTTGCTCAGCCAAGATTGAATGCCATTAACTCATCTATTAACCCTTTCATACTACCCATGATACGATATGACCATAGCCTTGATGTTTTCATCTTTGTGTTATTTTGACATTCTCTTTTGTGTTCTTTCTTTGTGTGTGTGAGTGCAAGAGAGAAAGAGTGTGTCTTCTTTGATTGCACTTATTTACAAACCCTAGTCTTCATGGAATCTATGGTTTAACCCCTTCATATAGTTTTTTGGAGTTCTCTCACAAACTCTCACAGCCATAAACCCGGTGCTTTCCTAGCAAAACCGCAAATTTTTCGACATATTTTTGGTGAACCCGGCGTGAAACTGCCAGGGTGAGAGTTTGTGGGTAACCATGGGTGATCATGTTGAGCAACAGGATATGCATTGTGACCCAACAACAATGCAAATGTTTCAAGCATTTGCAATGTTCATGCAACAACAACATGCCACTGAAAGAAGGGAGATTTCAGCAACGAAGGCCATACAAGCGGTCGTCAACAGAATGGATCAATTCAATGGAAAAGATGTAACCAAGTACTTACGCAAGTATGTGAAGGAGATGGAGCTGCATCGCGTGTCAGAAGGTGAGATGATTCAAAGCTTTGAGCTAGTTGTTGCTCCAGAATTTAGGGAGCATGTTAGGGAAATTAAAGATGGGCATGGGAGAAATTGGGAAGAACTCAAAGTAGGTTTAAAGGAGGAATATTTCATGGAGGACTCTGCGAGAGTGACCAAAAGGAAATTCTTAGAATGGGTAGTCAAGCCAAAGCAAGGACTATCAATAACAGAGCTACTTAGGGAATTTGAGCGGCGCTATGCACAACTCACAAGGACAAAAAGGGCCACACTAGATGCAGAGAAGACAGATGTTTTCTTACAAGCTGCAGGTAAAGAGTTTCAAGAAAATTTGAAGCTTCTTCTTGAAGATAAAGATGCTGAGCAAGGAATAAAGACCGACTGGAATGAGGTTGAAGGTGCTGTCTCACTGCTTGCCAAACGACAAAGAAGAAGGGATAAGATGGTAGTAAACACTACAAGCCCTTCCACGTCAACTTCTGACAAAAAGGTAAAGCCTACTTTTATCGCTCCTATATTTGATGAGTCCATGCTAGATGAGCTTGTGAAGGGAATGCGTGACTTGAAGGTGAAGCTTGCAAAGCTTGAAGAAAAAGGTCAACCATCATGGCCACTTCTTAGGCAAAGACAATAGCCCAAAGAAGGGTTTGTTAATAGATGTATTTGGTGTGATAGTACAGACCATGTAAGAAGGGATTGTGATGATTTTAGTGATGCTTTGTCAAAAGATGTTTTCTTTTTTAAGGATGGTAAAATCCACTTAAGAGAGATAGGTCTACCCTTGAGAACTAACTTTGGGAAGGGGGGAATGCAAACCTTAGTTGAAGATATGGCAACTAAGTATGCCACCTCTTCATTTGAGGCAGCTACTTATGAAGTAAAAATTGAACATTTTTGTGATGAAGAGGTGAGTGACCATCATGGTCGAATTTGGCCAAATGTCATGCAATTAGCTAAAAAGGAAAAGCTTACAAAAGAGATTCTACATGAAGTAGGTGATTGCATACATCTAGAAAAAAGATGGAATCATCCAGTGGACTCATTGTCAGTGCATGCCTACATTACAAAATGCCAACAAAATGAGGCAATTGTAGAAAAGAAGTGCAGACGTGAGAATGCTAATGAAGGACCATCAAAAAGAGCTTCTAGAAGTGGGGGACGAAGCGAATCAATGCCTTCTCAAACACCCTCAACAAAAGGAGCATCTCCACCTGAAGTACTCATGGAGGAGTCTACAACAGGAAAGAAGAAAGAGCCAACAAAAGGTAAGACAAAAGGCCCAACTTATAAACTACACTGTGATATTGAGGTTGCTACAGATTTAAAGAAAGTCTTGGAGCAAAGGATCTTGAATAGCAAGATTGGGTTTACTCTGGGAGAAGTTATTGGCATTGCAAAGCATGAATTCCATGAGGAGATCATTGACATCATCAGGAGGAAGAGGCAAACCCTTGCTGAAGTTTCTCGTCCACAGGTGGAAAGGGAAACCTCGAAGACACAAGGAATGCAGCTGCAGAATAAGGAGGAAGATGGAGCTGTGGTAGGATGCTACCAATCTAGTGGAAGAGTGAAGCAAGTGCATTTCTCAAATGATAATGAAGAAGTTGAACCTATTCCTAGGAGCTACTATTCACAAAGTCACTCGGCAAGGGATACTACAGAAACTTTGGTCAAGGTAGGTGATCTTGAAGAGCAATTTGTTGCCTTGATTGACCATGGTTCATTCAGAAATAAACATAATGTCAAAGAGTCTCTACAACAAGTGCGAATGGCCGATGGACACAAATCATGGTTGGATGGTGAAAGCGGCAAACAATTCATCATCGGTGAATTGTATGCAGCATGTCCAGGTGTGAAGGTGACAATAAGTGATGTAAAGATTGACCAAAACTTCTTTGTACAGGATACATCTTCATATCATCTCATCCTTGGACAACCCTACATTGTGGGAGTTCGAATGGAACAAAGGTAATAAATGATGCTAGGATACGTAGCAAAGATGGTAAACAAGCTGTCCAATTTCTCATTTTTTGTGTAAACCATGAAAGAAACCGTGACAACCTCAAAGAACATCCTCTACCAAAGGTGAGCAAAGAGTTTCATGATCATAGAGAAATCATGGGTTTTGGCCAAGTACCATTGTAAAGCGGGATTGCAATGGTACATAAAGAAAAAGGGTCTCGCCTGATCCAAAAATAGGTGAAACTTTCTCAATGAGCTCCTTGGTAACAAGTAATGGATCAGTATGTTTTACAAAACTTGAAGACTTGAAGAGATGTGAGAGGACATATGTGCATAATGTACAAATAGGCATGATAAAGAGTGGGTTGCTAGAGCCTACTGAAAATGTTTTGGGTTTGTGTGAACAAGTTTCTTTTGTAGATACTCTGGGTGAGCTTGATGCTATAATGGGGTCTAGTTTTCATCTTGAAAATGAAGTTGTGGAAGTTTGGTCTATGGAAATGTATCAAAAAGTAATAGAAGCCTTTAAAGAAAACCAAACAGTTGGCCCAGAAGTCCATGTTGAAACTAAATACAAGAGTGTAGCAAAGAAGGTGAAACCAGTAGCTATTGTGTTGATCCTTCTATTGTAGCTCCTATGGTAATTTTCACAATACATCATGTGCCTTGGAATCTTTGGCCTATTCCGGTTCCAAAGGCTCATTTGCCAAAGTTAGTAGAGCTACTGAATGAGAAAATCAAAATGGGAATCTTGGAGACTTCTTGTGCTCCATACTCAAACAGGTGGTTCACAGTTCCAAAGAAGAATGGTTCTCTACGCTTCATCCAAGATATGCAACCAGTGAACAAGGTGACAATTAGAAATGTAGGTACAGGTCCAATTGTGGATGAGTTTGCAGAGGCATGGCTATACCGCTACATGACCTTCACCTTTTCCAAAGAAAAATTCGTAGCCTATTTGGTCAGCCAAGATTGAATGCCATTAACTCATCTATTAACCCTTTCATACTACCCATGATACGATATGACCATAGCCTTGATGTTTTCATCTTTGTGTTATTTTGACATTCTCTTTTGTGTTCTTTCTTTGTGTGTGTGAGTGCAAGAGAGAAAGAGTGGGTCTTCTTTGATTGCACTTTTTTCCAAACCCTAGTCTTCATGGCATCTATGGTTTAACCCCTTCATATAGTTTTTTGGAGTTCTCTCACAAACTCTCACAGCCATAAGCCCGATGATTTCCTGGCAAGACCGCAAATTTCTCGACATATTTTTGGTGAACCCAATGTGAAACTGCCAGGGTGAGAGTTTGTGGGTAACCATGGGTGATCATGTTGAGCAACAGGGTATGCATTTTGACCCAACAACAATGCAAATGTTTCAAGCATTTGCAATGTTCATGCAACAACAACATGCCACTGAAACAAGGGAGATTTCAGCAACGAAGGCCATACAAGCGTTTGTCATTATAATGGATCAATTCAATGGTAAAGATGTAACCAAGTACTTACGCGAGTATGTGAAGGAGATGGAGCTGCATCGCGTGTCAAAAGGTGAGATGATTCAAAGCTTTGAGCTAGTTGTTGCTCCAGAAATTAGGGAGCATGTTAGGGCAATTGAAGATGGGCATGGGAGAAATTGGGAAGAACTCAAAGTAGCTTTAAAGGAGGAATATTTCATGGAGGACTCTGAGAGAGTGACCAAAAGGAAATTCTTAGAATGGGGAGTCAAGCCAAAGCAAGGACTATCAATAACAGAGCTACTTAGGGAATTTGAGCGGCGCTATGCACAACTCACAAGGACAGGAAGGGCCACACTAGGTGCTGTCTCACTGCTTGCCAAACAACAACGAAGAAGGGACAAGATGGTAGTAAACACTACAAGTCCTTCCACCTCAACTTCTGACAAAATGGTAAAGCCTACTTTTATCGCTCCTAAGTTTGATGAGTCCATGCTAGATGAGCTTGTGAAAGGGAATGCGTGACTTGAAGGTGAAGCTTGCAAATCTTGAAGAAAAAGGTCAACCATCAGGGCCACTTCCTAGGCAAAGACAACAGCCCAAAGAAGGGTTTGTTAACAGATGTATTTGGTGTGATAGTACAGACCATGTAAGAAGGGATTGTGATGATTTTAGTGATGCTTTGTCAAAAGATGTTGTCTTTTTTAAGGATGGTAAAATCCACTTAAGAGAGATAGGTCTACCCTTGAGAACTAACTTTGGGAAGGGGGGAATGCAAACCTTAGTTGAAGATATGGCAACTAAGTATGCCACCTCTTCATTTGAGGCAGCTACTTATGGAGTAAAAATTGAACATTTTTGTGATGAAGAGGTGAGTGACCATCATGGTCAAATTTGGCCAAATGTCATGCAATTAGCTAAAAAGGAAAAGCTTACAAAAGAGATTCTACATGAAGCAGGTGATTGCATACGTCTAGAAATAGGATGGAATGATCCAGTGGACTCCTGGTCAGTGCATGCCTACATTACAAAATGCCAACAAAATGAGGCAATTGTAGAAGAGAAGCGCAGACGTGAGAATGTTGATGAAGGACCATCAAAAAGAGCTTCTAGAAGTGGAGGAAGAAGCGACTCAATGCCTTCTCAAACACCCTCAACAAAAGGAGCATCTCCACCTGAAGTACTCATGGAGGAGTCTACAACAGGAAAGAAGAAAGAGCCAACAAAAGGTAAGACAAAAGGCCCAACTTATAAACTACAATTTGATATTGAGGTTGCTACAGATTTAAAGAAAGTCTTGGAGGAAAGGATCTTGAATAGAAAGATTGAGCTTACTCTAGGAGAAGTTCTTGGCATTGCAAAGCGTGAATTCCACGAGGAGATCATTCACATCATCAGGAGGAAGAGACAAACCCTTGCTGAAGTTTCTCGTCCACAGGTTGAAGGGGAAGCAAGTGCATTTCTCAAATGATGATGAAGAAGTTGAAGCTATTCCTAGGAGCTACTTTTCACGAAGTCACTCGGAAAGGGCTACTACAGAAACTTTGGTCAAGGTAGGTGATCTTGAAGAGCCATTTGTTGCCTTGATTGACCATGGTTCAGAAATTAAATAATAAAATAAGCCAAGCGTGCCAAACTTTCTAAGGAAATAGAGCGAAAAAATTAGGGAAGAGGGATAAATGTTCAATTTGAGTTGAAGAGATTGCATTCGACATGGCCAACATGTTTCGACCATTACTGGTCTCATCAGGGCAAAAAATACAATCTCTTACTGGGTTTATATAGGAAAGGGAGATGGGGGGGTTGGCTTTGGAGTTAACCATGGTTAGGTAGAGCACAGATAAATGTGTAAGGACTTTAGTTATTGAGGGTTTCTTTCAAGAAACTGATATGATGGGTTTCTCAAATTCATAAATTGCAAGTGGAAGTTTGTAGTTTTCAGGGTAAAGATAGTGACTACTACAAACTTTCAAGAGTGAGGTACCATAAATTGAAAGTGAAAGTGAAATTTTGTAGTTTTTCAAGGTCAAGAGAGTGAGTGCTACCAAAAAAAAAATATTGCAACGGGAGGCTCTTTCAAAAATTGAAGGAAGAATTTTGGGTTTAAATAATGGGGCCATTGTAGGGGGAAGAAATCTAGGTCCGTAGGTTAATGAAATAATAAAACCAAGGTTCAACAAGATTGAAAATATGGGGGTTGGGGTGCTTGAGAACTATGCTAAAAAAAATCTAGGCATGATTTGGACCTCAGAGGCTTAGTGTAATTGGAAGGGGGTTATATCAAGGGTTGTTTTGGATTGATCTGCATGAGAAAGGTTTGATTGATGAAAATTATGGGGTTTGGGGTGCTTGAGAACTATGCTATAAAAAATTCTAGGCATGATTTAGACCTTAGAGGCTCAGTGTAATTGGAAGGGGGTTATATCAAGGGTTGTTTTTGGATTGATCTGCATGATAAAGGTTTGATGATGAAAATTAATTGCAATAGGGAGTTTAAAAATTAAGGATAGAAAATCCAACAGTAATGGGATCCTAAAGATGTGGAATCTTGCGAAAGATGTTGACTTTAGGATGGTTTCCATATTACTAAATTGGCTCAGGTATGGCATGCCCTCATGTGAGAGAGAGAGAGAGAGAGAGAGAGAGAGAGAGAGAGATTCAAATCATCACCAAGTTTTGCAAGGTTCTGGAGGAGCTTAGGTATCTCGATCTTGACTTTGGTTATATGGAGGAAAATAAAGGGTTAAGTGAATGATGTAGAGCCAGATCTCAATGCATTGGGTTGAGTAGCTTTGTGGCGTGAGCAAGGGAAAAGGTTGGGTTTTGAGACAAGGTTCCACAAGAGGAGTAGGTTCTACAACAATGTTGCAAAGGGAATTCGACGGAGTTGGCTCTACAACAATGTTGCAAAGGCAATTCGACGGAGTTCATTAATTTCTGATATGGGATAGTTTGGGGGCTTGGAAAAGGTAAAAGGTAGTTGAAGGAGACTTAGTATGGGCCATCAACAAGATTTGGGCTACACATCCTTACTCAAGCATTGAAGGAGACAAGTGATAACTTACTAAGAGAGGAGGGGAGTGTGGTCTCAAGGTTTAGCAACAACAAATGCGTTGGGCTAGCAACAAGATTTGGGCTACACATCATTACTCAAGCATTGAAGGAGATACGTGATAACTTAATAAGAGAGTAAGGGAGTGTGTTCTGAAGGCTTAGCAACAACAGATGCATTGGTTTCTTCTGCAATCTTAGAGTTCTTCATAGTCCATTTAATCTTGGGACCCAACTGGCTCTAGGGTTGGGGTGCTGTACCTCAATGCAAAAAATCTTAAAGAAGAATCACATCATGTGCGCATGCGAGGGGTGCCAAAGTAAGGGCATAGAGATGACTAACCCTGGTGCTTCAATGGTTCAAGCCATTTCTTAGGGAAACAAGAGCGATTGTAGTGGGTTGGGTTATGCGCCATGCAAATTTTCTTTAGAAAATTTAAAGGTCATGTAGCTGTGTAGCCATGCCTCGTGTTCAAGCCATTTATGATGGGAAACCCGAGAGATGATAGAGAGTGGGGTTATGTACCATGTAAATGTTCTATATAAACAAATACAAAGGTGAAAGCCACCATGACTTATGTTTACCCAAGAGTTCAACATGTTCAATTGAGTTTTTAATTTGATAGGTGATCTAAGAAAATGAGGCAATGGAGCATGGGTGGGTGTAGAACCAAAGTAGTAGTGTCAAGGCTATGACAAAAACATTAGTGGAAATGGTTGCAAGTCAACCAAGATAATGGAATGGGGCAAAGAAAACTGGCACCAAAGTACTATGTATAGGGGCAAAGGCATGGTTGTGTGGAGAAGACAAGGTATGCTGATGAAGCCTTCACAACATTTATTACTAAAATAATGGGCACTTACAAAGAGTGTTTTCCAACGAAGTTTGGTGCGACAAATAATAGAGAGAAGATAGAGTTGTCGGCACTGACATAAGGAAGGTGAAGGTGTTGAGGGTCTCATAAGTGGCACATGGTGTACAAGGTTTTGAGGAGACTGGCTTCATGATTGCAAGGTCTCTCGGTGGTGGCTATGAGATGATGAGGCCTGCATTGGTTTGAAGGCTACATTTGATGAAGATTTGGGCTACCAAGGTCATGCCATTGAGCAACAGGTAAGCAGTACCAATGGTCAGAGATGTAATAGCGAGGGTCATTGATGCTAGAGATGTTGTAGCATGGGTTGATGATTCTAAGGGAGCTATTAGGACTGGGATCAGGTATACCAAGGGGCTATCCTCATAAACAATCAGTAGGTAGTTGTTGGGTATAATAACATGCCAGTTCTGTGATGATTACATTTGTAGTGGTAGTGCAAGGAACACAAGGAGGGGAGCACTAGGAAAAGCAGATACAATTTGTTGAAGGCGAGTAGGGGGAAGTATAAAAAGGTGGGCGTTTACTTTGATAGGTATTGGTTTTGTATGGGGGCAGAACTACCGTGTCTTGCCTGGTTTGTCTCTTTTGTTAAGAGGGAAACAATGCTAGAATCATCCAACCGAGTGTCTTCCATAGATAATGTACTACAAGTACATCATCACATAGTCATGTCCTATGAATCTAATGGTTCAGAGCTGGATAATCAAGCCGCATCAATGGAGAGGACAACTTGCATTTCCATCGCATTAGGAAAAATATATTCCATATGTGTAACAACAAGGTACCAACAAGGAAGTATCTATTGTAGGTAGGTTGAGATAGATGTTAGGGACTCTAACAAGTTTGATCAATTGTGTATGACATACAATGGATTAAAGGGCGCTCACCAGATGAGCTAGTTGTAAACCCTTCAACATTACAGACTGGGTGTAGTAGGGTGAGTGGTTTTAAGGCCTTGAAGTAAGCCAATGATATTTGAAGAAGAGTAGCAGAAATTGTTCAGGCCTGGGAATTGAGACCAAGTTCAAGTAGAGAGCATGTACAAACAATTTCAAGGGTTGCCGCTAGAGAAGAGGAGGAATTAGGTGGCCAAAACCTGTAGCATTTCCAAAGATCCAAGGAAGATCTGTCAATGCACAAACCAGGATGGTGAGTGCCGCATGGAGCAGAGCTACAAGGCAAGAGATCCAAGCTTGGGTAATATCAAGGAAACAGGGGCGCATTGTTGAAAGCAATAGTGGTGGTTACTCCCAGAAACAAGGAGGGCATAGCTGAAGGGCGTCATTGGAGACCTTTGACAGATGGAAAGCGAACCTTGGGACATGATCAAGTGGGAGATGGCTGAAGTAAACCAAAGTTTGGCCTACTAGTGTGGCTTTGACTGATGGCGAAAACAGAGCTAAATTCGATAGATTTGTAGATGTGGCATAGTGTGTCGGATTCCTGGCGAGGTTAAATTACAGGACGTGAACCTGGGAGAAGGTCGCCAAAGTGTTGTAAACCGTGGATGTTGTTGTAGGAGTTGACTCGCCCATTCCCTATACAGTGCGGAATCTGTTGTAACAGATGGGGGCGTGCTGAGAACGCAGAGAGAGAAGGTGACCCGGTTGCACCCAAGGGTGCTATCAAACAGGGCTATGGAGAAGGTATTGAAGGGGATGATTGGCACAATAGGTGTAGGGATTCTGCGAGGGTAGCTGAAAAGGGGATCTCAGCCATTGAGAACGCAGAGGGAGGATGATTGGCGCATGAGGCAAAGGGATTTTGCGAAGGCAGCTAGGGTCGTATCTCAGCCATTGAGAACGCAGAGAGGGTGATGGTGATGATTTTGCAAAGCTAGGCTTAGAGAGAGTGCAAGAGAGAGAGAGAGGGAAGGCGAGAGAGGATGATGTTCAGCGCCATGCTCTTGAGCCTCCACCACAGGTAGAGACATAGCACAATAGAAGTAGAGAAGAGGACTCGGTACTATCGTGGCCTTGTGACCTTTACCCTTTCATCACAAGAATGGGAAATTGAGACTTAGTCCACCGATTAGAACACGAGGAAAAGGATGAAAGGGAGAGAGTATGGGTGAAAGCCTTGGTACTCTGATGTGGCAATGTGGAAGGGTTCCAGTAAGTAGATGGGCAAGACAAAAAGACAAAGGCATTTGAAAGTGCAACGCTTTTAATTTTCATATCAAAATTAAATAATAAAAGAAGCCAAGAGTGCGAAACTTTCTAAGGAAATAGAGCGAAAAAATTAGGGAAGAGGGATAAATGTACAATTTGAGTTGAAGAGATTGCATTCGACATGGCCAACGCGTTTCAACCATTACTGGTCTCATTAGGGCAACTAGTATGTTTTGATTGGTTTGCTATGGAAATGGTGTGAATTAAACAAGAGGAGCAATGTTGTACCTTTCACGTCATATCATCTCTTATTGTAAAAGCTCCATAGCATCTCTCCTCGAAGCTTTCGCCAAAAACTCTATGACCTCGCATCACAAACGAGATTTTGCAGTAAAAGATGTGTAGATGTAAAAATTTGCACATTATAATAAAAACAGAGAGAGATGCATTTCGTGCATTGCGATGCTTGTGTCCATTAATAGAAAAGAAAAAACCAAACGTGTGTATGGTGTGGAATTCGCACCATTCTCCACATTTGTAATAATATCGTAGGGAACGTACCCTTCCCCTGCCACTTTTATCGCCTCCAGTGTTGAAGGGGGACTGATGCTTCTCCTCCAATGTTGGAGGAACTTTCTTATTGTAAAAATACTATAGCTATACAAAAAATAACTCATTATCGATGTTTTATGAAGACATGTATCATTACATGTTTCCATGCCGTCGTGTATTGTCTATGTGTCCCTTTGTTTGGCATCACAAAAATTCTTCAATCCTTGTAACCTTCATCTACAATCTTTTGAATGAAAATGAGACAAATTAATTGCTTTAATGTGTACATGATACAATATAAGTACTTTCGGGATCACATAAAGGAAATCAAAATACGGAATATAAGTGTACCTTTGGTATTGATCGTGTGGATCAAAGAACAATATTGGATAGATCCACATCTAGACCTTCCTTACATTGTTCCGCCACCTTCCCACTAGTATACATTCTTCCATCGGCATCCTCTGCAAACATGTACTATCAGATTCACTTTTGCTATCATGCCTACCATTACCTGTGCTACTTCAGTTGTACTTGGTTTCAAGGTCTGTTGAATCTGCCTTATTGTCCGTCCATAGGCTCACACGCACACACATACACAAAGTCGCAGTCTTTGAGGCATCCCTACTAGCATACATATCGATCAAAACTTGTCCAAGCACGATATCTTTCTCCAAGATCCCTCACTTCGCATCTATTGAAAACAACCTAGAACTTCTTTGCGCTGCTCTTTTGGAGAAAATCCTGCAATTAAGAGAGACGCCATCCCTTCGCATATGTTGAACACAGACTAGAGCTTTCTAGCCCTACCCTTGTGGTGAAAATCTTTCAATCAGTGCATTCCAAGAGTCCACACTCCGGACAGAAAGATTTTTGAGAAGTTCTGGCAATCTTTGAAGTGCACCACATTTACCAACCATGTCAACCAAGGCATTGCCAAGCACGACATCTTTTTCAACAACCCCTGACTAACAATATCAGGGTGAATTTTTATGCCTATATCAGCAGCTTGCGTAGAGCCACATGCCTTCAAGCTGCATGCATATGTGATTGCATTACGAGAGAGGCCCTCACTTTGGACCCGCTGAAAATAGCCTAGAGCTTTTTGATCGTGCTCTTGTTGTGCATATCCCGCAATCAATGCACTCCAAGAGACGACGTTCCGGATCGGAAGCTCCTCAAGCACTAGCTCTTTACCCTGCTCCTATTGTGCATATCTCGCAATTAGTGCACGCCATTCCAAACGGTAAGCTCCTCAAGCACTTTTTGTGCTTCTTGAAGTGCACCACATTTGGCACACATATCGACCAATGCAGTACCAAGCACGCCATTTCTTTTCAAGAGCATCTTGCATAGAACCACATACCTTCAAGATGGACAGTTGTGTGATTGCATTATGAGAGGTCCTTACTTTAGATCCACTAAAAACAGCCGAGAGCATTCTGGCCCTGCTCCTGTTGTGAGTGAGATTGAATCAGGAGAGGTCCTTGCTTTGCATCCGCTGAAAACAACCTAGAGCTTTCTGAACTGCTCCTATTGTGCGTATCCCACAATCAATGCACTCCAAAAGACGATGTACCGGACAGGAAGCTTCTCAAGCACTAGCTTTCTAGCCCTGCTCCTGTTGGCCACAGCTGCCTCGGGGTCATTCCCAAGTGTCCTCACGAGCCAGCTAATTCCAAGCACGACATCTCTTTTCAAGGACATCTTGCATAGAGCCACATACCTTCAAGATGCATGCATAGGTGATAGCGTCTCTCGCTTTGCATCTATTGAAAACAATCCCAAGCTTCCTGGACCTGATGGGAGCAAAGCGAACCCCGAACCCCCAACGGCCTCTAAAACATCGGGGACCGAATGGAGCGCCTCGAGCCTGTCATGGTAAAGCAAACAGGGGCACCACCTAGCTTCAGCGGCTAGGATGCAAACAACACACCACCATAACAAAGTTTTCATCCAAGAGAGATGGATGCTTGGGAGTAATGATGAAGAGGAAAGGGAATGAGATCAAGTGAGAGAGAGAGAGAGAGAGAGAGAGAGAGAGAGAGAGAGCGAGGGAGGGGGTATAGCGGCTTAGTACTTAGGCACCACAAAAGGATGGCGAATCCGCACACCCTTCACACATACACAAGCTCACTCCAAACACAAGATTAGGTGGCGATTCAGCACACCTCACATGGGAAAAACATTGCAAGAAATCATACTCACAAAACCTCAAGCTTTATTTAGAGAATAAGGCGATGAAATGGGGAGCATAGGGTAGGGGAATGAGAAGGGAGAGAGTGGTAGAGCACATGGCGGATAGGTGGGAGTTGATGGCGAATACTTGCACGAGGGTTATGGCCATCATCCTTCATTTAGTTGCCCTTCATCTTCCATAGCCAAGGGTGTAGAGGTCATGCTCAAGACAAGCATGGTGATTGCGGTGATGGTGATGGTGATGGTGTGGGTGTGTGTGTGTGTGTGTGCACTAGGCACACACAGTGCATAGTGTGTTCTTTGGTGATGTTGTGTGTGTATTTAGTGTGATGGTGACCCCTCTTTATATAGGGGAGGAGGGGGAGAAATTCCAGAATTTAGAAATGAAGAAATCATTATCTACATAGGCCATGTGACTGTGGGCCCCACTTGTCTGGCTGTGTGTATATGTGCCAGAACAGCAGTCTCATGAGAGAGAGACTAAGAGAGAGAGATGGGTGGATGAAAAAAAGTGAGAGGTGACATGGAGAATAAAGTAATTACAAGAGGGGAGAGAGGGGAGTGTGTTCAGAGGTGAATCTGTGTGCAGATGTGTGTGAACACAAGAAAAATCAGGTAACCATCGGGTGGGGATGGGTCTGTGGGCGCTTTTTTTAGTGAAACTGAGTGTGTGTGAGTGTGGGGGAGGTTATTTAGCTACAAGACAAGAGACATGGCGCCCTTTAGAGAGAGAGGGGGGTATTTGGGTCATGGGATATGATAGGAGAGGGAAAGAGGGGGTGGGGTATACTATTTTGGAAGATAGGGTAAGTTGCATGTGAGTTAGGGTGCATTATTGGTGCATTATTGGTGAGAGGTGGGGTATCTTGAGGGGAGAGAGAAAGGAGAAAGGACAAGGGGAAGAGAGAGGGGGTTGACCTTTTGAGTGGAGGAGAGAAAAAGGGACACACGGCGGGACAACAGTGAAGAAAAAAGGAGGCAAGGTGGGGATGGGCTACCCCGCAGGCATGAGGTGGCCTATTTTACCTTTCTTATATATTTACATAATCATACTTTATTTTTTTCTTACTTTTTCCAATGCCTTTTATCACTCCCTCCCTAAGAGGGGGTTTTCATGGGGTGGGGACGAGAGAAGAGGGGTATGGGAGCTTGGCTTGTGAAAAGCCCCCATCAGCCCTTCCCCTATTGGTCGTATCCTGCAATCAGTGGGTTCCAAGAGAAAACATCTTGCCCAAGAGTGTCACATTTGGCATACATGTCAACAAGGGCATTGCTAAGCACACCAATATTTCGCAACAGCCCCTGACTAATACTATCAGCGTGAGTTTTTATCCCCAGCCTATAACTTTTTGGCCGTGCTCTTGTTGCACGTATCCCACAATCAATGCACTCCAAGAGACGACATTTTGGATAGGAAGCTCCTTAAGCACTTTTTGTGCTTTTTGAAGTGCAGCGCATTTGGCATACATATGGACCGAGGCATTGCCAAGCACGACAACATACCTGGCTAACAATATCAGAATGAATTTTTAAACCCATATCATCATCTTGCATATCCCACAAGATGCAAGATGATTACGCACTGATTGCACGTATCCCGCAATCAATGCACGCCGTTCTGAAAAGTAAGCTCCTCTAGCCTTTGTACTTTCTGAAGTGCACCACATTTGACATTCATATCGATGAAGGCAATGTCAAGCATGATTTCTCTTTTCAATAGCATCTTGCATAGAGCCACATGCCAGAGAAAGGCCCTCGCTTCCCATCTGCTTAAAACAACCCAAAGCTCGTCAACGACTTGGTGCGCTCAAACAAGTCCATCACGCTTGACATACAAACTGACTAACGTGTTGGCTAAGTATGTCTTATTTTCAAGTAACCCACTATCGTAAATATCAACATGTATATTCCTGCTGTCTTGGTACAAATCCTTGTTCTTAGCACACTCTTTAAGTGGGCTCACAAAAGAAAGACTCTTCTCTTCCTCTCCATGTTTGCTTGTGTAGTGGATATTTCTATGCCCTATGAAAATGAAACGAGTGCTGCATAGAGAGAATCAAGTGTGTGTGTGTGTGTGTGTGTGTGTGGGCATACAAAGAGTGCTTTATGAAGTATAGTACATCTGGAATACATGTCAACCAAGGCAGTGCCAAGTACAACGTTTCTTTCTAGCCCTTGGCTGGCAATATCATTGTGAATTCCTTTTCCCATATCAGCATCTTTCCTAATGCCACATGCCTTCAAGATACAAGAGTACATGATTGCATTAGGATAGCTTCCCTCTCTTTGCATCTGCTGAAAACAACCCAGAGTTCCTTGGCCCTGCCTTTGTTGGGGATATCCCGTGATCAGTGCATTTCAATAGACTACATTCCAGACAGCAAGCACTTTTTTTACTTTATGAAGTACACCACCTTTGGCATACATGTCAACCAAGGCAATGCCAAGCACAAAGTTTTCTGTCAACAGCCCCTGAATAACAATATCATCGTGAACACTTTTATTGATACCAACATCTTGCATGATGCCAGATGTCTTCAAGCTACACGTGTAGGTGATTGCATTTGCTCTCTTTGCATCTGTTGAAAACAGCCCAAAGCTACGTGCCCGGGGGATTCACTGTGTTTTTCCGTATGGTATCACATGAGTGTACAAGAGAGGGGTTTTTGGATTTTGTACATAAGCGTATACAATAGGGGTAGCCCCTCATTATTTCATACTCATATCGTATACATAAGGAAGGGGGCATCAAGGAGGGGGGGGGGGGGGGAGGGGTATCACATACTATTGTGTGTGTGTAATATATATATGTAATATATATATACATACATACAATGTACATATACACACCATGTGTATGTGTGTGTAACACATATGTATGTCTTTCACACATACATACACATCGTACAAATAAAGTATTACACACGAACACACACATATGTACATACATATACATATACATATACATATACATATACATTCACATTCACCATGGCTAAGTTGCATCACTCATCTATACTAGTATAAAAGGGGGAGGGATTCCGGTCCCCCCTGCTGAGACCCGTCAACAGGAGCTCGCTCCGGCAATGCACTCTGTAGTCATCGGTCGCATAGGCATGCACACAGCTAGAGAGAGAGAGAGAGAGAGAGAGAGAGAGAGAGAGAGAGAGAGAGAGAGAGAGAGAGAGAGAGAGAGAGAGAGAGAGAGAGAGAGAGGCGGCCTTTGCTTTGATTATTTGATTGCACTGTTTTCCTCGGTGGCTCAGTCCAGGGTGGTATCTGCAGCGCTGGCAGCACAGGGGTCGTCCGTCGTCCAGAGACTCGAGACGGGTAACAAGGTTGCTCTCTCTCTCTCTCTCTCTCTCTCCCCAAGTCGATGGCCTCAAATCTTGGTGGGTTGCACGCACAACTGTCTGCACACACATGGCCCCAAAGCACCTCATTTCAAAAATTCCCAAAACATCCCCAATATTTTGTCACAAATTCCCAAAATGCCCTTCGATTTTTCCAAAATTCCCAAAATACCCATGGTCGTGCGATTAAATCTCTTGACAGACAAAAAAGTTTGTAGCTTTTCATAAGAAGACTTGATTGTCTATTAATACTAGAATTTGAATGTTAAGTAGGCTCTCGAGATGAATTGCTTTATTATTTTTAGACATAATATTTGCCCTTTTTTGCATGCTAAGCACTCAAAACCGGATCTTAATTGTCAATCAAAAAGGAAGAGAGAGAGAGAGAGAGAGAGAGAGAGAGAGAGAGTCGCCGCCTATTGGCCATGTGGCCTTTGCAGGTTCATTCGGCCAATGTGGCCTGAGCGAAATTATACAATCATAGTGCCCACATGTTGATGAACCACCTTCGAGAGAGAGAGAGAGGGAGAGAGATACTTGGACTCCAGTATCCAGCCCTACCAGTGCTAGGGAAAAATCATTTTTTCAAACATATAAAATTTCTTTCCTTGAATTTGGCAAGGGGAAATTTTTAAAAATTAGGTTTATTTTTTGGGGTTTCACACTATTTTTCTCTTTTTCGGGGCGGGGTTTCTCCTTTTTCCCTCGCAATTAAATTTTGTACCTGTGAAGTGGGAAGCTTTAGCGATTTTTCCCCGTTTCGCGCCCCAGATCAGCCCTTTCTGCTGCTTCTGCTTCTCTCTCTCTCTCTCTCTCTCTCTCTCTCTCTCTCTCTCTCTCTCTCGGGTTGCTGTCGTCTTCTCGTCTCTTCTTCTCTGCGTATGGTGGGTGTCCTCAATTTTCTGTCGTGGGGGTGGGCACGTCTAGTTGGGCTAACTCTTTTCTCCCTTACATGGGAACATCGAACGGAGGTGTGATGACGGACCTGCCATCCTCTGCAAGCGGCCGATCGCAACATCAACCAGCGAGACAGAGTTCGCATAGACCCCCAAGGGCTTGCACAGGGCGGACACCCTCTCGATTGGCTGCTAGCTGCCCCTTCTATGGAGCGCACCCCCCTTCCTGTGCAACATGTGGGAGCTCGCATCCATCATCGACTTCTTCAATGTAAGTACTAGTCAGTCACAGAGAGAGAGAGAGAGAGAGAGAGAGAGAGAGAGAGAGAGAGAGAACATGAATGGGAGACGCATTGAGGATGACATACTCAACCCTAAACAGTTTGCATAAATCTCTTTCTCTCTCGTGATCACTTCAGGCGCACACACACACACACACACTTTTTGTGCTCTCTTGCACTGTGTTTGCAAGGGAGGCTTGAAGCTAAGTCCCAGAGATTGGAACACTGTTACATGGTAAAATGCACACATACTTTGAATTAATACCGATACTGTAGGTCTTTCGATCAGTGCTGAACATTAAGGTTGAATTTTCCCTCGAGGAATTGGAGAGCGCTCTTCTGACACCTAACACATTGCTTGATACCATCCACATCGCTTTTGGATTTTGCCACATTTGCATGGAAGGTAACAAGCATTTGACCTCCTTTCTAACAAAACTTTCTACTAGAAACTTGTATGAGCATTGTGTGTGTGTTTTGAAGGCTGGACGAGTTAACCAGGCTTTAACTGCTATCCATGAGCTCAAGCAACATTTTAAACAGAGCATACATTCAGAAAATGATCAGGAGAATGTTGGCATGGCAGTAGCAAGAAAGGTAATGGCTGGCTAACGGAGCTTTTAGATTGCAGCTAAGTCTTTTCACCATGTTTGTCTTTATTCTATTTACATAATGATTGTTCTAGCTGTTGTCTTCTCAGAATAAAGAAGCAGAAGTTCTTTCTCAGAGAGTTAAGGTATGCTTACTAGAAGCCAGAATTCATGATGTGCAAGAAGTAGTAAAGCACATCTCACCTGCATAAGATACGAGTTTGTATTATTTACGAGTTTGTATTATGTCAGTCAATGTGAACTGGTAAAGAATTATAAATATGTTGATGATTCCTTGCACTTTTGAAGATGATTTTGGGGGTGTGGGAGTGTGTGAAAGAGGGGGCGCTGGTCGGCAGTGCAGCAGCAGCCAATGCTCAGCTCCAATAATCACTAGAGTTAGTCCAGAAATGGAGGTTTCTCACTTGCATTATTGCCCTTGCTATCCTCTACTACATGGTTGCATCAGTTAACACGAAATGCATTGTCAAGACAAAGTTTTCTAGGTGTGGGTATCATGGAGTCCTCTGAATATCAACTTGCCAAAGGCAGTTTTGTAAAGCTTACATAGGTCTAAGTCCCATGTATGCATTCTTAACACTCTGCATTCTAAGTCCCATGTCTGCATTCTTAACTCAGTAGGTCACTTGAGTGGGTCTCGAGCCCACGTTTTGTATGCCAATTGAAGGGTGAGCCATAGTGCTCCGAACCCCCATCATTCGTATTGTAAAGCCGTGTTGGCTTATCGAGTTGAGGAGAGTCAGTCCCTCACTCGCTACCTGATTATTGTTTTTGGATCCGCGAGTGTTGCCGGCCACTATAGACCTGGCCCTAGTTTGCTCTTGGGCTCTCTGCTTATCGAGTCGAGGAGAGTTAGTCCCTCACTCGCTACTTGATTATTGTTTTTGGATCCACGGGTGTTGCCGGCCACTATAGACCTGGCCCTATTTTGCTCTTGGGCTCTTGTTGAGCCCGTGCTCAGTGTATTGCACCCCATCATTTGTATTGTAAAGCTGTGTTGGCTTATCGAGTCGAGGAGAGTCAGTCCCTCACTTGCTACTTGATTATTGTTTTTGGATCCATGAGTGTTGCCGGCCACTATAGACCTGGCCCTAGTTTGCTCTTGGGCTCTCGGCTTATCAAGTCGAGGAGAGTCAGTCCCTCACTCGCTACCTGATTATTGTTTTTGGATCCACGGGTGTTGCTGGCCACTATAGACTTGGCCCTAGTTTGCTCTTGGGCTCTTGTTGAGCCCGTGTTCAGTGTATTGCACCCTCTTATGCTATGTATGCACTTGCATCCTAACATTTGGTATCAGATCTTGTGGAGATGGCCTCATTAAAGGCTTGGTTCAATGTGGAAGCTGCATCCGTATGCTTTGAAAGGGTGATGCACCGTTTAGTTGAACGTTATGATGGATGGAGTAGAGAAGAATCGGAATATGACTGGGATGCGGTGCAAGATTCTATGCATGCTTTGACTCAAACTCGCTCGAGGACTATGGAGATTTACCACAGGGATGTAGATTCGATGCGGTTGGAAAGTAAGAGAACAAGGAAGGAACTTGAAGGAAAGAAAGCAATGTTGGAGGACGAGCTCCGTCGGCAAGAGCAGGGGATAACCTTGCTTTTTGAGGAGGTGGCTATGATGCAGGATAAGTGGGCCACTGAGGTAGCAATTGCAAAGGAAGAGATGGATCAACAGGGGTTGGTTTGAATGTAGGCCTCAGATGGCCGTTGGATTCCCCCTCGACGAGGCAGATTACAAGAGGATGCGAGGCGGGTAAAGTGTACTCGATACCATACCAGGCAGCTAGGAACATGATCAAATGGTCGGGGATGTACAACAATCATGGTATATCGGGCTGAGTCGGGGGGCCAGTGAACAACTAAGACATGTGGTGAGATATGTCGGCATGAGTGGAACAGCATGTTGGGACAGGCTATGGATGGCCGATGGGTTCCCCCTCGACAAAGCGAGATGTCCACCGAGTGGGAGCGCAACATGAGTGCACATGAGATTAGCCAGGGTAGTAGAGACCAGCTCACTACGACAGGGCGATGCAAACCAGCTGTGGTGGCGCTCAAGAAGGCATGGAAGGAAGAGATGGCGAATGTGATACACGCAGCACATTGCGAGAGGGCGGGCTCCGATGAGCACCAGCCTGCGTTTCATTCGAGTTGCTTTGATTGGTGAGTGATTATGCACATGTTCCTAATCATTAGCCGGTGCTGGCTAAGATGGAATTACTAGACACTGGGCAGCAGATGAACAATATTCGTATAGCGACCAACAAGGCAGTGGGACGAAGAGTCGCTCTACAGTGTGGGGATTGCAACCGAGCGACTTCAGTTGGCTGATTGCTTGGACTAAGTTTATGAGGTGGATACCTCCTCGTCATAGAAGTTGTGAATGCACAAACATGTGCAAAAGGCAACCAAATGGACGCCAAGTTTTGGGAGGTGGTATGCATAGAGCACGGCATTGATCCCACGGGGTCATACAGCGGCGACGCTAACGTGCAGCTGGAGAGAGTGAATGTGTACTACAACGAGGCAAGTTGCAGGTGCTATGTGCCTCGCACCGTGCTCATGGATCTGGAGCCAGGTACTATGGACAATGTTCGAACAGGCCCCTATGGGCAGATCTTCCGCCCTGATAACTTCGTCTTTGGCGAGTTCGGAGCTGGCAACAACTGGGCCAAGGATCACTACACCGAAGGCGCG
The DNA here is from genome assembly GCF_014529385.1 of Adiantum capillus-veneris. NCBI lineage: Eukaryota > Viridiplantae > Streptophyta > Polypodiopsida > Polypodiales > Pteridaceae > Adiantum > Adiantum capillus-veneris. Next base: position 78,347,014 of record NC_140943.1, read on the forward strand.
GAGCTCATTGATTCTGTCCTTGACCTTTTCCGCAAAGAGGCTGAAAACTGCGACTGCCTTCAAGGTGAGCGCCTTCAAGATCTCATTCTATCGTTCTTTATTCTATCTTATTCTATGAAATGCTGTTTCGTCATGCCTTCTTTGCCATTTCTCCGATGTTACATTTCCATTTATGTCTGGTATAATGATTTTGTTGTCAGTTTTGCTTATATTTGACAATGTAGTTAGCCTGTGCAATCGTCTTGTTTGAAAACAATGTTCAGATCTATCCTCAGTGAAGGTTGTCAGATTCTTAAAGTGAAATTTTCACCGTTGCTATTCTAACTTCTCTAGCTTCCTAGTATCCCCCCTCACTTGGTAGACATTGGCTTTAGATCTACGCTCACCATTCCTAGCCTGTGCTGGATTCCAAATTTGTTTCAAGTTAGCAAGGCTTTGCCACAAAATCTTTCTTCAATTAATGTTGATCTGTAAATTGCATACTGTTTCTATGCTTCAGATGTTTGTCCATACACTATGATGCAAGCTTCTGTAGTGGCAGTGTCTTCAGCATTGTGTCATTAATCCTACCGAACTGGTTGATGGTGTCTTGTATACCTGGAACATCGGTCTTTTTCTTTCTGCTATAGCTACATCTCATAAAAAAGCTAGCTTTTCTCTACTGATCAGTTAAATCTGTGACTACTTGCTTTGAGGCCTTTGTTTTGTAGTTGTTTTGTAGTTTTGTGCTCTGCTTCCCTATTAGGTGCAACGGAATGAATGTTTGCGCTTTGCTCAAGATGAGTGCTCCGAACTGTGCTCAAGGTTCCTTTTGTTGCCTTCTGTTCTTAATGAGAGAATGCTATGATCACAAACAAAGTGAATAGACATTGTGCTTGCAAGTGTATGAGACTGAGAGATAGAGAGAGAAGAGAGATACGACACCAGAGACATTGTAAAACCCTCCTCCGAAGGCCCCCTCTCGTCGACGAGAGTGGTCTACTATTGATTGCACAAAGTGGTACAATGATGATGCAACTTGGAACTGTGTCGATGACGATGACGACGACCTAAGGCTGAAATTTGCAACCTTCTAACTGCGGTCCACAAACGCTATCTGCTGAAAATCTGGGGCTGATTCGGGCTGTTGAAAACGCTGATTTGCCTGCTGTTTTTTGAGGGCTGAAAACGCTGATTTGGTGTGCTGTTTTCAGGCTGAAAAACGCTGACTATCTGCAGGGATGTTAGGGCTTGAAAAACGTTGTTTTTCTTGTTGCAAAAACGTTGTGTTCACTGCTGCAAAAACGCTGTTTTGACTGTTGTCACTAGGGCTAAAAATGCTAAGGGACCTGCTGCTGATTTGGTGGTTTTGTTGGCGACAGGAAATGCTAGATGCAAAGGCTACCGAGGTCAAGCAATGGCTGAAAACACCAAGCTAGATGGGGGGTTGGCGATGATAAAAAACACTAGGGCTGATGGGGTGCTTGAGGAGTTCTTGTTGAGAGAGAGGGAGTACCTGCTGCCAAAGGCCTGTTGTGCTCCTTGCTCATCTACCCAAGAGTGCTAGCTTTGGTTTGCTTATATATTTTCTTACCTAAATTGCCCTACCTACTTTTTTTGGGAAGTCACTTAAATTAATAAGTGAAAAATGTCAAAAATAGGGAAAATAGGCTAAAATCACTGGAAAATTTCCCTAACTGATTCTAATGGATTCTGATGGGAATGCTTATGATCATGCTGTGGGCAACCAGAGGATATGCATCTACACTAAGTGACTGGGCATGCACGGTCTACGAATAGACTCACAAAAAGTGTCAAATCACTTTTAAATCTAGACTGACTGGACTGACTAAACCCTTGTCGTGTTGTAGCTTGTCCACGAACACATAGGGTTGGATGTGTCACGTGACATTCCCACAGCAAGTTTGCGTTCTCAACGGCTTCCTTGGGCCTCATCTTATTAAGCTTCCTCTTTTCAGACTTCTTCGGCAAGGATGATGACGATGCGAGGAGGAGTTTGTGCTGACGCTCACGATGGGAGGTCAACACCTTGTAAGTGAAGCGATTGCCAAACGCAGGGTGAGTTCTCAGTTCACTTTAGTCGTGAATCGTTTTCGCCTGCTCAATGCCCTTAGGCTTTAGCTATGGCGTCCGTGTCCTGACCTGTTGATCAATGACGCTTAGTCTTGACGTCCCGACCTGCTGGAGCTGGCGTCCGAGTCTCGACTTCTTCCACTGCAGCCGCCAATGCTGTTGACTCCCTGAGCCTCTCGTTGCTTGTTTGATGCACTAAATCGGCTTTTAGATCATAGTTTGAAGCATCTATCAGTAGTTACACTAAATCTTGTCACATTTTGTCAAATTTTTTCAAGGCAAGCTCGAAATCTAGCTTAGATTTTGCCAGTTAGTGATACTCACAATTTTGGGTGGTAATGTTTTATTAATTCAATAAAGAATGTACTTAATCTCAAACTGGATGTGTGACATCATAGTGTTAAAGATTTTAAGATCGTTAGTTTCTTTTACATGTAGTTACAAATTCTATAGTCTCAATTTCCCACATGGTCATATGGCTTGACCAGGTGTGTTATCTTGCGCTATAGTTTCTTGTCAAGACACGTCTAACATACCTTGGGTCTATGTGTCACACATACACAATGTTTTTATTTTGTATATAATTACAAATATAGACACGTGTAGCATATCTTGGGTCTATGTGTCACACATACACAATGTATTTCTTTTGTATATAATTACAAATATAGTTTCAATTTGTCACATGGTCATATGGCTTGATCCGGTGTGCCATCTTGACCTTCGATTTTTACCTTCAGTTCTTCTAGCTATCCATATGGCTTGACCGGGTCTCTTGAGCTATCCATTCTTACCAAATGTGTAGTTGTCTCTTTTTACGATAAAAAGCGTTAAAGATTTTAAGATCGTTAGTTTCTTTTACATGCAGTTACTGCTGGGGTATAAAGCCCAATGTGGTCGCCCAAGTAAGTGGGCGGGCCGTCAAGTATGTACACATATTCTTTTGTAAAAACCTAATAAGAACTCACTATGCTCTACACATTACAGTAGAGCGAGTTCACCATATCGTCGTGCTCTTCTTCTCGTACTCTCTCTTGCGTCGCACTTCCGCTCGTACTCCTTCAACTGGTATTAGAGCTCAGATCGAGGCTCGGGGCAGCACTTGCAGGTAGCCAGAGTCACCTGCTCAGATTGGAGTGAGATTCGACAGGTGAAGACACGGCCCCAAATCCTGTGGGATAACCCAAAGGGCTCGGTGTTCTCAGAATTTCATTCGGAGGTCATCTCGGCCACCGTTCGGCTTCGACAAAGGTCTGCGCAGGCCATTTTCGACTACGTGGTCTCGACGGGTGCAGATCCGACTCTGCAAATTTGGGGTTTTCGGCCTACGACTGTAGGTACTGAGGATATCGACACTCTCAGAGTGTTGATTTGTGGCTGTCTACACATCGAAGGACGGCTCACAGTTCTTGGAGGCGTGTCACATACAACACGGGCGCATCTACACACAGACTGTAGGCGACATGCACTGGTTCATCAGGTAGCTTGTGTTTGCTGCTTGATATTCCAGATTTCATCTTGACATTGTAGGTACTTCCACATGGGATGTATTGTCAGAGATGATGTATGTCTGTTGAGGGTTTGCTGGCTGTGAGTCACGCAGCAAACAACCGCCGCAGCGGTTACAATATACAGTGGGAAATTTGTGGATGTATGACTTTGTGGGAAGTTTATGTACTGTCAGATTTACTGCAGCCTTTGTTGAGGGTCGAGTGAGGTTTTATTGAGCTGGGGGATTCTCGAATGTTGAGATCCTTTCGGTGATACAGGTCTTGGAGCGATCTCTCGAGCACCCTTAGATAGACAGCTAGGATGTATTGACTGTGAGTTAGACAGTTGGGATTGCATCTTTGCTTTACTGCCGTTGAGGCATTGTCACAGTCTATGCTTACAGGACAGTGAGAGACAGTACAGGTGCAGGACAGGTTTACCCGCAGCTTACAGTGTCAGAGAGAGTGTTTTTGAGCACACCAGAGCCATTTTACAAAGGAGATTCTGTCGAAATTTATGCAGAATCTGAAGATTTTTTGGTTCATTTGACAGGTTGATATTGGTTCAGAGGTCAGTTTACAGGGGAAACTTTGTCGAATTTTTCCCAGGAAAGTAAACCACTGTGAAGCGTAGCTATGGCTGGATCACACGACACTACTCTTTACAATATCAAGAAGCTGGATGGAACCAATTTCCCATTGTGGAAGAAGCAGATTTGGCACGTGTTGGTACAAAAGAAGCAGATAAAACCTATAAAGCTCAAGGGGATAAAACCAGAAGATATGGACGAAGATGAATGGAGCGAAATGGATGAATTGACACTTTCTACCATTATGCTGACTTTGGCAGAAAGCGTTTACTTCAATGTAGCAGACGAGATGTCGGCTTATCAAGCATGGTTAAAAGTTGAGTGATCTTTATGAGAAGCAGAGTGCAGCTTCACAGGTATACTGGCTTAAGAAGCTTGTTGACTTGAAGATGAAAGAAGGGACACCTATGTCCAATCATCTGAATGAATTCAACACAATCTATAGTCAGTTGTTAGCTCAAGGTGTCAAGTTTGATGAACCTGTTAGAGCTATGTTCCTGTTGATCACATTGCCGGAAAGTTGGGACACTTTTCGCACAGCTTTGAGTAATTCTGCACCTCCAGATGGTTTGAACATAGCAGGTGTAGAAGGAAGTCTGCTTACTGAAGAAACCAATAGAAAGACAATGGACAAAGGCAAAGGAACAGCCTTAGTTGTCGGGGGAAGGACCAAAGAAAAGTATAAAGGTGGAAAGAGGAATCAGTCTCGTAGCAAGTCCCGCAGTGCTAAAGGCAAGAGTGACATAGAATGCTACCATTGTGGCAAGAAGGGTCACATGAAAAGAGACTGCAGAGAATGGAAAGCAGAAAAAGGCAAAGAGAAAGCTGAAGACCATGGTGAGAAGAACAAGTCCTCAGTGAAGATTCAAGAAATAAATGTGACAAACACTGTTGTAGAGGATGACAGTCTAGTGTCAGGAGACATCTACTTCTTGAAGAATACGATGGACTCAGCTCTTCTTACAACATCTGATGGAAATGCACTGAGTGACTGGATTATAGACTCAGGAGCATCACTTCATGTGTCTCCAAACAAGGAGTGGTTTACCTCTTATGTGACCACTAAAGATCATGTTCGGCTAGGCAATGGGCAGACATGTGAGATCTTAGGTGTTGGAGATGTTCAATTGAAGTTTCAGAATGGCTCTTCTTTCACGCTGAAGAATGTGAGACATGTTCCCGCAATTACAAAGAGCTTGATCAGCACAGGTTTACTTGATGATGCTGGCTACGTCACCACTTTTGGACAGAACATGTGGAAGATATCCAAGGGTTCTATGACAGTAGCACATGGATTAAAGTCTGGAGGACTTTACATGATTTATGTATCAAATGTCTCTAAAAATGTAATCAATGTAACCGAGCAGCCGAACGTTTCTTTGTGGCATAGCCGGTTAGGACATATGTCCAAGAAGGGAATGGAAATTGTCTCGTTCTGGTTATTTGCCTGGCTTTTCATTTAATGATTTTGAATTCTGTGAACATTGTCTGTATGGTAAGCAAACACAGCAGCCACATAAGCATAGAAGCAGTAGAAGAGATACACAGTTGGCACTTGTTCATAGTGATTTGTGTGGACCTATGCCTAACCTATCTCTAGGGGGAGCTTCTTACTTTATGAAATTTATAGATGATTACTCGAGGAAAGTATGGGTTTACTTTCTCAAGCACAAGGATGAAGCGGTTAGTGTTTTCAAAACGTTTGTGACACTTGTGGAGAATCAGAGTGGCAAGAAGCTTAAATGCTTACGCACTGACAATGGTGGCGAGTATGTTTCAAAGGCCTTTCAGGACTTTTGTGAGTCAAAAGGTATAAAACGTGAACTTAGTGCTCCTTACAATCCTCCTCAAAATGGTGTTGCTGAGAGGATGAATAGGACCATACAAGACAAGGTCAGAAGTATGTTGTCTAATGCACAGCTGCCAAATGGGTTTTGGGCTGAAGCTGTATCAATAGCTGTTCATCTTGTAAATAGATCTCCTAGCAAGGTTTTGCAGAAGGATTCAGTGCCAGAGATGGTATGGTCAGGCAAAATGCCCTCATACAAGCATCTCAGAGTCTTTGGTTGTGAGGCATATACTCACGTTCCAAAGGAATTTAGGAACAAACTTGAGCCAAAGAGTAGAAAGTGCATCTTTCTAGGCTATGGTAATTCTGGTGAGATGGGGTACTGACTTTGGGATCCCGAATCCAGAAAGGTTGTCCGCAGCAATGATGTTCACTTTAATGAATCCAAATATCATTCTAAACCAGAGAGGGTTGAGGAGATTAGAAGAGTTGTCTTCCAAGAAGATGGACCTGCACGTGCAAGACAAAATGTCAGGGCTCAAGAGGAGCAAGGACAGGATAGAGTGGAACCACAGGTTGTGGCTGAGCCTGAGCCACCTATTGTGCGTAGATCTGGACGTGTCACGCGACCTCCTGATAGGTTTGTTCCATCTATGAACTATGTCATGTTGACTGGTTGCAATGAGCCTTCATGTTACAAGGAAGCATTGCAAATGAAGGACTCCGAGAATTGGCAATTGGCCATGCAGTCAGAGATGACAGCTTTGTATAAAAAAAAGACATGGAAGCTAGTTAAATTACCACAGGGCAAAAAGGCTCTACCTTGTAAATGGGTTTACAGGTATAAGATCACCGCTCATGATAGTCAACCAAAGTACAAAGCAAGGCTTGTTGCCAAGGGCTATAAGCAAGAACAAGGCATTGATTTTGATGAAGTCTTCTCTCCGGTGGTCAAGATGACTACATTGAGATGCTTTCTTGCATTGGTTGCCATATTAGATTTGGTGTTGCACCAAATGGATGTCAAGACAGTGTTCTTGCATGGTGATTTAGATGTGGAAATTTACATGCAACAGCCAGAAGGGTTTGTTGAGAAAGGCAAGGAAGATTGGGTATGCCAGTTGTTAAAGAGTCTTTATGGCTTAAAACAATCACCGAGGGCATGGTACCATAAATTCCACAAGTTTATGCTTTCTCAAGGCTACAAACGTAGTGAGTTCGATCACTGTCTATATACAAAGAAGGCTAAGGATGGTAGTTGACCGATCCTTATTTTGTATGTGGATGACATGTTGATTGCTGGCAAGCACTTGGAAGAGATTTCAGCTTTGAAGTCAAAGATGGCAAAATCGTTTGACATGAAAGACATGGGTGAGGCAAGTCATATACTTGGTATGCGCATTGAGAGAGACAGATCAAAGAAGTTGATTTGGTTATCTCAAACAGAGTATATTGACAAGGTTTTGCAACGTTTCAATATGGAGAAGGGAAAGGCATTGAGTGTTCCATTGCCACCATATGTGAAACTTAGCAAACAAGATTGTCCTGTGTCTGAGGAAGAAAAGGCTGAAATGGATAAGATTCCATATGCGTCTGCAGTGGGTAGTTTGATGTATGCAATGATTGCTACTCGCCCAGACATTGCATTTGCAGTGGGAGTAGTAAGTGGATACATGTCAAACCTAGGCAAGAAACATTGGGAGGCAGTGAAAAGAATATTGAGATACCTGAAAGCTACAAAGAGTATGCGTATATGCTATGGGAGTCAGGAGCTAAGTGTAAAGGGTTTTACAGACTCAGATTATGCAGGTGACTTAGACAACCGAAGGTCTACGTCAGGGTATGTCTTTACATTGGCTGGTGGAGCAGTATCATGGCGTTCTAGATTACAAGATTGTGTTACTCAGTCTACTACAGAGGCTGAATATGTTGCAGCATCAGAGGCATGCAAAGAATCAATTTGGCTTAATCGACTAGTAACAGATTTGGGAATCAAAGAAGAGATGTCTGTGTTATATTGTGATAGTCAAAGTGCTATACAATTGGCTCGCAATCCAGTTTATCACTCAAAGACAAAGCATGTAGATGTGAAGTATCATTTCATCAGGGAAATGCTCGAGGATAAGCAACTTCAGCTTGTCAAAGTTCACACCACAGAAAATCTTGCTGAACTACTTACAAAAGGACTTCCCTCAGAGAGCTTTGCGTATTTTCGCAAGCAGTTAGGTGTAGGGTAGTACATCACTTCTCTACATCTCTTGTATATTAGCTTGTATAGTAGCTTCTCTCACACTTAAAGTACCACATTGGACTTTAAGTGGGAGGTTGTTGGGGTATAAATTCCAATGTGGTCGCCCAGGTAAGTGGGCGGGCCGCCAGGTATGTACACATATTCTTTTGTAAAAACCTAATAAGAACTCACTATGCTCTACACATTACAGTAGAGCGAGTTCACCATATCGTCGTGCTCTTCTTCTCGCACTCTCTCTCGCGTCGCACTTCCGCTCGTACTCCTTCAGTTACAAATTCTATAGTCTCAATTTCCCACATGGTAATATGGCTTGACCGAGTGTTTTATCTTGAGCTATAGTTTCTTGCCAAGACACGTCGAGCATACCTTGGGTCTATGTGTCATACCACCACTTTGAAGTTAGATTACTTTGAATCTATTGAAAATGTGTTTGATTTTAATGTGTAAGATAATCCTTAAATCCCAAGTGGGAGCCCAAGATGAGGTGGGCGGTTTGTTTGGAAAAAGAAATTATGTGATGAAAATCCCATGTGGGAGCCCAAGAAAAGGGTATATTGATTTTTTTTGAAAAAGAGGTTTCCGTACAAAGGAGACTCTCCCAAAATTTTTAAGATTTATATTTTATGTACAAACTCAAAATTAAATACAGATGGTGCGTTTTTAAAAGTTATATTTTGCTTAAGCATAGACGTGCATTCATATCATATATAATTGTTTTTGTTCAAAAAGATTAATCTTTTAATGGGTTGTTTTGTAATGTGTTTTGATTTGATGAGTGAAGTTTTTCATGGTTGTTTAAGAGTATGCATTATTTGTTATTTAGAGAACAATCCATTTCAGATGTGTGCCATAAATCCCATGTGGGAAGCCTACTAAGTAGGTGGCTGGTATCATATGTTTTGAGATTGAGATTTGTATCAATTTACAAGGCAAATGCTATTTGTTTTTTGACAAATTACATTGAAATGATTGGTTTATTGTAGTTTAGTATTCATTATATTTGTTGCTTTTCATGGGTTCTCTTAACATCTATTGCAAGTGAAAACACACTACAATGTACACTTCTGTCCATTTGCACTTCAACATGTATTTTTGCAGAACCATGTGCTTCTAAAATTGTTATGTTACTAGTATACATAAAATAATGGGTCATTACATTCCGTACGAAATCCGTATGAGTGGGGATGGCTCATTGCGAGAACGTCCGTATCTTGTCCGTATGTAGGGGGGTAGGTTAGCAAGTAAGATACCGTACATAGGGGGGTTTCTCTAATCTTGATGCACGCAGGTGACATCCCCCCATTACTAATAGTGAATCCCCCGGGGCTACCCGGTTCTGCATGCTTTCAAGATGCACACCTAGATCTATTTTTCCCTGCTCTTGATGTCGGTATCCCGCAATCAGTGCATTCCAAGAGAAGTCATTTGAAACGGTAAGCTCCTCGAGCTGCTTTTGAAGTGCACCACATTTGGCATACATATCGAGCAATGCCAAGCACACAGCTCCTCAAGGACTTGTTGCACTCGGACAAATAGACGATGCTTGACATACATACTGACTAAGGTGTTGGCTAGGTATGTGTTATTTTCAAGTAGCCCACTATCGCACATGTATCCTGCTGCCTTGGTAAGATTTCTGGCCCTGCTCCCATTGTGCATATCCCGCAATCAATGCACTCCAAGAGACGACGTCCCGAATAGGAAGCTCCTCAAGCACTTTCTATGCTTTTTCAAGTGCACCACATTCGGTAGGCAGGGCAATGTCAAGCATGAAATTTTCTGTCCATAGCCCCTGAATAACAACATGCCTTCAAGATGCATGCATAGGTGATTTCATCTAGACAAAGGCCATCACTTTGCATCTGCTGAAAACAGCCTAGAGCTTTTTGTCCCTGTTCCTGTTGTGTGTATCCCGCAATTAGTCCATTCCAAGAGATGTCGTTTTAAACAGTAAGCTCTTCATGCTGCTTTTGAAGTGCACCACATTTGGTATACATATCGAGCAGCGAAGCACAACAGCTTGACAAAGACTTGTTGCGCTTGGACAAGTAGACGACGCTTGATATACATACTAACTAACGTGTTGGCTAAGTATGTGTTATTTTCAAGTAACCCACTATCGCAAATGTATCTTGCTGCCTTGGTAAGATTTATGGCCCTGCTCTTGTTATGCATATCCCGCAATCAATGCACTCCAAGAGAAGACGTTCCGGACAGGAAGCTTCTCTTTTGTCAATACCAACATCTTGCATGATGCCAGATGCCTTCAAGTTGCACTTGTAGGTGATTGCATTTGCTCTCTTTGCATCTATTGAAAACAACCCATAGCTACCTAGGCTTGCATGCCTTCAAGATGCACGCGTAGGTGATTTCATCTCGACAAGGCCATTACTTTGCATCTGCTGAAAATAGCCTAGAGCTTTTGTCCCTGCTCCCGTTGTGGTATCCCGCAATCAGTGCATTCCAAGAGACACCGTTTCCAATGGTGATGACGGAAGGGGCTGCAGCTCTCTCTCTCTCTCTCTCTCTCTCTCTCTCTCTCTTCGGCTACATACATATATGCAGCCGCTTCTTTTCAATCAATTTTTTTTTTACACCATCGCTCTCTTTGAGTTTTGCGATCCTCTCTCGCCTATATTTGCAGAGTCCAATCATCTGTGGCCACCTGGCATAGCTAACCTTGCGAAATCGATGTTACACAATCTGCCGGTTTTTTTCCAGCAGTCCCTAACTAACAATATCATTGTATTTTGCCAATATCAACATCTTGCATAACACCACATGTCTTCAAGATACAAGCGCAGGTGAATACATTTTGAGAGCTTCCCTCTCATTGCATCGGCTGAAAACAGCCCAGATCTTCCTGGCCTTGCCACTATTGGGCATATCCCGCCATCAAAGCAAAATTCGATGTATCCAAGTAAAAGGGCTCAAGCTGATCTCTTTGCTCATGTTGTAGGAACATTCCATAGGCATGTGTTTGACCCATCATCCTCATGAGAGGGGACATGGGCTACACATGACCTTGCATCGAGAAAAAGGCAGGACTACTACAAATGGAATGAAGGGTGTCCCAGGTGTATGAGTTGGGTGCTGCATATTATTGTTGTTGCTGTAGGCGGTGTGAACACAAGAGTATTGGCAAGGATCCCCCATCCCTGGAATCATGAATGATGCAATAGCTGTGTCTGTTGGAATATAGAACGGCATGAAAGATTTGGAATGGTGTGAGGGGTAGGAGGAGCAGGTCGAGTGCACAAGCATGGAGGAAAGGTGAGAGGGGCGATACACCCATCAAATAGCTGTCAAAAGTACCACTAGAAAGCAGATGAATATTTGGCAGATCAGTGAATAGTGGTGCTAGTTGCTAAGTAGCAACAAAATATATGGAGGCAATCCTCCTGATGTATTGCTTATAGTAAGAACCATGCATTAGGGTGATAGTCTTCTCCTTTATTGATTTACTTCTTGCTCTTTCTCTAGCCTTTGGCTTGTGACGTTGCACGGGCTCCGCTCCCAGCAGCTCTAGCCAGCAGGCTCTGTTCCTCATTTTTACCTTCACAAAACGCTACACAGGTTTATTAATTTGGCAATCTCGTCCTTGACAAGCACTCCCTCTATTGGGGCTTCATGAATGGCCTTGCAGTCTTGATCAATCAGTCCCTCTATCGGAGCTTGCCTTGCATTCTTGATCAATCAGTCCAGAGCTTTGCTAGGCCGATCACATCCAAGCTTATCCTATATACGCACATCAAAAAAACAAAGCTTGTCCTGTATACGTACATCTGGCACACGAAGCCCGTTGACTCACTTTGTTGTGCATGTCTATTGCTACAGACAATGGCACCGTCAAAGGTGACAGAGAAGAATTGCGTACGAGGAGGGCGACCTCTTATTTTGCCTGGTCGACAGAGAAGAATTCTGTACGAGGAGGGCGGCCTCTTAATTTGCTTGGCTTTGCGCTCCAAAATTTTTTTTAGCTTTACTAGTTCTTTTGTACGGATTCTCAAATCAACACATGCCAAGTGGCATAGTTCCCCTTCCTCTATCCCAAAAATCCATCTTACATAATCAAGGTAAAAAATACAATCTCTTACTGGGTTTATATAGAAAAGGGAGATGGGGGGGTTGTCTTTGGAGTTCACCATGGGTAGCTAGAGCACGGATAAATGTGTAAGGACTTTAGTTATTGAGGGTTGGTTTCAAGAAACTGATATGATGGGTTTCTTAAATTCATAAATTGCAAGTGGAAGTTTGTAGTTTTCAGGGTAAAGATAGTGACTAATACACACTTTCAAGAGTGAGGTACCATAAATTGAAAGTGAAAGTGAAAGTTTGTAGTTTTTCAAGGTCAAGAGGGTGAGTGCTACCAAAAAAATTTATTGCAAAGGGAGGCTCTTTCAAAAATTGAAGGAAGAATTTTGGGTTTAAATAATGGGGCCATTGTAGGGGGAAGAAATCTAGGTCCATAGGTTAATGACTTAATAAAACCAAGGTTCAACAAGATTGAAAATATGGGGGTTGCGGTGCTTGAGAACTATGCTAAAAAAAATATAGGCATGATTTGGACCTCAGAGGCTTAGTGTAATTGGAAGGGGGTTATATGAAGGGTTGTTTTGGATTGATCTGCGTGAGAAAGGTTTGATTGATGAAAATTATGGGCGTTGGGGTGCTTGAGAACTATGCTATAAAAAATTCTAGACATGATTTAGACCTCAGAGGCTGAGTGTAATTGGAAGGGGGTTATATCAAGGGTTGTTTTTGGATTGATCTGCATGATAAAGGTTTGATGATGAAAATTAATTGCAATAGGGAGTTTAAAAATTAAGGATAGAAAATCCAACAGTAATGGGATCCTAAAGATGTGGAATCTTGCGAAAGATTTTGACTTTAGGATGGTTTCCATATTACTAAATTGGCTCAGGTATGGCATGCCCTCATGAGAGAGAGAGAGAGAGAGAGAGAGAGAGAGAGACATTCAAATCATCACCAAGTTTTGCAAGGTTCTGGAGGAGCTTAGGTATCTCGATCTTGACTTTGGTTATATGGAGGAAAATAAAGGGTTAAGTGAATGATGTAGAGCCAGATCTCAATGTATTGGGTTGAGTAGCTTTGTGGCGTAAGCAAGGGAAAAGGTTGGGTTTTGAGACAAGGTTCCACAAGAGGAGTAGGTTCTACAACATGGTTGCAAAGGCAATTTGACGGAGTTGGTTCTACAACAATGTTGCAAAGGCAATTCGACGGAGCTGGTTCTACAACAATGTTGCAAAGGCAATTTGACGGAGTTCATTAATTTCTGATATGGGATAGGTTGGGGGATTGGAAAAGGTAAGTTGAAGGAGACTTAGTATGGGCCATCAACAAGATTTGGGCTACACATCATTACTCAAGCATTGAAGGAGACAAGTGATAACTTAATAAGAGAGGAGGGGAGTGTGGTCTCAAGGTTTAGCAACAACAGATGTGTTGGGCTAGCAACAAGATTTGGACTACACATCATTACTCAAGCATTGAAGGAGACACGTGATAACTTAATAAGAGAGGAAGGGAGTGTGTTCTGAAGACTTAGCAACAACAGATGCATTGGTTTCTTCTACAATCTTAGAGTTCTTCATAGTCCATTTAACCTTGGGACCCAACTGGCGCTAGGGTTGGGGTGTTGTACCTCATTGCAAAAAATATTAAAGAAGAATCACATCATGTGCGCATGCGAGGGGTGCCAAAGTAAGGGCATAGAGATGACTAATCCAGATGCTTCAATCGTTCAAGCCATTTCTTAGGGAAACAAGAGCGATTGTAGTGGGTTGGGTTATGCGCCATGAAAATTTTCTTTAGAAAAGGTGAAGGTCATGTAGCCGTGTAGCCATGCCTCGTGTTCAAGCCATTTATGATGGGAAACCCGAGAGATGATAGAGAGTGGGGTTATGTACCGCAAATTTCTCGACATATTTTTGGTGAACCCGACGTGAAACTGCCAGGGTGAGAGTTTGTGGGTAACCATGGGTGATCATGTTGAGCAACAGGGTATGCATTTTGACCAAACAACAATGCAAATGTTTCAAGCATTTGCAATGTTCATGCAACAACATGCCACTGAAAGAAGGGAGATTTCAGCAACGAAGGCCATACAAGCGATCGTCAACAGAATGGATTAATTCAATGGCAAAGATGTAACCAAGTACTTACGCAAGTATGTGAAGGAGATGGAGCTGCATCGCGTGTCAGAAGGTGAGATGATTCAAAGCTTTGAGCTAGTTGTTGCTCCAGAAATTAGGGAGCATGTTAGGGCAATTAAAGATGGGCATGGGAGAAATTGGGAAGAACTCAAAGTAGCTTTAAAGGAGGAATATTTCATGGAGGACTTTGAGAGAGTGACCAAAAGGAAAATCTTAGAATGGGTAGTCAAGCCAAAGCAAGGACTATCAATAACAGAGCTACTAAGGGAATTTGAGCAGCGCTATGCACAACTCACAAGTACAGAAAGGGACACACTAGATGCAGAGAAGACAGATCTTTTCTTACAAGCTGTAGGTAAAGAGTTTCAAGAAAATTTGGAGCTTCTTCTTGAAGATAAAGATGCTGAGCAAGGACTAAAGACCGACTGGAATGAGGTTGAAGGTGTTGTCTCACTGCTTGCCAAACGAAAAAGAAGAAGGGACAAAATGGTAGTAAACACTACAAGTCCTTCCACCTCATTTTCTAACAAAATGGTAAAGTCTACTTTTATCGCTCTTAAGTTTGATGAGTCCATGCTAGATGAGCTTGTGAAAGGGAATGCGTGACTTGAAGGTGAAGCTTGCAAAGCTTGAAGAAAAAGGTCAACCATCAGGGCCACTTCCTAGGCAAAGACAACAGCCCAAAGAAGGATTTGTTAACAGATGTATTTGGTGTGATAGTACAGACCATGTAAGAAGGGATTGTGATGATTTTAGTGATGCTTTGTCAAAAGATGTTGTCTTTTTTAAAGATGGTAAAATCCACTTAAGAGAGATAGGTCTACCCTTGAGAACTAACTTTGGGAAGGGGGGAATGCAAACCTTAGTTGAAGATATGGCAACTAAGTATGCCACCTCTTCAGTTGAGGCAGCTACTTATGGAGTAAAAATTGAATATTTTTGTGATGAAGAGGTGAGTGACCAGCATGGTCAAATTTGGCCAAATGTCATGCAATTAGCTAAAAAGGGAAAGCTTACAAAAGAGATTCTACATGAAGCAGGTGATTGCATACGTCTAGAAATAGGATGGAATGATCCAGTGGACTCCTGGTCAGTGCATGCCTACATTACAAAATGCCAACAAAATGAGGCAATTGTAGAAGAGAAGCGCAGACGTGAGAATGTTGATGAAGGACCATCAAAAAGAGCTTCTAGAAGTGGGGGAAGAAGAGACTCAATGCCTTCTCAAACACCCTCAACAAAAGGAGCATCTCCACCTGAAGTACTCATGGAGGAGTCTACAACAAGAAAGAAGAACGAGCCAACAAAAGGTAAGACAAAAGGCCCAACTTATAAACTACAATCTGATATTGAGGTTGCTACAGATTTAAAGAAAGTCTTGGAGGAAAGGATCTTGAATAGCAAGATTGAGCTTACTCTGGGAGAAGTTCTTGGCATTGCAAAGCGTGAATTCCATGAGGAGATCATTGACATCATCAGGAGAAAGAGACAAACCATTGCTGAAGTTTCTCGTCCACAGGTTGAAGGGAAAGCAAGTGCATTTCTCAAATGATGATGAAGAAGTTGAAGCTATTCCTAGGAGCTACTATTCACGAATTCACTGGGAAAGGGCTACTACAGAAACTTTGGTCAAAGTAGGTGATCTTGAAGAGCCATTTGTTGCCTTGGTTGACCATGGTTCATTCAGAAATAAACATAATGTCAAAGAGTCTCTACAACAAGTGCGAATTGCCGATGGACACAAATCATGGTTGGATGGTGAAAGCGGCAAACAATTCATCCGGTGAATTTTATGCAACATGTCGAGGTGTGAAGGTGACAATAAGTGATGTAAGGATTGACCAAAACTTCTTTGTACAAGATACATCTTCATATCATCTCATCCTTGGACAACCCTACATTGTGGGTGTTCAAATGGAAACAAAGGTAATGGATGATGGTTCAGCATGTGCTGGGATACGTAGCCATTAGAAAATTTCGGAGGTCATTTGGAGGGCCTTTTAAGAAATTGTATTTCTCTCTCTAGAAACTTTTTTTAAAATGCACTTGCACCTTGTGAGTACGTCCAAAAGAATAACTAGACACTCTAAAAAGTAGATTTATATTCCCAATCGTCCTTGAAAACGATCACTTTTTTATTTAATGCGAGCGTCTTTTTCAGGAGGCAGGTGCGGCGCATTCAATGCAACTTACGTCATCACTGAAAGTTGAAAAGTCACAAACTGTAAAATAGTGATAGATTTTGAGGATTTTGACACCACCAATGTATTCGGAACGCCAAAATATCCTAAAAACGAATGTCTACTTGTCTCATTCTGACATCCGAAGAGGCAAAAAATGTCAAAAACCTCCCAAAAATGGGCTTTTTATTTAAGGCGCTCGAGGAGGCATTCTAAAATTTTAGAATGCCCCTCTGCGCGCCGTTAGTATAAAGCTCCTTTTAGTGATTTTTGGACACTTATCTTTCCAAAAAGCCCCTTTTTAGAGGTTTTTGGACATTTTCCTCTCAAAAAGCTCCCTAAAAAAAGGGACAAAGGGCTTTTTTACTAACGGCGCGCGAGGAGGCATTCCAAAATTTTGGAATGCCTCCTCGCGCGCCGTTAGTACAAAGCTCCTTTTAGTGATTTTTGGACACTTATTTTTCCAAAAAGCCTCTTTTTAGAGGTTTTTGGACATTTTCCTCTCAAAAAGCTGCTTAAAAATAGGAAAAAAAGGCCTTTTTACTAACGGCGCACGAGGAGGCATTCCAAAATTTTGGAATGCCCCTTCGCACACCTTTAGTACAAAGCTCTTTTTAGTGATTTTTGGACACTTATCTTTCCAAAAAGCCCCTTTTTAGAGGTTTTTGGACATTTTCCTCTTAAAAAGCTCCCTAAAAAGAGGGAAAAAAGGCCTTTTTACTAACGGCGCGCGAGGAGGTATTCTAAAATTTTGGAATGCCCCCTCACGCGCCGTTAGTAAAATGTTCTTTTAGGGGTTTTTGATATTTTTGGCCTCTTTGGATGTCTGAGCGAGGCAATTGGACATTCATTTCTAGGAGATATGTGCGTTCCGGACACATTGACAGTATCAAAAGTTTCAAAATCTTCCACCACTTGATAGTTTTGTGACTTTTTGAGTTCTAGTGATGACGTAGCCCGTATCAAATGCACCGCTTCTACCTTCTGAAAAAAGTGCTCGCATTAAATAAAAGAGAGTGCTCCTTTTCAAGGACCACTAGATTATTAAATGAGGAGAGGGACACCTTTTATATTTTTGTTAATATCAATCTATTTTTCTACGTAACGTAGGCTCTTCTCTCATTGGAGGATCTTATTTTCCTCTCTCTACCAAAAGGCCCTCCAAAAGACCTCCGAAATCTCCTAATGAAAGATGGTAAACGAGCTGTCCAATTTCGCACAGTTTGTGTAAACCATGAAAGAAACCGTGACAACCTCAGAGAACATCCTCTACCAAAGGTGAGCAAAGAGTTTCATGATCATAGAGAAATCATGGGTTTTGGCCAAGTACCATTGTAAAGCGGGATTGCAGTGGTACATAAAGAAAAAGGTGAGCAAAGAGTTTCATGATCATAGAGAAATCATGGGTTTTGGCCAAGTAGCATTGTAAAGCGGGATTGCAGTGGTACATAAAGAAAAAGGGTCTCGCCTAATCCAAAAATAGGTGAAACTTTCTCAACGAGCTCTTTGGTAACAAGGAATGGATCAGTATGTTTTACAAAACTTGAAGATTTGAAGAGATGTGAGAGGCAATATGTGCATAATGTAAAAATAGGCATGATAAAGAGTGGGTTGCTAGAGCCTACTGAAAATGTTTTGGGTTTGTGTGAACAAGTTTCTTTTGTAGATACTATGGGTGAGCTTGATGTTATAATGGGGTCTAGTTTTCATCTTGAAAATGAAGTTGTGGAAGTTTGCTCTATGGAAATGTATCAAGTAATAGAAGCCTTTAAAGAAAACCGAACAGTTGGACCAGAAGTCCATGTTGGAACTAAATACAAGAGAGTAGCAAAGAAGATGAAACCAGTAGCTTCACCCTTACCACCCAATAATAGGGAAAAGATTGAGCAAGCTTCTTTACAACCAAGTTTGAGGAATTCTAAAAATATTGGGCATACCTTCACAAAGGAGTCTTTCCAAGAGTTGTAGATTGGTCGCGAGGAGTTTCGAACACAGGAGGAGACAAAGTGCTTCAAAGAAATGCTTTCAAAGCATGGTAAGGATTTTTCATTTGAGCCACATGAGATAGGATGTGTTGATCCTTCTATTGTAGCTCATATGGTAATTTTCACAATACCTCATGTGCCTTGAAATCTGCGGCCTATTCCGGTTCCTAAGGTTCATTTTCCAAAGTTAGTAGAGCTACTGAATGAGAAAATCAAAATGGGAATCTTGGAGACTTCTTGTGCTCCATACTCAAACAGGTGGTTCACAGTTCCAAAGAAGGGTTCTCTACGCTTCATCCAAGATATGAAACCAGTTAAAAGGTGACAATTAGAAATGTAGGTATAGGTCCAATTGTGGATGATTTGCAGAGGCGTTTGCAGGGAGGGCAATCTACTCAATGGGAGATCTCTACTCAGGGTATGATCAATTTCAGCTTGCAATAGAAAGCAAAGACTTGATAATCATGAGGACACCTTTGGGTCTGGTAAGGATGTGTACCTTGCCACAGGGAGCAACCAACTCGGTTGCTGATATGATGAATGCGATCAATAAGGTCTTACGTGACTTTATTCCTCAACTCGCAATGCCTTTCATTGATGATTTGCCTATCAAAGGATGTGAAGAAAGTGACAAAGATGAAGCTTTTGATCTCAAGGGATGTCGCAGGTTTGTGGTAAATCACATATGATAAAATTTTGTTTAGGTTGGAAGAAGTGAATCTTACATTGTCAGGGAAAAAGTCTATGTTTAGTGTCAATGAAGTGCTTATTGTGGGGCACATGTGCGGGCCATATGGTAGGAAACCTTGTCCAACAAAGGTAGATGCCATCCAAAGAATAAAAGAAACCTGCACTAGCATCACTGAGGTTAGAAGGTTTCTGCGAGCATGTGTCTTCTATGTTATTTGGATTCCACATTACGCACATGTAGCTTATCCTCTTTATCAGTTGCTTAGAAAGAATCAAAAGTTTAAATGGACAGAAGCACATGTAAAATCCATGAAAAAGCTAAAGGAGTTGCTCCAATCAACAATGACTTTGAGAAAGGTAGACTATGAGTGTTAAAGGACAGTAATTGTGACAATAGACACCAGTCCTATAGGGATTGGATGGGCAATAGGGCAAGATGACAAAGAAGGACACATGTATGTGGTAAGATTTGGAGCAAAGGTACTAAGTGCTCGCCAAAGAAAATATCCACAGATAAAGAGAGTTATGGGGTATGGTTACAACCTTGAAAAGTGGGAAAGAGTACCTAATTGGTGCATGTGTGGTTGTAGAAACAGATTGTCTACCACTTCTTGGGATGATTACAAACTGCTCAATGCGAGACATTGCTATGTTGCGGTGGATTGCCTACATTAAGTCCTTAAATCCCGAGTATAAGCACATTGTAGGTAAAGACAATACAGTGGTAGATATGCTATCAAGGGAAAGGTATGAAGCTGAGTCAAATGATGGATGAGGTAGATGATGTAGGTAAAAAGTTCTATTCTATCTCTCATGTCAAAGGTAACAATGTCTGCATGACTACTTCACTTGAATTGTTCTTGAAAGATCTTTATGAAGGTGATTGTTTTCTATTGGAAGCTACTTGAGTACTCTAACAAAATAGGATGATTGGTTTGAACAAGAATTCAAGAGGATACGCAGGAAAGCATATGGGTACTTTTTAAGGGATGGTTGCTTGTGGAAGCATCCTAAACAAAAGGGTGCTACACCACAATGGGTTATATGTAAAAAAGAGACTCAAGTAAAGCTCATGCAAGATTTTCATGAGGGTCTATGGGCTAGACATAGGGATGTATGGGAAACCTTCTCCAAGTTGAAAGAAAAATACTGGTGGAAGGGTATGTATAAAGATGTATCTCAGTTTGTAGAGTCATGTGTAACTTGTCAAATGTATTCAAATGTTCCACATCGTGATGGATTGCACACCCTACATATCCACTAGCCATGCACTATAAATGGGTTGTGGATCTAGTCACAATGCCTTTAGGACTCTGGCAGATGAGATACTTGGTTCTTGCACGAGAGGACCTAACTAATCAGGTGGAAGGAAGAGCATTAAGAGCTAAAACCACAGAAGCTGTGTGCAAATTCCTTCTTGATGAGGTGATTTTCCGTTATGGTTCTGTGGGAAAGATCACTACAGATAGAGGTGAGATGGATGCCGAAGATGCAAGGGAGTTATTTTCTAGATTAGGAATCAAGCTTTCTCTTACTACAGCTTACAACCCTGAAGGCAATGGAAAGAGTGAAAGAGGTATCCTCCTATCATTAAACTTTGGCCAAGGCTTGCGAAGGAAGAGTTGGTGAGTGGCCAAAATTGTTACCATATGCTTTATGGGCTGATCGTACAACACATAGCTCAGTAACAGGCTACATGCCTGCGGAGCTAATGTATGGTCAAAAGCCAGTGATGCCGATTGAAGATACCATTCCCACATGGAATGTACTACCTTGGCAAGAGGGGCTTAACAGGGAAGATATCCTTGCACTGTGTATAAGGCAGCTAGAGAGAAGACCTGGAGACATTGAAGCTGCAAAAGAACGACTCAAAAATGCAAGGTTGAAAAACAAGGACTACTTTGATAAGCGACATTGACTCAAGAGCAAAGAAACTGACAAAGGTGACTGGGTTTTGGTGTATGATAGTAGCCTTGATAACCAGCACACAGTCATGAGTAAGTTTTCAAAAAGATGGTTTGGACCGTATGTTGTAAAGCATGTGCGTAAAAATGCTACTTACAGCTTGTCTGAACTAGATGGTACATAAGTAAACATTCCCATTGCAGGAAAAAGGATCAAAATGTTTAAGAGAAGAGGAGACAATGATCTAGAAGATGTTGATGAGGAAGAAGACTAAACTATAGGTAAAGATCAAAGTGAAGATGAAGCTTTGGAATCATCCAGTGAGAAGACGAAAGCAAGGAATATGTACAAGAGGGTTGATCTTACAAAGAAATAATGTGGCACATATCGGAGGATGTGCAGGTTTAGAGGGGGTGGATGTCGTGCTGTGGCACGTACATAGTGGCAACGCATGCTACAAGATCTATCTTGTAATTTTTTAGAAACATAATTATCTTTCCTATAATGTAAATATGCATATTTAAGTATAATAATAAGTCTTCTATCTCATCCTATTATTTTTCTCAAGGGTAAGCTATTCTTACTTTACCATCAGAAAATACTATGGAAAAAGCATCAATAGCTCCGTCTCTTTGCCTTGGGGCAAAAATCATTGATTCTTTATTTCTACTATCTCATTATCATCTCACACCCTAGCTAGATCCTATATCTAGGGTAAATTCTAATATATATTTATTCTATGTATTTTTTATATTTTTCTTATATTTCTTTTTAAATAGCTACTAGGAGGAAATCAAATCCTAGTGGGACACTAGGTGGCATGTATCAAAGATACACTTATTTTAATACATTATTGCAAGCATGATTACAAAACTTTGTCAAGGAGCAATGTCATGCTTTCATATGGCATGAGGTGTCCTTTGAAATCAAATGAAAGTCTAAGCTAAGGGGACCACAAGAAGACTTTTGCTGCTGCTAGAAATGGACCGTATTTTGATGATTTTTTTACACAAGGTTACAATCCGAATTGGAAAACGATTTTTAAATGCAAATCATAGCTAATGAGCTGAATTTTCTGTCCATATTTTTACTTTTTTGTTTGGAGCTACGGTTGAGGAGATATGATCAAAATACTGGACCCAAGTCTGCCCACATCATGTAGGGACAGAACATTTTCAACTTTTCCAATTCCTGTTCACACTGGCTCCTCTCTTCTGGTGTAAACCCTTGGGGGTTCCCTTCACCTAGAAAAGGGGACCTTTTCTTCCTTGAAAACGACTCAAGAATTCAAGCCATTGATGAGAGGAATTCTTGAGGGAGTGAGTAGTAATGCCTAATTGTACTTACCCATTAACATAAGCCCAAGCCTACACTTTCTCTTAGAGGAAGACTAGCCATTCTTGTACGCTATCCTTGGAAGATCAAATCTAATCAAAGAAGGTCTTGGACTCCACGTATCAATCAACGTTGAATTCTCCCCTCTTCTTCTCTCTCCATCAATAATGGTGTCGAAGGATTTGTCAAGTAAGATGTGTTCTACATTGATGTTTTCTTGATTTCTTGTTGTTTTCTTTTCAATCTCTAATCCAATATATATATATATATATATATATATATATATATATATATATATATATATATATATATCTAATTTCATCTCCTTAACCAAATCTATCTCTCTCTCTCAATAATTCATCCTCTCTACAAATTTTAGGTTCTCCTTGCTACAGGTACATCTCTCCCTGCAGTATCCTTATTGCTTACGGGCAAGAATAGGGCTTGGGAGGGAAACTCTCTTCTCTTCTCTTCCCATCTCTTCTCTCATATCTACATTTTACACATACTAGAGTTATCTTAGATGAATAATCCACATGATGATAATTTCTATCGCTTTCACTCTGTACGATCTATTAGAATTAACGTATGGATTAGCCGTAAAATACACTTTCAACAACGTATAGTGTTTCTCTTTGGCCCAAAAAGGCTCAACGAAATACTTCTATCACCGGATCCCATTATACTACCTCTCATAGACTATAACTTTTCTTTTGACGTAAGCGTAGTTATCTTCCTATGAACCAAGAGGATTTGTATACGCAATTAATCCCAATCACTAGACAAAATATATATATTATGGTAAGCACAAAAGTACAATTCCAAAGAACAATTCGTAGCCTATTTGGTCAGCCAAGATTGAATGCCATTAACTCATCTATTAACCCTTTCATACTACCCATGATACGATATGACCATAGCCTTGATGTTTTCATCTTTGTGTTATTTTCATATTCTCTTTTGTGTTCTTTCTTTGTGTGTGTGAGTGCAAGAGAGAAAGAGTGGGTCTTCTTTGATTGCACTTATTTACAAACCCTAGTCTTCATGGCATCTATGGTTTAACCCCTTCATATAGTTTTTTGGAGTTCTCTTACAAACTCTCACAGCCATAAGCCCGGTTGTTTCCTCGTAAGACCGCAAATTTCTCGACAACATGACCATAGAAAGTTAATTAGAAATCCATGTTAAGAAAAGCATTGATCAAAACATCTGGTTCATCCCTCGAAACATGGCATTTGGTCGTAAATTAGAAAGAAAATGTTTGGGACAGAGTGATTGACTACGAAAGAATGTTTTTCAAAATTTTTGGTATGGTTTCTCTTAGAATCTCTACTTACTAGCATTGATATTGAGGCGGTCCGGGGCGGGCAATAAGAAGAGTGGCCTCTAAGCACCCTTCTAGGCTCCTGTTCTGCTCAATTGGGTTGGGGTTGGAAAAAAAAAACAACAAACACACACACAAACCCGCAACCTAACCCTACACAAATTTGGGGCACCACGTTGTTTTGGATGCGAACTAGGACACGTACAGAGAGAGAGAGAGAGAGAGAGAGAGAGAGAGAGAGAGAGAGAGAGAGAGAGAGAGAGAGAGAGAGAGAGAGAGAGAGCTCGGGCTGCTTTGAAATATATGGGCAGTGATCAAACAAACACAATTATATATGTAAGAAAGGGAGAGAAGGGGAGGAGGGGTTGCTTGTTGCATTAATACCTTCTTACAACTCTGTCATGACCAATCAAAGTGAGATTAGTATTTGTTCAACATAGCTTGAGTAAATTACACCACAACACATCACAAGAAAATCCATCCCAATCACTGTCTTAAAGTCAGGGGAGTCCTCTCCACCTTGTCGCCCTCTTACAATATGTGGGATTTATGGCTAAATTGATGACAACACCTAGAGAGAAGCTATCAAGAACTTAAATAAAACACCAAGACACTTACACATCATTGTTGTCCATGACTTCATGTTGGAAGAGAGACAAAGTATCCATGCTTAGTTCAAATCCACCCTCCTTGATTCAGCAAATGTTGGTCTTACACTAGTAGGAGAAATGATAGATTTCTTACTCTCAATTGAATGATCACTCTTTCTTACAATGTCATAGAGCTCCCTTGCTAATCACTCCTAATACAACACATGCATATACATAAGCCAATGAGCTTCCACTCAAGAGCTCCTTCTCAAGAGGTTGAGCTTGGCTTCTCAAGCTATAGCATAATACTCTTGCTTATGGCTCTTCCCTTTTGTGCTAGCTACATCCTCCTTTTATAGCAATTTTGAGGGCTAGGTTTACTCCTCTAACCATGGTTGGGTTAGATTTTCAGCACTTATCTAATATCTTTTGCTTGGAATTATCAAGAAGTTGGTTGGGATAGATGAAGAAGAGAGAGAGGAGAGAAGTGGAGGTGATAGGACTTTTCATAGTAGGTTAGTGCTAGTAAATTAGTAGCATTAGTATTTTTATTGATTTACAAATGTAATTGGATATTTACAATGGGAGTATCCAAGTAGAATACAAATGAGGAAGAAAAAACTTTTAATAGGTAAGAAAATATGGATTTCTTACAATGTTGATGCTCCAAGTGTCTTGAGTAGGGTCAATTTTGACGCTTGTTTGACAGTCCACTAGCTTTGACGGTACGTTTTTTCTCCACTCATTACCTTCCTTGGGAGCCAAGGTAAGTGAACATGAGTAATCAATCACCATGATGCTGCACTTCAAGAAAAGAGGCCGAATTTTTGTGGTTTTTTTGATAGAATGGGTAATATGGATGAGGAAAAATGAGACTAGGTGGTCAATTTTGGAATGGAAGTGTGTGTAGGAGTTCACCATGGTTTCTCTTATTCTTCAAAGTTGGGAAGAAGGTGAGTAGGGTGCAGAGAGGAGTGGTGAGAGAGGTGGGGATGATGAGTGGAGAAGTGTATGTGAAAGAGCAAAATGATAAAGTGGAAGAGGGAGTGTGGCTGCATAGCATGGGCAAACTGGGGTCCACCAATAAAATCATAGCTCATATCTCGTAGCTCAAAAAAATATGAAAACATTTGAGGTAAAAGTTCAGCCCACGAGCTACAACTTTTGTTTGTATCACCTTTTCAAATTCGGAGAGCAAGTGACCTTTAAAAATTCAGCAAAACCGACTGTTTTTTTCCACTACACAAAGTCCTTGTGGGGTCCTTCTTTGGATGATTCTTTTGAATGCCTCCAAGAGTGAGCCATCCATAGTGCATGCATGCATGCCATATACCCTTGATTTTATTTGGTAGGTCTATAATTGAAGATATTGTTGGGATCATGATATAAGTAAATAGTACAACTAAGAAAATCAAATATTGAGGGGTCTAAAAAAAAATGTACATGTCAAATATAAATAATATAGGTGGAAGAAATATAAATGGGTCAAAATAAATCTCTCTCATTATAAGTCTATCATAAAAAGTTGAATATTTTTTGTGGTCTAATTTATGAGAGTAATAGAGAATAGATGTAGGAAGGAAAAAATCACAATAGTGAAAAAATATACACACAAATAGAACTAGCTTTTTTGGATTTTTGTTGGGATGGAGTTACACCAAAAATAAGAGAAGCTTGCATGAAATTATTTTTATATGGAATAAAGAGTATGCAAAATGGTAAGAAAAAATATAGTAATGGTGAGTCCATGTACATAGCATAAATAACACACCCTAGGTAGAAATATTTAAATAAATATCAAAATAATTATGAAAAATCTTTTTATTTAAGCCCTATATACAATGAAATATTTACACACAAATGCGTCATAATATAATTATATTTTTAAAATTTTTTTGGCTTAACTAGTCTAGTGACTAGCTAATTGAGGGTTTTTAAGAAGATATGAGAAAAGTTCCCTAACTCATACACACCTATATACAGTGAAAGGGTGAGGGTAACCACAGTGTTTGAGTGCTTTGATAGGGTGAGTTAACTCACTATGAAAATTACAGAGAGCCGAAAAATGGCTATCATTAGCCCTCCCCCAAGATGATGGTATATTCATGTACCATCATAAAGCATCTTTTCCAAAGAGAGTGCTTCAGAGTCCCTGACAAGATCTTCATTGTTGGCCCCTTGGCATTTTGGCTCGAGTTACACTCATGCTTCATGGAACAATACTTACATGAGATAGCTGCCCTTTGACAGATCTTTGGTAGATCCTTTGGTAGAAGGCGACTCAAATAGGGCTTCAAGCGATAACCATTTACCTTCCTAGAGTGCTCTTTCCCATTCAAGTCCATAAGTTGATAGTAACTTGAATTGAAAGCCTTCTTAGCTATGTATGGCCCCTGCCATCTAGTTTCAAATTTGACATCAAAACGATTATCGAGTCGATTGTCATACCTTAGCACAAGATCTCCTTCATTGATGCCTTTGTCCTTTAGTTTCTTGTCAAGCTTCTCCTTCGTGTGTGTGGCTTTCCTCTTGTAGCACTCGTATACTTCTTCTCTTTTCCACTCAAGCTTAGCTAAATTAAGAAGTTGATCCATCCATGCTTCTTGATCATCTTGTGTTGCTTTGCCGTGAAGTCGCATTGTTGGAATGTTGAGCTCAATTGGTTGTAAAGCCTCTTGACCATAGACCAAGTGAAATGGTGTAAACTCCATGGCTTCCCTATATGTGGTTCGATACGCCCACAAGGCACCATCCAAGAAGTCATCCCACAACTTTGTCTTGTTTCTCACCATCTTTCTAATGATGCCTGCAATGACACCATTAGCTTTTTCTACCAAACCATTTGATTGGGGATAGTAGGGTGTACTATGACGATGTAGAATGTGAAGTTCTTCACAGACTTCTGTGAGCAAGCACTTTCTAAACCCTGGACCATTATCAAAAACAATCTCCAAAGGTGTGCCAAATCTACAACAAATGTGAGTGTAGACAAATTTGCTCACTGTCCTCTCATTTACCCTTGCCACACTTTGTGCTTCCACCCACCTAGTCATATAGTCTATAGCCACTAGAATGTAGAGTTTACCATTTTATGTCCTACGTAGAGGACCCATAGTATTAATGCCCCATTTTTCAAACGGACCATTTGCAAGGACTAACTGACGTGGACCATGTAACAGACACTTGTTTCCATTAATCTGACAATTGTGGCAGCTTTTAAACCAATGTTGAACATCAATGTGAAAGCTTGGCCAAACATATCCGGCAAGCAAAATCTTTTTTGTAGTGAGTTTGTGTGCAAAATGACCACAACACGCTTCCTCATGCAAACCTTCAAGAATGGCTGGAATCTCCTTGGTTGTCGGTATTCTCCTACAAACTTGATCTTTTCCCCTTTGGTAGAGGGCACCTCCCAAAAACAAATATGCACTCGCCTTCTTAATGAGCCTCCGTTTTTGAGTCTTTGTGCAGCCCTCTGGAAACTCGCCCTCTAAAATGTAGCTTACAATGGGAGTGTGCGCTCCTTGCCGCACTGTCGAAGCAAGGGACTTGCCAATACACCGTATGCGAGCCACAAACGGCTCCAAGCACACAACAAGCCTAAACTAGCAAGCTCAAGAAAACAAAGGGTGTGTCACTCACCGCTCTACGCTCGCCTTCGTGGTGGATTCCTCGCCGCGATGAAGAAGAAGCTGCAGTCGTGCCGCGCTCAACCGCTTCGCCGCCGTCGTGCCTTCGTAATGCTCGATCGCACACACACTCTCCCTCTCTCTCTCTCTCACACACACACACAAGGAGGTGAAGAAGAAGAAGAAGATGGAGATGGAGCAAGAGCACTCTTCAATTGCACAAATGAGAGAATGAGTAAAAATTAGGTTTAGTTGGCTTTTATAGGAGCTCACCCCATTCACACTTGGGCGCCCATGCTTAACCAACTAATCCCTTGAATGTCCAAGTTAAAGTGCGCCTCTCATCGGCGATCACTCTACCTTTCCCTATTGGTCCGACAAGCCCGGTACCTGACTCTACCAAATACATAATACGCGTCCATCGTAGGTGATGGGTGTCCGTGTGCCGTGAGGGTTAACATGCCCCCCTTCCTGATGTAGATTCCGTCCTCGGAAGCTATTGAGTTGAAGCTGGTTCGTCGAGGTGGAAGAGCATTTGAGATGAATGTCCTTAGCCTTCTTCAGTCACTGCAAAATCAAACAACATTGGCACAGTAATTGCATTCTCTTAAAAAGCATATGCAGTTTTAGATAGAAAAATTGATTGGTAAAAGAATTTCAAACAATTTGTTAGCAATGAACATTAAATTGCAATGTAATCAAATGCATAAACAGATGTAAAGGTAAAAAATTAAACAAGTCTGGGGTCGCTAATTTGACGGTCGAAAAGCACTAGAGATCAAATATTAATACCATGGGTAAGCTTCTTAATTTTTTGTGGTCAATTAAGTTGTTTAATCGCGAGAGCCAAGTATTCATGTTCAAGGGCTGACTAGAGGCTATATCTAGAAAACCTTGTAGTTAAGCTACCATAAAAGGAATTTCTCATGAAATCATCGCCTGACTGATTACTTTTTCTTTGACCCCCCAAGGTCTTTTCACAGTGATTCAATTATGATGTGTGTGCTTATTTTGTATGCCTTGGGTTTTTTGCTTTTCAAGGAAAAGCGCCCACACTGGGAACCTCTAGGGCTCTAGTACCATAGGCGATACATGTGAGTGAAGTACCCATTTAAGCAGGGATTTCTCTTCCAGCTTAAAATTTTACATTGTGGCACTTTGATTTTTTGTTTGTTCATTTTCAGCATTTTAATTTTGTAACTTTGGGGGGTCATATAACACTGTTACCCTCCCAGGCTCATCACATTAGTAAACTCCCTTTATAATACTTAAGCTAAAGGTCAATAGGGTTAAGCCCACTAGAAAGCCCTAGTACATTTCATACAATGCTGCCTAAATCGGATTAAGAACCTAAGTAACCATTGCTTATTAGGAAGGCATTCCCCATGGTATTAAGAGAAGATCTCTAACATCTAGCTTGGTCAAACTAGCTTAGTCGGACTGCTTGAGTTTTAAACCTAGACAACTGATTATGACAAAAGATTACATTGAATTAAATGTTTGATACTGAGCAAATGCGGTGAATATTATGCTACCAATCACAATCAAGGCAGACAAACATGGATGCAAAAAGATAAGGGCAATCCTAATGGATATAAAACACCTGTTTGTGTTGATGGTCGCGCTTGATTTGAAGTGTGAACGAGAGAAAGGTTCCATGAAGGTCCAAATCCTATCAATAGCAACACGCTCCTGTACACACTAGGAAACAAAAGGAATACCTCCAGGAGGCACATTAGTGGGAAAAGAGAACTTCGCTAATCTCTCAACTCTAAAACAGAAACACTC
Source organism: Adiantum capillus-veneris (assembly GCF_014529385.1). Classification (NCBI taxonomy): domain Eukaryota; kingdom Viridiplantae; phylum Streptophyta; class Polypodiopsida; order Polypodiales; family Pteridaceae; genus Adiantum; species Adiantum capillus-veneris. The sequence goes on from NC_140943.1 coordinate 78,376,809, forward strand.
CTATCGTACTAATCTTACCTACCCTCCATTGCTCAAGTGATGAGGATCAAAGGTGTTCTATGGCATAGGTTTCTGTTTCACTATACCAGATGTGACATGGGTAGGTCTGAGTCAATGTTTTGACTTTTAATGTGCATACTCGTTTGCTAATTCCTCTTGCTCTTTTTTTTTTTTTTTTTTTCAGTATAAAGCTTTATATGTACATTCCCTAAGATTGGAATTGAGAGGTCAGGGAAAAAGGTTGAGAGGGAAACAAATGAATGATGACTGTCAGCAAACACTCCCCCCTTCCTTAGGTAGATCATACCGTTTGAAATGAGCTTGTCACCCTTTGAAACCAATTGTTCCAGTTGATAATAGGTGAGGATTTTTGCCAGTAGTTTTCTATTACCCTAGGTGCCTTGTCAAGTTGCAAGGGTGGTAAGGTACTCTCCCAGGATTGAACTTGAAGTGGTTCATCAGGTGATTCTTGAACACTGGGAGGTGTGGATTCTTTTGTAGCTTCATGGAGGTCCACTACTATAGATGGAGGCTGTGTAGAAGCTTTTACCTCTATGGATGTATTACATGAGGAGCTAGAAGCTTCATGGGACTCCCCCCTTCCTGAGCTAGGTGGAACAAATCGTTCTTTCTTTGGTACCCAAACTAGCTCGGGAGCGGGTGTGTAGCATTCTGTGATTTTTTTCTTTCCACGATCATTGATTCGTTTTGGATCTACGGGATTGGGCTCACTTGGGTCAGGTGATAGGTAAGAGCACAATCTACGTTTTGGCACCCAGATTTGATCATTTCCTTGATAGTAGCCTTGGGCTTCCAATAGTCGTTTAGGGATCCATCGCAACATTTTCTTACTTTTCTTGGAGCGAGTGGTACGTTTCTTACAAGGCTTCTGTTTTTTAGCACTAGCTATGGTCGCTAAAGAAGCTTTAGGGACCCACTTGTATGTTTTCTCTGTTACATTAGGATGAGTCTTGTCGGAAGCGATATGCATTGCTTGTAGCATATTTAAGGGTATATGCATTTCATCCCCCTCAGGTGTTACCCAGGTCGTCCCCCTATTTCCCCAAGTGTCTATGGTTGATGCTAGGTGGACCCAATCCACATTGTCTGATTCCGTCATACCCGGTAACACATCCATGTAAGGAGAATCTTTGCCAATGTCTGTATCCTTCTTACCAGTGTAACAATATTGTAGTGGGGCCGAGTGAACTGTGGTGTCAGAGCGATGATCAATAATGGTTTTACTCCCTAAGGGGTGTACCTTACCAGTCACCAAATCCACTCTAAGGACAGAGTCTTGGAATTGCAAATAGACATGATTTTTAGACCAATCGTGAACCATTTGTGCTTCCCTCATGAATGGTCGTCCTAAAATCATTTCATATGACATAAGGTGTTTAGAGAAATCCATTACAATGAACGTATGTCGTACCTTGTGTCCTAGAACTTTGATCTTAAGATCCTTGAGCATCCCCATAGGTTTGGCTATGGTACCATTTGCCATCTTTACCACAATGTTAGTAACACTGAGGCGGGGTTTTCCCATGGATTCCCAACAATCTTTTGTAACGATGCTAACTCCCGCACCACCATCAAGAATTCCCTTTATAGTTAATCCCTTGGTAGTGATGGGTAGGGTCGCATTAAACTCGTCGCCTTCAAAATACTGGCCTAATTCGTTAATGGGTACCTCGATCACAGACTCGTGTCCATCTAAGTCAAGTGATTGCACATGATTTTCCTCATCAATCATAATCGAGTCAAGCCTATTTGGTTGCGCAAACTGCGGTAATCCCGTTCGTAGCTCTCCGTTAAGGAATGCTCGAAGTGCAAGGAATAACTCAGGATCTCCATACAGCTTTGCTATGATCGTGGTTCGGACCTCAGAAGACATGAAGTCCACTAGTTTGGCAACATTCATTGGCGTTTTGCAGGGTGTAGGTCCTTGACTAGGAACTGGTGAGGATGGAATCTCATATTCCTCAATGGGATCAGGTATTCCTTCGTTAAACATCCTTTCCAACAAGAAGGGTGTATGCTCACTTTCTGATGTCCTGTCCTCACTCCCTTCTTGGATGATACTAGATATGGCTAACGGTCTATGGTTCATGTGGGGTGGATGAACTTGCGTGGGAAACACTGTGTCATGAATTTTGACCTGCATGGGTTCTGGTTCTAGTTTCCTTTGAGTCTCCTCCACTAAACCTCTTAGATGTTTCACCTGCTTAATCTCGTCTACAGGGTTTGGGTACGTCCCAATCTTCTTTTTACGATTCTTCCCTTTTTGCCCCTGCGGTTTATCTTGGGGGTCTTGGATTGGATTTGGAAACACTTGTGGTGTTTTCAGAGGCTCTTTATGGTTTTCTCTTATTCGGTTTTCATTTGGTTCCATGTTACGGTTTTCCTTGTCGGTCTTTCTCTTTGTGGTATTGGTTCTAGTCTCCATTGTCTCGACTGAATCTGAATCATCCTCGAGGTCATTCATATACACGGGGTCATCTCCTGTTCCTATGTTTGTTTTGGAACTTGGCTTTGAATTTTCCGTATTCTGCGACTTCTTCCTTCGTGTCTTCTTTTTCTTTGCTTGGATAACTGACGCGGTATCTCTCTCTTCGAGGATATGTCCTGGCCCTTGAAGCATGGACCGTGTAATCGCATAAGCAGGTGCAACGGGTGGCATTGGCGATGTCACACTAGCAATTTCGACCAAATTCAGGGGTGTGATTTTAGGTGCATTTGGGTTATAGGGGCATTGGGCAATCAAGTGATCTATGCCACAACGATTACATGTGAGTATTGGCATTGCAGACGTGCTCCCTTGATTCACTTGCATCTGTGCAGCATTCTTTTGCAGCCTAATAGGGCACTCCGCTACTCGATGTGGTCCACCACACTCGTAGCATTGAAGAGGTGGCCTCCTAGCCTGGGTGTTGATATTTTGACCTCTGGATGCGAGAGCAGCAGCTTGATAAACCGGCTTGACTTGTCCCCAACAATCTTCCATGTAGTATATAGGACACTCTTCCAATGTATCAAGTCCGTAGGCAATACTAGTGTCTATTTCCTCCTCACAACCATCTGCATAAGCATTTGATGGCTCGCAACCCACTTGGTTCATAGGGGCGACTCTTGGATGCGGGGGCTGCGGTCCTAGCACAGGAGGTGGTAACGGTGTAGCTTGTACAACATTTTGAGATCTAGGGACCATGTGTTGCGGTAGTTGCTCAACAGGTGGAGCAGGCATCAATACAGGAGCTCGAGGCGCATCCGTCCAGGCTACAGGTGGTCTATTTGCCATCATACGTTTGATCATTAAACAATCCTTAGCTTGGTGACCATACCTACCACATGCGTTGCAAGTTCCATTAAATTTTACTCTAAACGTAGGGCACTCACTAGTGCTATGTGGACCTAAGCAAATGGAACACCATTGTTGCTCCCTTCTTGGATACATGTGACTATTTTGAGGGGGTCGATTATCCTTAAGAGACTCTTGGATTGCCTTGGTGAGGTCTGTCAAGAATGTCTCAAATACCTTTGGCTCATTGGCAATGGGCTTTGCAGTCATGGGTTCATACTCAATGGCTTGTGAGCTAGTGGATCTCGTGTCGGTAGACACCCTCATGCCTGCTATCATCAAGTTGTCCTCTAATTGGATTGCATTGGCAGTGACATCTTCCCAGGTTGTGATACCTCTAATCACTAGTCCATTATAGATTCCTTCATTCCTCAACCCTCGAATGAATCGATCAAGCAGTTGGTTATTGTTGAAGCGTTCATTTACAGGACAGCGAGAGTTTAAGTGCTTTAGACGACTAATGAAGTCCCTTACTGACTCTCCTTCCTTACGTTCGGCCTTCTGTAGCTGAGATGCTACACCCCAAAGCACACCTTCTCGTATGTACTCCTCTAGAAACAACCTTCGAAGGGTAGGGTAGATTGTTTTCTCGTCCACCCTTAGGGTCCTATACCAATCTCCAGCCTTCCCACTTAATGTCAAGCTTAAGGCATTGCACTTATGTAGTTCGTTGCGTTCCCCTAAGGAATCACATACTTGTTCAAACACTTCAATGTGTTTCCTAGCATCTTCGTCCCCATTGAATTTTTGCGTGAGTTTGGCAATTTGTACTGCCTTACTTCTAGGCTCTCTATCAGATGCATGATGCATATTTTCCGCAATAGATCGACCTATGGTTTGAGCAAACGCTGCCAAGTCACCTATGTGAGGAGGCAGGGCCGGTGGAGGTACTCTTGGAATCATATGTGGGAGAGGGACGGGTGCCGGTCTTGGCATATGTGTGGATGATGCAGGATATGGAACATAACCGGGCATAGGTCCACTCGGATAAGAGCTAGGGAGCGGCACTCGAGGAGCATAAGCAAGTGGTACAATTGGAGGTGTGGGGGCCATGTGTGCATAAGGGGCTAGAGGCACATATGGTCGAGGCCCCATATTAGGTACTACGACACTAGGTAGTGGCACTGCGCTAACCGTAGATGTCATCGGTACATTCTCTGTCAGGCTTATCCCTGGAGTGAGCACTGTGTTTTCCTTGATAGAGGGTTGAGCCAAGTTAGGGAAGCTAAAGTTTTCGCTCGGAGGCTCAGATTGCATAGAGACCCCAGGTGAAATGACATAAGATGGGTCCATGGGGCTCATTAGAGGAGTCTCCATTTGTGATAGAGTAGGCTGTTGAGCCTTGCTCGTATCCAAAAATCTCATGGGGCCAGTTGAGAGTATATTTACCCCTCGGTTTTGCCTTTCTAATTGAATAATGCCATGGATAACATTACAGATCATTTTCTGTTGATCTTCGATGCTCGTGGCACTAGAGGTGGATTGTACAATCTCTATCCATCCTACATGGTAGGCGTGGCCAGAGTGTAGATCTGTCAACACCTCAGTGTGGAGGTCATATGTCCAATGATCATTAATGAACCATCCTTCTAGAGTCGACGTGTTAACGGTTTCTTGTGAGGTAGAAGCAATGTTGCTCCTCGTGGTTTTACTTGTCACCAACGGTACTCTAGAGGGAACTTCTGAAGGAGGCAGCTCAACAGGGCCTTCTTGGTAAGAAGTTGGTAGGATATCCACATGGACACTCTTTGGGGGTGTGGGGTCCACGTGCGATGTGAAAGGAGAGTCCACTTCCCCACCCCCTTCGTGTGCTTCATTTGCATCAGGTTCCGAGCGAGTAGCTCTACCTAATGTTTCCATGAAACGGCTAAACATACTAGTACTAGGCTGTGGAGCTTCGGGAGGTGCATGGCCTTCTCTCTCAGTGTTTTGGTTAGGGTATGCTTCCATGATTTCTGAGTCGGAGGAGGAATCACTAGCGGCTATTTTAGGGTCTTGGGTGGTGCTACCTTGTGTCCCCGCTGAGGGTCTAGAGCTTATCGTGGATGGGTAATGGGTGTCCGTATGAACAGAGGCACCCTCAATATGCTCGTGTTCTAGCACCCGCCCAGAGTGTAAGTGCATGTGCTTTTGATACCCTAAGGTGTCAAAAAGCTGCTCTAGGAGGCCTTGTGACTAGTTTTTAGCGTGTTTTTTGTTTGTTTTTTTGCTAGATTTTTTAGAGCGTGTCGTGGAATGGGCCGTGTGATAGCTCAAAACGAGCGTATCGGTCAGAGGGTCGTGCCGTGCTTTACAGCCCTCCGTTTGGTCACTCTATGTCCTCGGAATCCCTAAAACTGTCAATTTTCAGTAAGGAACTAGGCCTAAACTAGAAAGTCTAAGGGTGCAAGTGGGAAGAGAAAGGAGGAGAGTGGAGGACTTGTCCCACATGCTCTCATTCTCTCTTGAGGGAGTAGGGTATATATATAAGAGTGAGTCTAGTATATATCATAAGACTGAGGCCTTGGGCCTGGGCCTGGGCTTGGGCTTGGGCTTGGGCTTGGGCTTGGGCTTGGGCTTGGGCTTGGGCTTGGGAAAATGATCCCGATCCCGATCTATCTTTTATGCAAACCAACCCGTCCGTTTTAAGAGTCACGTTTTTTATTTTCGAAAAATTTCGACGCCCGCTCGCTCGCGTTTTTATATTTCCGAATTTTTTTCCTTTGAATTTTTTTTTTTCAATTTTTTTTTCTCAAAACACTTTTTTTTTCCTTTTTTTTGTTTTTTGGGAATGATCCCGATCCCGATCTATCTTTTATGCAAACCAACCCGTCCGTTTTAGGAGTCACGTTTTTTATTTTCGAAAAATTTCGCCGCCCGCTCGCTCGCGTTTTTAAATTTCCGAATTTTTTTCCTTTGAATTTTTTTTTTCAAAATTATTGTTTTTTTCTCAAAACACTTTTTTTTTCCAAATTTTTTTTTTAACCTTTTTTTTTTGTTGATGCAGAAAATACAGAAATTGAAAAAAATGCAGAAAATGCAGAAAAAACGCAGAAATTGCAGAAATTGAAAACGTCGAACTTGAAAATGCAGAAATTGCAGAAATTGAAAAAACACAGACAATAGCAGAAATTGAAACTTGACAGCAATTGCAGAAAACGCAAAAAACAGAAATCTTCCACACACTCCTTCCCTGCCTTTCCTATGATAGAAATTGCACCACAAGAAAGCGTAAAGTGCTAACCGAGCTTAGTGTAGGACATATCCCCGGCAACGGCGCCAAAAATGTGCGCTCCTTGCCGCACTGTCGAAGCAAGTGACTTGCCAATACACCGTATGCGAGCCACAAATGGCTCCAAGCACACAACAAGCCTAAACTAGCAAGCTCAAGAAAACAAAGGGTGTGTCACTCACCGCTCTACGCTCGCCTTCGTGGTGGATTCCTCGCCGCGATGAAGAAGAAGCTGCAGTCGTGCCGCGCTCAACCGCTTCGCCGCCGTCGTGCCTTCGTAATGCTCGATCGCACACACACTCTCCCTCTCTCTCTCTCTCACACACACACACAAGGAGGTGAAGAAGAAGAAGAAGATGGAGATGGAGCAAGAGCACTCTTCAATTGCACAAATGAGAGAATGAGTAAAAATTAGGTTTAGTTGGCTTTTATAGGAGCTCACCCCATTCACACTTGGGCGCCCATGCTTAACCAACTAATCCCTTGAATGTCCAAGTTAAAGTGCGTCTCTCATCGGCGATCACTCTACCTTTCCCTATTGGTCCGACAAGCCCGGTACCTGACTCTACCAAATACATAATACGCGTCCATCGTAGGTGATGGGTGTCCGTGTGCCGTGAGGGTTAACAGGGAGCCAATGACTCCATCCCCTGGTACCTTGGTTGCTTTATCATTGTTGCTGCCATGATGACCTGCACTTCACTCTCAACACATGAAACTTCTTTTTGTGCAAGTAAATCTGCATCTTCATTTTGTTTCCTAGGGATATGATATAGTTTCACTTCTTCAAATTGATTAAACAACCTACGAATGGCATGAACTTTTGTCCTTAGGTTTTCATTCTTGCATGCCCAAATGCCTAAAATCTACTTCACAATGAGAAGTGCATCTCCCTTTACCATGATACGTTGTATCCCTTGGCCAATGCACATCTTCAAACCGTATCGTATTCTGTTTCATTGTTGCTAGTTGAACCTGGTAGATTGACCTTCTCTTTCATGACCACCTCTCTACTTGGGTTGAGCAATACTAGCCCTCCCCCTGCTTTTCCTGTGACTCGTCGAAAAGCTCCATCAAAGAACAAGGTAAAAGCATTAGGAATACTTTTAGGTGGTGGCAATGGTAGGGTCTTTACTTCAGGCATCTTTATTTCCCTCTCATGTACCTTATAAGTGAGAATCCCTGCCAATTGTGCACGCACACTATCTTCTACCTTGAAAGAGTATTGAAACTCTTGCAACTCCATAATCCACTTTTAGATCCTAGTACTAAGATTCATTTGAGATGACACCCAAGGGAACAAATTTTCTGCAATGAGAGTTACAAAAGGTTTTGGTAGCAAGTAGGATCTAAACTTTTTCACCGCAAACATGAGAGAAAGCATCATGAGTTTTGCTTCTGTGTAGCCTCTCTTCAAGGCATTCATGACCCTATTAGCAAAGTAGATGGGTCGTATCCTGGTACTGTGGGGATCTTGTTGCAGCAACACAGCACCAATTGTTTCCCTTCCAACACTAGAGCTAACAAAGAATGTGTACTCCCAACAAGGGGGCATGAGTGTTGGTAGCTCTGACAAAATGACTTTAATGTTACAAAAGTACTCTTCAAGTTCATCATACCATTAAATTCTACTTGTTGTGTTAACTTTTGCAAAGAATGAAGCAACTCCGAAGCTAAGTGAATAAAGCGTGACATATACTTCACCTTTTGAATGAATGAGATGACCTCTTTGAGATTCTTGGGTGATGGGAGCTCAATAAGAGCCTTTGCCTTTGAAGGATCCACCTCAATGCCTTTATAGGAAACCTTGTGACCAAGCAAGATCACTTCATCCTCACCTATGTGACATTTGTCAAGGTTGAGTTGACCTCCCATGTCATAGAGCTTCTTTAAACCTTCTTCTACATTTTGTAGATACAATGATTTTGCGCTATAAATACAGAAATCATCAATAAACACCCTTATTGACTTTCCGGAGAATGCTTGAAACACCATGTTCTTGAAACGTTGGAAAGTTGTAGGAGCATTTGTCAGGCCAAATGGCATGACTCTAAAATCATAACAACCCCAAGGAGTGATGAAGGTTGTTTTCAACTGATCTTCCAATGCGATACCTATTTGAAAGTAACCCGAGTAGCCATCACACACAGTGTACTTCTCATGACTAGCTACCTCATTTAGTATTTCATCCTGAAATGGGAGGGAAAAGTGATCTCTTTTTGTGACCTCATTAAGCGGACGATAATCCACACACACCCTCCACTTGCCATTTTTCTTAGGAGTGACAACAACAGGAGAGACCCATTCTGAATTCTCCACTGGATAAATGAAACTTGCTGCTAGAAGCTTTCTTACCTCCTTGAGTAGAGCCTGCTCCTTGATGACTCCTAGCCTTCGTAGCTTTTGAGCCTCAGGTGTGGCGTCTGGCTTCAACTCAATCCTGTGTTGAACAACATTCACTCCACGCACATTGGTGTAGTCTTTAGCAAATAGCCTAGGAAATTTCCTTAGCACACATTTAAACTCCTCTCTTTCATCCTTTGTAAGTGTTGTAGAGAACATACCTTCTAACATTCCTTCATCTTGCACATTTTGGTTCTCTTGAGTACCTACCTCTTCCAAACCTCGACAAGAGGTCTCTTGGTTGTTTGGCTTAAACCTTACCCCCATGACCTCAACGGAAGACTCCTCTTTAGTAATGCTGCCGCTACTTTCCTCTTCTAAAGTGTTATTGATCCAATCTTCTTCCGTCTCACTTTGAGATGATTCTTCATGGAGCTCCTCTTGGCATTGTTCCTTCATGTTAAAGACAACCTTCTTGTGATTGTCATTCCTGCAAATTAGTTTTCCACTCTCCCAATCCTGCAAAGCTCGCATTTTCATTAGCCATGGTCTTCCTAGGATAAATGGGTAACCATTTCCTTTGGTAGACATGACATAGAAATCCACTGCCTTCTTAATGCCAAAGGCCTCCACAAAAACATTTTTACAAATGCCTACGCACCTAGCCTTGCTATTGTTTGCCATCTTGACTTTAATTTCAGGTGTCTCATGGATGTGCATGCCTAGTCTTTGCATGAGTCCCTGTGTCATGATGCAAATTTGTGCATCCCCATCCACTATACCTTTCCTAACCAATCTTCCTTTGATGTAACAATCTAGCACAGGTGTAATATCCTCATTCATTTCAGCATGTGCAATTTTTACAACAGGCACACTCTCTTTTACCTTTCTCCTAGTGCTAACTGCCTTTGTTAAATCCCTTCTAACTTGTGGACATAATGCAAGGAATTGAGGCCATGAAATATCAGGACCTTTATCTCTCATGTCTTCCAACAGGTTGTATGGATCCATACCATGTCCAAGAGGGAAGTCTTGGAGATTGATACGACGTCGAGTCCTCTTAGCTTCCTTGGTCTCCTTTGCCTTCTTGCCTCGTCCATGGTCACTTTGTGATGTGACACCTTCTTTCTCTTTACCTTTTCCTCGGCCACGCTTAATGCCATTTGCTTCCATGTCAACCTCATTTGAATTTGTCACCTCTACCACATGCACATTTGGATCTGGCAAAGATGGAACTCCTTCTACCCCTTGTGGAGGTGGTCTTGGTCCATTTAGTCTTTGTAGAAGCCTTGGTTGCTGATCAGTTCCTTCACCTACATTCATCACCGGGTAATTCAAGTTGGGTCTCCCTGGCTTGCCACGGGGACAGGGACAATTATACATCCCATGTCCAGACTCTCTGCAATTCCAACATTGCAAGACTCTCCTAGGTATCTCTCTTCTGACTTCTTTGCTTGTGCCTTTGGACCTATGGCTTGTGCAAGGTGAATTGACAGGCTACTTAAAGGTTCATTCAACTTCTCGATTACTTCAGCTGTTACCTTAGGAAGCTCCCTAGATGTCGATGCTTGTGACTTACCTTTGGGTCTAAAACCTTCTATTGGAACCTCTCCCCTTAGGCACTTGAGTTTCCTATACTTCTTTGAAGCTCTAATTTCAGCTGCATCATAGGTGGCAGGTGCATCCGCCTCCACCTTTACCTTAAGATCAGGGAAGAGTCCAGCTATGAATCTCTCCTTCTTTAGAAATTCTGCACCATCCCCAGGGTTAGCAACATTTTGTATCCATAGAGCCCAAAGAAATATAAACTCTTGCTTGTACAAGTAGTAGTCATCTAAATCTTTTTGCTTATGAGAAACAATGTCTTGCCATAGTTTTTGAGTGTTTTGGGGATCAAAGAAGTATCTCTTGAAATGATTCAAAACTTCTGTGTAATTCCCCTTAACTTCCTCAGGCAAAGACTCAAACCAAGTGCTAGCATCTTTCCTAAGGACCACCTCAAACATTTCTACGCGCTCTTGATCAGTTACTATCCTCTTGATACGGCAAGACATCTTGAAATTTGCTAAAAATAATTCTGCATCCTCTCCAGGCTCTCCAAAGAAAAGAGAATATCCGGACATTTGGCGTTGGCTTTCCATTATTATGAAAGATTACAACATGAGTTGCAACAAGGGATACAATAGAAACTTAGAACCACTCGCCTGCAAATGAAGAAGTAAGAAAGTACCACTCTAGGTTTTCTTCTTCAGTTGTCCAAGCTTCAATGAGGTCTCGATTTGTTTGATCAAAACAAAAAGGTAGACTATTTATGAGCTCTAAGAAGGGTTGAAATTCTTCAAAGCTAAGGCGATAAACAGAAATCTCTAGAACTTCATTTTCTGGATCTAGAAGAGCAACCACGTCCCAAGTAATGAATTGCACTTGCTCTACAATTCCCAATGCACAAGCGGTTTATATAAAAACTAGATCTTCATGCTCGTCGAAGGCTGTGAGAAAGTAGCAGTTGACTAGGAGCTCCTTTCCTTCGAGTTCCACATAGTCGGAATGAGGCAACCTTCTCACAATTTCATAAAGAACATCCTCATCAAGTCCAATCAAGCTTGCAAGATTTAAAGACTCCACTTGTGCTACAAGACTCCTGGACAAAAACTCCTTAGGATTATGGTTAAATCATTCATAAGCATCAAGAGATTTACAATGTCTCTATGAACAAAGTGTCATAAACAGTAGAGAAGGATGAGAATTTATACAAATTTTCAATCTTCTTTATGCTCTCTTTATTAAGACAAGCTCTAAATAGCTCCCTATCTCCTTTGTTGAAAGTGAAAGGAAGACTATTAATAAGACGCAAATGAGGGAAAAATTCACCAAATGTGAGTCTATGAAGCATGAACTCTGGACGCAAGTTTCCTGAAGAGTCTTCAACAATGGTGAAATGCACTCGCCAAACACCAAATTTCACTCTATTTACCAATCTTAGGGCACACACTATTTGGATGAATGTGCGGTCTTCCTTAGTGCCCAACAGCAAAAGGAAAATGGAATCCACACGTAAGACCTTTCGTCTTAGCTTCACCACCCTCTAGTTATGAGGGAGACGCTTTACTACCTGCTCCTGCAACTCAATTGATAATAGAGCTAGATCTTTAAGGATTGAAGTTTCACTGCACACACACTCCTTATTAGAACAAATGATTGTTTTTTGTTTTTGTAACAAACTTGCACAAAGAAAAAACCAACATACACACTATTTTATTTGGTTGCACTTCATTTTAAAATAAAATTAACACATGTACATCAAAAGAAGTGTGTTAGTTGATGACAGGTTGTGGAGATGCAAGAATTTCCCCTGTTCTTTCAATCCCAAACATAAACACCATACGTTGCTGAAAATGTATCTTTCTACTGAGTGCAATATTTATCATAATGGTGTGAAGTAAAAAGGGAAAATTCATAGGCCATTATCCATGCTCTATACATAACCTAATGCCTAAAATAGAACAAAGATATATACATCGAAACTAAGATCGTATCTAATGAGAGACAAAATAAAAGGATTTACCGAAGTGTTTATTTCGGCTAACCTAAGAGAACCTAAAATTCTACGAATTACCCCGTTGAAATTGCAACTTAGTACTAACAATTATGTATACCTTTTGCCTTGCAATCGAAATGAAAGGATCATACAAATCCTCGTGATTCATGCAAACTACTTGACTATTCTAAAGATTGATCCTACACAAAAACATACACAAGTTGGGTCTTCAGTGGGGGCACCAATTTGAGGCGGTCCGGGGTAGGCAACAAGAAGAGTGGCCTCTAAGCACCCTTCTAGGCTCCCATTTTGCTCAATTGGGTTGGGGTTGGAAAAAAAAACAACAAACACACACACAAACCCGCAACCTAACCCTACACAAATTTAGGGCATCACCTAGTTTTGGATACGAACTAGGACGCGTACAGAGAGAGAGAGAGAGAGAGAGAGAGAGAGAGAGAGAGAGAGAGAGAGAGAGAGAGAGAGAGAGAGAGAGAGAGAGAGAGTGCTCGGGCTGCTTTGAAATATATCGGCAGTGATCAAACAAACACAATTATATATGTAAGGAAGGGAGAGAAGGGGGGGGGGGGGGTTGCTAGCTTTGACGGTACGTTTTTTCTCCACTCTTGACCTTCCTTGGGAGCCAAGGTAAGTGAACTTGAGTAATCAATCAGCATGATGCTATCCTTCAAGAAAAGAGGCTGAATTTTGTGGTTTTTTTTATAGATATGGATAATATGGATGATGAAAAATGAGACTAGGTGGTCAATTTTGGAATGGAAGTGTGTGTAGGAGACATGAGTTCACCATGGTTTCTCTTATTCTGCAAGGCTGAGAAGAAGGTGAGTAGGGTGCAGAGAGGAGTGATGAGAGAGGTGGGGATGATGAGTGGAGAAGTGTGTGTGAAAGTGGAAAATGATAAAGTGGAAGAGGGAGTGTGGCTGCATAGCATGGGTAAACTGGGGTCCACCAATAAAATCATAGCTCACAGCTCGTAGCTTAAAAAAATATGAAAAAATTTGAGGTAAAATTTCAGTCCACGAGCTACAACTTTTGTTTGTATCACATTTTCAAATTCGGAGAGCAAGTAACTTTTAAAAACTAAGCAAAACCGACGGTTTTTTTCCACTGCACAAAGTCCTTGTGGGGTCCTTCTTTGGATGATTCTTTTGAATGCCTCCAAGAGTGAGCCATCCATAGTGCATGTATGCATGTCACATACCCTTGACCTTATTTGGTAGGTCTATAATTGAAGATATTGTTGGGATCATGATATAAGTGAATAGTACAACTAAGAAAATCAAATATTGAGGGGTCTAAAAAAAATATGTACTTGTCAAATATAAATAATATAGGTGGAAAAAATATAAATGGGTCAAAATAAATCTCTCATTATAAGTCTACCATAAAAAGCTGAATATTTTTGGTGGTCTAATTTATGAGAGTAATAGAGAATAGATGTAGAAAGAAAAAAATCATAATAGTGAAAAAATATACACACAAATAGAACTAGCTTTTTTGGATTTTTGTTGGGATGGAGTTACACCAAAAATAAGAGAAGCTTACATGAAATTATTTTTATATAGAATAAAGAGTATGCAAAATGGTAAGAAAAAATATAGTAATGGTAAGTCCATGTACATAGCATAAATAACACACCCTAGGTAGAAATATTTAAATAAATATCAAAATAATTATGAAAAATCCTTTTATTTAGGTCTATATACAATGAAATATTTACACACAAATGGGTCATAATATACTTATGTTTTTTTTTTTTTGGCTCAATTAGCCTAGTGATTAGCTAATTGAGGGTTTTTAAGAAGATATGGGAAAAGTCCCCTAACTCACACACACCTATATACAGTGAAAGGGTGAGGGTAACCAAAGTGTTTGAGTGATTTGATTGGTTGAGGTAACTCACTATGGAAATTACAGAGGGCCGAAAAATGGCTATCAATATCAAGTGGCAATTGTCATGGTGTTGTTATGCATATTTTGGACACTTTGTTTTTGTAAATGTGTACATATGGACATGTTGGCATGTATCAAATGAGTCATGGGCTTTTTTGTGGTGGGCTATTTAGATTGCTTTAGCAAGCACATATATATACATTGCAAGTTGCTAGTGTAACGCCAGCTATCAAGTTATTGTAAGGACACGTTAGTGTGTTTTTGGAAGTATGACTTGTACCTAACTTAAATTCATATACAAATATAAAAACGTTTATTTAAATATAAAAAATTCACATAAAAATATAAAAATGTTCATTCAAATATCAAAAAATTTCAGGTCTTAGGTTGTATGTCTTCTTCATGCTTTTGATGTGGTTTTTTACCCTCAACTAGCGTTTCTTATGTGTAATCGTGCCATGGAAGCCTATTGTTCGTACCAATTTTTCACATAGAAGTGCATAGATTTGAAATTTATGATGTTCAAATATTTTGTTTCAAAAATACAAACAATTTTTTAGGCTTAGAATCATCCATTTTAGAGTTGTAGTCCGGGAGATACAATTTGTTTCCCACAGGATACATGATATGGCAGCCCATAGTGAATTTGGTGTAGCGTAAGTTGTGAACGCTTACATATTGTGTGATGTATGTATGATTTAAAATTGTGGTTGTAAAGATAATATTGGTGAATGAGAAAGATCTTTTACTCAAGTGCATTGGTTTGTGTGTGCTATAATTCCATGCGAAGGTAGGTGCTTCCTAGTTTCCACCATGGTCTTATTTTGAGTGGACATATGCTTGTAAATTCCCAAGGGATTTCTTACCTTTGAGTTGTGGTGGAGTTCTTTGGATAGGGTTTGTGGTTCCAAATTTGTGTCTTAAGTGCTATTGTGAGACATTGCTATAGAGGTGCCCCTTTCCCAACAGTGTTTTGGTGCTCGCCACGAAGGATCTTCTTCAACTGACCTTCAATTGACATCTTTGATGGCTATGATTTCAGAGTTTCCAAAGTTTATGTTCATGTATGTGAAGATTCTAATGACTTCATTAAACAATTTGAGTGCTC
Organism: Adiantum capillus-veneris; assembly: GCF_014529385.1. NCBI lineage: Eukaryota > Viridiplantae > Streptophyta > Polypodiopsida > Polypodiales > Pteridaceae > Adiantum > Adiantum capillus-veneris. The sequence goes on from NC_140943.1 coordinate 78,392,281, forward strand.
TTATTTTATTGCCAATAAAAAAGATGTAATGTTCATGCTGAAAATTTTGTTATTTTTCTTGAAAGAGGATGCAAGGACATGGTATGATGAGTATGAGTCTTTTTTGAAATCATCTCAACCTCCATAGGTGATGACTCGTCATAAGGTCAAAAATGGTTTCCTTGAGAGATTTGAGAAGTTAGAGTACCAAGAGGATGTATGGCACTCCATTGAAGGACTTGTACATGGTGATGATTAGCATGTAGATGCTTTATGAAGCGATTTAATGATTTGTGGAAGGGATGGTGTGTTTCTTTGCTCAATGAGATTGAGAATTTGCCAAAGATGATGCTTCTAGCAATGTGAATTAGGAGTAGGAGATAAATAAAATACATGAAAGTGATCATGTGTATAGGGATGATGCTTATGAAGAGGTGTCTCAAGTACATGAAATAGTTGAGTGCATGCCAAAGAGTGATGGTGCAAACAAGCTTGTTGTGGACCTTGTGTAATTTACCACTTAGTTTTGTGATAATGCTTCAAATGAAGATTCACTAGAGTATGCCTCGGTTCATACTAAAATTTGGGCATATTTATAAGATGTTGATAGCCATGAATATGGCCTAAGTATGGCACATGTGGAGTTGTTGATCATATCTTGTCCAATTCTCATGTTGAGGAGCAATAAACATGTCAAGAGAATACCACGGTGGAGGTAAATGCTTCAATAGTTTGATTAAAGTGAAACACAAACTTGATATGTAAGAGGATGTGAAAATTTCTAAGGTAAAGGTTGAAGACCTTTTGGATGATATGTTAAAGACCTCCTTGCATGCTATAGTAATGAAAGGGTCTCCTTGTGTGGTATTTGATTCTACATATATGCTTTAAAATTGGGAGCATTGATATGGTTGGTGTTTTTTCATGAGTTTTGTGCCTATGTTATATGTCCTTTTGATCTAGGTGGATAGAATGTTTATGCTATTGCTGAACATAAATGCTCTAGTAGGCTGTTGCACACATTTCATACACTTTGTTTTTTTTGTAAATTTGTACATATGGACATGATTCCATATGCCAAAATAGTGTGGGATTTTTTTGGTGGGATTTTTAGCTTGCTTTATCAAGCACATGTACATGTAGTGAAATTCATTAGTGTGACGCCAAATGTCATGTTATTGTAAGTGCCTATTAGTGTGTGTCAAGAAGTATGACTTGCATATAAATTAAACTCATGTACAAACATAAATTTCATTTAAATATCATAAATTTACACGATTTGTGTTGTCATGTCTTCTTTTTTATGTAGTTTTTTGCCCTCAACTAGCCTTTCTATGTGTAGTCGTACCATGGTAGCTAGATGTTTGCACCAATTTTGCACATAGAGGTGCATAGATTTGAAATTTACGTTCTTCAAAGCTTTTGTTTCAAAAAATGCAAAGAATTTTTTAGGCTTTAAATCATCCCTTTTGGAGTTGTGGCTTGAGAGATACAATCTATTTTCCCCAAGATATAGGATATGGTAGTCCGCCGGTAGTTTGGTGTAGAGAAAGTTGTGAAAGCTTACATGTTTTTTGTCGTATGTACGTTTTGAAATTGTTGTTGTAAAGAGAATATTGGTGAAGGAAAAATCTCTTTTCCTCAGTGCATTAGAGAATATTGGTGAAGGGGGAATCTCTTTTCCTCAGTGCATTGGTTGGAATGTGTTGTAATTCTATGTCAAGGAAGGTGCTTTCTAGCTCCCATGGTCTTCTTTTGAGTGGGTGTATGCTTGTAAATTCCCAAGGGATCAGTTACCTTTGAGTTGTGGTGTTGTGGGATTTATTTGAGGTATCTAGCATTAAATCTTTGTCTTGAATACTGTTGGAAGACATTTCTTTAGAGGTGCCCCTTGTTCCTATTTTTCCAACAGTGTGAGATGATGCCTAGGGTGTACCGTTGTCAATGATGGGAGTACATTTAGGTTCTTGTTTTTGGTGTCATGAGAGGATGTTGTTGCTATGGTGAGAGTATGCCTCGGTTGGTTCAATGAGTTACTTGTTGAGCAGTATGGGACACTCAATGAGTGTCTTGCCAAGTGGTATGGGACACTCAAGAATGGCAAGGATTTTTTTAAAATGTATATGTGGACTTGTCTTGGATGGGCAAATAGATATTCTAAGAGAAAACTATTCCAAGAGTGTCTACCATGCCATCAAACTTCAAGAGGACAAACAAAGACAAGAAAAAAGACATGGCAAAAGAAGGAAAAAAAAACAAATTGGTCTCTCATCTTTTTTTATTTTTTGAGGGTAAAAGCTTTTTTTTTTATTGAAAATGTTTTTGACACAAGCTCAAAAATCTCATGTCAAGTTGCCAATATGCAATAAACATCCTTTAGCATAGTGAGATTTGGGCAGCTAAACCAATAAATAAGCAAGGCCTTAGCTCCAAAACTTCCAAGTAGTATTCTCTATGGTCTAAGAGTCTTACCTATTCTAAATAATTCTCAAGCTAAAAGAGTTGAGTATATTTAATTTTTGCCGCTCATGCTAATATAAGTGAGCATATGAGTCAAAATTTATGTATTTTAAGTCAGGTGGAGCCAAGGAGAAAGTTCCAAAAGACATTAATGTGCAGAATACTGTGAGATATGAGTGGAGAAGCTTTTACATAAAAAATTCTTCTCTAAAAAGTGGAAGCTATTTAGACATCCTTTGATGTCACGTATACTACATTTGTTCCTTGAAGCACTTATCAACTCCATTTGTGCACCAAAATGTTTTTTTTAATAAACAATTGTATGCATGTAGAGTATCCCCTAGAAGTCATTTGCATTAGGCACTCTTTTCTTTTGTCTCTCCTAGGCACTCACTTTGCACAAGCAAGTACTTAAACGGTAGGTGCTCAACTCAAATAAGAGCGTATACAAAAGGTACTTTTTCCCATTTTTCTTCCTCTAGTCATCTATGTTTTATACTTTAGTAATAAGAAACTATCACAACCATCCTCTTGTATGTATTCCTTCTACATTGCACAAAAATAATAAAGAAGGATTGCTACAACTGCTCATCAAAAGATTTGGAGTGAAGACATACATTTTTAAGCTATGCTTTACCAAGAATAGTTTTAGGCTGCAAGGCCAATGACAATGCTCCATCAAGGAGAATGGGAAATAAATGAATAGTTCTAGGGTAAGCTAGAGAAAGACTAAAAAGTCCAATATTACATATAGAAGCAACCAATGTATAGAGCATGGAAATTAATGACCCAACAATTGCATCAAGCCATTATGAGGTCACAAAAATTGATGGGACTCAATTTGTGCCATCATGAACAATTCAAGGCCAAAAAGTGCATTTTAAAGACCTCAGCGCTCTTAAGATTCTCTACAAAGATCTACAACTCCAACTTTCTCATAAGGGGTAACAACAAGTTTGAAGTACCTCAAAGGAAAAGTCGAAGCCAAAAATGATCATTTTGATCGATTTGTTTAGTATCAATGTAACACCATTTTGTGGGCATAGTGATGAGAAAATAAGAGATTGGATAGCATTCATGCAATTTTACATGGTTGATGTTGTTCACTGATTGGTGTCTATGTTAGATGTGGCTAAAAATGATGGTTTCAAAGTAGTCTATGCTAGAAATAATGCTACCTAATGGTTTCAAAGTAATTTATGCTAGAAATAATGCTACCTAATGGTTTCAAAGTAGTTTATGCTCAAAATATTGTTATCTAGATGAAATGCAATTCGAGGGTCAAGCCACATGTTTCTTGGATCCAATCGAAACCATAATGGGCCTAGTACAAGCAAATTTGCTTGACTTATGAGGGATTCATGACTTCAAAAAACAAGGGATGCATTCCAAAATCATGCACTGATTGATAAATTTGGTGGAGTTTCGGTTTGTGTATGCCAAATTGGTACTTGTACAAAATGTTACAAAGGTGTTTCATGGAGCCCTTTCCTTTCTAGAAGGGGGAAAGGCCTTGGTTTCTCCTTGCAAAGCATTCTTTGTGGTGTATATTGGGGGCTACAAATTTTTTTTATCACTTTCCTAAATCACACTTATTATTTATTGATAGATTTGACCTAATCGTCTTTAGCTCTGAATGCACCCTAGAGCTTAGCAATGATGCCCAACACCCCTCCAATGCATAACATACAATCTTGTTATATAAATCCTAAGCAATGAGCAGATTAAGGGGTATGTGATCAGCAACAAAAAAATAGTTTTACCATGAGAAAAGCACAATTTTGGCAAGGGCTTTCACTTGTGAATGCAATGAAGCATGCGACACTTCAAATAGACACTTCACAAGGGAGTGATGAGCTTGAGAATATCATAGAAGAGTGCATAGTGCTTTGAGAACCAGTTGTAACGCTTATTATTTAAAAGACTCCTCTAGGTTTTACAAAATTTGGCTCTGAAGATAAACAGGATTAAGGAGAAAGGTGTTAAAAATAGAAAAGCTTTTTCCTATTCTAAAGAAGGAGATTCTTGGGTCCCAAAAAGAAAAGAAGTAAAAGATTAGGTAGCTTTTGTGCATAAGAGGAGAGAAATCTCTCATGTAGAAAGTGTTGATTAGGAAATTTTTTGGTAAAAAATGTTGTCTTAAAATCAACCCAAAGAGAGGAAGGAAAATAGTGTTCCATACATTTTTTAATCTGATGCACATAGCCAAATTTTGCACCATTTGAAAGATATTTTAGTTTTTTGTTTCTTCTTATTATTGATCTTCATAGAGAAAAGGGGGAGGAGGAGGTGGAATAGAAGGAGGGAAGCTCTCATGGAGAGATCTTGAAGAGGAAGGTAAAAAGAGGTGTTTCTTTATGCTTGAAGGAGGAGAGAGCCTTGTCCAGTGAGCTCTTGCCCTTGTTCTCTCTTTTTTTCTCTCTCATAGACGAAAACAAAGGTAAACAAGAGCAATTTTGGAAAACCGACAAGTCCAAGGGTAGTTTTTATGATGCTCATAGACCTAGAAGATGAAGCTCACTCTTGAGGAACCTAGATGTGATGTGAGGAAGGGAGAGTTCTCTCTCTTGAGAACTTAGAGGTGAGAGGAAGCTAGGTTTCATTTGAAATTTCTTTGGGAGGTTGTGGGAGGATAATCATCTCTTCTACACTTTCTCGTGTGTGTCACCATGTTTTGAGCACACATAGAGCCTTTGGACACCATTGCTTGTCTATCACTAGATTACAAAAGAATGCAAAGGGTTCATTGTCTTTGGTGATTAGTAGTGGTTGATTTGACCATCTCTTGTACAAATAGTTGACAGTTCAATGGATTCATCATTTGATTTGGTATCTATTTCTATTTCTTCTCCTCTCTCAAATCTCTCACAACCAGAGGCATGTTGCCTTCCCAGTCTTCCTTGGAGAATGATGCACTTCGACATCTTTTTGGTTTGCGATATTTGACTTTTGCACCCAATTTGAGATTTTTTATTATCAAAGGATTCAGGAGGTGGAAACAAGACTATTGGGATCAAGTTTTCTCAAAATGGACATGGGATCATCTTAATTACTAGTATTTCAGTGACTACATACCAAAATTGCTACCAAGGGACAATTTTCAACTTACATCTTTGCTTGTGGATGCATGTATGTATTCTAAAGACCATGGAAGTTGTGTGGGACGTGTATTACTCAAATTGGGTAAGATTGTTCAGAATTGCAATCTACTAGTTTAATTGTCCAAATTGGGGGCATCACTAGTGGGTCCGATAGGGTCTTCACACTATGAATAGGAATTTTCACCAAGTCACCCTAAAACTCAAGGAGAGTCCATTTTCACATTTCATATCCAATTTTGGGCCTAATCTTTCATTCAAGTGTTCAAAATCAAGAATTTTTTACTAACCTTGTAATCATATGTACATCCAACTAGCATTGCAAAAATGCTATGTCTTGACTGATGTGTTAGGGGCCTTTAGGGCTTAATAGCAATAATTCCCTTCTGTAAAATCCTTTCATCAGAGAATGTTACCGAGATCTACTTTCTTGGGAGATGATCCATTTGGGTTATTGAGGATTTGATCTTTGGTAATAGTGTAATTGTTAGCCCTTCTACATAAAAGGCATTTGTTTGGTGTCAAGCCCGAGTCTAGTAAATGTCTACCTGCGAGAATGTTCTCCCAAATTATGCAGTTAAAACCTTGAATTTCCTTGGATAAGTTTGCATGGCAAAGTAGCCTTATATTGTATCCCTTTTTAATAACTCTCTCTCTCTCTCTCTCTCTCTCTCTCTCTCTCTCTCTCTCTCTCTCTCTCTCTCTCTCTCTCTTCATCTCTACACGCCATCTCTCTCACCATGTCTCGCCTTCACCCGCCATAGCTAGGCTCCAACAACTGGTATCAGAGCTTTGCTTAGGCTTGGCATCAAAGGCCTTGGATTTTTTCTTGCAACATGGGAGCAGCCACTTACACAGGAGAGAGAAGGCTGATTGACTTGCACCAATTTGGGCATAAATTGCATCAAGAGGAATGCCTAGGCGTGTTGGTGAAACTCCGACACTACAAGCCCGCTTAATTCATCACCTACAGACCATTGTCATGCCATGAGAAATGAATAATGTGAAAATAAATATATCAACCTCACTCTTAATGTTTATGATGTGTTGGACCAAATGCTACAATGTACATAGTGTGATATATGCAAAAATAGATGCCACGGTTGCAGTCGTGTACATACCTTGTCGGGTAGACGAGGCCCTAGACGTCGCACTATGGCATTCATTTTCACATAAATATATGCCTATTTTTCTTTAGAAATGTACAAATGTCAAGTGTATCAAAGTGGCATGCTCGTTTTGCCTAGAAAGTTCAATGCGGGCAATCTCGATTAAAAAATAGCAGTTTCGTGCGCGGACATAAAAGACGTGTCCAAAGTGCTTACCAAGTGGTAAAATGAATTCCAAGATTAAATTTGAGCCCAATAGGATTTTTCCACAAATTTAGGGATTTTTATCAGTTCGTTTGGGTTTTTTACGGACAAAAAGGGGCATTTTTGGGCCAAAAAATGGCTAAAAATGGTAAAAAATAGCCTACAAATAGCTCAAAATTCCACATCAACGATGGTTTCATTGTTTCCTAGTTGTGTGGGAGATTTTAGAGCCAATAATGAGCTCACTTGGGCATATGTGCAAGGCGATACAGCCATTCCTTTACGGGGTGCTAGTGCAGTCCCGTGCTGCTTCCACTACATGGTTGAGGCTGTGAGGCCTCCAATTAGGGTTTTTTCTCCTCAAATAATTACTACTTAGGATTCTCCAATGAAGTATTGACGCTTCCATGAAATGGTCACGATGAATAATCGAAGCGTATATTTAGGGTTTTTAACAGGTCGAATGAGCACTGCATCTGTGCAAACTGGGAGCGAGGCTACACCTAATCATCACACACACAAGATTTTTGAGTTAATCTTGGTTATTTTTCAAAGTGGAGCTTTCATGGCTGGATTTTTGTTCTTTTTTAGTGTGTTTTTAGCTTCAAATCATCTACGCCTTGCTTGATTTTTCTATGCATCCTCAAAGTCAGAGGCCTGGCGCTTTCCTAGTCGCACTGCGCACTTCTTGACACATTTTTGGTGAACCCGATGCGAAGTAGGCTAGGGTGAGGGTTCAAAATCTTCATTGAAGGTCTCAAAACAAACGTTTAAATCTATGGAGAAACAAGAGCAATAGGGGTTTAGGTTTGATCTAGTCACAATGCAAATGTTTCAAGCTTTTGTAGTATTTATGCAGCAGCAGCAAGCTGTAGAAAGGAGGGAGCTTTCCTCAACCAAATCACTTCAATCTGTGGTGAAGGAAATGGACCAATTTAAAGATAAAGATGTAGAAAAGTATCTTTTTGGATATGTAAAGAAGATGGAGCTTCATCGAGTGCCCGAAGCTGAAATGGTAGAAAGTTTTGAGCTAGATCAGAGAGCATGTAAGGGGAATTAGAAATGAACATGGGGCAACTTGGGAAGCATTCAAATTGGCCTTGAATGAAGAATATTTCATGGAGGACTCTGAAAGGGTAATAAAGAGGACTTTTTCAGAGTGGGTAGTTCAGCCGAAAGAAGGGCTTTTGCCTACCGAGCTGCTAAGGGAATTTGAACGCTGATATGATCAATTGTGAAGGACTGAAAAGGCCACGCTAAACTCAGAGAAGACATAGCTCTTTTTGCAAAAATTAAGGAGATTCAAGAGAAGCTAGAGTTAGTACTTGAGGATAAGGATGCGGAATAAGGCTTAAAGACTAATTGGAATGAAACCGAAGATGCCATTTCTCTACTAACTAAGTGACAACGACAAAGAGACAAGATGATAGTCAACCCTACTCAAGTCCCAAGTGTTCCCGAGAGTCCTATAAAGCTTTTTATTGTGGTTCAAAGAGTGACAAGTCCATTCTAGATGATATTGTCAAGGGAATGCCAGAGCTAAAGCTAAAGCTTACAAGGCTAGAAGAAAAGGAACAACCATCAGGACAATCTACCGGGCAAAGACCTCAAAACAGACAGGGCTTTGTAAATAGATGCATATGGTGATATAGTACTGATCATGGAATGAGGGATTGTGAAAGTTTTAAAGATTCTTTGACAAAGGATCTTGTTCTCTTTAAAGATGGAAAAATTCACTTAAGTGAACAGGTAAGCTCTTGGGGACAAACTTTGGAAAAGGCGGGATGAAGGAACTAGTTGAGGACATGGCTACTAGCCATGCCATCTCAATGGTTGAGGTAGCTGCCTATGGGTTGAAGGTGGATCCTATTAAGAAAAAAGGAGTAGTCAAAGTTGGAGAAGAGGAATCTAATGGTATTGGAGAGCTATGGCCATGCACTATAGAGTCTTCTATGAAGGCTAAAATAATTGAAGAGGTTTTACATGAAGCTGGAGATTGCATTCGGCTTAAAACAGGTTAGAATGACCCTTTGGACTCTTTGTCAGTGCTTGCATGCATTGCCAAATGTCAAGAAAATGAGGCCATTGTTGAAGAGAAACATAGGCACGAGAATGGGGATGAAGGGCCTTCAAAACGGGCAACAAGGAGTGGAGGTAGAAATGACACAGTGCCTCCCAGATCACCTTCCTCGCAATAGATGCTTGTTCCCAAAATGCCTATGCAAGAAGCCTCTAAAGAAAAGAAGAAGGATGCAAGAAAATCCAAAGCAAAGGGTCCAGCCTACAAACTCCAATCCAATATAGAGGCAGTAATAGATCTCAAAAAGGTTTTGGAAGAGATAATTCTAAACAGTAAGGTGGAATTTACCTTGGGTGAGGTCCTTGGTATATCAAAGCGGGAATTCCACAAAAAAATAATTGATATCATAAAGAGGAAGTGACAGTCTCTTACTGAATATATCCATGTACAGGGTGAAGGAGAGACCTTAAATGCACAGGGAGTACATGTCTATGGCACTCAAGGTGATGAAACTATTGTTGGATGCTACAAGTCTAGGGGATGATTAAAACACGTTCTCTTCTTGGATGATGAAGATGAAGTTGAGACCACTCACAAGAGTTACCACTTGAAGAGTCATTGGGCAAGAGCAACTACTGAAACCCTAGTAAAAGTGGGAGACTTAGAAGAGCCATACATTGTGTTGATAGATCATGGGCTAGAGATTAACCTCATGTCAAAGAGTCTTTATCAAAAAGGAAAATGGACAATTGATATAAATCATGGATGGATGACTCATGCAACAAACTCATCAGGGGAGCTGTATGGAGCTTGTACAATTGTTAAGGTGACTATAGGGGATGTGAAAGATGACCAAAATTTCTTTGTACAGGAGATGTCTACATACCCTCTTATCCTTGGGCAGCCATACATCACTACTACTCGCATAGAAACCAAGGCAATGGACGATGGGTCAACTTATGCAAGGATAAGGAGAAGGGATGGGAAGTGTGCAGTACAGTTCCTTACTGTTTGTGTGGACCATGAAAGGAATCGTGAAATTCTTAGAGAGCAACCCTTGCCAAAGACAAACAACAAATTCAAGGACTACAGGTATATGAGGGGTTTTGGCCATGTACCATTGTAGAGAAAAAATGCTCAATATGTTGATGTACGAGTGGAGACTAAGTATAAGTCTGTGGCAATGAAAGTGAAACCAGTGGCATTACCTCTACCAAAAGATTGCACAAATAAGATGGAGTAAGCTGCTTTGCAACCTAGCCTTCATGACCCAAGCAAGATTGGACACAAGTTCACACAGGATTCTTTGAAGGAGTTAAAGGTTGGTTGCGAGGACAGTTTGACAAAAGCTGAAAAGATATGCTTTGAAGGCATGCTTTCCAAACACGGAAAATCTTTTTCATTTGAGTCCTATGAGATAGGGTGTGTTGATCCATCCATTGTTGCTCCTACGGTTATCTTCACTATCCCTCATGTACCTTGGAACTTGAGGCCTATTCATGTTCCAAAGGCTCATTTGCCAAAACTCATTGAATTGCTTACTGAAAAGATCAAGATGGGTATCTTGGATCCTTCTTGTGCTCCGTATTCAAACAGGTGGTTCACAATTCCAAAGAAAAATGGTTCTTTATGCTTTATTCAGGATATGCAACCTGTAAATAAGGTGACAATCAGAAATGTGGGTAGAGGGCCAGTTGTAGATGAATTTTCAGAGGCAATTGTAGGAAGGGCAATATATTCTACGGGAGATTTGTACTCAGGGTATAATCAGTTCCAACTAGCAATGGAGAGCAGGGATTTGACTACCATGAGGACACCCTTGGGTTTGGTAAGGATGTGCACCTTACCTCAGGAGGCAACTAATTCAGTTGCACATATGATGAATAGTATGAACAAAGTACTACATGACTTCATACCGCAAACTACAATGCCTTTCCTTGATGATGTGTCAATAAAAGGATGTGATGTAATCAATATAGATGTGGCTATGGACTTGAGAGGGTGTCGCAAGTATGTGGCAAACCATATCGGTGATTGTGATGAGATCTTATCAAGATTGGAATAAGTGAACCTTACCTTGTCTAGGCAAAAGTCAATGTTTGGTGTGAGCAAAGTTCGTATTGTGGGACATATGTGCGGGCCATATGGTCGAAGGCCTTGTCCTGCAAAGATAGATGTAATTCAAAGAATTAAAGAGACATGTATTAATGTAACTAAGGTTCAAAGGTTCTTGGGTGCATGTGTGTTCTATGTTATCTGGATTCCACATTATGCGCATGTGGAAAAACCTTTGTATCAACTTTTGAGAAAGAACCAAAAGTTTCAATGGAAACAAATTCATACACATGCCATGAGAAAATTAAAGAAGTTGTTGCTCATGTCTTCAACTTTGAGGAAATCAAACTATGAATGTGGAAGATATGTAATTGTGACAGTGGATACTAGCGCCACAGGAATTGGATGGGCAATTGGGAAAGATAATGATGATGGCAAGCGGTATGTACTGAGGTTTGGAGCAAAAGTCCTAAGTTCTCATCAATGCAACTATGCACAGGTAAAAAGAGAGTTATCGGGAGTAGTCACAGCTTTGAAACATGACAAAAAGTATTTGATAGGAGCAAATGTAATAGTGGAGACTGATTGTCTACCCCTTCTTGGAGTGATCACAAGCCGCTCACCCCCCGACATTGCTATGTTGAGATGGATTGCCTACATAAAGTCCTTGAATCCATAAATTTAAGCATATTGCAGGGAAAGATAATCCACTTGCGGATATGCTTTCAAGATCAAGGTATGAAAATGAAGAAGACATGGTTGTCGAGGGCAATGATGTAGGCACACAGCTCTATAGTATCTCTCATGCCAAGGGTGATCATGTTGGTTTGTCAAATGTACTTGAGTCATTTATAGAGGACCTATACCAAGGTGATTGGTTGCTCATTGGATGCTATCTGAGCACTTTGACAAGGCAAGAAGGGTGGGTTGATCAAGAGTTCAAAAGAATACAGAGAAAGGCCTATGGATACTTTTTGAAAGATGGGTACTTATGGAAGCATCCAAAACAAACAAATGGAATGCCGACGAGAGTTTTAAATGATAAGGACACACAAAATGAGCTTATGAAAAAGTTTCATGAGAGTCTTTATGCTAGACATAGAGGTGTATGTGCCACCTTTACTAAAATGAAAGAGAGGTATTGGTGGAAAGATATGTATAAAGATGTATCTCACTTTGTGGAGTCCTTTGAAACCTGTCAAATGTATTCAAATTTACGTCATCATGATGGGTTTCACCCTACTTACCCCTTGGCCATGCATTACAAGTGGGTAGTAGATCGGGCTATAATTCCATTTGGCTTATGGCAAATGAGATACATAGTGCTTGCACGAGAAGACTTAAACAATCAAGTTGAAGGTCGTGCTCTAAGAAAAAAAAGCACAGAAGGGGTATGTAAGTTCCTCTTGGATGATGTAATTAGCTGTAATGTTTGTGTTGGGAAAATAATAGCAGATAGGGGTGAGTTGGATGCTGACAAAGCAAGGTAATTTTTCTCTAGGTTGGGCATTAAACTTGCTCTCACTACTGCATATAATCTTGAGGGAAATGATAAATCGAAGCGTGGGCATCCTCCTATCATTAAAGATTTGGCTAAGGCATGCAAAGTTAAAATGGGAGAGTGGCCTAGGTTATTGCCTTATGCTTTACGGGTTGATCGTACAACTCATAGCTCAGTTACTGGTTATATGCCTTTCGAGTTGATGTATGGTCATAAACTTATAATGCCAATTGAGGATGTAACCACGTGGAATGTATTACCTTGGGAAGATGGAATGAGTAGGGAAGACCTTCTTGCTTTGCGCATACAACAGTTACAAAGAAGGCCTCAAGATATTGAGAATGCAATAGCACGATTGAAAGATGCAAGGTTAAAGAATAAAGACAGATTTGATAAGAGGCATAGGCTCAAACCTAAAGCTATTGAGGAAGGTGATTGGTTGTTGGTGTACGACAGTAGTCTTGACAACCAGCATTCAACAATAAGAAAGCTTTCAAAGAGATGGTTTGGTCCTTATGTGGTTCAACATGTACATGGGAATGCGACTTACACCTTGCATGAATTAGATGGGACAAAAATGAAGATTCCCATCATAGGATAACAACCTCACTCTTAATGTTTATGATGTGTGGGACCAAATGCTACAATGTACATAGTGTGATATATGCGAAAATAGATGCCACGGTTGTAGTCGTGAACATACCTTGTCAGGCGGATGAGGCCCTAGACGTGGCACTATGGCATGCTTTTTCACATAAATATATGCCTATTTTTCTTTAGAAATGTACAAATGTCAAGTGCATCGAAGTGACGCCTTGTAGTGCTCATTTGACCTGTTAAAAACCCTAAATATACACTTCAATTCTTCATTGTGACCATTTCATGGAAGCTTCAGTACTTCATTGGAGAAGACCAAGTAGTTATTTGAGGAGGTTAATCTATTTGAGAACACCTAATCATCACACACACAAGAGTTTTGAGTTAATCTTGGTTCTTTTTTAAAGTGGATCTTTCATGGCTGGAGTTTTGTTCTTCTTTAGTGTGTTATCATCTACGCCTTGCTTGATTTTGCTATGAATCCTCACAGTTAGAGGCCCGGCGCTTTCCTAGTCGCACTGCGCACTTCTTGACACCACTACTTCCTTCTTTGTCATCGATTGTCTACACTGCCACAGAGAGCTTGTTTTCTTTTGTGTTGACACTTTATTCAAAGTTTCCAGCCTAATTTAACCCTTCAATCAAGTGGACATTCACACCCTCACAAGTATTCCGTGTTGTCTGTCTTACGCCTTCCGTGCTCAATGCTCAGTAGCACACTGGCTAATGATTTTGAAGGCTTCTCTTCAAGTTAGAAACAATGAATTGCGAATTTGCAAAAAATTAACAAAACCTTGGCTCGGAGCAAAATTCAAACTATGTCAATTCAAAAGCTTCAAATATGGCATCAAAAGTAAATAAGTTCAACGGATCCAGCTTCGACATTTGGAAAATTAAAATAAAATTCTATCTTATGCGAAAAATTGTATGGAGTTTCATGAAACCGTTGTCAACCGATGAAGCAGGTACATTGGCTGCAGCTACCAGGGCGTTATCTACCGAGCAACAATGCGAGGAAAAGCAAACATTAGGTATTATTCTAACAGCTCTTGAAGATGATTTTATTCATTATCTAGATGACATGCAATCTGCAAACGCTGCTAATTGGATGGAACTAGAGAAATTGTTTGTTCCTAAAGCCAAATAGTCTAAACTGAGCCTTAAAATGGAGTTGTATTCTCTTTCTATGTGTGATGATGAGAATATTGCAGATTTAGCTAAGAGATTGAAAAGCATCCACACTCAGCTGATTTATGTTGAATCCCCTCTCCCAGATGAAGATCTTATAGCCGTTTTTCTTAACAGCTTACCTGCAAAATTTTGTTAAATTGTAACTATTTTAAAGGAGAAGCATACGCTGCCTTCTTTGGATGGTATTGTTGATTCATTGCAGAAAGAAGAGAAACAAGTACCACATATTAGTTTTGCCATACAAACTACATATGTAGCCCGTGGTTGCACTTCGACTACAAATTCAACCAGGACCGAAACTTCAACCAGGTCTACCACCAATACTAGAGCTTGTGCGACATGTGGCTGCAACAATCATCAAACTAAGGATTTTTTCAGCAAAAATCCTTGCATCCACTATGGACAGACCAATCATCATTCGAATAAATATTTTAAGAAGAATAAATGACAGATCATGGTTGAAAGTGATGAAGATTGGTGAAGCACTGATGCTTCGTGTTGATAGTGATGCCCTATAGTTTTTAGTTTGTTTTATGTTTCCTTTTATGTTAGTCATTTGTCAATAAAATGTACGGGTTATAGACACATCCCCACATCAGTGGTAAGACCGCACTTCATGTTTGGTACTAACTTCTTGTAGTCTCATGCTGATGATTTTTTGAGGCAAGTGCACACACACACTTATGTTATTGTCAAGGGGGGACTTCTACTCATAGTTTTAGGTGATTGAACTATGCCATGGTCTGTATCAAGTCCATATTGAGTGGTTTGGGCTTGAGGGGCGGGGTTCTTGGGTGTCACTAGTAAACCTTCAGTTTCCTTGGGTAAGTTTGCATGGCAAAGTAGCCTTATATTGTATCCCTTTTTTATTATCAAAGAGAGTTTTCTAGCGTATCAAATCTCTCTCTCTCTCTCATTATTTATCTCTACACACCATCTCTCTCACCATGTCTTGCCTTCACCCACCATAGCCAAGCTCCAACATCATTGTTGTGTGCATTTTGGTGATTTGAACCTGTATCATGAACATTGTGCTCAAGGGATACACCTTACAAGATCCTCTATATCACGTGCAATCAAAGCTTAATAAAGGAGCTCCTTTATGCATTTTCTAGACTCAAATAAAACTCCTCCTCTTTCTTCATAAACCTATAATTTTTTTCAAACAATCACTTAAAATCCCTCTCTTGTAGCTGTAAATCTATAACTGACCTAAACTATAATATACTCTTCTATCAAGTGCACATGATACACATATATACCTACAAGGTGTACCCCTCGGGATATTGTGTCTTTACAGAATTAATTTATAGCATTATGTGCTCTCTTGTTGATCTTCTATTCTTTATTATTACAGATTGTGTCAATGATATACTGAGTACTCAGGTCCATTTGTGAGCCCAGAATGCTAGTGGTCTTGTGGGGTTTTATTGTCAAAGGAGGAAGTAAAAGAGAATTAATAGCTATCCAATTGTTGGGAATGTGGGGGGGGGGAGGGTCGGGAGAGAGAGAGAGAGAGAGAGAGAGAGAGAGAGAGAGAGAGAGAGAGAGAGAGAGAGAGAGAGAGAGAGAGAGAGAGAGAGAGAGAGAGAGAGATAAGGCAAGGAGAAATATTCAATGAGAATGACTAGAAAAACCATGAAATGTATACAAGTGGTGACTTATATAGACCATCTTATATAAAACATAATTAATGATACAAGTGCATCTTAATTCTATTAGTGAATAGTGACCTAATCAATTGTGTCAAGTGGAAAAAGCTAGGCTAGAAAGGTATCCCATAGAGCTAAAAAATCCCCTTTCATCGCATAAGGTGATCTAGGTGCACATGATATGTTATTTGTGAAACATTATAAACGTAAATAATTGCCATACAATGCGTTCAACCATAGTATTTGAATGTACTATGAGTCATTTTTTTCCGATATCTGGCATGTGATCTTACATATCGATTAATAAGTTGATTAGTATAAAAACCCTAGATTTTAGCCAATTAAGCATTTCTTGCCTTCATTAAACTACAAGGCTAACAAAAGCCTCACAAAAGCAGTGAAAGGTATAGAGTTTACCTCAAAAAAATCATTAAGTTGATATATATTTTTGAAAAAATGCCTAAATAGGTTGCTTAAATGTAGTTTTAATGTAGGATACACTAGTTTTGGCCTTTGAGATAATACTATCTTGAAACTAGATGAGCTCTAAATTCTTTTATAGCTCCATCTCTTTTCAATACCTAAAAATAGTTAATAATTGGATGGCATTTCTATCTTTAGTGTATAAGTTCATTAGTGTATAAAGTGTAAAGATTTAAGTTTTCTTCTATAGAAATATAAAGAGTGGCTTAGACAATCCCTTGCCTTTTTTGTAATAATTAAATCATTATGGTCATGTATTAGGGGTAGAGGTTAATACATCAAATAGGTTTAGGGTGTCATGGATAAGGATAGTAAATTTCACTTACCTTTGTGGATTAGGGTATAAAGATAGAATTGTAACACAAAAAAAATTTGTATTAAGCCCTGCCATAGTGTCAAGTGCAGGTAGTCTAACAAAATGGTCAATCCATAAAAGGTGATCATTGCGACAATAGAAAAATCCTAATTGATTAATTAACACAAGCTATCGAAACAGTGCAAGCCTTAATGGGCACCCATACTACAATGTCAATTGTAGGGGCTCCATAAAAATGGCCAAAACTTGAGCTCAAAAAACCAATGCTATGTTGAGACTCTAGCCTCGACACAATCCCTAGAACAACTTCACTTTTGCTAGTGATGCCTAATGCACAAACTTGTGAGCTACAAAATCCAACCTAAGGACTCAAAAATACACAAATTTTACATGTTTGCAAGGCGCATATGTAAGGCACTTGCTGTCTCTTTTTTACAAATCCTCATAAGTACATCGAGAGAAGTCTACAATGGTCACAACATAAATAACCGTAACACAAAAAAAATTTGTATTAAGCCCTGCCATAGTGTCAAGTGCAGGTAGTCTAACAAAATGGTCAATCCATAAAAGGTGATCATTGCGACAATAGAAGAATCCTAATTGATTAATTAACACAAGCTATCGAAACAGTGCAAGCCTTAATGGGCACCCATACTACAATGTCAATTGTAGGGGCTCCATAAAAATGGCCAAAACTTGAGCTCAAAAAACCAATGCTATGTTGAGACTCTAGCCTCGACACAATCCCTAGAACAACTTCACTTTTGCTAGTGATGCCTAATGCACAAACTTGTGAGCTACAAAATCCAACCTAAGGACTCAAAAATACACAAATTTTACATGTTTGCAAGGCGCATATGTAAGGCACTTGCTGTCTCTTTTTTACAAATCCTCATAAGTACATCGAGAGAAGTCTACAATGGTCACAACATAAATGACCCCCTTTTGAACTGAGCCAGGAGAGAAAACACGAAAAATATGCGACACATAAGGTACCAATATAACCTCTCTCACTAGCTGTGCTTGCATGCTTTGACCCAATGCTATCCTCTCATTGAAGTCTTTGGTTAATTTTGACCTCCATCTCACATGTTTGTCATCATTGAATCTAGCACGAAAAGAACTAGGCTGTGTTCCACATTGCCCACTAGGAAAAATGTTTTGATGTGCTGCCGCATTGTCACCTTGTAGAATAAATCCAATTTTTGTGGCATCTCAACCTCCCATGAAAGCAGACAGATTCCCTCTTCTGCAACCCACGTTCTCGGGGCTAGGCCAAGAGGTATAATAATCATCTCATCAATATACCATGCATGAGTGATACTATCATTGCAAAACCATACAAACCTCTCCACACTTCCTCGTGGTTTGGCACCCATGGCTGGATATTTTCTCCCTCCCCAAAAGCAAGAGGCAAGAACACCATTTTGTAGATGATCTATATTTTTGTCTACGAACCTACCACAAAGTACTTTCTCTCTAGGAAGAACACCAAACGCGTCATTTTGTGCTAGGCTTTGTGCGCCTAATTGCCCAAACTATCCAAGGCACCTTCTTCAACAAGTTTTCTATTTGTTGCATACATCGATTGATTGCTCATACATCTGGCTACTAGGTCTACCATCATTGTCCTGTGGATAATTTCATGCCCTTCAAGTAGGCATTGTAATGCACACTTTGAAGAACTACTAGTGACATATATGCACAAGTGACTTCATAAAGAACAATGTCTTTTTTATAACCAATTGAAGCACGCATACTTGCATGTTTAGCCTCATACTTGACTCATCTTGAGCAAAAAATATGTCTCCTCAGTGTGGCACTCTAACACCCCACCATGACAACCAAGATTCTAATGTTGGAATCTAATCTAAAGTAGCATGTCCTGTTCTCCAAAACTATTTGATTTTGTCCTTGCACACTTGTACTGCATGTTCTAATGGTACATGTAGCCATTTTCAACACAATATTTTATGATCCTCTTGAAAAGAGGAACGTATACACTTAATAGTGTGCTTAACCATGCTTTTCTCCCATTGAAAAACACATGATCTCTCTTTCTTTGGCATCATTTCTTTTGGCTCCACCAAAGTAGACAGTATGAACCACAATCTAGTTTGCATTTGCCTTATCTTCCATAAATCCTCAAAATTTAGGCTTATCAAACTATGGTCAACAACCACCTTATTAAGCATTCTCCAAAACTCTATTTGGGCATGCTTGTTTTCCATAGTAAATTCATATATTGCCAATGTTAATAGCTCTTTTACATATGGGTCATAAACATGTGATGACATAGTAGGCCAACCCTCTATGCAATGCACATGATCAAAGTGCACCCACATATCTTGAAAATTCCCTTCAGGGCGCATGTGGTTCACTAAATCAACACCACTCCTAGGCCTCATAGTAGAAATTTGAAATATGCCATATAACAATATAAGTACACTAGAGAAAAGAGACCAATGTTTGAAGGTTCCTTTTTTAAGTGTCGAATGATCAACACAAGCAATTCCAAGTGTAGGGAATAGGGCCACCACCCTACAAACATTACATGTAGCATTTAAAAATCTAGACCTATACACATTGCATGGCCCTAGGGGTTGTTAGAAATGGTTTGTAACAAAATACGCACAAAATACACACAAAATATGCAGATAAGGTTAAGGGAACCACAAAGAAGATAATCAAACAAACAATGCTTGATTTTTTTCCAATGTTTGGCTATACCATAGCACTGGGTGGGTGGACCATATGGCAGAAAAAATCATTGATCAACATAATGGTAACTTTCCGCAAGGGCTCAATGTTTTTGAGGCAATTGATACCTCTCTAAACGAGGGGACAATGAACTTCTTACTCAAGGGGTGCACCATACAAAATCCTCTATATCACATGCGATCATAGCTTAATTAAAAAAATACCTTTACACATTTTGTGGATTGGAAAAAAATTACCCCTCTTTCTTTATAATCTTATAGCTTTTTAAAAAATTGAATTAAAACTCCTCTTCTACAAGTGTAAGTGTGTAACAAATTTAAACTATAGTATACCCTCCTACCACGTGCACATGATACATTCACATACCTACAAGGTGTATCTCTTGATACATCTTAACAAAGGTGTATGTGTATGCCATCAACTTCTTAGGGGGGGCACAAAATGTTACAACAACTGTGACCAACAATGTTGCCAACAACTACAAGGGTGCAAGCTTGGCCATCCAAGAGAAGTACCCTAGGCTCACATACGTACCATGTGCAGCCCATGCATTGAACCTTATATTGAAATAGAAAAAATACCACATATAAAGCAAGTTTTTCTCGATGCCAACCATGTGGTGAAAATTATTAGGGAGTTTCAGTTTTTACCTATGCCCTATTTTGGACCAACTCACCTAATAAGGCCCCCCAAATCTTTTGTGAAACCTTATTTGCAATTGCATTCTATGTTTTGGATGGTATACAAACTATTAAGAAAACATTTATAGAGATAGTGTTGATAAAAGATGGGAGGGAGGGCTCTTAAAGTATCCAAGTTATCAAGCCCTTGCCCAAAGATATGTGTCTATTTTCTAATCGCCTATTTTTTGGTGTAATATATATAAGGTATATGTTATCAGCAAGCCTCATGTAGAGCTTTGAAGAATTTTTGACATTGCAAATTTTGTAATTGGCAAGGTGTACTAGTTGATGTCTGAATCTATCAAACAAACAAAAGAAGTTAACCAATTTATTGCTAGAGAGAAGGCACAAGTAGTAAGGCTTGCAAAAATATGTTGGGTCCACAGGTAAACACGTTTGCATGGGGCGGCATTTGTTTTGGACATCAAATTCCAATAGATGGAAACCTCGTGGAGAATTCAAAAAGGTATGTGAATAGTTTCTCTTGGGTAACGAGGTAAGAGAGGCTTTCCACCAAGGTGTTGATTACACTAATAGAAAATCTAGCTTTGGAGATCCATAGCACATTGAAGTGGTTAAGAAGAACTTAGTTCTAGTGTGGTGGAAAGAATATGTGGGAGACAAAATGAAGCTCCAACATGTGGCCACTCGGGTGTTATTGGTTGTAGCCTCTAGTAATAGATGTGAATAAAATTGGTCTACCTATGATTCCATTCACTCCAAGGGTAGGAATCACCTTAATCCTAAGCGTGCCAAAGAACTCTCCTTGGAATCCTTGTAGGTAAATAAATCACCATGGAGCACCCCAAGCTCCACGTCATGCCTGGAAGGTTGATAGTCCCTCCGTGCCAAATCGGTGGGACTCCTCTTGTAGGATGTGTTGTGATTTGTCCTAGTTAATTTCTCAGCCCCAACATTCAAAGATCATGTTTGCATCATTTCATGTCAAGGCTAATCATATCAAACATAAGTTCATGATTCAATGACTCAAAAATATCAAGAAAAAAAATAATTTGCATCATTTAGTACTTAATCCGAGCAACAGGTATGAAGTAGACATACAAGATTGAAATCTCTAACAATGGGATCACATTGCTAAGCATGCCTTTAAAAAACAAGCATAGTTAATATTGAACACAAGAAACTTAAACCATTCAAGAGTCATCACATGATTCACAACAATTAAAGATGTAGAATAGATTTGTGTCCAATAATGATAATGGAGGGTTACAAAAATGGGGTTTGTGATGTGATGAAGCCAGAATGGCTGTCAATAATCATATGGCTATACAACTAGTGTGGGTGATAATCCATGGCCTATTTGCTTTAGTCAAGCCTATCATGACAAGAGTGTGCGTGCATCTTTGTAATTTGCAATATTTTCATACAATGCCAACTTTGAGGTGTGTCTTATACTTTGACACCAACTTGAGACAAGTAATTTAGCAGTCCTAGTATATACTTCACTAGTGCATACACATCATTTGACTTGGTATAAAGTGGTGGATTTTTAGATATGCATTCAAGTGAAATCCACCAGTAGCTATTCATCCACTCATCACATGTTGATGGCAGCATGTTTGGAAAACTAGAAAACATCTTCTAAGTGGAATGGAGGATAGCTTGTCCCTAATCATAGAAGCTCACATAAACACCATGCCACATGAAGCAAATAATGATGGTACTTCCATGAATGTCATTATGTGTGCAATTGCTTGCATGAGAAAAGGAGATGGTGTGTAATAAACCATGGATAAAGCACCAAATGTGGGCCTTAACCTGCTCAATAGTTCCCTCACCATCTTTCAAGGCCTTGCTATATTAGAGGTTCTTTCCCTCCTTTTGTAATCTCTACGCTGCCTTCAAGAACACTGATGTTAGGTGCACTAATGCTGGTAAGTAACCTTCTTGTTCTGAGAACATTAGCATCATAAAAATGTACACTAAGCTGGCTGATTTTACCTTCTCTGTAGATAACAAAAAGTTACATGTTAACTACTAGATGTCTACACAAGAATAAGAGGAACACATAATGTGTTAAGACCTTGGTTACTAGCAAATACCCTAGATTTTTTTATTTCTTGAAATTCTATCTAAATACTACCTTAAATTATCACCTTCAGATTGTTGCCAATATCTGATGAATAGGTGTGTGTTTCAAGATAAAGCTAGAATCAGGGATGTCAAAATATCATTAAAATGTACCAAGACAGAACAAATGTATTTTGTAACTAATCATAATACATGAAAAATACCTTTGTCTAGGACTAGGCCATATTTTGCCCAAAGTGCCAAGAAAGATGTACAAAATCATGTATAAATAGCACGGTACTGACAGTGTGTGAGGGGGGGTTTTCTAGGATTAACAGCGATCACAAGTAGATGAAGCAGCCGCGTACCTCTCTTCCCTCTATATCAAAGTGTGTTCAGTAAGTTTGTTGGATGGTGGAAGATACAAACTTTGGCCTTTGATGCATGGTTTTTAGGACCCCTTCTGAAGATGCAATAAAGGCACAGTCAGTTGTTGGGGAGATGAGGATACTCTAGTCCAAGGGATCTCGAAAGAGAAGAAAAATCTACTTCACAAGCACCAAAGAGTAAAAAGTGCCATGGACAGAAGATACGTGGGAACGAGCTCTTATGCATGCCTACAACCTATATCTTACAGAATAGCCCATTCTAGGTGTGAATTTCTAGTGAAATTTACACGAGGATGTTCGTGTGGACTCACAACACAGCATACTCCGTTTTCACTTTTTTTACCGACAGTAAATATTTTTTACCACAGTAAATATTTTTCACCTACATGGTAAATACAAATCACTTTTTACCTACAGTAACTTTTTTTACCCATGGTATATATTTTTTACTGCACCATAAGTATTTGGTAGGTAACAGTTCACTGTTACTAGAAGCAGTGATTGGGCATCAACAATGCAGTTACAGGAGGAGAAAAGGGGAAAATCTTATGGTAAAGGTGAGTCAACAGGGATAAAGACTTTTGAGTTGAAAAGAGACATGCTGATTTTTTCAAAGAACACATGTCAAAAGAAGCCATGGTTGAGGATTTTTTGAGAATTTGATATTCAGGAGGACCCAGCTGCCACCTCCCCCCCGTAGGTCCCCCCCTGACATGTGCAGAACCTCCAGTTTCAACAGCCACCTTACCTGCTCTTAAATGCTGGTCAAGGCCTTATCCCCATGTGTCACAATCAGAAAAATCAGCATTTACCCTCCCCTCTCACATCACTCTAGAGAATATCTTGATGGTGACATATCAGGTGACCTCAATCTGTTGACCATCCTAAGCAAAAAGTAACCCCAATCATCTGATTTAAGCATGTTTATCCCTAATCCTAAACCCTCTCAGAAACCTATATAAGGAGGCCTTCTCTCACTCAAAACAAACACTTCACCCACTTCACCAAGCAATGAAGCTATGACGACATTGCTCACAACGAGGAGCCATGGATGGAGCTCTACTCTCTCTCCCTCTAGTATGCTACATTACTAGCCCTAAAACCTAAATAAGGAGTCTTCTCTCATGCTCCATGGCCACCATCCTCACCATCATTCTCTAAGGTATTGATGTGTTTCTAGTAGGATCATACCTACTTGCTGGGTTGATTGTTTTTGACAAGGGATTATGCCATCCTTGGCTTGCTTCTCTATATCCTTGTTATGTATGATCAGATGCCGTTGTATTGTTAAGCTGATGTCTTGTGTATATATATGCTACATAAGGTCCCTAAGATTCGTTTCTATGTGTTTTTCCATATGTTTTGATGCCATCATAATGCCAGAAGTCTCACTTGCCTATGTGCACTATGTGTGAGGTCCCTAAACCTCTTAATTTAGGGTGGTGCCCCTTTGTTTTGTTCTTTGCTTGTTTGCATGAGGCATGGTTTGTGGAGTGTGCACGAGTACAGAGGCCATCCAATTGCACTGCTCTTTTTCCCGCTATCATTTTGGTGCCCCCACTGAGGAGGGCTACACAGACCTTCAGCCCACAAGCAATGAAGATGTGCAATCTACAACATGGACGAATGGCGTGAGGAGTTTGCAAATTGGAGAACAGAAGAGGAGGAGGCTTTAGAGGCCTTAAAAGCTTTCATCGAGGTCTTGTTACCAGGTTACAGTGTCATTGAAATTCAAGAAAAACCTCCAACGCACACGAGCTTGAAATATTCTACATCAACATACACGAAGGTACTGTGACACACATTAAGGGAAGAGAAAGCATCACCAGACCTCTCTTTCCTGAGGAGCCGACTAAGAGGAGGAAGATCACCTCTACACCTAAGTGGCCCAAGGCCGCAGCGCGTGCTCAAGCGTAAGGTAACATTTGGCTTAATCTCATTAATAAGGGATTACATGACCACTACAGGCAAGAAAAAGGCTAGTGAGAAACCAACTTCAACCTCCAACTTGCAACCACGACTCTCACCCCTAAATCCTCCTGAAGCAAAGAGGCGAAGGCTTGCCTACAAGATTGCCGCCTGTCTGCGAGTGCTCCCAGTGCACTTTGTGAATCCAGACACCACCAATCCCAAGCCAACCTCCTGTCCGCATGAAGATCACTTTGGATATTGTCCAAAGTGCTTTGGAGACCGGGTGAAAAGCCTCCCTGCCCTACCTTTGCTGCTAATTTTCAAGAAGTTATCTCAATCTAAGGAAACTATCTTAGTTGATGATGTGCTGCACATTAATGGTGTCACTTTCATTCGTCATGCTGATTATGATGCATCAGGAAGAGTCGAAGTGATCCGAGGTGCTGACCTTCTGTGGCTGATCAGGCTCATTGGTCCCAAGGTGGTGCAACTAAGCTAGGCTCTTGTGTGTAAGTATGGATGCCAATAATGAGAATGATGATCCCCACATGTTTCCTTTCCATTTTGTGCGTCATATCTGTGTGAATATTTGTATTGATAGAAAAATCTTTTATCAGCAAAGAATAGCCTTGTTGTTTGGAGCCGAGAGACTTGGGAAAATCTTGCGCTCTCCTCATCCTGTCATTCTACCCTTACTAGACTATTACCATTCCTTTGATGTGTGGATCTTCATCCTTTTTTGAGCTAAGTTGTGCTAAAGCTCCAAATTGTAATTACCATACTCTATTTTAAAATAAATTGGAGCTGTTTGTGTAATTGTTTACTCGCTCACTTATGGCCTTCCCTAATTTTTATGGTAAGCCTGGGGAGGTTGCTCCAGACTTTTTGGATAATTTGGAAATGGCCTTTCTGGTATCGGGAAGGGATGACGAAGCTACTAAGTTAAGGGCCTTTCCTTTGGTCTTGAGGGAAGGTGCAAAATTATGGTATCAAACTTTGGCACGTGAAGAAAGAAGAGACTGGGAGTCCTTAAAGATGGCCTTCATCGAAGAATTTCGCCGCCATGAGCCTCCAGAGGAGATATGGAGACAGCTCTTAGAGCTACGCCAAACATCACCCAATGACTATAGAAGCTATGAAGGAAAGTTTTCCAACCTGTGGGAGAAATGGTGTGCATCACTAGGTGAAGGAGAAAGGGCGCCAGAATGCCTAAAGAAGGACTGTTTCCTGGCAGGGCTTTACCCCATCCTTCGAGAAAAGGTAAAAGGTAAATTCCCAGATACCTTTGATAAAGCTATGACTTATGCAAGGGAGAAGGATAGGAAGTTAAAATTCCAAGCTCAACTACAAGGGGGAATGGAGCCTCCACCGCTAGCTCAACCTACGGCAAGGGTAGTAGCAGGGACAGGAGCAACAGACCAAGAGTCCTCTCAACAAGAATTACTTCAACAAATCACCAATCAACTAGAGAGCCTGTCCATCAATCTGGTTCAAGGTGTAAGGGCTCCCCAGCCAGGAAATGAACGAAATAGACAAGGACAAAGGCAAGCACGTGAGTACATTTGCTACAACTGTGGAGAGGTAGGTCACGGCATGTATTATTGCCCCCATCCACGACGCTATCAAGGAAATGGTAATCAAAGACGGCCTCCTCGCCAGCAAGTCACTCCTTCTCGAGCTAGGCCACTAAATGGACAAAATGCACACGTGGCTCCACCAATCCAAATATTGAGACCCCCTCCTCCACCACCACAAGCACCAGCAGAGATCCCTCCACTACCATCGGGAGGGGAGGACAAGGTTGTCTCTGTCATAAGTCTTGACAATGGTAAGGATAAAGGGAAAGAAAAAATGGAGGAAGCTGTTGCCATGCCAATAAAGAGAGTTAGGAGACAAAGAACTGATGAAATGGAAGCTTCAGAGCCGGATAAAGGGAATGAGGGTTCCTCCCAAGTGATAGGAGATAAGAAAAGGAAGAGTAGGTCAAGGAGGCACATAGGAGTAGAAGACTTTCCACTTGGGGTAGGATCCATACCTTACGACCTGGTAGCAGATGTGAGTAAGCAAGGACCAAAGATTTCATGGCAGCAACTCCTCCACCTTTCCCCAAAGATGCGTAGAACCTGGTCTAAGATGGTCAGCACCAGGAGGGCTAAGGCAAAGTCAGTTGGGTATATTAGTGCAAGAGGCATGAAGGATATTGTGCTTGTCATTGATGCAAAGATTAAGAGTCAGCGAGTCTCCAATGTGTACGTAGATGGTGGAGCCGAGATTTGTGTTATGACAGAGAAATTAATGCACAGGTTGGGTTTGGAAGTAAACGAGCAAACTTCCTTACAAGCTAAGATGGCAAACAATGTAAGGGTGGCTTGTGTGGGAAAGGTTAATGGAGTGAAGGTTTCAGCTTTTGGTGTGGCAATCTCAATTGATGCTTATGTGATCCCAACTAAGGGGGAGGGCTATCCACTAATCCTTGGAAGACCTTGGCTTATGGCTATGAAAGCTAGGCAAGATTGGGTGACAGGTTCCCTTGAGTTGCGACCAAATCATAAAGTAGGTGGCAAGCAACAAAAAATTGTGTATGACATGAAGCAGGGTAGACAACAAGACCTAGAGATGGAGACTTCTATGGATGAATGGAGCACAAGCAGCTTCTCTTCATCTGAGGATGAGTCATCTGAGGATGAGTCATCTGAGGAGGATGCTAGATCTTTGGAAGTCATGGGTATAATACTGCGAAACCCAGAAGGAGAAGGTGGTCAAGACTCTCTAAACAAGGAAGAAGCCACATGCTTAGAGGAGATGCTAGCTAAGGACCTACTAGAAGAAGAGAGAGAACCCTATTTGCAGGTACTAAAGAAGCATGTTGGCCTCTTTATAGCTGATTACGAGCACATTAAAGGAGTGACGGTAACCCAACACCATATCCAATTAAAGGAAGGTGCCGTCAACCTTGTTGGTGATGAGGTATTTGCACAGGTTGAAGCTCTAGTAGGTCATGTTTCTAAGTATAAAGAGATGGTTGTGGAGACGTTTACAGAGGGTTTGGATACAGGTTTGAAAAGTGATCAGGTTTGCTTGGCTATGCAGCAAGTGGAGGCAAATGGCAGGGTCTTGCTATGTTATGTGATGCTATGGATACATGTGTTATTGGAGGTTGCTTTACATATATTTTTGTGTCAATGGCGAGGTTTTTTTGAAGTGGGCTATACCATGGAGGGTTCTGTAGTAGATGGTAGGATAGCTGCTTATGATTCAGGTTTCTCAAGTGATGGCAAGTATGCTTATAGTGGACATGAAGGATTATGGATGCAGGGTGACGAAGCTCCGTGCTATAAAGAGCTGGAAGGGTGGCCTGTCTATTGGCCTACAAGTGCAAAGGAAGGCTTGGTTATACATGTTTTACAGGTTGATGGCAATGAGCAATGCTTTACTTTTGATCCAGGTGGATTCTACACCATGCGTGGGGGAGCTTTGAGCTTTCCATTTGACCCTGGAGGGTGATGCAGTAGCAGATGCTTTTTCTCTATCTCTATCCTATCTATATAGCCACTATACTATCATTTTTCTTATGCAGTCTATAGCTCTATGTTATATAATTCTCTCTATACAGTCATCTTTTACCTAAATAATACTATGGTTGAGCATGAATGCTCAACGAGGGGTTGGACGAAAAAAAAAGGAAAAAAAGAGAAGAAGAAAAAAAAAGAGAATGCTACCAGTGAAAGCGGATATTGACAATGGATGGGGTATGGCTTTCAAGGGTCTAGGAGACCAGTTGTTAGTCATGGATGGATACAATTATTCATCTGAAAGGACTAAACAGGGTGCATCAGCCAAGAAAGCAGTAACATGGCAAATTCAATTGGTACCAGGTAGGTAAGTATTCAAGAGAACCCTATTGTAGCACAACCTACAGCTAGAGGCATCAAATACCTCTAGCTTAAGGGGGAGGGCTATATGATGCATGGTTTTTAGGACCCCTTCTGAAGATGCAATAAAGGCACATTCAGTTGTTGGGGAGATGAGGATACTCTAGTCCAAGGGATCTCGAAAGAGAAGAAAAATCTACTTCACAAGCACCAAAGAACAAAAAGTGCCATGGACAGAAGATACGTGGGAACGAGCTCTTATGCATGCCTACAACCTATATCTTACAGAATAGCCCATTCTAGGTGTGAATTTCTAGTGAAATTTACACGAGGATGCTCGTGTGGACTCACAGCACATCATACTTCGTTTTCACTTTTTTTACCGACAGTAAATATTTTTTACCACAGTAAATATTTTTCACCTACATGGTAAATACAAATCACTTTTTACCTACAGTAACTTTTTTTACCCATGGTAAATATTTTTTACTGCACCATAAGTATTTGGTAGGTAACAGTTCACTGTTACTAGAAGCAGTGATTGGGCATCAACAATGCAGTTACAGGAGGAGAAAAGGGGAAAATCTTATGGTAAAGGTGAGTCAACAGGGATAAAGACTTTTGAGTTGAAAAGAGACATGCTGATTTTTTCAAAGAACACATGTCAAAAGAAGCCATGGTTGAGGATTTTTTGAGAATTTGATATTCAGGAGGACCCAGCTGCCACCTCCCCCCCGCAGGTCCCCCCCTGACATGTGCAGAACCTCCAGTTTCAACAGCCACCTTACCTGCTCTCAAATGCTGGTCAAGGCCTTATCCCCATGTGTCACAATCAGAAAAATCAGTATTTACCCTCCCCTCTCACATCACTCTAGAGAATATCTTGATGGTGACATATCAGGTGACCTCAATCTGTTGACCACCCTAAGCAAAAAGTAACCCCAATCAGCGGATTTAAGCATGTTTATCCCTAATCCTAAACCCTCTTAGAAACCTATATAAGGAGGCCTTCTCTCACTCAAAACAAACACTTCACCCACTTCACCAAGCAATGAAGCTATGACGACATTGCTTACAACGAGGAGCCATGGATGGAGCTCTACTCTCTCTCCCTCTAGTATGCTACATTACTAGCCCTAAAACCTAAATAAGGAGTCTTCTCTCATGCTCCATGGCCACCATCCTCGCCATCATTCTCTAAGGTATTGATGTGTTGCTCGTAGGATCATACCTACTTGCTGGGTTGATTGTTTTTGACAAGGGATTATGCCATCCTTGGCTTGTTTCTCTATATCCTTGTTATGTATGATCAGATGCCGTTGTATTGTTAATCTGATGTCTTGTGTATATATATGCTACATAAGGTCCCTAAGCTTCGTTTCTATGTGTTTTGCCATATGTTTTGATGCCATCATAATGCCAGAAGTCTCACTTGCCTATGTGCACTATGTGTGAGGTCCCTAAACCTCTTAATTTAGGGTGGTGTCCCTTTGTTTTGTTCTTTGCTTGTTTGCATGAGGCATGGTTTGTGGAGTGTGCACGAGTACAGAGGCCACCCGATTGCACTGCTCTTTTTCCCGCTATCAGCCTTGTTCCATTGAAGATCCATCACCACACATTTCATCGTCTCCTATGTATCATGTTTTTTAGGAATAACAAATTAGGGTTGTGTTCTCATAGTTTTCAAATGCTGTGAACTTGTGGTATGTAGTATAATTTTATTATATAGTTTGATTATCAAAGGGGATTTTTAATTCAAACACACACTCTACTCTCTCATTTTTAATCAAATGACCCTATATAATTAAATTTTACTAGATATCAATATGGTAACTAACATTGTGTAAGGTTTCCAGTTTCTGAAACCTTAGAGATTGTACAATGCCTGATCAAATAAACTTGATTGTTAAGAAAACACTGTAGAATGATCCAACTATGGAAAATATTGGTATTTTTGAAACCGTAACCAGAGCTTTACTAGAATTAGAATTTTTCACAATCAGAGTTCGACAAAATCTAGAAAAGTTACGGGCTCTGAAAGGTTACACTAGGAATTTAATTAGTTAAGTAAAATTGGATGGTTTCAGTAATTATTATTAATAAAGACTTTCTTATTCTAAGGTTCTAGAGATTACTGATATTTCCAATTTTCATCATTAAAAATCACAGAAATGAGTAAAAATCGATTTTGGAAGCTGGGGGGGCTATGTGGAGCTGTGGGGAATCTGCCTAAGACAGATTTAGCAGCAAGGGGCGCCATCTTGAGCCTCGGGACTGCTTGAACTGCAAGCAACTGCCTTTTTCATCCTATGAGAGCTTATGAGTGCCAGAAACCTATAAATAGGACCCCTTGCTTCACAATTTCAGGCAGACTCGGAGCCTTGGTAAACTTTCTCTCATCTAGAGGGACCTCTACTAAAAAATCACTAGAGAGCAAAGCTCTAATTGGTTAATCAACGATAACTAGCACTAACCCTTTTTAATTAGTAGAACTGTATTAATCTATTTACATTTTGTTAATTAATTCAATTAATTCAGAAGATTAAACCTAGTTATACTCTAAAATTTTCTCCTAATTCTAAATTCTCTGCTGATTATTGAGATTAAGCTAGGGATATTAAGCTAACTAATTATTATATTATATTAGGACTGAAATTACTCATTTTAATCATAAATTAATGATAATTATACTAGTTAAGCTTATATTAAGATGAGATAAATATTAGAGCTGTGTTAGACTATCAATATATTAGGAAAATTATCTTTTAATTTTTTGAATAATCTTGTAGTTATTTAAGCAGAATTATACTATTTTTAAGAGAAAAGTAAAGGGGAAATTCATCAAATTAATCCAAAAAGATTTGAGATAATTATCAAAGGTAAAACACATCTTTATAAATCCGTGATAATTACCTTAACCTCAAATAATTAGTTTGACTAATTATATCTGTAGAAAAACACTGTTTTAAATGGAAAATAAAAGAGAAAAAATATCAAACTAATCCAAAAAGCTTTGAGATAATTATTAAAGGTAAAATACATCTTAAAAAAATTTTGATAATTATCTTAACCACAAATAATTAGTTTACCTAATTACTTCAGTAAAAAAACAATGTTTTAAAGAGAAAATTAAAGGAAGAAAATGGCAAATTAATCTAAAAAGCTTTTAGATACTTTTTCAGAGTTAAAAAACATCTTAAGAAACCCGTGATAATTATCTTAACCACAAACAATTAATTTAGCTAATTATATTAGTAGAAAAACACTGTTTTAAAGGGAAAATTAAAAGGGGAAATTAGCAAATTAAACTAAATAGCTTTGAGATAATTTTTTAGAGTTAAAATACATCTTAATGAACCTATGATAATTATTTTCAAGGCAAATAATTAGCTTAGCTAATTATCTTAGTAGAAAAACAATGATTTTAATAGAAAATTAAAGGGAAAAATTGGTAAATCATGTTATATGATTACCTGCTATTTAGCAATCTTAGAATACATGATAAAAAGGCCGTGATAATTATTTCAAGGTCAAAAAATTAGTATAGATATTTATTTGAGTCAAATTATACAATTCTAGAAAAAAAGTAGAAGGGGAAATTAGTAATTCATGTTAGATGATTACATGCTATTTTTGAGAGCTATATCACATCATAAAAGAGATGTGATAATTATGTGAAGGTTAGAAACTTAGTATAGGTATTTAGTTTAGTCAAATTATACTAATCCTAGCTAAAAATCAAAGAAAAAAATTAGTAAATCATGTTATATGATTACATGCTATTTATCAAAGCTAAATTATATGATAAAGAGGCCGTGATAATTATGTCAAGGTTAGAAAATTAGTATAAATATTTATCTAAGTCACATTATACTAATTTTAGCTGAAAATTAAAGTTGGAAATTAGATAATTGAGTTGAAAAACTAGAAGATAATTATCAAAGGTCACAAACATTATTATCTACTTGTGATAATTATACCATAGTTAATTAGTGAATTTAGAAAATTATAATTGACCAAAAGTCCTATTTCTAGCAAAGATTTATTAAAATAAATAGAGTTTGCAGTCAAAAGTTTTTAGGAAATTTATACTAAGTGTAAACCTGTGATATAAAGTTAAAGAAATGAAATGTTTAAGAGAAAATAAATAGAAATAATATTAAGATCAAAATAAGCTGATTTCAGGCTTAAAAATTCGATGGAAAATTTAGGAAAAAGATATAGAAAATTATAAGAAAATTAGGATAGCTTAGATAACCCTTAGGGAAGATGTGGAAAAAGTAATGATGCCTATATAGACAAATAAGAAATTACTAGTATAGAATCTACTAATTAAGACTACAAATTTAACCTAGATTTGGGTAAAATCGGATAAAATGGTTAAGTTTAGCTTTTGGATAATTTACCTAATGATTAGACGTCCTTTGTATGAGGATAAGAAGTTATGGCACCAAAAAGGAGGCGAGTCAATCCTACATTTGATGATGAGGGCAGAGCTTAAAAAAGAACTAGAGTGTCGCACGACGATGAAGCTGGCCAGGCCTAGTAGTAGGCCTACGGAGGAGAGTCTTTAGGCACCAGTGCAGTAGCAGATGACCGATCAGTCCCAGGTGGGTTTCTCATTATTCAATTAAGTCTTTAAATAGTTGAAGTTCTTTTATAAGTTAGCATTACATAC
The DNA here is from genome assembly GCF_014529385.1 of Adiantum capillus-veneris. Taxonomy (NCBI): domain Eukaryota; kingdom Viridiplantae; phylum Streptophyta; class Polypodiopsida; order Polypodiales; family Pteridaceae; genus Adiantum; species Adiantum capillus-veneris. The sequence goes on from NC_140943.1 coordinate 78,425,231, forward strand.
GTAAGGAGTGAGAGAGTCAGAAAAGAAATAATTGACCAAAAACTAAAGGTAAATTCGAACGTCCATTTGTTTATAATGTAGGAAAGAATTGTTTGGGTTAAAACTGGTTGAATTAGAAAAGGTATGATTGATCATCCTTAAGACAGCTTGTCTCAAGACACCTCCGACTCCTTCGTATATTTTGATGATAATGATGGCTTTCCAGCCACGGATAAGTCGGTTACCCCCATGAACATTGAGTTTCTACTCCATGTCATGTCTTGATGTTTCTACATAAGTTAAGATACTATTTTTTAATCCTAGGGGAGCCACCCGGTTGTATGGGCAACTGGTTTGGTGTATGGCCACCCGGAACCTTGGGTGGGGGTTTATCCACTCTGGATTGTGAATAAGGAATGGATGTCGTTTTTTCACCCTTAGGTGATCTTGAGACAAGAAGAGTACTGGTCATGGTTATTATGGACAATGTTTTGATTAACAGTACCTTGTCTTAAGTTTAAAGATGTCTGTTTGCTAAAAGAATATTTTCAATACTGTTTTCAAGGGTTGTTTTAATGAAATCCTATTATGAAGGATAAAAGGAATCATTATTTTTAATTGTGATAAGAACATGGTAGTGATTAAATAACAAAAGAATCATGTGTGAGTGCGGGGTGGTAAGTGGGGATTGACTAAGGTTGTCAATCATGGATGGGTGGACCTAATTAGTCTGTTAACTATCCATTCCCGCGCACTGAAAGCATCTAGAAACTTCTCCACTTGGAAGAGGAGTCCACCAGCGGCTGTGCTATGCCCTCACATATGTTAGGGGGGGGAGAAAGCGTTGGTTGAGGATACCTTACCCCAATTTGTGGAAGTTATAGGGCCAAAATAGTTTCTTTTCAGATTTTTAATAGTTGTCCCGTTTCCGCTGCGAGACAGGAGTAAGTCTTCTTCTAAGGCTATAGACCCAAGCCATTGTCAATGGTAAAGGTCTATTCCTTGGATTTTTCTTGTTTAGAGACTCTGATTTTTATCAGACCTAGAGACCTGTCAAGGATCCCATCCCGATCTTGGTATTGGTGGGTTGGGGACCTTACAAGTGGTATCAAAGCGTGTGTTAATTAAAGTCTTGGACTAAGGAAAAGTTTAAGATGTTAAGTTGAAATAAGAGATCTTTGACAAATTCAATTAAAGAGGTAATTAATTGAAAAGAGAAAGAGAAAGAAAGAGAGAGAATTATCCCCATCTTTGCATGTAGATTTCCATCAGGCCTACCGCAAATCCATGGATTTCACATTAGGTTTATGAGAGCTTGCCTATCCCAACACTATTCAATACGAAAAAGTGTAATGAATTGGCTAGATAAGAGATTTTCTCCTTCCATTTGGAGGATCAGCTGGTCAGGATCTGGTGGAATTTTCATCATTGATGCGGGCGAGTTAGAAGCTTTAGAACTAAATATGAAGAGACTTAAATGGGCCGAAGATCTTCAAGTGATTGAAGTATACTTTTTCATTGGAATGGAGAATCCAGAGGAAGCCCTTGTAATAGAATATGTCCAAGTATCAGAAAATTAGTGGGTGTTTGATCAGGTGTCTAAAGTAATTTACCCAGGTAGAATTAGGCCCATAGGTGTAGGGTAGGCCCTAGTTTTAATGGACCAAAAGATGTTGTATATTTTGATCCTATTTCTGATCCACCCAAAGTCCACAAGATTCTAGTATAGGATTGTCGTCACCCTTACGTAGTAGGACCTTCATGAAATGTATTAACTCTTGTCCATATTATGGTTCTCATGGGTATGCTATAAGTAGTTTTATTTATGGCTTGGCAATTTTTTTTGCTTGGCTACAGTTAGTAATCCTAGAGCTCAGCAATAGTAGGTAGTTTGTAAACCACTATAAATCAACAATGTAAAACTTTGAGTTACTTATATATTATAATGGTATACATGATTTTCTTTTCCAAAATTGCTTAAGGAATCTAAAGTTGAGTTAGTATTCAATCAAGAAATCAAGCATTGATCTAGCAAATGAGACAGAGGTTCTCGATAGTATGAAAAGAATTTGAATCTTGAGAATGAGATAGTTATCAAGAAACCAACTCACATTCTTTGTGCACAAGATAGCCTTCCTTGGAAAGTAACCTAGAATGAAAGTATTAATATACAAAACTAATAGGAAGCCGAAACGAACTCTTGGTATGATACTTCTTAAAACCCTTTACATATTGTTGGTCAATCAGGTTAGAGCACATAGGGGGTACCTCTGGTGCAATAGTAAAAGCTTGTGCCGGATGCAGATTGGTCAAGATGGCAAGAACATGCCAAGCACATTCAGATTGGCAAAGTTCGAATACATGATACTTGTCGAACGCTCATTGCTCTGAATGGTCAGTTAGACCGAACGCGTTCATGTTGACAAGGTGGATATATGGATCTTTTATGGAATTGATTTAACCTGGTTTTTGAGATGATACAACTGGTTTGTAAAGGTTTTTAAGATGGGCTCAATATCGAGAGTTTCTTAGGATAAAATTGAGTAGCAAGTAATCAGTAAGGAAGTGTAGAAATCCTCACCAGAGTCTTGAAAATCTAGAAACAACTCTTACAGCAATCAGTAACATTTCGTAAAATGGAAAGATTATCCCACCAAAGATGCCACTTGGGAGGATGAATTTCTCTTCTCAAAGATTTCCCAAATTTGGTTCAGATGAGGACATCTCAATTGCTTAAGTTGAGGTGATTGTAAGGTTTCTAGTTTGTGAAACCTTAGAAATTATACAAAGCCTGATCAAATTAACTTGATTGTTAAGAAAACACTGTAGAATGATCCAACTATGGAAAATATTGGTATTTTTGGAACCGTAACCAGAGCTTTACTAGGGTTAGAATTTTTTAGAATCAGATTCTGATAAAATCTGAAAAAGTTACGGGCTCTGAAAGGTTACACTAGTAATTTAATTAGTTAAGTAAAATTGGATGGTTTCAGTAAGTATTATTAATAAAGACTTTCTTATCCTAAGGTTCTAGAAATTACTGATATTTCCAATTTTCCTCATTAAAAATCACAAAAATTAGTAAAAATCGATTCTGGAAGCTGGGGGGGCTGTGTGGAGCCGTGGGGAACTTGTCGGGGACAGCTTTAGCAACAGGGGGCTCCATCTTGAGCCTGGGGACTGCTTGAGCTGCAAGCAACTGCCTTTTTCAGCCTATGAGAGCTTATGAGTGCCGGAAACCTATAAATAGGACCCCTTGCTTCACAATTTCAGGCGGACTCGGAGCCTTGGCAAATTCTCTCTCATCTAGAGGAACCTCTACTTAGAAATCACTAGACAGCAAAGCTATAGTTGGTTAATCAACGGTAATTAGCACTTACCCTTTTTAATTAGTAGAACTATGTTAATCTATTTATATTTTCTTAATTAAGAAGATTAAACCTACTTATACTCTAAAACTCTCTCCTAATTCTAAATTCTCTGCTGATTATTGAGATTAAGCTTAGGGATACTAAGCTAATTAATTATTATATTATGTTAGGATTGAAATTACTCATTTTAATCATAAATTAATGATAATTATATCGATTAAGATTAAATTAAGATAAAATAATTATCAGAGCTTTGTTAGACTGTCAATATTCTAGGAGAATTATCTCTTAACTTTTTGAATAATTTTGTAGTTATTTAAGCAAAATTATACTATTTTTAAGAGAAAAGTAAAGAGGAAAATCATCAAATTAATCCAAAAAGCTTTGAGATAATTATCAAAGGTAAAACACATCTTAAGAAACCTGTGATAATTACCTTAACCTCAAATAATTAGTTTAACTAATTACTCTAGAGAAAAACACTGTTTTAAAGAAAAAATAAAAGGGAGAAAATAACAAACTAATCCAAAAAGATTTGAGATAATGAATAAAGATAAAATACATCTTAAAAAACCTGTGATAATTATTTTAACTATAGATAATTAGTTTACCTAATTACTTCAGCAAAAAAACAATGTTTTAAAGAGAAAATTAAAGGGGGAAAATAGCAAATTAATCTAAAAAGCTTTGAGATAATTTTTAGAGTTAAAAAACATCTTAAGAAACTTGTGATAATTATCTTAGTAGAAAAACACATTTTTTATGAGAAAATTAAAGAGAAAAATTAGCAACTTAAACTAGCTTTGAGATAATTTTCAGTGTTAAAATACATCTTAATGAACTTGTGATAATTAGTTTAATCATAGGTAATGAGATTAGCTAATTATCTTAGTAGAAAAACATTGATTTAAATGGAAAATTAAAGGGAGAAATTAATAAATCATGTTATATGATTACATGCTATTTATTAGTGTTAGAATACATGATAAAAAAGCCGTGATAATTATGTCAAGGTCAGAAAACTAGTATAGATATTTATTTGAGTCAAATTATACTAATTTTATATAAAAAGTAAAAGAGAAAATTAGTAATTCATGTTAGATGATTACATGCTATTTTTGAGAGCTATATCACATCATAAAAGAGCTCTGATAATTATGTCAATGTTAGAAACTTAGTATAGGTATCTAGTTTAGTCAAATTATACTAATTCTAGCTAAAAATCAAAGGGGGAAATTAGTAAATCATGTTATATGATTACATGCTATTTATTAAAGTTAAATTATATGATAAAGAGGCCGTGATAATTATGTCATGGTTAAAAAATTAATATAAATATTTATCTAAGTCAAATTATACTAATTTTAGCTTAAAACTAAAGATGGAAATTAGATAATTGAGTTGAAAAACTAAAAGATAATTACCAAAGGTCACAAATATTCTTATCTACTTGTGATAACTATACCATAGTTAATTAGTGAGTCTAAAAAATTATAATTCACCAAAAATCCTATTTTTAGCAAAGATTAATTAAAATAAATAGACTTTACGATCAAAAGTTTCTAGGAAAATTATAGTAAGTGTAAACTTGTGATAAAAAGTTAAAGAAATAAAATCTTTAAGAGAAAATAAATAAAAATAATATTAAGATCAAAATAAGCTGATTCCAAGCTTAAAAATTTGATGGGAAAGTTAGGAAAAAGATATAGAAAATTGTAAGAAAATTAGAATAGCTTAGAAAACCCTTAGAGAAGCCGTGGAAAAAGTTATCATGCCTATATTTGTGATTGAGCTCCAAATTAGTTCAAAATTGGCTAGTGGGCTTAACACATCATGTACTTTGGATGTATGATGGCAAAATATCAAAATTCTCCCATTTTGACTAAAAAGTAAATAATCGCGCTTATTAACATTTCTACCAAAATCAACAGTTTTTGGTACAAATTGGTTCTAAGCATTGTATAGACCCTGTGTATGTGATATAAGGTGATTTGGATCAAGAAATGTGGTCCATAGCCGAAAATTTGGCTTGCCAAGACTTCTTTGTGTTTTTTGGCAATTTTTCGAGTTATAGACGCTCATTTTGGCTCATACTTGATTTTTGGCATGTAATAGGTGTGTACACATGATAGGTGAGGTGATGATATAATTTCCAAGCAAAAATACTGTAAAAGTAAATAATCACGATTATTTACAAAAGTCACAATTTTTTTGCAAAACTTAAAATTTATGACCTAAACACATTCTATACACCTAAAACAAGTCCTAAATTGAATTTGGTCAAGTTTGGTCTTGCCGGCATCACTTTGCGCTTTGTCAACTCTGAAATCACCGATTTCTGTGACTACAGTGCCTATTGAGTTGGTCTGTCAATTTTGAGGCTTTGGACTTGTCTGCAACATCGTCTTGAAGCAACTCATCCAATTCTAGCTCATTGGAGTCCGTTTGACCCCGTATATCGAATTTGACGCTTTGTAGCCTTTGAGCCGTTTTTTGCTTTTCAAGGGCTGTGCTTGATGGATTTCACTAAACCAATCATATACATTGTATATGAACCTCGTAGGCAAGATGTCTGTGGAGTCAGATCGGAATTCTAGCATCTGCCAAAAACCTAGCGTTTCTACTGGGGACCCCCTCGACCCCTGTCGAATGGTCAATTGGTGATATAGAAAGGTTCTATTATGTTAGAGCATGCTGCAGTTCAAATCCCATATGATTTGGTCGAGCTAATAGGCCGCTATGGTGCAATTGGAAAAATGTTACAATTGGCCTCTTCAAACATTGCCCTTAATTACTAAGTGCCCTTCCACCCTTCCTAGATGGCGTACTCTGGGACGACTGTGTGCATGGGTCGAACAATCGTGTCTATGCATAGCCGTGGTTCGCTCTACCATGCTTTGAAGATCAATGCAATTCAAACCACTCTGTTGTGCAAGAGCTGGGTCTTGAGTAATTAACTCAAGGGTTTCTCATGTCGAGGTTTGTTGCTGATGTCTTCCAAAGAGAAAATCTTGTAGCTTATGTGCTCTCTGTTTGATTGTACCATCAGATGCTTCAGCACGCTGATTGCTTGGGCTATTGGTAGCACTTTTTTTTGTTGTCGAGCTTTTTCTCGCCATTGGTATCTTGGTTTTCTTGGTGTTGTATGGTGTGTTGGAGTCTTTTGAGACTTAACTTACCATTGCTTGATTGGTTTTACGGTTTGTGGAGAAGATAAGTGCTCCTTTTTCTTCCAAACCCATTCAAGTTAGGTTCCTTGCTTGGAGATGCTCGTCTCTGTGTTTTTACCCTTGGAACCTTCTTTTGTTTTGTCGGTGATGTTTTGGGTACCCAGATTTGAATCGGTTTATCCTTAAGCTGTGCGTTTGGTACCCAAATTTTCCTGACTCCTTGCATGCTACTTGTAGCATTTGCTTGTCGAGGGGATGGAGAAGATTGATTACTTTGTGGTTTGGTCTGTTGATTGCTTCCTTTTCGTTCCTCCTTGCTCGGTGCAATTGGAACAATGAGTTGTCCGCCTTTAGGTAATGGCTTTAGTTGATTTGTATCCCAATCTGGTACTGCTTTGTATGTTTGCATCCACGGAATTCCAAGAATCATCGTTTCATTCATGTGTTCATCTGGTAAGCATACAAACTGATGAGGACATGAACATCCATGTACTATCACATTCAAGTTGACTACTCCCAATGTTGGGGTTGGGTTCTTGTTGAATCCTTTGATTGTCGCTATTTCTGTTGTCAATGCTTGACTTGTTGCCTTCTTGTACGTGGAATAACTCACTGCATTTACTCTAGCTCTTGTGTCGACCAAAGCATTGGTGCTCTGATTGTTGAGCTGTACTTTGATGTGCAAGTCCAGTCCGTCTAACGGCCAGTCATCATTTGTTGAAACTGCATCTTTACGTAATTCCCATTCGGTCATCTATTTCCAGAGTGTTGATGGGAATCGGTATTTGTTGATTCCTGAGAGCAGCTTTCCGTTTGAGTACCCAAAGTCGAGCTTCCTCTTGGGCTTCATCAATAACCTGTTGTCATTTAATCCTCCTTTGCGTGGCTGTATGCATTCTTTCTAGCAATTCATTGGTTTTTAGCAGAAAATTGTATTTCTTTAAACGACATCCACTAATCCAATTAGCCATTGGTTCACCATCTAGGGTGGACAATTTTACAGCTCCACTTAAAGATACATCTTCAATGATAAATGATCTGTTTCCCTTTTTCTTAAACTTAGGAATGTGTTGCTTAAGGGAATAGACTAAAACTAAGTCCCCTTTCTTGAAGATTTTTGTGATTAAGTGGGAATCAAAAAACCGTTTTTGTTTTTCCTTTTGTGCATAGATGTAATCTACAGTAGTTAACCTTTGCTCATCTAGCTTTTCCAAATCTTCAAGTCTTTCTGACAATTCATGTCCAATCCACTCAAGATTCGTTGCTACCCTTAATGTCCGCAATAGAAATTCTATTGCTAGTATGGCATCAAGACCATAAACAAGGTTAAAGGGTAGCATTTAAAGCTGTTTTGAATGAAAATCAATAAGCCCATAGAGCAGCATGGAGATTCATTTCCCAGTCTGTCCTTCCTAAACTAACCACTTTAGTCAGCACGGAGCTAAGAATTTTGTTCATATTCTCAGCTTGTCCATTTGCTTGTGGGTGATAGGGAGTTGATTTGTTATGGATGACCATAAAATCATTAAGCAAACACTTGATTACCTCATTGAGGAAATGAGTTCCCCGATCACTAACAATTTCTATTGGTATTCCATATCTCATGAATATACTCATATAAGAATGCAGCAGTGGTTCTGGCATCATTCTTTTGAGTTGATTTAGCCTCGGCCCACTTGGTCAAATAGTCCGTATCTACAATGATATATTGAGCTTGGGTTCTATAAGCAGGTGACTGTATTGGCCCAACAAAATCTATACCCCATTTTGCGAAAGCTCTAGCCCCCATCATTGGTCTTAAGGGCATGCTATCTACACGTGTTGGCATTTTTTCTTGTTGACAAGCATCACACCTTCGAACATATTCTTTGGCATCTCCAAAAAGTGCTGGCCACCATATGCCTACCATCAAGATTGCTCTTGCAATGGTCTCACTAGAAAAATGACCTCCAGCTAATCTAGCATGTGCTTGTTCTATAATCAGAATATACTCATCTTCATTTGCACAAAGACGCAAATGTTGATCCTTACCTCTCCAATAACAATTGGTTCCCAATAAGAGCATAGTCTCTTGCTTCAGTTTCAATTGCTCTTTGACGGTGTTTACTCATATCCTCAGGAAATATTCAGCTTGATAAGTAAGTACAGATAGTTACTCCACTTAGGAACGTGTTATATTGAAACAATGTTACATGAGGTATGGGTGTTTGTTTTTTACATTGAGGACAATCCTTTACAAAATATTGAACATCACTCCTCATAGTCGGCCAAAATACTCCAAGTCTCAAAGTTCGTTGCATAGTTTGGTCTTCCGCAAAATGAAGTCCTACTATGGTAACATGTGCTTGACTTAGGTACTAATTTTTTTTCTTCAGGATTAATGCATAAGAGCAATATTCCATCTCGATTTCTTTTGTATAGCCTACCAGCTAGTAATTGATACATAGCCAATTGCTTGATTAATCCGATCATAACAGGAAGTGGTATTTGTGAATCCACTTGAGCTATTGTCATCAATAACACCATGTTTTCCGACCATCGAGGTATCATCTCCACGGAGAACAAATAGGTATCTGGTAGGTCATCATCTACCCCTTTAGGTGATTCTCCTGAAACAATCCTTGACAAATGATCTGCTCGTTGATGTGTAGTTCCTTTTTTTACAACCACAGTGAAATCAAGTTCCAGAAGAATGATGAACCATCTCACTATTCTTCCTGTGTTGCATGGCTTGTTGACCAAATACAACAAATCTTGGTGGTCTACAAAGAACACAAACTTGTTGGCTAATAGGTAATGTCTATACTTTCAACGGCATAGATTATTCCTAATCCTTCCCTTTTGTTGGTGGTGTAATTCTTTTCCGCCATGTTCAATTGTTGGCTAGCATAAGAAATAGGAAAGTCAATTTTCCCGTCTCCTGGTTGAGCTAGTATACAACCAATAGCCAAATTGGAAGCATTTATATGTATGTGGAATATCTTATTCCAATCTGGTGCTTTCAATATTGGAGTTCATGTGAGAGCTTGCTTAAGATTCATGAAGGATTCTTCACATGCCTCGGTCCACTCAAAGTGTGTGATCAAGCTATACATGGGTTTTGCAATTATATCGTACATGTAGATGAATCGTCGGTAATATCCACAATGCCCCATGAAGGCTTGTACCCCCTTGACATTGTTGGTCTAGGCAAATCAGCAATGACATGAATTTTTTCAATATCAATAGCTATGCCATTTTTAGAAACTATAGGTCCAGAATTTTTCCTTGTCTACCCATGAATGTGCACTTTTTAGGATTTAAGCAAATCCTATAAAGTCTGCATTTTTTGAATACCTTTTTGAGGTATTCAAAATGATCAGCCCAGATTGATGAATGTACGCATAGATCATCCATATATACTTCTAAGAATTTCCTTAACCTGATAGACAAATATGCCCCATTCTGTTGTAAAAGCAGTTTTATGTTGATCTTTTGGGTCAACCAAAAGTTGATTGTATCTCAAAAAGCCATCTAAGAAGCTGTAAGCCTCTTTTCCTGCAACTCGTTCTAAAACATGCTCAGTGATTGGAAGAGGAAAGTTATCTCTAATGGTAGCTGCATTCACTTTTTTGAGATTAACACACACTCATAATTTTCCATTCTTCTTGGGTACTACCACAATTGGAGACACCCAATCTGTGTGTTCAATTTCGTAAATGAATTCGGCTTCCTTTAGTTTTTCAATCTCTTCTTTTATCTTTCTGAAAAATGTTTAAATAATACGTGTATGGCCTTTGTCTACTTGGTTTCACATCATCTCTCATGGGTATGGTATGTTGACACATTTCTGGATTAACACCCTTGAGATCCTTTTATCTTCTTGACAAATGTTTAATTATACATGTATGGCCTTTGTCTACTTGGTTCACATCATCTCTCATGGGTATGGTATGTTGACAGATTTCTAGGTCATTTGCAACGTAAGCAAGTCTAGGCTCTTCTCCTAGTCGCTAGGTCTATCTTTTTAGCATTTTCAAGCCCTTCGTAGGACTCGCCTTGTTTACGTAGTTCTCTAACAGGTTGTATGACTATGATTTTTTGATCTTGGAGAGTATACTTTTTGTAATGGGAAGGAACACTCATTACATCCTTACCATCCTCTTTTGTGGTTTCCATTTCGGTCGTATATATCTCCTTTTAGAGCTTTTTTCAACTCTTGATATTTCTTTTTCCGCTTGACACATGTCATGATTTTTTGGATTTTTGTTTGAAGGATATCTGCCAGTGATTTTGTCCTTGACATAATCATTTTCATCTATCTGCATCAGGAATTGTGTCCTACTAGAGACTGATGGCATAGGTCGTGTTTTCACGTTTCTGGTGTCTGTTTTTTGTCTATACCATTTTTGTCTTCTTGATTTCTGGTTTGGAAATTCAAAAAACTTTTCCTCCCCTCCTTTCAAGAGTAGCTTAGCTCTCACATGTTCTTTTTCTGAACCCGAACCTTCTGAGGTAGCTGAGTGTTCATCTAACTCATCTGTTGTATCGTAGTAGAGGTCTGAAAAGATTTGTTGAACTTTCATCAAGTCCTTGGGTTTCTCATCTTCGTCTTCAATGTTGAGGGTTAAAATCATTTGGATGGAAATTAAGTCGTAGCCATCCTCATTGCAAAATTGAGTAGGCATAGACGTATTCACACATACATCCATGGTCGCTAAAATTTGAGTCCACTCAAATGGCTCAAACAAATGCTCTGGAAAGGGTTCAGGTACATAGGCTTCGTCTGTGCAATCCCTTTCTAGAATACATTCTTCTCGTTTTAAACTCCCATTTTCTGAAGCTCCACACATCCAAATAGGAGTATCTTTGTTTAACCAGGATGGAAGCTTAGTTTCAGCCGAAGAGAGTGAATCAAACTCTTGTATGGTTGTTTTCAACACATCTATATAAGTGTGATCTTTTAGATTTACTCTTGTTATAGATCCCACTTGCTTCAAGTACAAATAATTTTTTTCCCAATCTTGGTGTACCTGTTGCATGAAAGGTCCTCCCAATATGATTTCGTAATTTAGTTTTTTCCCAAAGTGTACTATGGAAAAAGTGTGTTGATATTCAATTCCACAGGAATTGACTATCACCTTTTCAAGCAGCCCTAATGGTCTCTTAATGTGTCCATCAGCCAATTGCAATTTCATTTCAGTTTGTCTAATGGCTGGTTGTTCCCAGGATTCCCATACGGCTTTCGTGGCTATGGCTATGCCTGCTCCACTATCCAATATTGCAATGGTTTCAATGTCATTATATTTCATTGGAAGGGTGGTGTTTCCTTCTTCCCCTTCATAATATTCTCCGACTTTGTTCATGGGAACAGATTGAATCTCTTTGTTGTCCATTTCATTTTTTAATTTTCCCAAATTTTTTGAGATTAGCCCCGTTATCCCCACCTTCTCGAGGGTTTTTTGTAGATCATTCCATAAGTATGGTCTGAGTTTTAACAATTCTCCCAAGGTAAGAGTGCATTGGATGGGTGTAGACATGATTGAATGGATTTGTCTTCTTCTAGGATTTGTTCAGCTCTTTTTACTTGAGTGGTCTTACACACTATGGATTCATCTTTGTTATCTCCCAAGTAAGAGGGTAATGTTTTCAAGGTCAATGGTTTCAACATTCCTAAAGCTTCAGATCCGCAATCCCCATACAAGGATTATACATCCATATTCATATCAGAAGGTAGGTTATCCAACCAAACTTCTTCTATAGGAGTTGACTTTAGAGTTAAGCTCCCATCATTGATCTCTCTAAATTTTTTCCATAAGTGTCTTGGCCACTCTTCTTCTACGAATGGAATTTCGTCTAAGGCATCTTTGCTGTCCGGCACTATAAGTTTTGGTTCTTTTGTTTCAAGGTGGGGTTCTACCACCACATTGGGTTTTTCTTTAGTGTCTCTTACCACAAGCTCTTCAGGTTTTGCGATACTTTCAAGCTTGGGTTTTTGTTTTGCCAACATTTCTTGCGTGATTCTCACCAAATTTTGATAAGCTTCCAACTTAGCTGCTTCCACGTCTGGAGAAGGATAGTTTTTCCATTAGTTTTCCATGTTTTGGCCTGCTTTAGGTCCTGCTTGGTAGGCTTGCAAGGCTGTGTTAATAGGCTCAAAAATTTTATCAACCAAAATGGATCCTCCATATTTCACGGTTGTTTCTTTGATTTCACTTCCAATTTCTTTTAACTTTTCCTGGAATAGTTTTTTTGCTTTCTCCTCGATTTCAACCCGTTGTTTTTGTTTTCTCATCTTATATCTTTTGCTTTTGCTTCTTTTGATTCTTTGAGAGGAAACTTTTGTATTTTCTGAATTATCAGAGGAGTTGTGTTTCTTTTTCTTGGCCTGGGCTCTAGTGATTACCTTGAGTGGAACAATCGGTTCACTCTTTGATGAGCTACTAGGTATCACTTGGACTACGTTTACTACTGTTTTACCCTTGTTTAAAGGATTTTTAGGATAATCTTCTGGAAAGTTTCCTCCCTTTTTGCAACATTGTATGCAATAGGCTTCAACTGGCTTGAGGTTTTTCTCAGGCTCTGGACATTCATTTTTCCAATGATCATCTGCACCACAGTTGTGACAGTTTCGTTCTTGGCTTAATCATGGGTCTTACCATGGGAGGTCTGACACCTTGATTAGCTACATAATACATTGGTGCGAGCTCTGGTGGAGCATAAGTCACGGTTTCTTCCATTGGTGGTGGATGTGAATTATACCAATCTCCTTCTACCATTACTGTAGATGGATTAGGCTCTGCATAGGGTGTAACAGGCACTAATGCTTGTTCATCTATGACTCCTTCTGAGTGCATGTACTTTATAGGCACTGCATTATGTCCTGAGTATGGAGATTGTTGACCCAACACAGGTTGAGGTCTTTCCATACCCATTGGTGTTCTTTGAGCTTGAGCTATATTAAGCTGATATCTGCACATGGGTTGTCCTTGTGGCCTCATAGGCACGTACTGAACATTCCCATCATACTTTGGTTTGAAGTAGCACTTGTGGGTCTCATGGTTGGTCCATTTATCCTCAATTGCATACCATTTTTGTGGCCTAATTGGTTGTCTCTGTTGAGGTATCCCTTGTCTTGGTCCCCTCATAGGTGTTTTTTGCATGTTGTTCATCCTTTTGAGCATATCTTCTATGGCTGAAAGTGGTGTTGCAGTCGCCGCTCCCACTTGTGCTGGTTCAGTGGATGTTGTTTTCTTGCTTTGGTTATCTTTAGGGACATCTTCTTCGTTAAAAGTATTGTTGGAATTAGGGTTGCAGAGAAACACACAGAGCTTGGAGAAGACGAAGGAAGCTCAAGGCACACAATAGAGAGTGTGTTACTTAGTGTGAAATGGAAAGATGGATAGCCCTGGAGTGATGGGCGTATATACAATGCACGGGGGAAAAAACCTCCTAAAGAGGAAAAAAATGCCCCGACGGTCCTAGTGTGTTCACACACATCACTACCACATGTATATGGTAACAAATCCCCCCTGGAGTGATGCGGTGAACGAGAGCTGGCACATGAGTAAAGGGAAGTGCCATGCCCTGAGGACATGATCAGTCCACAAAGGGGAGTAAGCCCAAAGCTTTGCGGAAAGCTTCAAGATTCTCATGAGACAATGCCTTTGTGAAAAGATCTGCAAGGTTGTCCTGTGTTGGAACATAAGCCAAGCCGATCTCTCCTGCTGAGAGCCTCTCCCTGACATAGTGGTAATGCACCTCAATGTGCTTTGTGCGAGCATGAAAAACTGGGTTCCTCGCAACTGCCAATGCGCTCTGACTGTCAGTGTAGATAGTGTTGGCAGTGTCCTGTCCAACACCCACAGCCATAAGGCGTCTGAGCCATACACACTCAACCGTAGCTGTGAAGACTGCCCTGTACTCAGCCTCACAACTCGAAGTGGCCACAGTAGGTTGCTTCTTGCTCAACCATGATATACATGAACTTCCAAGCATGAAACAAAAACCACTTGTGGACACTCGCGTGTCAAAACAACCAGCCCAATCTGAGTCCGAAAAAGCATGTAAGTCTGGCGGCAATGATCCCCCCTTGGGATAAAACAAGCCAAGATGTAAAGTGCCACTAAGGTAGCGGAAAATCCTCTTGACAGCCTGCTAATGCTTAGACCCTGGGCTATGCATAAATCTGCTGACCTGTGAGACTACAAACTGAATATCCGGCCTCGTGTTGCATACATAAATGAGGCAGCCAACAGCAGTTTGGTAAAGAGTGACATCAGCAGGATCACCAACATCATGTAGACTCAACTTCAAACCTATTTCCATGGGAGTGGCAATAGGTTTGCAATCCTCAAGTCCAAACTTACATAGCAATGTCTCTATGTAACTTTTCTGACACAAGGCAATACCACCATCACACTACTTAAACTATATACCCAAGTAATGATGCAACAACCCCAAATCTTTCATCTTGAAAGTAGCATTCAAATCAGCCTTAAATTCAGCAATATGTCTCTCATTTGGTCTAGTGATCAGCAAATCATCAACATAAAGAACCACAATGAGAAGTACATCACCCTCACGTTTTACATACAATGTGCTTTCTGTTGGACTGTTACGAAAGCCTTGTTTGACCCAATGAGTGTTAGCTTTCTCATACCAAGCACGAGGAGATTGCTTCAACCCATACAAAGCCTTCTTACATCTGCACACTTTGTCCTCTTGTCCTTTTATGAAAAAACCGCAAGGCTGCGTTACATAAACTTCCTCAAATATGTCACCATTCAATAAAGCAGTAACAATGTCTGATTGACGTACATCCCAACCAAAATGAGCTGCCAATGCACATAGAAAATGTACAGTAGTCATACGAAAAGTGGGAGCAAAAGTCTCTTCATAATCTATGCCTTTTTGCTGTGCATAACCCTTTGCAACAAGTCGAGCCTTATGGCGATCGATCTCACCATCCGGTTTGCGTTTCAACTTGTAAACCCACTTCGTACCAATGTCCTTTTTGCCAGGAGGCAAATCACATAAAGTCCATGTGTCATTCTCTATAAGTGCATCATATTCTGATTGCATGGCAGCCATCCAATTTTTTGAATTTTGTGCTTCATCAAAAGTCAGAGGCTCCTCAACATCATTTAAGCTAGACACAGCCAAAGCATAACAATCTGATGCATAAGATGCATGGCGAGAGCCTGAGCGAGTACGACTAGACAAAGGTGCATCCAATTTACTGTCACGCAAAGTGTGCACCAGCCATTTTGGCATACCTCTAGCCTGCTCATTTTCATCCCTTTCCTCATCAAGTACATCATGTACATCTGCATTAGTAATAGGCTGATCTAGAACATTTTCAGAAACCCCCATAGGCTGTACATTTGCCTCATTGGAACTTACATTCGTATTTCCACCACTAAAAAGAGACAACAAAGTGTCATAAATGTCCCGTGAGCTTACATTACTGTCTCTAGTACATGACAGCAAGGGTTGAACAGAATCTTCCACAAACACTACATCCCGTGAGACCAAAATACGTTTTGTTTGCGGATGATACAACCTGTAACCTTTGCTTTCAGCACTATAACCAACAAAAATACATTTGACAGCCTTATCATCCAGTTTTATGCACTGCACTTGTGGCACCAAAGCATATGCCAAACAGCCAAAAACACGCATGTGCTCAATAGAAGGCTTTCTATCATGCCATGATTTATATGGAGTAATAGAGTGCAAAGCTTTCGTAGGACACCTATTAAGTACATAAGTGGCACACATGATGGCCTCAAGCCAAAAAGAATGCGGCAAAGCTTGACTTTTGACCATACATCGTTCCATTTCCGTCAGTGACCTGTTTTTCCTCTCAGCAACACCATTTTGCTGAGGTGTATAAGGCACTGTACATTGGTGTTTTATCCCACGACTAGCCAAAAATGCATTAAATTCATGAGACATATACTCCCCCCCTCGATCGGAATGGAGGGTGCCCATAGTACATTTCGAGACATTTTGAGCCATAGCCAGAAATTGTTTGAAGCACATAAACTTCGGACTTCGCTTTAAGCGGAAATACCCATGCATGCCTGGAGTAATCATCAATGAAAGTCACGAAGTACAGGTAATTGCCCAAGGACGGAGTTTGCATGGGCCCACAAACATCGCTATGCACAAGCTGCAACCTGCATGTGGCCCGAACTGAACCATCCTTTGGAAATTTAGAACGTTGCATCTTACCCAAAATACATCCTTCACAAACATGTTTGACAGGTGCTTCAAGAGGTGGCAAAGAAGCAACCATATCAGATTTCTGCAAACGCAGCAAACTCGCAAAATTCAGATGACCAAAATGTGCATGCCAAAGTTTTGCATCTGAAATAGCCCTTGAATCTGTAACAGCATTTGCAAAATTTTGTCCACACTTGTCATACAAAGTGAGCTTATACAGCCCACGGCACAAAAGGCCAGATGCAACAATTTCATCACCAAAGCTGAGATCATGAACTGTACATCTGTCATCCACAAATTTGACTACAAGTCCAAGTCTAGCAAGTGCGGATACAGACAAGAGATTCTTCTTGATCCCAGGTACATAAAGTGCATCAACAAGTGTGAAGGAACTGCCATTAGCAGTACTGAGCACAATCTTTCCAACTCCTTGAACTGGAGAAGAGGCGTTGTTGGCACAAGTGACTGAATTCCCATGAGAGACAGACTCAAGAGAGGTAAACAATTCACCATGTGAGGTAATGTGCTTTGTAGCACCACTGTCGAAATACCACACATGTGAATCTGCAGCAACTGACAAGCATGCATCATGGACAACAGGATTGTAAGTGCACTCTGCACTAAAATCCCATTCTGCATCAACATCAGCATTACAGTCTCCTTTCACAGAAGACTCAACAATGGCTGCATTTGTAGTGGAACCAGCATTTGCAGTGGAACCACCCTCTTTCTTCTTAGCCTCTTTGGCCTTCAACTTAGGACACGACTTGATCAAGTGATCATTGGCTTTACAATAATGGCAACGCATCTTCTTTTTGCCCTTATCACCAGAATTGCCAGACGAAGTGCTGCCAGCAGAAGCATTATGAACAGAATTTTTGCCACTCGCAGCAGAACCATAAGAAGTGGCTGCATTACTGTTACCACCCTTTCTTTGAGAAGCAATAAAAGCATGTTCAACTGCACGCTGCCTAGTCCTGTTTTTTTTGGAAAGTGACTCTTGCAACAGCAATGTGCATAATGCATCAAACTTGACAACTTCAGGATTTCCTTGGGTCATAAGTCTCCAAGTACTAGCAAAAGTCTGGTAGGAATCTGGTAAGGCATCAAGAACAGTTTGCACAAGGGAACTATCTGAAATGACTTCACCTGCAGAAATAAGCTGCTCATTGATATCCTTGACACTAGCAAGGAAAGTGTCCATATCATCTTCCTCATGCATAATCTTTGACTCCAGCTCTTTACGCAACAAAGCAATTTTAGCCTCATTGCGGCTTGCATAAAGACCTGCTAAAATATCCCAAGCCTGTTTTGCAGATTTTGTTGAACGGATGTGAGGAACAATGGTGCGCTTCATAGACAACGCAATCAATGCATGAGTCTGCGCATCCTTAACATCCCAACGAGCTTGTTCTACCGTAGGCAAAACAACTCTAATAGCTGCAATCCTTGCAGCAAGACCTGCAACATCCTCAACATCGCCTACATCCTCAGAACTAGGACGTACATCAATGCCCTGCACAATGTTCCAGACACCCTTTGACACAAGAACATGTTGAATCATATAAGCCCACATAGGGTAGTTGTCCCCATCCAACCTGTCCTCAGCAGCAAAAATCTTGAACACATCTGTGTTGGTGTTGTCAGCCATGGTAAATGTTGCACCTGATGTGAAAACTGCCCAAAAATAGGAGAAACGGAGCGGGAACAACCTGTTCTATATAGCACAAACCGTAGAAGACTATAAGGCACCTGTTATACAGAAAACGACACTGACAAAAATTATGCACAAAATGACGAAATAGCTTGTGCAGTGCTGCCTGTAGTGGAAACAGAGACCGATTTGAGCCCAAATCAAAATTCTGAGTAGACCAAACTCTTCGAGCTCACCCGAAATATTTGTCGACCTTCGAACGCTTTCCAAAGCTCACTGAAATCGGAGAAAGTGAGCAGGTGTGTGCTGGAGCAGCTGGCGACTAAGCCCGGGAGGACGTGACCTGCTCTGATACCAATTGTTGGAATTAGGGTTGCAGAGAAACACACACAGCTTGGAGAAGATGAAGGAAGCTCAAGGCACACAATAGAGAGTGTGTTACTTAGTGTGCAATGGAAAGATGGATAGCCCTAGAGTGATGGGCGTATATACAATGCACGGGGGAAAAAACCTCCTAAAGAGGGAAAAAATGCCCCGGCGGTCCTAGTGTGTTCACACACATCACTACCACATGTATATGGTAACAAATATCACAATTGTCTCCTAAGTCAATAGCATCTAACACACACTCTTCTATGGTTGTATGCTTTTTACTATAGAGTATAGTATGAATTTCTTTGTTTACAGTCCCTCTAGAAACAAAGATACGAGTCGTTCTTTTGCAAGTATCTCTAGCCCTGGGCATCTGGCAATGTATTGTTTCATTCGAGTTGCACAATCCCTAACAGACTCACCATGTTTCTGTTTAAAGCTATAGATTTGAGGGTGAAATCATGTTAACATGTCGCGCTTTTTGTGCTAGTTAGCAGTTTCAAGTTAGCACACCTTCAAAAAGTTGGGCGTCCGGTAGATTTTTTACAAATAATATCAAAATTTATCGGAGGTTGTACATTTGGATTCCTGGTTTCAAGTGCTTTCTATTGATATATCATATGTCATAGATCTTGGAGATGTAGCTCAAGTTATTGTACTAGTTAGCATATGTCAAAATTGTGTTAGTTAGCATTGTCCGGGACATGAAAAAGCATGACAGGTTAACATGATTTCACCCTTGAGCTACCGTATTATGTTTGATCCCCGTTTTGGAGCAAGCAGCTACAAATCCTCGAGCTAATGTGTTCAAGTCCATGATTGACCTTGGTTGAATGTTTTGGAACCAATTCAATGCTTTTTCTTCTAATGTCATTCCAAACCCCTCGAATTGAGTATGGAAATTGAATATAAATTCTGCTCTTCGCACTTGCTTAAAGCTTGCTAAGTGGTCGTATGGATCCCCTGATCCACTGTATTTTCTGACCCATTTCTGAAAATCAACTGGTCTGATGTGTCTGTTTGGTTCAACTCCCGGTCTCTTGGTAGTTCGTCATGTTCCGAGTTCTTCAAACCAATCTGTTGGAAATAGAGACTCATGTAGACCTGGACTGGCCTTAGTGTCACTCGGTTTTCTACGTGATGAGGTGGTTTCTGGTTTCTTAACATTACTCTCAAATGATCTCTCACGGTGTTCATCTCTTGGAATTGTTTATGGTCCTTGTCCCAATATCCAATCCCTTATGGAATACCCTTGGTATTTGGTTTGTTCTACCTCCTCATGAGTCATCATAACAAAGTTGTTGTTATAACAATCCCTAAACAGGTAGGTTGGTAGGTCTGTTGATCCCTTATCTTTGATCTTGAAGATATAAATGATCTTCATGGCCGTCAGTTGTCTTGATTTGGCATGTGAAGTCCATAGGAGATCTGTTACGTTTCTATCCTCCCAACAATAGACTCCGATCCTAGGATTATCCGTACTAAGCCGTTTCAAAGGCTTCAAATCTACCTGATCGTATCCCTTGAATTCTAAAGTTGTCAGCCCTTCTTGTCTGGGATTATGGTGTTTACTTTTAATCCCTATTTGTCTATCACATCAGGGTTTTCAACCTGTACATACTAAGTTCCGTTTTTGTCCACGTACATTTTTTCTTGTTAGTTTTCCCTAATCACTTCTTCGAACTCAATATCATGGTCATCAATGCGAATAGCATACTCCTCATTAGGGTCCAAGTAAACCTGGTCTCCATGGCGGTTAGTCTTATAAAAAGAGGGTATATGCTTATAGCACATTGTCGTTCCGGTTTCCGAGTGAGTCGAGTAAGAAGACATTTCAAATGTTGAATCTGATAAAGTGTCTGAAACTTCTTCAAGAATTGTGTGCAAGGAACTTCCTGGAGTCACGCTTTCTTCGGTGGACACTCTACTGGAGGTTTCTCCGAGTATGCCCTGATTTCCTAGTACACGACCAAATCTAAGGTTCATATAGACTTATGAAGCCCTGGATAGGGTACTTACCTTTGGATTGACCTGTCGTCAATTTCCACTTGATTCGATTGTAACATTTTGTCAAGCTATTGATTCCTTGTCTACAACCTGATTCCTGTACAAATTTGATCAAGTTAGCTATTCTTCTATACAGACAATAGAGTTTTTGCTAACTCTTGTGATTGGTCTATGTGTATCACTTCAAATCGAGCTATGTGAGTCAAACTGACTTTCAGATTCAACTTTAGTAAAAAATCAAAGATTAATCTGCAACCTGGAAATTAAACTAAGTGAACATGTACTAATTTGGATCCGATTGAACCCAAAATTGCCCGATGGCTTTGTATTATGTTGGTCTACCACTGTATAAGTTCAAAAGTCAGAATTGATATCCCTAGGTAGCAATAGTAAATAATCTTGATTATTTACTTTTGCAATTCTTTTTCACTTTTTAGATTGGTTTGGCAAGTATATAACTTGTTAAAATCCCTGGATAAGTTTCAACAAGTTTGGACAAAATCTAATCAAGTCTATCATTTGTTTTGTGTCCGCAGACTCTGATTTCAAGAATCTGGCTTAAGTCTCACTTTTGTGATCCAAAGTTCACCAAAATTGATTTGTAAGGTGTACTTGATATGCTTGACCTTGTGGTATACTCAAATGTGCAAGATGGTCAAATTTTGAAGCAAATGTAAATAATTGCGATTATTTACTCCAGCTAAATTTTTGCACATTTTTGTCCCAACTTTGACACAGATCTGTTAAGCACCTCAAGTTAAGGTCACTAGCCCATTTTCAACAAGTTTGGACAATTTTTTGTCAAATGGTCATCAATTTTTTGTCCGCAGACTAACTTTGCAAATTTGGCCACGATTTCCAATCCAGTGATCCAAATCTTATCAAATTTGGTTTGTGGGCTTATTACAACATGGTAAAACTAGTGGTATGCTGACTAGGTCAAAAAAGTTGAAGAATGGGGTAGAAGTAATAATCGATATTATTTACTACTGATAACCTTTTGCATCTTTTTGGTCAACTGAGTATGTGAACATGTTTATCACATCAATATAAGCCTATGAATTAATTTTTAACAAGTTTGGACAATTTTTTCCCCAATTTACACTCAAGTTCCAAAAAGTCAGTACAAACTTTAGTTTTTACCCAATTTTTTGCGAGTTGGGTGATCCAGATCTTTTGGGCCTTTACAAAAGTTGTTTGTACACATGCAATGAGTCAATGGTATGAACCCTAATCAAATCTAAGCTAAAAGTTAATAATCGTGATTATTTACTTCAAGCTTGAAATGAACATTTTTTTGCAATTTTTTTAAAGACAATCTTTACATGAACTATTTTAAGCCTATGAATCATGTCAAAACTTAATTTGGCCTCAAATGTCAAGAAAAAATAAATAATATGAGTTTTGGCCAACTCTTGAAATTTTTACCTCGAAGTGTCCTTGAGCTTACCAACTGGTTCAACTTTTAAGCTTACTCTCCAGTCAGATTGAGTGGTTTCGAGTCCTTTCATGCTATTTTTAGTCGTAGACCTGAAATTCTGCAACTTCCAATAACAACTCACACTTGATTCTTTCAGAGAGAGCAATGTTCTGAAATCCACCTCGGATCTTACTTACCCTACTCCTAGATTCTCATGCCATGGGGTTGTGGAAAGTGTCCACAAACACTTGTTTTCTTTCTTTTATGGTTTTCTGAGCATTGATCTTAATACTTGTCTCGTCTACCAGTCATCCTCAAAATCCTAATCTATTTCTACAATCCTACAATCCTAAAGGCACTCAGCAAGTACGATTACTTACAAGCTACCTCTACATAGCAAAAGACGACAATCTTAAGCTATGCAATTTCTAAAAGAAAGTTTTCAACTCTAGGCGATCCTAGAGGAAGTTAAAGGATAACTTCACAAGACGCTCGTGTTTTTCCCTAGTTTAGGTCTCTTCGATCCCCGACAACCGCGCCAAATGTGGGACGCATGTCTAACCTCACCATCCTATCTTATTGCAGTATTAGCGAGAACCACGATTAAATTGTCAATCCATGGAATGAAGCTGACTCGACTTGCATAGAGGCTACAAGAGGGTGCCAATCTCTCGAAAAACAACTAACAACTCGCATCTAACTCAAGCTACACTCAAGTGAATGAAATCACCAAAAGCCAATCGCTCATCGGTAAACAAATCACATCTGTTACAGCATCAAATGACATCCAAACGTGACGAAACTTCTAGGACATGTTTATAAGACCTAAGCACACATGCTTATGGTCTGAAACCCCACTTTAGGTCAAGTTTCAAAATTGCGATTATTAACAGCAATGGATTTTTTACCTAGTCGTTTTTGACCTAGAATGCATCTAAATGCTTAGCAATGATGCCCCAATATCCCGCTTATGCTTAGTTTTTTATTTGAAAGTGTAAATTCCTAGTTATGATGAATTAGGCCACGGGTCGGCGACGCCAAAATCTTCAAAATATCGTGATGTGTTTACGTCAATGCGTATATCTCTTACCTGCGGTTGCAATGCAACAAACGCGATTGCAATGTGACAAAACCAGGGAGGGAGTAAGAAGCGCGAGAAGGCGAGGAGTGAGCATCGTTAGCTCACGCGTGGATTTTCTTATCCAAAAATTAAAAATAACTTACAAAAATTGGCTTTTATACCTTAGCCAAGGTTTTTGGTGGTCAAAACTAATAATCTGAGAGTTCTACCAAAGATGGGTAATAACAGGTTGATACAATCTGGAAGCTTGTAGCCCCAGCTCATTAATTACAGAATTTATCCAAGAAAATAAGAGTTACAATATTCCCGATTTATCAAAATAATAAGTGTTTTACAATGAGAACTTCAAAACATGGTATTCGTGTTAGCTTGTTGCTAACATTCCACTTTCTACAGAAACACCGCTCCAATAGCCATGGTACCTATCGTCGTGGAAAAATAGAAATCATCCTCTCGGTTTGGAGGACACACCACCGGCAATTGACACAGGACTTCCTTTACTTTATCAAAGGCTCCTTGAGCTTCCTCATCCCATTCAAAGCCATGCACCTGCTTCGCTATATTTGGAAGGGGGTATACATACTGGGACAACATCCAAAAATAACTTGACAGATACTTCCATTTATGCACAAACAATGCCAGATCTTGAGCACTCAAGGGAGGCTCTATAAGAGGAACCATATAAGATTTCTACAAACGGAGCAAACTGGCAAAATTCAGATGACCAAAACGTGCATGGCAAAGTTTTGCATCTGAAATAGCCTTTGAATCCACAACTCAATTTCCAAAATTTTTCCGACACTTGGCATACAAAGTGAGCTTATAAAGCCCATGACATAATATGCCAGATGCAGCAATTTTGTCACCAAAACTGAGATCATGTACAGTACATCTGTCATCCACAAATTTGACTACAAGACCAAGTCTAGCAACTGTAGATACACACAAAAGATTCTTTTTGATCCCAGGTACATAAAGTGTATCAACAAGTGTGAAAGAACTGTCATTCGTAGCAGTAAGCACAATCTTTCCAACTCCCTGAACCGGATAAGAGGCATCGTTGGCACAAGTGACTGAATTCCCATGAGGGACAGACTCGAGAGAGGTGAACAATTCACGATGTGAGGTAATGTGCTTTGTAGCACCACTATCGAAATACCACACATGTGAATCTACAGCAAACAACTGACATGCATGCATCATGAACAGCAAGATTGTGAGTGCACTCTACACTAAAAGCCCATTCTACATCAACATCAGCATCACAGTCTCCTTTCACAGAAGACTCAACAATGGTTGTATATGTAGTGGAACCAGCATTTGCAGTGGAATCATCCTCTTTCTTCTTAGCCTCTTTGGCCTTCAACTTAGGGCACTGCTCGATGAAGTGATCATTAGCTTTACAATAATGGCAACGCATCTTCTTTTTGCCCTTATTTCTAGACGAATTGCTGCCAGTAAAAGCATTAGGAATAGAAGTTTTTCCACTCACAGCAGAACCATAAGAAGTGGTTGCATTGTTGTTACCACCCTTTCTTTGAGAAGCAATAAAAGCATGTTCAACTGCACGCTGTCTAGTTTTGTTTTTTTTTGGAATGTGACTCTTGCATCATCAATGTGCATAATGCATCAAACTTGACAGCTTCAGGATTTCCTTGGGTCATAAGTCTCCAAGTACTAGCAAAAGTCTGGTAAGAATCTGGTAAGGCATCAAGAACAGTCTGCACAAGGAAACTGTCTGAAATGACTTCACCAGCAAAAATAAGTTGCTCATTAATATCCTTGACACCAGCAAGGAAAGTGTCCATATCATCTTTCTCATGCATAATCTTCGATTCCAGCTCTTTACGCAACAAAGCAATTTTAGCCTCATTGCGGCTTGCATAAAGACCTGCTAGAATATCCCAAGCCTGTTGCAGATTTTATTGAAAAAATGTGAGGATTAATGGTGCGCTTCACAGACAACACAATCAACGCATGAGCATGTGCATCCTTTACATACCAACGAGCTTGTTCTACTATAGGCAAAACAACTCTAATAGAAGCAATTCTTGCAGCAAGACCTGCAACATCCTCAACATCGCCTACATCCTCAGAAACTAGGACGACATCAATGCCCTACACAACATTCCAGATTCCCTTTGACACAAGAACATGTTGCATCATGTAAGCCCACATAGGGTAATTGTCCCCATCCAATCTGTCCTCAGTAGCAAACATCTTGAACACATCTGTGTTGTTGTCAGCCATGGTAAATGTTGCACCTGATGTGAAAAGTGCCTGAAAAGAGGAGAAACAAAGCGGGAGAAACACGTGCTATATAGCACAAACCGTAGAAGACTGTAAGACACCTGTTATGCAAAAAATGGCACCGATAAAACTTTTGCACAAAATGACAAAATTGCCTTTGCAGACCTCCCTGTAGTGGAAACGGAGGCAGAAATGTGCCCGAATCATAAATCTGAGCAGACTAAGCCTTACGAGCTTGCCCAAAATATTTGTTGACCTGTGAAAGCTTGCCAAACCTCACTGAAATCAAAGAAAGTGAGTAGGCGCGTGTTGGAGAAACTTGCGACTAAGCGCGAGCGGATGCAACCTACTCTGATACCAATTGTTGGAATTAGGGTTGCAGAGAAATGCACACAGCTTGGAGAAGACAAAGGAACCTCAAGGCACACAACGGAGAGTGTGTTTCTTAGTGTGCAATGGAAAGATAGATAGCCCTGGAATGATGGGTGTATATGCAATGCACGGGGGGGAAAACCTCCTAAAGAGGGAAAAAATGCCCCGATGGGCGTATATGCAATGCACGGGGGAAAAAACCTCCTAAAGAGGGAAAAAATGCCCCGATGGTCCTAGTGTGTTCACGCACATCACCACCACATGTAAAAGGTGACATTGCCATCTTAGGATAGAAACGATTCTCTTTGGTCTTCAAGTCTAGCACCATCTGCCTTCGTCTTTCCTTATCAGGAAAGGTGAACACCTTGCTTTCCCAATCTTGTTTAGCACCTACCTCTACTAGCCATGTCCTACCCAAGATGATAGGGTATGCATTATCACCTGCTTTGATCACAAAGAAGTCGATTAGGCACTCAATGCCCACCACCTTCACTCTTACATCTTGAGCCATTCTCAAACACCCAGCCTTAGCATGGTCAGCCATCTTCATCCGCACATTTGATTTTGCCATTGCTTTAACACTTGTCTCCCTCATTGTATCTTTCTTCATGATGCAAACCTGTGCTCCATCATCTATATAGGCCTAAACCTGCATCCTCTTTTTGATGATATCATGCAAAGAAAGAAAATTAGTTGGGCTACCCACCCTTAGTTCCATGTTTTGCATTGCATGCACATAAACCTTAGCTTTTGGTAGCCTTGTGCTCACACTTGTACACCACTGTCTCCTTAGTTTAGGATTCAAACTCAACAACTGACCAAAAGTTATATTAGATTTTTGGCCCTACACATCACGTACTAGATCATATTCGGGATAGTCGCGTCCTATCTGGAAATCACCCTGCTTGATCTTGCGATGCCTTCTCTTCTTGCTAGTTTCTAGCTTCTCCCTACCCTCGTACACCTTCTCTTTGCCTTTATAAGCTATAGTCTCTCGCTCAATTTTTGTTTCCCTTTTAGCCCTAGCCCTTTTGTTGGCCAAAACTTCGACATCCTCTTTATCCACTCCAATGATGTTCACCCTAGGGTCTTCACCACCATCCGGAGGAGCTTGACCATTGAACTATGCTTGACCTCTTTCTACCAAACAATAGTGCATAATATCCTTATTTTCCATAGTTGTAGCAACTGCCAAGCAACGACCTTGTCCTGCCCCTTGCTCCTCTTGGTTGTCCTCTATCCGTCACACCCAGCCACAATTCCTGCATTTGCTTAGAAAAATCCTGTATAGTTTGCGCATTTTGCGGCACAACTACTAGCCATTGATTCCCATGGTTCTCCTCATGAATAGCATCCCTTGGATTGTGTGGTTGAGTAGGAACCACTACTTTGTAGCCCGACATGCCCTACTCAATCTTCTTCTTTATTTTCCTACTTTTAGATCGGGCACTGGCCATTGCACCATTGTATTTCTTGGGGCTTTCAAATTCTCCCTTTTCCCTCACTTTAGGATGTAGGCGTGCCATGAATTTTTCCAGCTTAAAGTAGTCGCCATTAGCCAACTGCATGGCTGCTGCTAACTTTACTCAACAAGCTTCAAAAAAATCCAAAAACAGACCAAATTCTTTACTCACGTCTTGTTTGAGCGCCTTCAGTTTGGCATCCATCTTGACTACGGACGCCTCTTTGCAAAAATCATGTAAGAACTGTGTCCGTAGAGCCGGCTAAGCAAGTCTCAACTTACCTTCCAATGCTTTATACCACACTTTCTCTTTACCGCCCATCACCAACGGAAAAGTCTACATCTTGTTGTCCTCGTTTGGCATACGCAGCGACAACATATACAACTCAAAATCTACAATACACTTGTCTAGACTCTCTTCACCTATGAAAATCGAACCATAGCTCTGAGACGCCATCTCCATCAATGCAAAAACCTATTCTTCTTCACCAAATCAGGAGAAATTAGCATGCATTTGCACCTCTCTGTAGCTCAGGGCTAACACATCACCCCAATCCACTAGAATTCACCTTCAAAATCCACACAATCTCACCTACATACGTTCATTTTGACACACCAATGCACACACATGCTTCATGGGAAGCTCCAAAACATATCACACACTTGAATCTCTATTCCACACCGTTGATGCACACAAACCTCTCTCTCTCTCTCTCTCTCTCTCTCTCTCTCTCTCTCTCTCTCACACACACACACACACACACACACACACACACACACACACACACACACACACACACACACACACACACACACACACACACACATTTTGAATACACAAACCTCGGTTCGGGGTTGCACTCAACCACACCGTAACCAGAAACACATGCAAAGTACACAAGCAAAAGAAGGGAGGGGAGCGGGGAATCGACACTGAGAGGGGGGGAAGGCAAATTTCTCCTTGCAAAATCTTACAAAGATGCCATAGCTTACATAGAACAAATCCAAAAACAAACCCTCTTCACTTTTCAATAATCCCTCTTATAGGGAGGCTTCATTTACAAAAAAACAAAAAAGTGGGTTTCTTTGCTTGCTCAACTCAAGAGAGCTTCTTTTTTTGAATTGGGGCTCATTTGACCCACTTAGGCATACCACTTTAGCACATTTGATGGGGTGCAAGCACCTCATCACCTTTCTCTCTCTTCACCACATGAGAGTCACCTACTTGAGCCCATTTTGGTAGTCACGGTGCCGTGACAACCCTTTTGGTGCACACTTTTCCTCAACAAAAGGTTTTATCCTTGCAACCGCTTGAGAATACTCCCCCCACTAGGAATGCCGCATCATCATCCGCCTCACAAACCATAAGCAACACCAACAGCACCATCAAATGTCAATGCTCACGTGCATGCAGGACCCAAAGGGCCGCTAGCACCGGACTCCATAGCCATGCACTGGGGAGCTCCCCTCTCTCCATGCCTTGTGATGCTAATGGGGTGGCCCCTTTGCATAGTATATATACCATGCTATGTATGGCTATGCTATAACATGTGGGTTTTACCCCATGCCACGCAGTAGCGACCCTCCAGAACTTGGTCCCCCAATGTCCCCACAAACTTCTCTTTTCTGGGATCACGTTTATGTGCTTCCTTAGATCACCACAGCTCCCAACTCACCTACATAATCGCTAAACCATAAATTCCAAGCCAAAGATCATGATTTTGACTCTAAACTCTTCCGCATCGGCCCCCTTTTGATTTTGACGAGCCCACCAACTGAGCCGACCAAAGAATAAAAAAACTTTTGGCGTTGCATTGTTGCTAGCAGGACCGAACTTCATCGGGTCATAACTCACTCTCAACTCATTGACTTGGCATCCAACTGATAAGCAGTCACTTTCAGCTAACACCTCATGCTAAGCACTAGCCCCGCAAAACTTGTCAAGCTTCAAAAAGCATATTTCCCAAAGCAGGTAAGTTAGCCCATAACTAGCCCTCAACAAACATTCAACTAGCCCTCAATAAACTTTCTCTCTAGAGCTCTATTTGACTATCTGAGAAGATCGACATGCTCCACAACTGGAGCTCTTCATGTTTACCAGCTAAAACAAGCCTTGGGCATCTGTCCCCATCCGCCCTTCCCGTCGGGATCTACAAAGCCTTCTAATTTTGAACTTCAAGATCTTTCACATCGTGGCTCCGTTTGAGGATCTCTCTGGACCAGCTTCTAGAGCACTTCAGACAATACACTTTTGAGCATTAGCACCACACTTTAGACACTTGGACTTGCTATCCCAATTGGCCTTTTGTTGAAACTTATTAGCCCAAAAACTACATTATACATGCATTTCCACCAGCCTATGCCTGCCCAAGCCTTACATACCAGCTTTTACACCGTGTCCCACACCTGTAGGCATCCATAGCCTTGTATAGCACACTTTTTGGCTCGAACAAACTTTGATTGTCCCACTTCGTGTTGAACATTCATGTTCAACTAAAAGCACCTTTATTGAAATTGAAACCTGAAACACTTGCTAGCACCCAAGCACATTGAAAAAAACACAACCATCTGTACAGTATGTACAACAGTCTTGACCCTCTTTAGGTGGGTTGCCAAACCCCCTAGCTACATTTTGATTCACATAAAGTGCCAAACTCCTATCAAAATATAGCTCAAGCCACCCCGTTCACCCTGTTTCTAAGCTGCACCAACTGATAGGTCCCATTTGAAAAATCCTTTTGCACCCTGTATGGACCTGTCCACCTCTTCTTGAACTTTATCTGGAATGTAAAATCCAAGTAGCTCTTGTACTACATCACCAAATATTCTTCTTCTATCTTCTTATTCGACAAGCTTTGGTTGAATTTGGCAACCCATTTCTCCTGCTGCTTTACACAATAGTCTGTTGATGCCTCCTTGTTCATCTGCAAAGCTTCAAGATTGACAATTCAATCTTTTAGCATCTCTTGATGTGTGCCATTGAATCGCCACATCCCCTTTAAAGCATCTAGTTGTGTATGCATTGGCAACACTGCTTCCTTACCATAAACCACGTCGAACGGGGTAAAATTGGTGTGAAGGCGTGCGAGCGTGAGTGCAAGAGTGCAGGTGCAAGAGAGAGTACGCTTGGTGTGTGGGTGGAGAATGGAGCAGTCACCACCTATCTCCTTATTGACTATGTATATAAGGAATAGGGTAGTAAGTGAGTGGGCGGTCAGACACTGACGTCCGGCGCAGAGCAAAGACACAGCTGCCTTTAACCACAACAATCCCCCACTTAAAGGCGAATGTGTCGATAAGTGGGTCCTACTAGATAAACTACTAGTATGTACAAGACAATATGGGAGAGACTCTCTTAACCTATGCGCATTGGCTTGTGCAGGTGATTTACATGCAGTCGTATCGGCTCTGGTGATAGGCAAGCGTGCATACCCACGCTAGAGGCTGCATATAAATGTCACAGACTACTTTATATGGTCTGTAAAACTCTACTATGCATCATGCTAGTGTCAGTCATTGCACGACTGACAATCCCTGTTGCAAATGCTTCCACTGTGACTGCTAGGTCGGGCCTCGACACTAATAAGTCGAACATGAGACACCCAAAATGCTAAACCTAGTTGTACTCGCCTCCCATGGCTATCTGCAATCACTACATCATCAGGACTACCCATCGTGTATGGACGTGTCAACACCAACAATGAGATGGCTAAGTCCCTCTCACCCATAGGCAAAATTGTGCGTCTTGTCACCGACTCATCAGCCTCTAACGTGACCATATCAAAGAACTCTATATTTGTCATCTCTATCTGTGTCTCTAGGGAGCAGACTTGCTCTACCTTTGCCTACACAAACTCTGTCAACACCTGTTGTGTCTCACTAGAGCACTGCCACTCTACCTCTGTCTCTATAGAGTCTACTGGCACGTCCTATACAGCTAAATGCTCTGTCTGATGAGCATGGTGGAGCTCACCCGCAAAGGAGACACATCTCCTCTCTCGCTCAAAGCATGCACTCAACAAAATCGAGACTATTCTATCTCGAACCTCAGACACATGCATAGGATATACCAAGCCACTATATGCTCCTCTGGCAATCACTAAATGAACCGCAATGCATCTGGAAAGACTCCTCTCTAAGAAGTGTTTGACATCCAAAATCTGCTAACTGTCTCACTGAGATCAAGCTCTATCTTAGGTAAGTAACGTAGCGCATATGTCGTAGCGTATATAATGCACCTCTAGGCAAAGACAAACAAACATCTCCTGCACCCTTCTATGTCAAACACCGAACCATCGGCCAAGTGCACACATCCAAAACTCTTTGAGATCCCCAACCCGTCAACACCAAAAAGCGCGATGGGATCCTTGACAGGTCTTTAAGCCTAATAAAAATCAAAGTCTCTAAACAAGAAAAATCCAAGGAATAGACCTTTACAATTGATAATGGCTTGGGTCTATAGCCCTAGAATAAGACCTAGTCCTGTCTCACAGCGGAAATGGAACAACATATTAAAAGTCCAAAACTATTTCGGCCCTATAACTTCCACAAATTGGGGCTAAGATATCCTCAACCAACCCTTTTTTTTCCCTAACAGATGTGAGGGCACAGCCGTTGGTGAACTCCTCTTCCAAGTGAAGAAGTTTTGTAAACATTTTTAGCGCGCAGGAATGGATAGTTACTTGAATAATCAGGTCTACCCATCCATGATTAACAACCTTATTCAATTTCCACTTGCCACCCCGCACTCACACATGATTCTTTTGTTTTTCTAATTACTACCAGATTGTTTTAACATTTAAAATAATGGTTTCTTTTAACTTTTCATTACAGTGATTCCTTCAGTCAAGTATTTAAAGACAACATTGAAAAACATTATTTTAGCAAACAGACATCTTTAAACTTAAGACAGGGTACCGTCAATCAAAAACATTGACCCTAATAACCATGACCAGTACTCTTCTTGTCCCAAGACCACCTAAGGGTGAGAAAAATGGCACCCATTTCTTATTCACAATCCGGGGTGGATAAACCCCCACCCAAGGTTTGGGGTGCCCATACACCAAACCAGTTGCCCATAGAACCGGGCGGCTCCCCTATGATAGAGGTATCATAACTTATGTAGAAACATCAAGACATGACATGGAGTAAAAACTCAATCGTTCATGGGGGTGACCGATTTATCCGTGGGGCTGGAAAGCCATCATTATTCATCAAAATATACCAAGGAGTCGGAGGTGTCTTGAGACAAGATGTCTTAAGGATGATCAATCATACATTTCTTAATTCAACCAGTTTTAACCCAAACAATTCATTCCTAATTTTACAAACAATGCACGTTCGTTTCTTGAAAGTTACCTTTCATTTCGGCCAATTATTCATTTTATGATTCTTACTCACTCTTTACTTATGCAATGCTAACTTATAAAAGAACTTAAGCTGTTTAAAGACTTAATTGAATAATGGAAAACCCACCTGGGACTGATCGGCCATTTGTTGTTGCGTTGGGGCTTGAAGACTCTCCTCCGTAGGCTTACTACTAGGCCCAGCCTCATGGTCATGGGACGCCCTAGCCCTCTTGTGAGTTGTATCATCCTCATCGGACTGAGGATTTTCTCGGGTTCTCTTTAGAGCCATAGTGATAGCTTTATAAAAGGATACTTAATCAATTAAAGAATCAATTGAACAACCTCTCTTATTTCTTTTACCAAAAATTAGAGATGTTTGGAGTTAGTAAATATCTTCGTTAAAATATCTGGGTGAGATATTTTTACCTTAACTTCCTGGCAATATTATTGTGCTCCCATAATTATCCTATAATTATCGGAGCTATTTTACTAGTTTCCTTATTTAATTTCTCTTCAAAAATACCCTAATTTAGCTTTAGTTTTTTATGAATTACTTATCTGCTCGTGGGATATTTATCCTGGGTAGATTTTGATGTATTATAATTCTGGTAGTTATCTTCCTAACTTCTAAATTGATTTATTAATTTTTTCTTTTAATTTATAGTCAAAAGTAGACAATATTAGCTAAGGTAATTAGCTAAATTGATTATTTGTACTTAAGATAATTATTGTAACTTCTTAATGATGTTTTTCATCTCAAGTAATTACTATGTAATCATATAAACTGATTAGCTAATTTTTCTTCTCAATTTATAGTCAAAATCAGACAATATTAGCTAAGGTAATTAGCTAATTTGTACTTAAGATAATTACCCTGACTTTCTAATGTTGTTTTCCATCTTTGGTAATTACTATGTAATTATATAAACTAATTACTTAATTTTCCTTCTCAATTTATAATCAAAATCAAATAATATTAACTAAGTTAATTAGCTAAATTGGTTATATGTGCTTAAGATAATTATCCTAACTTCCTAATGTTCTTTTTCATCTCTGGTAGCTACTATGTAATTATATAAATTAATTAGCTAATTTTCCTTCTCAATTTATTCTTAAAAACAAAAACTTCTAACCTAATTAATTAGCTAAACTATTTCTTTTGCATGGACTAATTATCCCACATTTCTAACAATGTTTTTTATCTCTGATAATTACAATATAATTATCTAAGTGATTTAACTAATTTTCCCCTTCAATTTATGCTTAAAAACAGATAGTTTAGCCTAATTAATTAGCTAAACTAATTTTTTGTGCATAACCTAATTATCTCAACTTTTTAATATTGATCTCTAGCTTTGATAATTATTGTATAATTATCTAAGTGGTTTAGCTAATTTTCTCATTTAATTTATGCTTAAAAACAGATAATTTTAGCATAATTAATTAGCTAAACTAAATCTTTGTGCATGGCTTAATTATCCTAGCTTTCTAACTGTAATTTCTAGCTTTGATAATTACTGTATAATTATCTAAGTGATTTAACTAATTTTCCTCTTGAATTTATGCTTAAAAATAGATAATTTTAACCTAATTAATTAGTTGAACTAATTTTTTGTGCATGGCCTAATTATTTGAGCTTTCTAACCATTATTTTCAGCTCTTATAATTATTGTGTAATTAAATAATTGTGTTAACTAATTTTTCTATCAATTTATGTTTAAAAACATTTAATTTTTGTCTAATTAATTAAGTAGACTACTTAGAAAATTAAGATCTAATTTCCTTGGCTTCTAAATATCATAACCAAGCTCTAAAAATTATAATATGATTATTTAATCTTAAAAATTATTTTCTTTATAAATCAACCTAAAATTAATCATTTTGGGCTTAATATGTAATAATTAATTGATTAGATTACTAATCAAGCTTAAAAAATTAGTGATCAGAACTATAATGATAATTTAGAGAGTAGTTAATAATACAAAATGCTTAATCTCCTTAATTAATAGTTTAATTTAAAAAATTAGTCAAAACTTAAGTTATTCTCTTAATTAACTAAAATTAAACTAATTACCTCGATTAATTACAAAGAGTTTTTGCTCTCTAAGTAATTTCTGGGAGGTTCTCTTATTTGTAAGAGAAATCTGTCAGGACTCCGAGTCTAAGTTCAATTGTGGAGAGGGAAGATCTATTTATAAGTTTTTAGGGTTCATAGGCTGTGTCTGACACTTCAAGGCATCGCCCAGCCTCTTCCTAGAGTCCCCAGCTGCTTAATTTGGCCTAGGCAAGCTCATCACTGCTCCACACAGCCTCCAAATACTCCAAATTGATCCTGCTATTTTCCTAACCTATTACATGCTTAAATTACCTTACAATTTACTTAACAGTATAAACTTCTAATGGTCATAACTTGTCAGTTTTTATCGGAATTAAGTTCTCAAAATTTTTAATCATAGTAAAGTCATGATTAAGATTCCAAAAATACTAATATTTGTCAAGGTTGGACAATTCTACATTGATTTTTCAATAATCATATCAGTTTGATTAAGCTTTATACAATCTTTAAGATTTTAGAAACTGGAAACCTTACAAACTCCCACTAGACAATGTGTTGAGCCACTCATGACATAGTGTGACGTGGAAGGTAGCATCGCTATCTAGTAATCACTGTAAAGAAAGTGTGTTATCCATAGCATATCTATAAGAGGTAGACTCAAAGCAAGCATGACATCTCTGTCATCACTACTGGCATAGAGTACCATTGTAACAGCCTCTCTAACATGTGTCAAAGGCGTATTCGCATCACGTATACATCTCCACTACTGTCTCATACGTCTAAAACAATGGCGCCTAATGTGCCCTGTGTGACACAATGCCAACAATGCAAGTATATGCAACTACAAGACCGTCGTCTCTCATGAGTCATCATTGTAGACTCTAAACTGGTACACATGTCTACAAACCGTATACCAAGAAACCAAAACTATGGCGAGAAAACTTGGGAGAAATTTGACAGAGTCTTCCCTATAAATTGAGAAAAAACTCAAGTACAATCTCTACCACAAGCCATGCAAAACTGACAACAAAGTGGGAGATAACTCGACCACTACACAATCATGAAAAACTTGATCAACTGTGTCAAAATCGATGCGCACATATGCATAAAACTGACTCCACAATCTGCAAACTTTGCAAGCACACAACCTGGAATAAACTGCTCAACTGAGCGTAAAGTGCATAAAAATATACACAAGTAGAGAGCAAATTAGCTCAAAACGCATCCCACAAGAGAAATTGCATGCATAAATGTGCAAAAAACATGTGAAACATGTGACTATCTATCTGTAGCCACACAAGCATACGCTATCTCACTTCTATAAGAGTGGGTGCAACACAAAACCTATGTCCAAGTGAGAGTAAACACTCAATCACTGTCAAAGCATAGTATATGGCAGGGTGGGAGTAAGACCTCCACCACCCAAAAGACTGGGGCTGGAATAGCAATCCACACTCAAAAGCCACAAAGACTATACATCAAGACCATGTCACAATGGCTGCCAAGAATCTCTGAAACCATTCAGAGAAAGCACAAGTACGTATATGCACATAAACTGAGTGACATGCCAAAATAGAAGTCCAAAAAACGAGATCAACTGCCAAAACTGAGTAACAAAGTGGAAGAAATGCTCGACCACCAAATTGCACGCAAGTGGGAGTCACACTCGACCACTAAACCATCAAAGAGAAGGATTTCCTGTGAATACATATATTATGGTGACAAATCTCGGGAAAATCGGACAGAGTCTCCATTGCAAAGTGAGCAAAATCATAACCAAATCTAAACCATAAAAGATTCAGAGACAAGCCATCTCACCTACAGGCTGTCAAAACCTCTAGCTGTATCCGCATGTCCATACATGGCATAAATCCGCACAAAATTATGTGCTACCATCCTCTTTGGATATCCACACAGATCATACATAGGCATAAAGTGTCCTCAACCATATGTTGTGCAATGGCGAGAACACGAGCTGCCCTCACATGCACCAACAAACCTGTTCCTGTCAGTGTGCATGTATTTGATTGTCAAAAACAAGATAGATTGCACAAAATTCGCACTAGAAGTGCCCAAACAATGCACGAAGCATGTACATACGCATAGGTACAAAACTAGCTATGTCATGAGCTGCATTCTGGTATCGTACATAACCATAAAATGGTTGCAAAATCTGCAAAATTTCAGCAATGCAAAGCTGAAAATAACATCCACAAAACGCCTGCAAAACCTCCTCAAATGTCTCCACTACCACCGGTGTACATGGGTATGCATCTAAGAGTCAATCCGAGCCCACACATGGACCGTTTCCACATGCAAAACACGGCTATAAAAGCCCTCAATTCTCAGCTATGTAGAGCTGCAAATAACCTGGAAAAAGCACCTGCATATGGCTTGCAACAAGCCTCCCACCCGTCGTGTGTATTGACCACTAGTCGGGCTGCCCACACATGCATACCTGCATCTGTGTATGGCTGAATATTCAACACTCCAAAGCTGTCCAAAACCCTGAAGTATGTTGATGCCAAAAAGCGATGCCAAAGAAAATCTTTACCGGAGAGTATGATGCCGGAGAGGACGATGACAAAAAAAGTCGAAATCGGAGAGCTTGATGTCAAAAACTGAAGCCTATGCCGAGACAAAGAGAAAACCTGATGTCGAGAACCTGGAAGTCAAGGCCGATGTCAAGGACGATGCCGGGTGTGCACACACACTCTGTGTGTGTCAATGTCGGAGAACGGATGTCATATATTCGGAGCTGAAGACAGGATGCCGATGTTGAAGAATCCGTAATGTCTCTGCTTGCTCTCTCTCTCTCTCTCTCTCTCTCTCTCTCTCTCTCTCTCTACGCACACACACGGCTGAAAATCCTCTCTCTCTCTCTCTCTCTCTCTCTGTCATCTGCTCGCTCACGAGGAGCCTTTCTCTCGCTCACATTCTCTCTACAGCTTGTAGCGCTACCAGCCATGCTGCCATTGTTCTTTTTTTTTCCTGATGAATCTTCAGATAAACTTTAACGCTATGTAATTCTCGCTGCTGTAGAGTCCATTGATCTGCTTCTGTAGCGAAATTCAAGTTAAACTCAACGTTACTGCTTCCTTGCAATGACAGTAGCGCTGCTGTAATGCATTGAGAAACTTGAATTTAATTTGTTCTCTCTCTCTCTTCTCTCTCTCTCTCTCTCTGTGTGTGTGTGTGTGTGTGTGTGTGTGTGTGTTGTAGGGTAAAGGGGCCAATAAAAAACCGGCTCCCTCTAATGGGACCTTGGACCCCCCCAATTTAAAATTGTACGGGTCCAATATTGGGACACAAGTTGCCTTGTGGCGAGGTGGTTAAGCTCAGGTCAAATGTAGATCATAGCCGTTGGATCCGAGTTCAAGCCTTGCTGGTTGCCATGTCTCATAATACCCCCTTGGTGTGGCTTTAACTCACGTCCGTTTTTGTTACACATTAAATCTTCGACGTTATTGCGCGTCGTCGTCGAAGCATCGTTTGTGGGCGAGATTTTTACTGTAGGTAGGCATTGATGAGCTCTTCCAATTGCACACATCCAACCTGAAAACGGTGGAGTATGCTGGCAACATTTTGCAATGCCCCTTAGGTGGCCTTAAGTTGGGGGTTTTACCCTAGTGCTACACCTTTAGGAGCTTCTGTAATGCTGCTTTACTTCAAATCATGAAGTTTGCAGAGTGTCGATCTCCTAGATTCTCTGTGTAAAAAATTCCCCTATTGTAAGGCTTTGAGATTTAGCTCAAAACGGTGCTCGTGCATGCGTCGCCGCCGAACCCGGGAGAGTTGCCGTGCTTTGATACCACTTGTGAAGGCGGGCAAGCGTGAGTGCAGGTGCAAGAGAGAGTACGCTTGGTGTGGGTGGAGAATGGAGCAGTCACCTATCTCCTTATTGATTATGTATATAAGGAATATGGTAGTAAGAGAGTGAGCGGCCGGACACTGACATCCTGCACAGGGCAAAGACACAACTACCTTTAACCCCAACAATTGGTAGCCACTTTGTAAGACATCTTGTATGCCCATAGACACTTCTTGAGATTCACTTCCCACTTTGTTTCCTGCTTATAAATATAAATATACTTTGTCAGCATCTTTATGATTTGACCATCGGCACTCTCTACTCCATTGCATTGAGGATGATAGGGTGAGGAGAATCGCTGCAGAATGCTCAATTCCTCAATCAAAGCCTTTATAAGCTTGCTTATAAATCCTTGTCCTCTATCAAAACAAGCACCCACAGTACTCCAAAACGACATCAAATGTTATAAAAAGTGAAATGAGCCACAACATGAGCATTTACCTCGCTAGCAGCCTTTGCTTCTACGTCCTGGTAAGGTAGTCAATAGCTACCACAATGTATTTCTTTCCTCTTATGTGGGAGTGGACCAATAGCATCCAAACCCCGCTTTTCAAAAACATTTTGGGCCATGATAGCCCCCTGTGACTCGGCTACTAGCCTCCTCTCTCCGATAGTTTTGCATCCGTGGCAAGTTTTGCACCAATAGTGTATATCACGTACTATTGAAGGCCACCAAAACCCTTCTTTTAAAATTTAAAACAAAACCTGGTCTTTACCTTGATGCCCACTTTCCTCATGAAATTGTTGCAACACTATGCCGATTTCTTTTTCTTAAAGCACCCTTCGCAACACTTTACCCCATCCATAGACGATCAAATCCTCCCCTATCAATGTAAATTTGCAAGCTTTTTGCATTAACCTCCACTTCTGTAGCTTCGACAAGCTTTCTGGACACTGGCTTGAGCCTAAAAAGTCTTCAATCTTCTTCAAAGTTTCATGACCTGCATAAATGGCCAGGGCCACATATATACTTGTAACTTGCACTTGCACTTTGTTCCTTGCAAGCTGATCTGCATCGTGGTTTTGCTCTCTTTTGACATGCCTGAATTGGACTTCTTCAAAAAATCTAAAGCTTTTTAATGGCATAATACCAAACTTCAATGGATCCCATTTTACCTGCCATTGGCCTAACAGCTTCTTGAAGACAAGTAAAGCATCACTTTTTACCACCAACCTAAAAATGCCAAACTCCACGGCACTGCTTCAATCCCAAATTTAAAGTAAGATACTTTGCCTCATTGTTGGTATGAACATCTTCCAAGTTGTAAGCCCTTGAAAAAATCACTTTGCCATGTGGATACCATATTACCACACCTCCACATACTCTCTGTATCACCCTCCTATACACACCATCAAACCACATAGTAAAAGCTCCCACTAAACTAGACTCCTGTTTAGCTTTGTCTCGTACCACTCTAGATAGATTGGTAAATCAACGACCTTGCTGATAAAAATATCTGCCAAGCGAGATCGACTAGTATGGTCGACCTTGAATTCAAACTTAAACTCGTGTAGCTCTATCACCCATTTCATGATCCACTTCCTTGGATTCAAGTGAAACACCACTTCAGGCAACAAATTGTTAGTCGTCAACACGTAAAAATTTTGTACAATGAGATGCACTTTGAACTTCTTGCAAGCAAAAACCAAAGCCATCACCCACTGTTCCGCTTCAGTGTAGCCTTGCCTCTCCAAGACTTATTACCCTCCTTTAAAAGTAGATAGGCGTATGGTTTCTTTCCACCTTCTGCAGCAACACCACTCGAATAGCCACGGTACATATCGTCATGGCAACATAGAAATCATCTTCTCTGTTTGAAGGACACACTGTCGGCAATTGATACAAGACTTCCTTCACTTTATCAAAGGCTTCTTGAGCTTCTTCATCCCATTCAAATCCATGCACTTGTTGTGCCCTGTTTTGAAGAGGGTATTCATATAGAGACAACATCCAAAAAAACCTTGACAGATACTTTAATTTATGCATGAATGATGCATAAATGCCTTGAGCAATGGAGGGAGGCTCCATAAGAGCTAGAGCCTTGACCTTTTCTAGAACTGATTCAATTCATTTCTCTGACATTACATGGCCTAATAATGATGATCGCGGCTATGCTAACTTACTTGGGGTTCAATTTACCTCCTTCTTCATCAA
Organism: Adiantum capillus-veneris; assembly: GCF_014529385.1. Taxonomy (NCBI): domain Eukaryota; kingdom Viridiplantae; phylum Streptophyta; class Polypodiopsida; order Polypodiales; family Pteridaceae; genus Adiantum; species Adiantum capillus-veneris. Next base: position 78,466,008 of record NC_140943.1, read on the forward strand.
GCCTTTGAAAACATAGTTGCAGCTTCGATAGGTGATCTACCCTTGAGCTATAGCACCCAATGTCATCCATAAAAACCCTAATGAACCTGCCCAAGTAGTAGGGACCAAATACACAGTTCATCCAATCCTAAAAAGTGACATAGGAAATTACCAACCCAAATGGCATCCTGTGGTAGGCAAAACATCCCCATGGAGAGATAGATGTCATCTTTAACTAGTCTTCATATGCAATTCCTATCTGAAAGTACCCTGAAAACCCATTCATGATGGAATAACTCTCATGGCTAGCTATGTAATTTAAGATCTCATCCTAAAACGGCAATGTGTAGTGATTTCTCTTAGTTGCTGCATTTAATGGCTTGTATTGGGCACACATCCGCTATTTCCCATTCTTCTTAGGATTGATAACCACTAGCGAAACCCACGTAGATTCCTTCACGGGGTGTATAATACTTGCATCTAGCAGTTGGTTGATCTCCTACCAAAGGGCTTCCTTCTAAATTTCCCCCAATATCCTTAGCTTCTGTGCTTTTGGCTTGCACCCTTCCTTGAGGACTATCTTGTGCTCAACACCCTTTGCTCCTCAGTGTAGATCCTTGTACCCCGTCGCAAACAAATTTGGAAAGGAGGCACACAATTGAACATAGCCTTCTCTCTCCTGCTTGTTCAAATCTCCACTCAACATATTGGCTACCTCTTTCACACCTATGCCATGAACGTGCGGTTGCACCTCCTCTTTTGCATGAGAGTCTTCCATAGTAATTCCAAACAAATCAGAATCAATCTTTAGCATATCATCCTTGCTTTCCTCTTCCTCCGTATATGTATAGCCCTCATCATAAGCCGTCTCAATATCGTACTCATAGCTAGTCGTATCATCCTCGTCCCTTGCAACCATAGGATGGAAGCGGATCTCTTTGGTCTTTACGTCTAGCACCACATGCCTTCCTCTTTCCTTCTCATCCAAGGTGAACACCCTGCTTTCCCAATCTTTTTTAGCACCTATCACCAGTAGCCATGGCCTCTACCCAAGATGATAAGGTATGCATTATCACCTACTTTCATCACAAAGAATTCGATTAGGCACTCAATGACCATCACCTTCACTCTTACATTTTGAGCCATGCCCAAACACCTAGCCTAGCCTTAGCATGGTTAGACACCCTCATGGGCACATTTGATTTGGCCACCACTGCTTTAACACTTGTATCTCATTGCAGTTTCCATCATGACGCAAACTTGTGCTCCACCATTGGAACCTGCAACTCATTACATGTATTTATGGGAAAAAATATTTGAGGATAATCCATTGAAGTGAACAAAGCATAAAGAATTCCAACCTTCACAACTGAAAATTGGATTTCAGTCAGCATCTTTGGCATGGGTGGACAATTCTCCAGTGTCTCTATAAATCTTGTAGCAGCACTGTCCAAAATTCTTTATTAAAAGTATGTGCTTGAGATTCTGCTTGTGGTTTACAAAATGTGTCTGCTACTATACTTACAATTTTGCTTGACCATGTACTCCAGCAAGAGAATTGACAAAGTAGCATTTTCTTTTCACAATATCAATTGCAATTAAACTCCAATGTGAGCTATAAAAAAAAGCCTCAGTTAGCCTTCTAACATGAATTAGTAAATTCTCTTCACAAGGTGTAGGTAGGAAACTTACCTCTCATGATAAGGAATCAAGAAAATTTCACAGATTTCCAAGTCCACATGAGTCAACCACTTTGTGATCTCTCTAATATTTGTCTCTGTCCTGAGAAAGTGGGAGATAGAAGGGTCTAAAAATTCCACCTTTTGTTGAAGGTCTGGCTCATATGTATGCATCATTAACCTGGTACAAGATATTGTTATATAAAGAGTTCTTGCTATAAAAAAAAATACAGAGGAAAACAAAAACAACTTGAGGCATGTGATAAGGAGTGGAGAATTCATCTCCTTGGTCCAGTCCTTGAGAATTTCCAAGGTCTCAGAGTCAAGTGAATTGTAATCCTCCCTAGGATCCTCCTCACTGAATAGAGCGACAACAAATCCAGTAGGATTGACACTCCTCAAGAGGGGCACTAGCTGAGGTTCCAACAGGTCAAGCTCCTTTCTCTCTGCAATTTCCTTGTCTTCCTTTGCTCTCTTTTTCCTTTCCTTTTCCTCTTCTTCAGTAATATCAACTACTCCTACTTCAGGCTCCTTGGGCTTCCTCCATGGAGGAATGTTGAGAATATTAAAGGCCTTAATATCATGCATAGGGACAGGCTCCAACATTCTTGAAAACCTGTATCTCAGCCTCCTGAGAGTGATCATGTCTTTGTCCATCAAAGTAACCCTATGGGCATGAGCTGCACAGATATAGGCGTCTTGGAAAAGCTCAATCATAAAGTCCTTAGAAGCCTCCTGGATACATGCCAATGCAGTTCTAGTCCACCTCATGTCAATCTTGTACTCCTCTGCAACTTGTCTGCATAGTCTTTGGAAGGGTAGTTTGGGAATTGCAAGATTGATGGCCTTTATGGACTTCCTTATCTCTCTTAGACATTTGACCCCCTGCTTGAACTTTCTCTTTGTAAGGAGAGGCTTAAGCTGCAGTGGCTTGGAAGCTTTCCTCTGATGTGTAGTTTTTCTTTTGCTTGGTTGAGGGTCAGGTGTGCTTGGTTTAGGGTCCTTCCTCTGAGATGTGCTCTTCTTTGGTTTGGAAGTACCAGCTGAAGCTTTGCTAGGATGAGCTTCTTCTTCATCTTTGGATAGAGGCTTATCAACCTTCCTTGCAGTCTTCTTGGTCCTTGCCATCTTCAAAAGGGATAGGAATGATTGTTACACAACAAACATTAGTAAAAAAAGTAAACGATGTATATTTAATTTTTATTATTACTTTATCAAAGTAAACTCCTCCTTTTCGACATAGTGGCACACATTTCCATACATAGTGGAACACATTGTGGTGACACCCCGTACGCAAAATCACAAAGGGACCAATGTCCTCACACTTTCGATGATCGCGCACGGGGTGACGGAGTGCCAAGCAGTACACAGAGGCACACATTGTATGCATGGTAAACTTCTCCTTGTGGACATAGTGGCACACATTCCAGTACACATCGTAAACACATTGCGGTGACACTTCGTACGCGAAATGACAAAGGGAGCACAATCCTCACACTAGTGGCACACATTGCGGTACACATCGTAAACATGATCACACTTGTGGACATAGTGGAAAACATTGCTTTGATACTCCGTACGCGAAATGACAAAGGGGGCAAATTCTTCACACTTACGAATATCGCGCACGGGGTGACGGTCAAAGCGCTCGAAATTTTGGGTCGTGGAAGTGCGAGAACCGGGTAGAACCTCCTTCAAAATGCGCTTAGTTTGGGCTCTGAGGAGGTTTATATAGGGTGCTTTGCGCAAGTCCCTAGGCGCATACTAGCCGTTGGACCACACTTCGAGGCGGAAACCGATTTGCGCACCCCCCGAGGCGGCGTTTTTGGCCATAAAAAGAACCTACCCAACCTGTTTTTTGCTTATTGTCATTCACAAGGCTTCGAAATTAAGCCTCCAACCCTCCAAGCGACACACCGCGACACCCCGTGCGCGATTTTGGGAGCCGTCGACCTCTTCCTAGCAATAGGAAATCGCGTACCAAGTGTCACTCCGTGCGCGTAGTTAGTGAGTGCCGAGTTTCTCTTAACCCCTCACAGTTCGCATAGCAAGTGACAATTTTATGTAATTCTTTTTTGCTTGCGCTTAATTTGTGCGCTTAATTTGCTTGACAATTTTATGCTTTTAATTTGTTTGTAGACTTGATATAAAGAAGGGTGGTTAATGTCTTGATAGACTTCTCTTTTCTCTTTTTCAGCTGAGCATTTGTGGATTGTCATAATGGATATAGAGGATATACAAGAGACCGCTGATGACAGGCTGATGTCTTTTCTTTACAAAGTTAATGAACTTACAAGATTTCAAAGTGTTAAACAGATTTTTAATGCTGCCTTTGATCTTCAAGCACTTGTGGATGGCTTCTCTACACAAATTAGTGATTTGAAAGAGATATATACAGAATTGATCAGAGATCACAGGCTTGACAATCTTGTTTATTTTGTTGATATATGCAAAGCAGGTAGCTTGTCAAGGACAGGTATTGCAAAGAAGTGGTCAAGCCTTCATCCAAACTGGCAAAAGATCATAAAGCCTTGCAAATTTCATGGTAATATGCATTGCCAGTTGGTAGATTATGACCTTGGACTTATCATTTTCTTCAGTGTACTCCCAACACCAAAGGGCAAAGAGATTCCAAAGCAGATTTCCCAGGCTGAGGAGGACCAGGAGAAAGAGGAGATAGAGATGGAGTTCCATGAAGAGGAAGAGAAGCTAAAAAGCACTGAGATGCTGGACATTGCAAAATTCAAAGCAGAAAACATCACTAAAGTGGAGAATGTTGACATTGAGGATGAAGATGTTGATCCTTTGCATTGCACAGCAACATTTCCTACATACAAAGTTAACAAAAAGAAATATGTTTTGCTGAATGACATTCAGCATCTTTTTGATCTAAGGGAAGATTGTGCTTTGGCAGTTTTGGCTGAGTGGGGATCTAATGACATAGGATTTATTGATTACTCACCTTGCCCCTTAGCAGTCTTGGACACAGAGGCAGAAAATTTTATTGACAGCTCAAGTGTTGGAAAGCATGTGCAGGACATTGTTCTGAGATATGAGCAACAGGGTGTACCTTCTGAAGAGGAGTTCAATGAGATCCAGAAAAGGCTTAAAATAGAGCATATGGGAGAGGAAAAGACCAGAGATTATGAAGTAAGGCCAACTAGATCCATTGATATATGGGAACCTGCCTTGTTTGAGGAGGATGAGTCTCCTAAGGTATGTTAATGACCATTTTGCCCTGTCTTATTAATGTGCTGAACAATTAACCAAGACATATTTTTGCAGATTGAAATACTGGACACAGACAAATTCCTTGGCAGGGGGAAGGGTTCCAGACCCTTAAATTTAGGAAGGAACCAGAGCTTGGGACACTTTATTGGGAATCTCAACAAAGAGACTGTCATTATATTCCATAACAAGTTTACAAGAGAACCATTGCTGCCAATGCTTGCAATTAAAGCACTTGCAAAGGTTGTTGGTTCATATCAGCTTCCTCCAGGGTTAGAGAAGTTAATATTGGTGGAAAAGGAGGAAGCCATCAGAATTTTTGGATTCTTCCCTGGCCTTACTGGTTCTAGAGCTGGTTATTTTGCAACAATGGCATCCTATGTGCTTGCCCACTCTGGGGACCTCAAGAGACAAATGATAGGCTACAATAAGCAGAAGTTTCTGAAGTTTAGGGGTGAAGTTGATGTAACTTCATCAAAAGACTGACTTTGCTCAAACCTGTACTTTGGCCCACTTTCTACCTTGTCTCTCTCTTGTAGCTAGCCATTGTAAGAATTTTTCATTTGCAGATGAACTATTATATGAATTTTGTCTTTTCTGCTTGTTCCTGTGTAAGGCATTTGCTAAATCTGAGTTCAGTAGTGCTTTCTTTGTCATTTTTGATCTGGTTCTATGCCATATTTGTCTATAGAACCATTGGAAAACCTCAAGCAAGCTGTTTGCCTTCACTGCACCTCCTCCATGTCTTGTATGCTTGAAAAACTTGGTTCTTGCTTGATAATGGGATTTCTCCATGCCTTGTGTAGACCATATGGACAGGGAGCCCCATCTCTTTACAAACCAGGGAGTGTGATTGTAAATTATATGCTGGCAAAGTAAAAGTGTGTCAATAATTAGTAAGTATGAGATTAATCATATGCTTCCAAACTAAAAGTATGTACATATTAAAAAGGTCAGAAAATAAATAAAAAACTGACCATGTAATGTGTGAATTCCTGATCCCAAGCATCTTTCATTGCACTTTTGAAGTTATTGAGCACTTTCTTGAAATTTGGCAGATCATTTTTGCCCCAGGATGTCTTATCACAGTAGGAAAATACTTTGTCTAGTGATTCCCATACCTCTGCCTTTTTGTTTCTTGATGTACCTTCAAGACCATGATCTTTGATGGCATTGTGGAGAGCTTTCCACTGGTTATACTTCACATTGGATGAACCCTTCTTGGCATTTACCTTTCCTAGCTTGCCATGAAACCCTAGGAAAGCTCTGGCCTTCACACCACCAACAGATACCTTTCTAGGCACATTGTTTCCATTTGAAGACCTCTTCAGGTCTGTTTCAATCTTAACCTTACCACTGTGAAGGCCAATTTCTGATAAAACCCTTTCAATACATTTGATTGCAGCATCTCTAGCTGCTTTTGGCTGTAACTTCCAGGCAAACCCCACATACAGATGTACAATTTTCTCCACAATTCTGCAAAGAGCATGCAGAGTGCATATGTGGACATTAGCCTGAAAGCCATTCATGTGGATGGAGGGTAGTGACAAATGCCAAGCTCCTCTTGGACTTCATATACTACAATGACAATCAGAATATAGAAGTATAGCATATTTCATATTTGCCAGCTATATTTTTTCTCATTTTATTGTTCCTAAAACTTGCTTTCTATTGCCTTGTATAGATCAACAGAGAGTGCTATAGTGAGAACCATGTATGGTTGACAAGAGCAAAGATTATCAAGTATATGATTGAAGCAAATGGACAACTGCAAGAGGTATTTAAAGATGATGATGTTGAAGAGAAGGGGAAAGCAAAGCTAGAAAAGGCAAAGGGGAAAGCAAAACTAGAAGAGGAAAAGGGAAGTGAAGAGGAAGAAGAGAGTGGTGAGCAGGAAAAGGCAAGTGAAGAGATGGATGATAAGAGAAAGAGGAAGCAACCCTCAAGACCTCTTGCCAAAGAGCCCACAATAAAATCTCCCAGGACAAAAGAGCACACTGCAAAAGCACCAACCCCATTAAGGAAGTCCCCTAGGGACAGGAAAACTCCTGGCAGAAAACTATTCTAGCTTTTTGTAGCCCACTCTAATTGTAGCCCACTTGTATCAAGCTTCCCACTTGTATCCAATTGTCTATTCTATAGCCCACTTGTATCCAATTGTCTATTCTATGTAATTGCAAATATGTGAAATTGAATACATTTTGATCACCTTGTTTTAAGACTCTGTTACAAAATCAAATCATTGAAGTAAAATCATTGATGTTTGGAAAAGTTGCATTTCAATAACAAAATAAAGATCCTTTTAGATCTTTATTTCAATAAGATCCTTGTAGGTCATGTGATACAAAACAAGATCCTTGCAGGTCATGTGATACAAAATAAGATCCTTGCAGGTCATGTGTTACAAAATTGCCTTGAAGGATGTTTAAGGCACCAAATGTACAATGCCATCCAAGATGTCCTTGCACTGTAGCCTCTTTTCATTCCTTTTTGATACCTACAAAAACAGTCCAAGTTAAATAAAGAACCAATAAGAGAACAAGATACTTTTAGGGATAACAGTTACCTTTCCACCATTTATTTGAAAGCAGAATGTTGTGGGCAGTTCAATTTCATCATTTTGCAAGTCCAATCTCAATTGATGTAAGCTACACATGCCTCTTATCTTTACAATTGACAGATGCTCATTGTTTACCCATATATCAATGTCTTCTATTGGGCTGTCAATGAAGTCCTCCATGTCTTGATCAAGTGGAGTTAGCTGACCACCAACATAGTGCCATCTTCTGTAATAAAATGACATAATGAAGTTTTGTGTCCCTATCATGTATTTGCAAGCAATTGAGCCAGCTTGCACATTACAAGTGATTCCATTCACTGTTTTGGTGTTCCAACCCTCATCCACAAATTCAAGTACACTTGCTGAGTCTAAAGTCTTCACTGAAAACATTGTTCTAGATTTTCTGACTTCAGCATTAGAGAAGAAGTCTACAAAAACTGTAATGGGCATGAATATAGAAATTCTACTCTGTTTGCTTGCTATGTTTGCTTTCAAACACTTTTGAATCTCACAAAACAGTTTGCACCTGTAGCCCTCACTTGTATTTGAGCTAGGGAGTGACCATTCTCCACTTTTGAAATCAGGCAAGTCTAGCTTGGTTGTGGCTCCAAGTTCTCCAGTCCTTCTAGGTGGAACATAATAATGGTCAAAGAAGAATATTCCATTCTCTGCCAGTGAACCCTTAGTCCTTCCCTTGTATATTTCTTCACCAATTGATCCATGACACACATCTAGAATATTTATAACACATTCTACTGGCTACCATTCCATAATGTTTGAAGGATACAAATCTGTACAACAAATAACCTTATACAACATGCATTACAAATAAGGATTTAAGTTAAGAGACTTACAGTTTGGTCTATGTAATGGCAAAGCAGAACTCTCTGAGTCAATATGCAGATCTTTATGCATGTACACATGCTGCACCAGCACCTCTTTGATTGATTTTTTGTTGTCACCAAAGTTGAAATATTTAACAATACCCTTCCATCCCGCCAAGAAAGAGTTTTTGGTGGAAGACTTTATTCTCTTGTTCTGTTGCATCAGTATCCACGTTCCTTTGTGTATAGCTATTGGAATCCATTCTCCATTTTGATCAGTCGTGTTGTAAGTGACAATGGCTTCAATGGAAGTTCTTGGTCGTTTTGATCGTGATGAAGATTCCATGGTGAAAAAAGAAATGAGCAGAGAAGTTTAGCCTGAGTTCAAGAGAAGAATAAGCAGAATGTGCAAAAAACGGTTCAAATCTGGAAAAGATCATGAGATAGAATCCAAACGTTGTTTTATGATGACGAAGTGCAAAATGAAAACAATATAATTTGAGAAGTACGTCTTTCTAAAAGCAATAGCTATTGAATGCCTTTGCACTTTTACTTGTTTACATTGCTATTTACCAGCTCAAAGTTGCGGTAAAGATAGAATATTTGCTTTTTTTGTGAGTTTTCAAAAATAGAGGTTCCGTAACGGAAGCTCTTCAACCATTGGTTGAGACCACTCTCTCTCTACACGCTAAAAGGCACAAAAATGACCTCAAAATTCCCCTAATGCTATGGAACAATAGCATGCTCGCCTCTAGAGCCAAAGGTTGACGGCTCTCTGTCACATCTCCTTTGAAGTCTTTGACCACATACTGCACCTCTGGCGGCAACCAAGTGAATCCATCAATTGTGCACTCTGACACAACTCCATAGCATCCTTTCAAAAGATTTTGACCATGTTAGATAGCTTCAAGTATGAGGTAAACACCAATGGCACACTGAGACATAAAGCAGGTGTGTAGCAAATGATCCATCCCAGCTTTTGAATCTGATCTTGCACCTACTGTATCTTGAGAGGAGGCTGTTGAACAAAAGATGGTTCTAGATTTGTGGCTATGGACATCTTGAGCATCAACATTGCACGCTCTTTTTGATTTTGACCTCTCTACACGCCATATATTAGTGCAATGTTGTAGCTTGGCTAGATCTGCATCCGCTGGTGCATCAACACCCAAGTCTCTTAAGCATTGTGCCATATTGCCCACAATACTATCTATTAGCCTACGGATAGTCTTTACTTCTCTAGCTGAGAAGTGTGTTTCAACTGCTTTAATTATCATATCAAAGAAACGATCTCTGCGCATCTCACTCTCCAATGAAAACGTGATCTCCTTCGTGGTCAGGGCACATATGCACGTGACCAACAGAGATCTGATCTTGGTTTTCAACTCCTTCATTTCCACAGGATCCATGTGTGCTACAATCAACACATATTTTATGATTTTTAAAGACAACATAACTTTAAATTTTATAACAAATATATGCATCAAGCATTGAAATTAACGACAAACTAGTTTAACGAGTAGACAACCATTAAATGAGAGTGACGACACCTCCAACCCAGTAGAAGGGTTGATGCCGAGACCAACACTGAACTAACCCAACAAGACAGAGCATCATTCAATGCAACTAACAACACCTCCAACACAATACTAGAGTTGATGCCGATAGCAACACAGAACTAAGCCTAAAAGCACGGTATCGTTTGATGAAACTAACGACACCTCCAACCCAATGGTAGAGTTGATGCCGAAAGAAACACCAGACTAGCTTAAAAGCAAGGGCATCATTCAATGCACCTAATGACACCTCCAACCCAATGATAGGTTTGATGCCGATAGCAACATCGAAGTTAGCCTAAAAAGCAAGACATCATTCGATGAATCTAACGACACCTCTAGCCGAATGGTAGAGCTAATGCCGAAAGATACACCAAACTAGCCTAAAAAGCAAGGGCATCATTCAATGAATCTAACGGCACCTTCAGTCTAGTAGTAGAACTGATGCTGAAAGAAACATTGAACTAGCCTATCAGCACGTACATCACTAATAAAACACAGAAAGCAGTTTAGTAGCTTGTACAAAGACACTCCCAATCCAATAATAGAATTGATGCCGAAAACAAGGTTAATAGAACTACCAATAAATTGAATGTAGCCAACTATGTTCAACAACAACACTTCCGGTCCAAAATAGAACCGATGCCAAAGTGAACACAATTGACATGTTATAAAACAGTGCTGGCTAGTCTAACGTTTCACAACGACATTTTCGGTACAATATTAGGACCGATGCCGACGTGAAAAGCAAGATCAGCATACTTTAAAACTACAAAAAACAATTATTAAAAAAGCATCTCAGTTTAAAAACAAAATAGTAAAAGAGTGTACAAAAGTTAACTAAAATTTCTACCGTAGTTTTCTTTTTTTCCTTGTGAGGACACTTGTGCAAATCAAAACTCAAAGGACAGAATTGTGAGGAGAATGGGGGCCCTAGGGGGGCATATTTATAGGTACCCTTATAGCCCACAGGGCTGTGACGCGGGACCGTTGGAGCCGCAGCCCTCCGAGTATCTGAGGTATCCCGCCAAGGTCCGATGGGTAGAGACGACATCCCGGCGGGCAAATCTCATCGGGCCTTCCGGTCTTCTTCAAGTCACCATGCCAATTTTTGTGAATGTGAAGACTTGTGAATTGAGAATTTTGTTAATTAACAATGTGATTACAAAAAAAAACACGTGATCACGTGAATTTGAAATCCTTGTCAATTGGGCTACCCACCCTTCGTGCCATGTTTTGCATTGCATGCACATTATCCTTAGCTTTTGATATCCTTGTGCTCACACTCGTAGATCACTCTCTCCTGAGTTTAGGGTTCAAATCCAACAAGTGACCAAAAAGCTCCATGAAACTCCATTTTCCAAGGAAAATCCCCCCTAAATGAGCTTTAACATTCCCGTAAGTAATCAGAGGCAGCAAGGCCTTCTCTTTGAGGCTCGAGGCATAGCTTGTACGAGGGCTAGAGCATCAAGGCAAAGGCTTTGAAGAAAATTTCCAAGATTCAAAAGGGGTTCAAAAACTTCCAAGCTTCTATCTTCAAGAGCTTCAAAGGCTTCACGGCTTCTTCAAGAACTCAAAGCAAAGGAAATCACTCTCTCTTCCTTCCTTTCTATCATTCTCTCTTCCCCTACTTTACGAGCTCTAGTCTCCCACTCAGTTTTTGTTTTGCTTTCAATTCTAACCCTTTTGTTGGCCAAAACTTTGACATCCTGTTTATCCACTCCAATGATGTTCATCCTAGGAACTTCACCGCCATTCAGAGGAGCTGGATGCACTGGATTCTTAACTACCTATTCTCTTGGGCCATTGAATTGTGCTTGACCTCTTCCTCTACCAAACAACGGGTAGATACCACCTGTTTCTTGCTTGTCGGTTGAGGACAATATGACGCATACTTTCCTTCGTCTCATGCTAAATAGCATAAGTGGGTATGCTAACTAAACACATTATGCTAGCACCATACCCCCCATGCTAACTAGCATATAGACTCTACTAGCTAGCATACATAACATAGTTATCATACATGCTGACTAGCATACATAGAAGCATGTCTGCTGACTAGCATAATCGGGTATGTTAAGTAGCATACAAAGTACCATGTATGCTAACTAGAATAACTGGGTTTGTTAACTAGCATGTACATTACGATGTATACTAACAAGCATAACTGGGTATGTTAACTAGCATACAGACTCTGCTAACTAGCATACAAAGCATAATTAGCATGTGTGTTGACTAGCATACATACAAGCATGTCTGCAGACTAGCATAATCGAGTATGCTAGCTGGCATACAAAGTACCATATGCTAACTAGCATAACTGAGTTTGTTAACTAGCATACATATTACCATGTATGCTAACAAGCATAATTGCATAATTGAGTTTGTTAACTAGCATACATATTACCATGTATGCTAACAAGCATAATTGGATATGGTAACTAGCATACACAGTACCATGTATGCTTACTGTCATAATTGGGTATGCTAACTAGAAAATTTTTGTATGCTAATTAACATAACTAGGTATGCTAACTAGCATATACAGTGTCATGTATGCTTACTAGCAAAGCTGTGTATGCTCATTAGCATATCCATTTATGCTAACTAGCATAAATGGTAGGGTAACTAGCATACACAATAGCATGAAAGGTTACGATAGCATGTATGCTTACTATCGTAACTAGTTCTGTTGGGGTATAAAGCCCAATGTGGTCGCCCAGGTAAGTGGGCGGGCCGCCAGGTATGTACACATATTCTTTTGTAAAAACCTAATAAGAACTCACTATGCTCTACACATTACAGTAGAGTGAGTTCACCATATCGTCGTGCTCTTCTTCTCGCGCACTCTCTCGCGTCGCACTTCCGCTCGTACTCCTTCAACTGGTATCAGAGCTCAGATCGAGGCTCGGGGCAGCACTGCAGGAGGCTAGAGTCACCAGCTCAGATTGGAGTGAAATTCGACAGGCGAAGACACGGCCCCAAATCCTGTGGGCGGACTCCGAAGGGCTCGGTGTTGTCAGAATTTCATTATGAGGTCATCTCGGCCACCGTTCGGCTTCGACAAAGGTCTACGCAGGCCATTTTCGACTACGTGGTCTCGATGGGTGCAAATCCGACTCTGCAAATTTGGGGTTTTCGGCCTACGACTGCAGGTGCTGAGGATATCGACACTCCCAGAGTGTTGATTTGTGGCTGTCTACACATCGAAGGACAGCTCACAGTTCTTGGAGGCGTGTCACATACGACACGGGCGCATCTACACACAGACTGTAGGCGACATCCACTAGTTCATCAGGTAGCTTGTGTTTGCTGCTTGATATTCCAGATTTCATCCTGACATTATAGGTACTTCCACATGGGATGTATTGTCAAAGATGATGTATGTCTGTTGAGGGTTTGCTGGCTGTGAGTCACGCAACAAACAACCGCCGCAGCGGTTACAGCATATAGTGGGAAATTTGTGGATGTATGACTTTGTGGGAAGTCTATGTACTGTCAGATTTATTGCAGCCTTTGTTGAGGGTCGAGTGAGGTTTTATTGAGCTGAGGGATTCTCGAATGTTGAGATCCTTTCGGTGATACAGGTCTTGGAGCGATCCCTCGAGCACCCTTAGATAGGCAGCTAGGATGTATTGACTGTGAGTTAGACAGTTGGGATTGCATCTTTGCTTTACTGCCGTTGAGGCATTGTCGCAGTCTATGCTTACAGGACAGTGACAGGACAGTCAGAGATAGTATAGGTGCAGGACAGGTTTACCCACAGCTTACAGTGTTAGAGAGATAGTGGTTTTTTGAGCTGTTTTTTGGTCTGTTTTTTAGAACACCAGAGCCATTTTACAAAGGAGACTCTGCCAAAATTTCTGCAGAATCTAAAGCTTTCTTGGTTCATTTGACAGGTTGATATTGGTTCAGAGGTCAGTTTACAGGGAAAACTCTGCCGAATTTTTCCCAGGAAAGTAAACTACTGTGAAGCGTAGCTATGGCTGGATCACAGGACACTGCTCTTTACAATATCAAGAAGCTGGATGGAACCAATTTCCCATTGTGGAAGAAGCAGATTTGGCACGTGTTGGTACAAAAGAAGCAGATAAAACCTATAAAGCTCAAGGGGATAAAACCAGAAGATATGGACGAAGATGAATGGAGCGAAATGGATATTATGCTGACTTTGGCAGAAAGTGTTTACTTCAATGTAGCAGATGAGATGTCGGCTTATCAAGCATGGATAAAGCTGAGTGATCTTTATGAGAAGCAGAGTGCAGCTTCACAGGTATACTGGCTTAAGAAGCTTGTTGACTTGAAGATGAAAGAAGGGACCCCTATGTCCAATCATCTGAATGAATTCAACACAATCTATAGTCAATTGTCAGCTCAAGGTGTCAAGTTTGATGAACCTGTTAGAGCTATGTTCCTGTTGATCACATTGCCGAAAAGTTGGGACACTTTTCGCACAGCTTTGAGTAATTCTGCACCTCCATATGGTTTGAACATAGTAGGTGTAGAAGGAAGTCTGCTTACTGAAGAAACCAATAGAAAGACAATAGACAATGGACAAAGGCAAAGGAACAGCCTTAGTTGTCAGGGGAAGGACCAAAGAAAAGTACAAAGGTGGAAAGAGGAATCGGTCTCGTAGCAAGTCCCGCAGTGCTAAAGGCAAGAGTGACATAGAATGCTACCATTGTGGCAAGAAGGGTCACATGAAAAGAGACTGCAGAGAATGGAAAGCAGAAAAAGGCAAAGAGAAAGCTGAAGACCATGGTGAGAAGAACAAGTCCTCAGTGAAGATTCAAGAAATAAATGGGACAAACACTGTTGCAGAGAATGACAGTCTAGTGTCAGGAGACATCTACTTCTTGAAGAATACAATGGACTCAGCTCTTCTTACAGCATCTGATGGAAATGCATTGAGTGACTGGATTATAGACTCAGGGGCATCACTTCATGTGTCTCCAAACAAGGAGTGGTTTACCTCTTATGTGACCACTAAAGATCATGTTCGGCTAGGCAATGGGCAAACATGTGAGATCTTAGGTGTTGGAGATGTACAATTGAAGTTTCAGAATGGCTCTTCTTTCACGCTGAAGAATGTGAGACATGTTCCCGCAATTACAAAGAGCTTGATCAGCACAGGTTTACTTGATGATGCTGGCTATGTCACCACTTTTGGACAGAACATGTGGAAGATATCCAAGGGTTCTATGACAGTAGCACATGGATTAAAGTCTGGAGGACTTTACATCATTTATGTATCAAATGTCTCTAAAAATGTAATCAATGTAACCGAGCAGCCGAACGTTTCTTTGTGGCATAGCCGGTTAGGACATATGTCCAAGAAGGGAATGGAAATCTTGTCTCGTTCTGGTTATTTGCCTGGCTTTTCATTTAATGATTTTGAATTCTGTGAACATTGTCTGTATGGTAAGCAAACACAGCAGCCACATAAGCATAGAAGCAGTAGAAGAGATACACAGTTGGCACTTGTTCATAGTGATTTGTGTGGACCTATGCCTAACCTATCTCTAGGGGGAGCTTCTTACTTTATGAAATTTATAGATGATTACTCGAGGAAAGTATGGGTTTACTTTCTCAAGCACAAGGATGAAGCGGTTAGTGTTTTCAAAACGTTTGTGACACTTGTGGAGAATCAGAGTGGCAAGAAGCTTAAATGCTTACGCACTGACAATGGTGGAGAGTATGTTTCAAAGGCCTTTCAGGACTTTTGTGAGTCAAAAGGTATAAAACGTGAACTTAGTGCTCCTTACAATCCTCCTCAAAATGGTGTTGCTGAGAGGATGAATAGGACCATACAAGACAAGGTCAGAAGTATGTTGTCTAATGCACAGCTGCCAAATGGGTTTTGGGTTGAAGCTGTATCAATAGCTGTTCATCTTGTAAATAGATCTCCTAGCAAGGTTTTGCAGAAGGATTCAGTGCCAGAGATGGTATGGTCAGGCAAAATGCCCTCATACAAGCATCTCAGAGTCTTTGGCTGTGAGGCATATACTCACGTTCCAAAGGAATTTAGGAACAAACTTGAGCCAAAGAGTAGAAAGTGCACCTTTCTAGGCTATGGTAATTCTGGTGAGATGGGGTACAGACTTTGGGATCCCGAATCCAGAAAGGTTGTCCGCAGCAATGATGTTCACTTTAATGAATCCAAATATCATTCTAAACCAGAGAGGGTTGAGGAGATTAGAAGAGTTGTCTTCCAAGAAGATGGACCCTGCACGTGCAAGACAAAATGTCAGGGCTCAAGAGGAGCAAGGACAGGATAGAGTGGAACCACAGGTTGTGGCTGAGCCTGAGCCACCTATTGTGCGTAGATCTGGACGTGTCACGCGACCTCCTGTTAGGTTTGTTCCATCTATGAATTATGTCCTATTGACTGATTGCAATGAGCCTTCATGTTACAAGGAAGCAGTGCAAATGAAGGACTCCGGGAATTGGCAATTGGCCATGCAGTCAAAGATGACAGCTCTGCATAAAAACCAGACATGGAAGCTAGTTAAATTACCACGGGGCAAAAAGGCTCTACCCTGTAAATGGGTTTACAGGTATAAGATCACCGCTCATGATAGTCATCCAAAGTACAAAGCAAGGCTTGTTGCTAAGGGCTTTAAACAAGAACAATGCATTGACTTTGATGAAGTCTTCTCTCCGGTGGTCAAGATGAC
The DNA here is from genome assembly GCF_014529385.1 of Adiantum capillus-veneris. NCBI lineage: Eukaryota > Viridiplantae > Streptophyta > Polypodiopsida > Polypodiales > Pteridaceae > Adiantum > Adiantum capillus-veneris. Next base: position 78,482,511 of record NC_140943.1, read on the forward strand.
TACATTGAGATGCTTTCTTGCATTGGTTGCCATATTAGATTTGGTGTTGCACCAAATGGCTGTCAAGACAACGTTCTTGCATGGTGATTTAGATGTGGAAATTTACATGCAGCAGCCAGAAGGGTTTGTTGAGAAAGGCAAGGAAGATTGGGTATGCCATTTGTTAAAGAGTCTTTATGGCTTAAAACAATCACCGAGGGCATGGTACCATAAATTCCACAAGTTTATGCTTTCTCAAGGCTACAAACGTAGTGAGTTCGATCACTGTCTATATACAAAGAAGGCTAAGGATGGCAGTTGGCTGATCCTTATTTTGTATGTGGATGACATGTTGATTGCTGGCAAGCACTTGGAAGAAATTTCAGCTTTGAAGTCAAAGATGGCAAAATCGTTTGACATGAAAGACATGGGTGAGGCAAGTCATATACTTGGTATGCGCATTGAGAGAGACAGATCAAAGAAGTTGATTTGGTTATCTCAAACAGAGTATATTGACAAGGTTTTGCAACGTTTCAATATGGAGAAGGGAAAGGCATTGAGTGTTCCATTGCCACCATATGTGAAACTTAGCAAACAAGATTGTCCTGTGTCTGAGGAAGAACAGGTTGAAATGGATAAGATTCCATATGCGTCTGCAGTGGGTAGTTTGATGTATGCAATGATTGCTACTCGCCCAGACATTGCATTTGCAGTGGGAGTAGTAAGTCGATACATGTCAAACCCAGGCAAGAAACATTGGGAGGCAGTGAAAGGAATATTGAGATACCTAAAAGCTACAAAGAGTATGCGTACATGCTTTGGGAGTCAGGAGCTAAGTGTAAAGGGTTTTACAGACTCAGATTATGCAGGTGACTTAGACAACCGAAGGTCTACGTCAGGGTATGTCTTTACATTGGCTGGTGGAGCAGTATCATGGCGTTCTAGATTACAAGATTGTGTTACTCAGTCTACTACAGAGGCTGAATATGTTGCAGCATCAGAGGCATGCAAAGGATCAATTTGGCTTAATCGACTAGTAACAGATTTGGGAATCAAAGAAGAGATGCATGTGTTATATTGTGATAGTCAAAGTGTTATACAATTGGCTCACAATCCAGTTTATCACTCAAAGACAAAGCATGTGGATGTGAAGTATCATTTCATCAGGGAAATGCTCGAGGATAAGCAACTTCAGCTTGTCAAAGTTCACACCACAGAAAATCCTGCTGATCTACTTACAAAAGGACTTCCCTCAGAGAGCTTTGCGCATTTTCGCAAGCAGTTAGGTGTAGGGTAGTACATCACTTCTCTACATCTCTTGTATATTAGCTTGTATAGTAGCTTCTCTCACACTTAAAGTACCACATTGGACTTTAAGTGGGAGGTTGTTGGGGTATAAAGCCCAATGTGGTCGCCCAGGTAAGTGGGCAAGCCGCCAGGTATGTACACATATTCTTTTGTAAAAACCTAATAAGAACTCACTATGCTCTACACATTACAGTAGAGCGAGTTCACCATATCGTCGTGCTCTTCTTCTCGCACTCTCTCTCGCGTCGCACTTCCGCTCGTACTCCTTCAAGTTCTGCTTACTAGAATACACAATAGCTTGGATGCTTACTAGCATAACTGGGTATGCTAATTAGCTTGCAATGTATGCTAACTAGCCAAAGTGGGTATGCTGATGAGCATAACTTGGTTTGCTAACTAGCATAGCTGGGTATGCTAGTTAGCATACACAGTATGCTAGCCACCATACCCACTATGCTAATTGGGTATGCTAATTAGCATACAAATTATGCTAACCACCATGCCCACTATTCTAAGTAGCATTCACAATATGCTAACTAGCATAACAATATTTTCTTGTTATGTTGGTTTATTGATTAACCTGCTATCATTTATTATTATCTTACCAGAGATTGGTGTGATTGAATGTCCTTGTCTTGAGAGCTTGCAACACCATTCTGTTGGTATCCTCTATTGGCAGGTGGAAGCTTTACATTCTGTCCCTAGGGAGCATGCAACAACAAGGCAAAGAAGATGATAGCTATGCACACATGGTATCTTAACCATTGAGACACACTCACAACAATTTTGTAAGACTCGACTTCTTGATTTTGCTAGGACATGGAGTCTATATTGGAACATGTAGCGTCCAACTTGCAAAAGTTGTGACAACACATTCAGGAGCTACATGCACGATGGAAAGAAGAGAACCATATTTGCCAAGTCTAGTGGTGCAATACCTTCAACACCGAGTCCAAGAACTATGTAAAGACACTATGTGTCAAAATCCACCCATGAATTTGGCTAGTCTAGTGAGGCAAGTAGAGCAACCACACTTGCTAGTTCTAGTGGTGCAAGAGCTTAAATCCTCAGTAAAAGAACTACATAAGGCCAATATATGTCACCCATGATTTCAGCTAGTCGAATGGGGCAAGGAGAACAACCACACTTGCCAAGTCTAGTGGTGGAAGAGACTCACCTCCCAGTCCAAGAACTACATGAAGCCAATATGTGCAAAAATTCATCGGTGGTTTCCACTAGCCCACCACAACAAAGAGGGAGGCCAAAGTCAATCCACCTGAAAAGCATGATGGGACAAGATCAAAGTTTAGAGGCTTATTTAAGCAAGTGAAGTTGTTTATATACATGCAAACAAAGCTTTACCCAGCTGGTGCTTCTAAAGTTAGTCTCATTGGTGCACTTCTCTCAATACACTTGGAAGAAGTAACTATTGAAACCAAGCTTCACAAGCTACAACAAGGCTAGAACCCTTCTTCATTCATTAGGAAAGGAATGGGAAAGATTTTCTTTGAGGGTTTTAAATGCTAGCATGGGCTTCCAAGTGACATTGTTTCAAAACAATTAAGGACTACAATTCACAACAAGGTTTCGAAAAGGCTTGTTCAAGATTCAAGTGGTAACAATTAGCCTCTCTTTATCTAGAATCATCCATGGAGTGATGGACAAACAGAGGGGGTGAATCACGTCTTAGAGTAGTATCTTTGATGCATAATCAACTATCATCAAGAAAATATATAAAATTGTTGGACCTGACTGAGTTTGCCTACAGCAACACTATTCACACTTTCACTCGACATATCCCATTCTTTGCCAATCATGGCTAGGATCCAAAAATGGATGTCCACATGAATCACCAACCGAAGAATCCAATCGCCACATATTTTTTCACACATGGAGACAAGACATTTATAAAGAATTAATAAAGAACATTAGAGAGTCTCAACAGAGGTATAAGACTATTGTAGACAAACACTGAATGCAACATTCACCATGCAAGATTGGGGTTCGAGTGTGGCTTCTCTCCCGTGACCTACACCATTTCGCCCTTTTTAAAAGCTAGATTATCAAAGACTCGGACCATTCAAGATATTTGGCCAAGTTAATCCAATTACATATCATATCCAATTCCCAAAGTCTACGCAGATTCATCTAGTCTTTCATGTTTCAATGTTGGAGCCTGGTCACTGGTCCAAAATTCGTTAGTACCATCAACAACATCCATCAAGCCTTGCTCCCATCAAGAAGCAAAACTGCTCCTCATGGAACTCGTCTCTAGGGGAGGGGATAATGTCACAAATGCAAGCTCTTAGAAAATTTCTAGAAATTTTTAGATGAATCTAGAAGGATCTAGAAAATTCTAGAAGTTTGAAGAAGAATCTAGAAGTTCCTAGAAAGTTCTAGAAGTTTGAAGTAGAATCTAGAAGTTTTTAGAAAGTTCTACAAGCTCAAGGAAGGACCTAGAAGTTTTTTAACCTCCTTAAGCTTGAGAAAGCACCTAGAAGGTTCTTAACCTCCTTAAGCTTGAGTATAAATAGAGGTCTTGGGGTACAAGCCCCTCAATCTTTCCAACACTAGTTGTGAGGCTCCTGCGAGGTACATACCCTTCCAGTTTTTGTCTTGTTTTTTAGTCTTATTCTTGTAACCAAGTCTTGCTTTGTACTCCAATCTTGTAATCCAAGTCGTGTAGTCTCCTTAATCAAGTATCAAGTCTTGTATCAAGTTCTCTTAATCAAGTATTGAGTATCATAATCAATAATAAGTGTTGTAATCAAGTCAAAAGATCTTGTTAATTGTGAGCGTATCCTCTCGCTCTCGTCTAGCTTGAGACGAGCTCACAACACATAGTGAGTCTGAAGGCATTGGTATTCGCAATCAATCAAGTTGAACATTTTGTCAAGAACTTGTCAATTTTTCAAGTTCCATGTGGATGGCTTCAAAGGTTCGTGTGAAGGATTCTACCGACTCCCACTCTAAAAAATCATCGATAAACATCTACAACAATGAACAAGAAACGGATATCATGCACATATTAGAAGTAACGTATGAGGTGAAAATAGAAAATTGCCTAACCTAAAAACTTTACTTTGAAGTGAAATTACAGTTTGTAGGAAACCTTGGTTGAGTCAATTCCCTAGCTTCAATTGTGAAGCTATATACACATGTTACACCTTCGCTAGCTGCTTATCGTCTTAGGTTTGCTTGAAATCCATGATTCTTTTCTTCAAATCATGTGCTTGAGAAGCTATGTGTCTCCTTGAGACCTTGTGTGCACCTCTTGAGCTTGGCTATATTGTCACCCACATCAATGGCATTTGTAGAGCCGACAGTAACTCAACAACCACTTTTGTCCTATACATTGTTGTAGTAAATTGAGTCAATACACTCCTAAGTTATCAAGCATGTATTGATTCCATGGAAGGAAGAAGCACCACCTGGATATAGAAATTTATGATTAGTCTAACATAGCCATGGTCTGAGTTGCAGAAATAGCAAGGATAGAAGGTATACAAAGACGACCAATGCCAACGCTACATCCCTTCACCTACAAGTTTGCTAAATGGGAAAGAAGGTGTGAAGAAGCTATTGAGGAAGGTAAATCCTCTCTAAAGAGCTAAATGGATAAGGAGGAGTATAGAAGCTATTGAGGAAAGTAATTTCGTGCAAGAGAGAAGCTCTAGGAGTAGGATATGCTATAGATCTACCGTTATACGGAGAGATATGAAGGACATCGAGCAATTGAAAAATTCAATAGATGGTGGCTATCATTGAAGAGAATGCGGCAAGCTTGAGGAGGGAAAGGAGGTTCAAACTCTATTGTAAAAGCCTTTTGAGAGAGAAAAGTGACACTGAAGAAAGAGATGCAATTTGTAAGGTGGAATAAAAAAACCAATATGTTTTTGGAGGGACCCCCGTTTAGGCGAGAGGGAGAGAAATCGGCTTCCACTAGAGAGAGAGAATAGACTGATTTTCACCCCAACCTTTAAAAAAAAGGTTTAGGTTTTGTATTTTAAAAGAGATTCTCTTTATATTTAAAAATATTATTTTTAAGCTTACTACAAGTTTGATCACTCACTTTTAGGCCTTGACATACCCACCATTTCAGTCTACATGGCATCCACCCATTTGCCCATTCCATAATACAATGGAAAATAAAGAGGCCCTTATAGACCCCATTTCTTTCCTAATGGTATGTCCCATAGCATCATCAAAAAGCACAAATAATCTTGATGAACTTTTTGAGCGGTCTCTTAGAATGCATTAATTGTAATCTTTGTCTGACAAGGGAATCACATATGGATGCATCTTCAACATCTGTAAGATGTTGACATGAATTGTAGACAAGTAAGAATTCCCATCGTCATTCCTGATGAGTGATCGTTGGAAAGATATGTTGTTTGAGTATGCTTTGGTTGTTATGTATGCCAAGTGTGGTGTCCCCTGGCCTTGATATAAAGGCATAAAAAGCTTGTGTTGGATAAGTGCCGCAAACTACTCTATTGAAGTTTTGACTGTAGGATGTGGCATGGGCAAGGCAGAATGCTCTAGGCTATTTCTCTACGGCCTAGAGAGAAGGTTTTTTGTCAGATGCAATCACCTATTATATTGATTTCAAGCAATATGAAAGCTTTTCGCAGATAGCAGATCTATCAACATGCATCTATGAAGTCCTATATCTTCAAGTTGCACCATGTGCAAGGATAGACATTGTTATGGGTAGAAAATAAATGCATGATGAGATGGTTCAAACGAAAAAAATGCATGGCACCATTAGTTCAGTAGCGCAACTAAGTTTTGAACTTCGGCTGGGGAATGGTCTTGTTGAAGGCCATGATTTAGTAAAATATGGTCAAATATAGGGGCGTGGCCAGGAAAATCTAGAAACAATTTCAAAGCAAGGGATTCTCTCTAGCAATCACCAAGTTTCAATAATTTCCAGCAAAATTCACTTATTTTCATTTTCATCTATTCAATTGGAAAAGCGTTCGCCACTTGAGAATTATTAAGAGGCAGGCCGAACCCTCCAAGTTGATATCAACAGCAATATATCATGTTCAATTACAGTCATTTGCAAAAGATACCATGGATTTTAACGTGGCCCCACATTAAGCAGGTTTCTGATCCCTAATTGATTACATTCCAGACATAATTAACAATTGACATCTTGACGTTAAGTGGTCCAACAATATATCATGAATGCAGTTCTCTTTAGGCAGAACAACGTCATATAGGTAGCTAGCTGCCCTTTAATATTTTCCTCCACTTGGCTGAACGGCGGCGGCGCTCCGCCTCCTCCTCCAAAAGGATCAGCTCCTGCTCTCGCCTGTCTTCCTTGCTTGCTATCTTAGCACTGCGTCGACTTTCCTCTGCTTGGATGTCATTAATAATCATGACATCTGCATTCATGACAGAGGCATTCTCTACATCAGGGTGGGCCATGGTGAAGTGTGAATTGCTGCTAACATTGGCAGCATTTGTCGTGTCTGTTTCAGTCAGCCTCTTACGCGTAGGTGCCTCTTTTGATTGTATCTCTTTCCCATCTTCTTTCTCTACCCTAACAATTAGCTCATAGTGTTGAAAGCGAGGTAGCTCTGCCACCTTCGAAGCCACAGATGGTGATTGTATGTTAGCCGCAGCACTCCCTAACATGTCCTCCTTTCTGTTCAAATCCTGAGAGCAAGATAGATATACCACCTCATGATCTGCCACTATATCAGTATTAGGTGATGACTGTGTGTTAGCTCGAACATTTGTTATTTCTGTTCCGTTGAGAAGATTCTGTAAGTAGGCAGGCTGTGAGATTTGAGAAGCTGGTTCATCCTGTAATAACATGCGGCTCCTCAAGGTCTGTACATTCTCCCCTTTGCGACTTTCTGAGAGGTAGGGCACACTTCCTTCATATTCAACACGAGCAGATGCATTTTCTGGGCTACAAATGAGGGCACTTTCTAGCCTATGAGACAATTGTGATTTCATTGTGCTGCTCAAGCCAAGCTGCAATTTTTGGCTGGTACCATCCAGAGCCTGTCCTACATTGATCTGAGTCACAGATGTACATACTCTTGCCACTTGAACATCCTTGCCTCTGTTGATATGGGTTGCAGTGGGTCGTGAAGTTTGCTCCACCGATCCACTAGTTGCTGGAGATGCAGATTTGGGTGGATCAGACTCAATTTCTATGCCTTCCATCTCACATCCAGCCTTGTGGCGAATCTTGTCAGGTGTTGCACTTGCACATGCACATGCTCCAACAGAACGGGAGCCGAAGAAAGACTGGCATTCTAAGTTTACAACCGCATCAGAACCACAGAACAAGCTGTCTTCATGTCTGTGCCCGTTGTAGCAATCCAGAAAACAAAGGACTTCTGTCGCATTGCTGGATTTTGCATTTTCCACTTGTGGAGCAGCTAAACTGACTGCTTTGTGTGTGTTATAATGCTGCTCGTTGCAAGAAGGAAGAGGAGAGTTTGCCATGTGAGATCCAAAAGAACTGTCTCTAGTTGGACAGCATGTCAAAGACAAGATCCCAGCGGGCTCTTTAGCTGACCTTCCAAGGATGCACTCAGAATCAGGTGCAACATGAACCCGTCCATAGTCCAGCCATTCCAGTGCATTCAAGTCTTCAACCACCTCAGTGTAATTTAGGGCCATGTCTCTTACTTGTAGAGTCTTATTAGCGCAACTGAGGGAGGAAAGGAAGGGTTTGAATAGACGCAGTTTCTGAGAGTGTAGAGTTATGAATTCCTGCGGACAATCTTCTATTTACTTGAGTAGTTCAGATTATTCCAGGGTATTTCAAACACAATCCCCCCCCCCCCCGCAACACACGCATGGAAAGTACCTTTGAAAGTCCTGCGTTGGACAAATGGTTTGCTGAGAGCACCTATATCAAGGCCAGCAACAGTTCAGCTACTGTGTTTAATGATAGATCTAATCGGTATAAGATAAATGATAAATCTTGAAGTTAAACTAACAATGATAGCTAAACCGGTTAACACGGATCATTCTCATGGAAACTGTTTTCTTCTTGAAATTCATGATCATATGAAACAGTCGAACTATGCAATGTTGCATCAATTTGATTACATTTCAACCAATAACAATATTGATTCGACAGAAGAAACCGTCTACATGCAAAATGCTTGCGCTTGAGCTGCAGAAAGTATATACTTTGGGGCTGGTAATCGAACAGAAAGATAGATGTAAACTTTAAACGGCCAGATCAAAACGTAACATACAAGTTCTTCGCTCAAATAAACAATTGCTCATTTCGGATGCAGGCTTGAGACTGGTCGCAATAAAAGAGCTCAAATACTCATGGTAGAAATGGAAAGGCAAAGGTAGGGATAAATACCTTACGAAGGGACTGAAGCGAGCAAGATTTGTCGAGAAGTGGTGGGCCTTGCTCCACAGCGAGCAAGACTTGAGCGTATGTTTCCAAGCTGAGGTCCAGTTTCTGCAGCTTCTCATGTCGACGCACAGAACTCACGGGCACATGCTTTTTTGTCTTAGCCTTGACGATGGCAAGTCCTGATTCATGGCCGGTTCCAACTGCGGGATCTGTGGTACGCATTGTCGCAAACGGATCGGCAGCTTGTAATGTGTTCCGATTCTTCACGACCTGTAACCAGATCAAAGCGTAATGCACATCTTCTCTGCGAATGATGTAAACCTCGAATGTTGCTTTATGTTGATCAATGGTGGACGCAGACAAACAGAAAACGTGCAAGTGCTATATTTATGGGACATGCATATAAGATTTACGACAATGATCTTACAGGGCTATGGCGGATTGCGGGCCGATCAACTAGATGTGAGTGGCTGCGACCGACATTCGTTGAGGGCGAGATCAGGAGATCGCTTGCAGGATCTATGGCTGCTGCTCGAAGACCGCAATTCATTCACATTTGAACTTAAACAAAACTGGCGGGAAACAAATCGAACAGCAAGATTCAGAAAATGCCCTTCACAAATTGGTTTAGTGTAGCCCCACAAACAAAACTTTGAAATGTATATTATTAGATGGCCAAAAAACCTTCCAAAATTGGAGAAAATTAGCATGAGATTCTTCAAATGTAGTCGATTTACCTCTTTAGATTTCTACAAGAAGGCTCTCCGAATTTTTACGCCAGAAATTTCACAATCTTCACAATTTCAAACCATTTTGCAAGCATGGTGAGTTTCACATTCACCGTGCAAAAGGCCTCTTATACATCTACAAATGCTACTGTTTGGTTGTGCAAAATAGGGCAGCTAGTGTGTTGGCACATGGGGTTACGTACTCCCAAATTAACATTTAAGATTTTAAACGAACCAAGTTAGGCTACAAGACGCCAATATGAGGGTGTCATCAAAGTCCTCATGGACTTGGTGTTGACCTGCAAGGTAAACAACAATGGTTAAAGAGCAAAAGCATGTAGTAGCAGTACCAACAATGGTTAAAGAGCAAAAGCATGTAGTAGCAATACCAAAAAGTGGTGTTTTGAACGGTCCTTTGATACCACTTTACAAACCCCATTTTCATGTTTTATATGTAAAATAAAGTAGCGTATCATATATCAATGGATAGATTTCTAAAAGTAGAATTTAAATCTATAAGGTCCGACAATTTTTGAGACTTTTTGTAGAACTAGAAATTTTACTATTGTCCACTTTTTGTAAAGGGTACCACCAAAAACTGCTAAAACTGTTACCACGAGTACATGCTTTCACCCTCAATCCATCACCACATTTGATAGTTTGTGGACATTAATGCCCAATTCTAAGTCGATCATCCTTAACACTAGTCTTATAGAGAGAAAGCTATCAAATCCGAGGATGTGAAAGCGTAGAGTGAGGGAGAGAATGTTTGAGAGGGAGAAAGAGAGAGGGTTGCTCATAACCAATCGACACAGAAATGAATTAAATATTTATACAATGGGGATAGAGGTTCTTTTATATAGTGATTTGGGGACCTTACATACCCAACCCTGGTAAATTGCCCTACTTAAAGCAATGCCAAAGAAATAAATTAAATACCTAAAAGATATAGTAAAGAAAGGGATCACATTGGGCATTCGCATAAACTTTAACACCCTCTCTACATCTCATAGTGGACACATGTAGCAAGAAGAAGTCAATGAAGAAGCTACCATGGACACCCCATTAGTACATCTACTATCGGTACACCTCGAAATTGCAACCACCAACTTGTCACCTAACAAGAATGCCATTGTGAGCATCGATCGCCTCATAGAAAGTTGAACTGAAGGCCACACTACACTAGAGAATCCCCATTCGTGAGCTGTGATTACATCAGGTCCTAGAGTTTACAAGATAATGAACTTTGGAACCCCACTTGGAATACACCATACACGTCCATAATCCGGTCAGCAACAATGGATTGTGTGCAGCACATCCATAGTGTTTTGTATATGTCATGTTGGTTTCTTGCCAAATGCAATGCACTTTCAACTCCAACACACAAGTTCAAATATTGATGGCTTGAACTCTGACACACATGGATCCAAATCAAGTATTGGAAGCTCTTACTGCCCCTCTCTCCCACATACGTGCCTCTCTTTAGCTGAAGCATGTTGTGATAACCTCCATTGCCTAGAAACCGAGATCATTAACCACTGGAGATACTGCCCTCCTGTCGCCACATGCATCATATCAATTTCTAAGGTGAAATCATTGTCATTCTTGTTGACTTTGCCACTTTCAAAACTCGATCCTTCTCTTGAGAGACTAAGATAGCTTCCACATAACAAAGAAAGTTATTGAGATCATCGAAGTCCAGTTGCGAACTGAGTACTAGTCAATACACTTTCCATAGCCAAGATGATGAAGATCACCATTGATAGAGAGGCATTGTAGGAGGCTGATTTTGTGGGAGCATCTTTTGAGAAACTTCATAATGGAGCTCATGCCCAACAACATCTCAAACACGCTATGCAAAAGTTGAGGGCCACCCAAACTGCTTCGCGTGCAATGTTTCAACACGTTGTTGGTGGAAAGCAATAAAGTCGAGCTCTGACCCCCCCCCCCCCCCCCCCCCCCCCCCCCCATTTGAGGAGCATTTCAAAACATTGGGTTTTTCAGTCCTCCAATGATCTCCATTAGTGCAACTTCTCAAAATGTGTAATGGAATATGGCTATAACATTGATTGTAGCGGAAATTGAAATAACAATAGTGAGCATTTTCTTTAAGAGAATTCTTAAAGAGAATGATTACAGGTAGCAAGATGGACATAGCACCTAATTAGCTTGGCATGAACAATACTTGTAAATGAGAGAGAGAAGGATTAGAGAAATTGACAATAGTTGAGGACCGGATTTACTTAGAGCTGGTCCCCCTCCAAAAGGCTTTTGTATTATACACTATGACGTTTGGAGCACATTACCACTCAGATAGACGCAGAAAAAAAAGGAAAAGTTTAAGGCAAAAAATCTCGGGAGCCGTAATGCTGGAGTCAATACTCGCGGTAATGGTCCTTCAGCAAATCTCGCGGTAATTGGCCCGGCTACATTTCCGCGTGTATTTCCGCACTTTTTACCACCAGTATTACCGCGACGATTACCGCAACCGGGAGTACTTTTAAAAAAAAACAAATGACCATTTGGATGGTCCTTGGTTGGTAGGACCCATCCAAATGGTCATTTGCCTTTTTTTTCTTATACATTTAATAAATAAAAAAACAACAATTTCATTGCACCAAAACTTTGGACCAAAATCAAATGTTTAATTATATTGGAGAAACTGTTCAAAAACAACAATTTCATTGCACCAAAACTTTGGACCAAAACGAAATGTTTAATTATATTGGAGAAACTGTTCATTACAAAATTGCCCAAATAGGCGATGCATGGCGGCTATACAACTGTGGCCAAAAGAAGACTTTAGGCCAAAATCAAGTGTTTAATTATATTGGATATTACAAAATTGCCCAAATCGGCGATACATGGGGGCTATACAACTGTGGCGAAAAGAAGACGCGCGCGCGGGCCCAAAAACACTTGGAGGATTGAGCTACTCGGATCCTGGAACCTCTCGAGGGACTCCTTGACTCTAGAAAAGAAAAAAACAAAAAAACCTTTAATTAATACAAATGGATACATAAAGCTGCATGCAACGATTTTAAAAAAAAAGTTCACACTTACAGGCTGTAGTGTACGACATGCATTTTCAAATTCTTCGCGATTGATTTTGTTGTTTTCATACAGCCAGCACCATGTTTGATATTTGGAGTGGCTCTCTCTATATCTCTAGATCTCTCGGCTTGGACGGGTCATAGTAATATTTTGTTGTATATCAATTAAAAAACCTAACCTTATTACCACAAATTAAATCAATTCAAATGAAAATACACACACTCACAAATTTATCTTTCCATGCTGCTTTTTCGCCCGAGCCGTAATGCGTGGGCGTTTGCTGTGCCCTCGTCTCCACCTGCCGAGTGTGCGCCCTAGCAGCTGCCGCTCTCTCGTCCTCCAGCTCGCCCTGGTCTTTCTCCCACTCCTCGTCGTGAACATTTCCAGGGCGATAGTTGTGACCCTCAGATTCAAATGTTCGCTTTGCCACCCTTCGCACACTAGACTTCTTATTTTTCAAGAAATTCTTGATGTATTCCTCGAGCCACTGCCTGGAGAACTCTTCCACTTGCGGATAAGGGAACCGCATGAGCAATGTCATGTGAATGTACGTCACGTCGGCTGGGTCCTGATCTTTGAAAGATTTAAAGTAATCTTGGTATGTCGAGTGGATCAGCTGGTTAAGGTGCCCTCGAAATGTCCTCCCCAAAGAGGAACCTACATCCACCTCACCCCCACGATGTATATAATAGCAGTAGCCACAAGCGTCCGGGGCGGGCGCATCGCGGTCCTCATCCTCATGTGGAGCTCCAAGGGGTGAGCGAAGAGGTCGGGGTGTAAGAGAAGGTGAATCTGTAGCACTGCCCCCTCCACCACCAAAGCAGCACGAGCCACTACCTCGACGAGAGCGTGAGCCACCACTACGGGAAGAGCGCTGGCCACCCGAAGAGCGATGGCCCGAGCCCGAACCGCTGGGTGGTGTAGGCGACGGATAACTCGACGGTGCGGGCGTGGATCGCTGCGAATGCAAGGTGGAGGGACCTACGGGTGACGGGAAAGTCGAGGGTAAGGTGGAGGGAGGCCCACCGGGAGGCACACTTTGCACGATCGGAGTGCCGGGGCCGGTGTCGCAAGCGGTGAGAGCCCATAAGCAGCCAACTGTGCTAGTGTGTACTGCCCTCGAAGACTCTGCTGCGAGGATAGCCACTCTGCCTGGGCGGGGTATGCCCTCTCGAGGTTGGGGTCGTGTACTGCATCTCGGAACCATCGAAAGCCGAAGGTGGATTGTACTAGTGGGAGGAAGACTGCGAGTAGTAAGCATCATAAGCGTCCTCGTAAGAGAGGCCCTCGGCGAGAAAGTCCTCTATGGATCGATAGCCGGGCGTGGAAGAGGATGCCATATCCTACAATTTCACAAAAAAAAGGGACCCTAATTAACATTGGATTCTAGTCAAAGTGAGATTCTTCCTTGCATAGGATTCCTCCCTGCACTCCTATTTAAGAAATGGTTTATGTGCTTATTTTTTTTGCATCCATTTAGAGTGTGTGTATGTGTGTGTGTGTGTGTGTGCTTCTAATTAATCTATTGTGTGTTTGTGTTAGTGTGTGGCAAAGAAATTAATCTAGTGTGTGTGTGTTGGACCTTAATCTACCGTTGGGCTTCTCGGTGACCATTGGGGTCTCAATCAACTTCATCGCACACCCACATGGAGGTATGTTTTGGGTATGTTAATGCTAATGGAGGTATGTTTTGGTATACTAATGCATGCCCAAGCACACACTAATGCAAGCGTTAGTGTGTGCTTGTAACGCATGCACACACTAATGCAAGCATTAGTGTGTGCTTGTGCACTAATTAGTGTGTGTGAAAACACACCAATGCATGCAGTGTGCTTGTGCACTAATTAGTGTGTGAAAACACACCAATGCATGCATGCATTGGTGTGTTTTCACACACTAATTAGTGCACAAGCACACACTAATGCAAGCATTAGTGTGTGCAATTTTTTCACACACCAATGCTCACAATAGTGTGTGCTTGTGCATGCATTAGTGTATAGACACACTAATTTGTGCACAAGCACACACTATTGTGAGCATTGGTGTGTGCTAGAGAGGTATGCACACACTAATGCAAGCATTAGTGTGTGTGTGTGTGTGTGTGTGTGTGTGTGTGTATAATGCATGCATTGTGCCTAAAATAGTGTGTGAAAACACACTAATTAGTGCACACTAATGCATGCACACTAATGCTTGCATTAGTACGTGTGTGTGTGTATAATGCATGCATGCCTAAAATAGTGTGTGAAAACACACTAATTAGTGCACAAGCACACACTAATGCAAGCATTAGTGTGTGCTAGAGAGGTATGCACACACTAACGCTTGCATTAGTGTGTGCTTGGAGATACACTAATGCATGCATACACTAATGCAAGCATTAGTGTGTGTGTGTGTGTGTGTATAATGCATGCATTGTGCCTAAAATAGTGTGTGAAAACACACTAATTAGTGCACAAGCACACACTAATGCAAGCATTAGTGTGTGTTAGAGAGGAAACACACTAATGCATGCACACACTAATGCTTGCATTAGTGTACACACACATGCATGCATTAGTGTACAATGCATGCATTGTACACACACACACCCACACACACACATCCACTAATGCAAGCATTAGTGTGTGTATAATGCATGCACACACTAATGCTTACATTAGTGTGTGCTTGGACACAAATTAGTGTGTAGAAAATAACTAATGCATGTGTGTATAATGCATGCACACACTAATACGGGCATTAGTGTGTAAAAACTAACTAGTGCGGCATAGTGTGTATCACACACTAATGCTTGCATTAGTGTGTGCTTGTGTATGCATTAGTGTGTTTACACACTAATTCATGCACAAGCACACCCTAATGCAAGCATTAGTGTGTGATTGTAACGCATGCACGCACTAATGCAAGCATTAGTGTGTGTATAATGCATGCACACACTAATGCAAGCATTAGTGTGTGATTGTGCACAAAATCGTGTGTGTGTGTGTGCGTGTGTGTACATGTGTGTGTGTGTGCATGTTAGTGCATGTGTGTGTTTGCATTGTGTGTGTGTGTGCAATGTGTATGCATTGTGTGTGTGTGTGTGTGTATGTGTTTGTGTGTGTGTGTAGAAGAACGAGAAGAAAGAGAGAGAGTTTGAGCACTTACATTCGTGACCTCGGTCGCTTGGATATGGTGGGGATGGAGATGAAGAGAGTAATAGAGGTTGGAGATGGAGAGGGAGAAGGAGAGAGAGCTTGGAGATGGAGAGGGAAACAGGCCCGCGCAGAAGAGGAGGTCGATTTTGAATTTTTGGCATTCAATTTCGCGGGGGCAAGCACGTGCCCCCTTTATATAAAAAAATTTGCCTAAAATATTACCACGTATATTACCGTGCCAGTTACCGCCGATATTACCGCCATTATTACCGTGAAAATCTCTCTGATGAGACATTGAGGTTACGCCGACTGCATGACCAATTGTACCCACTCCCCTCTATCTTTAATGAGTGTCAGTCATGTCACTACCAACATTCTTGATTTTTCTTTTTCTTATTTAATTTTTTCTTATTTAGTGTGTGGTCGTGTGTGCAGGACGATTGGGATGATGTGGGTCCACCGGTTGGCGCAGAACAAACTCGATGGTTGAGCGAGCGATTACCATGTCCATGTACGCGATGTAAGCGTGTAATTGCACGGCTTCGACGTATATACTTGGCTCAAGTGGATGATTATGGGCTATGGGACGATCCGAGAAAACGCGCTCGAATGGAAACTAGCGATCCGAGGGTTTTGGCATCCATTGATGTCGCTCCCCATTGGAGTGTGATCGGGGGCGGAGGCGGGAGGAGGACGAAAGAGCGATTGCGCCAGGAAGCAGTCATGGGAGGGGGGTCACACCCGCCGTCCGATGTGGGTGGGTCCACACGAGCGCATGCGCATCCTACATCCACCACATATGGGGATCTCCCTACCACCCCGCCCCTCATGGTGGTGGAGGAAGATCATTTGCACAATATGGTTGAGGATCTTCTTGCACGTGAGGCGGCGAATGAGTGTGAGCCTGAGTGTGCATGTGAAGAAGCCGCCCAAAAAACCAAAGATTCATTGCTAGAGGCAACACACACCGCTCTTTACGAGGGATGCTCCTACTCCATATTACGAGCATCTCTTGAGATCTTGAATATTCAAGCAATGTTTGGATGGAGCAATGCAGGGGTCAATGCACTATTGAGGTACGCTTAAGTGTAGTAAGTGTTAGTTGTGAGTTTTTTTCGTGGTTATATGCAATAACGAGTGTTATTTAATTATGTCATAGGCTATTAGGCAAGATGATGCCTAAAGGCAATCATCTTCTAGAAAATTGAAGGAAGGCACGACAGGTGGTGACAGGGCTTGGGATGGACTATGATCACATACATGCATGTGTCAATGATTGCGTGTTATTCCGCAATGAACATGCAGGGCTTGATGCTTGCCCCGAGTGTGGAGAATCAAGATACAAAGAGGGAATGCAAGGAACCACAATACCTCGCAAGGTTCTTCGTCATTTCCCCCTCATTCCCCGCATCAAGCACATGTTCAGCACCAAAGGAACAAGCGAGCTTCTTACATGGCATATGACAAATCGCTCCACCGATGGGGTTATGAGAGTGTCGGCTGACTCGCCGGCATGGCAACACATTGAGCAGACATGGCCGGAGTTTAGAGAAGAGCCTCGTCACTTGAGGCTTGGTCTGGCTAGTGATGGGGTAAACCCATTTGGGCATCGGTCTACCTCATGGAGTACTTGGCCAGTGGTTGTTGTGAACTACAACATTCCACCATGGGAGTATTTAGCACCTTTGATTGAAGAGCTTCAAGAGCTATGGAACGGCATAGATGTTTTTGATGTATCAAGACCACTTCGTGATCGGCGCACAATGATCAAGTGCATTCTCATGTGGACCATGCATGATTACCCCGGGCTTTGTGACTCTCTTTAATGTCTTTGCATTGGTCACTTATATGCGGTTATGTCTTTTGTTTTTGTAGGACTATAGACATCTGTACATAGGGCATGCCCAACTTGTGGACCTTCACTCGTGATAGAGAGACCCGCTCTACTTGGTAAGGTGATCTACCCCAATAACCATCGCTTCTTGCTGCCCACACATCCATCTTATGCTCCACCGTGCAATGGGATGGAGCCACTCCATTGGACCATGGCCGATTGGGCAAGACATTGGAACGAGCATCACAGCACATTGCCTCCTCCCAATGATCCACCTAGGGGTATGTCTAGGTACTCTATTTTCTTATCACTACCCTATTGGGCTTCATTAAAAATCCAACACCTATTGGATCCAATGCATGTGTTCAAAAATGTTGGGCAAGCTATATGGGATCACATAGTAGGCAAGATGTAAGACCACGGGGGACTGGACAATGCAACTCTCCACCCAACCGTGCCATATATAGACTCCTAGCCCCTAAATATAGCGCCCCTTGACCGCATGTCCGTCTTGGCCCTTGGCCCTGCCCTTGGCCTGACATTACTTCCCCCTTGGAGAAGCGTTTTCGTCCTCGAAAACACAAGTGGTAGTATCTTCGTAAGAACACTGATGTTTTCCTTATTGGCATCCTCTACACGGGCCAATTGTCCATATGACCGATACCTAGTGCAGTGAGGAGGTTCAATGAAACCAAGAGCAACATCTTGATTTTCAACATTGTTGTCCTTTTGCAACCACCCGTATCTAAATGGTAACTCATGATAACTCATGTGAGTATCTTGAAAAGTTCATAGCTACTGAAAGATAGAATAGGGAGTGTCCTCATGTTAGACTTCTGAACATTTTGGAACACACAGAACCACATGTTCACCCCTAACAAAGGTTACATGCCAACATACTCTGTTAGCACACCTTCTAAGTCCTTGACTTATGAAACTATCGGTATCCAACCCCACCACAATAGGTGTTCAAAGTTGAAAACCTAACCTAAGCAAATTCTAGAATAAGGAGAGAATCACCTATTCAGAATGCATTGTGCTAACGTATGCTCTTAGCAGATCCTTTAGCACGGTTTACTAACGTATGCGCTTAGCATATCCTTTAGTACTAAATAGAATACTTGTCAGCTGCCTATCCAACGTGGGATGAATAACAGCAGTAAGAGTGAGGTACTTTCCCCAACCACTTACAGACAGTCTTCCATGACTGACGACAAACTATGACTCAATCATTGAGTATCCAGCCATATACTCGATATGGAATGGAGACAACCAACTAGGTTGAAGGTAGATTGGAGGTTCCAGCAACCAATCACTAACATCCATACTCAGCCATCACCTTGTATGGCAGGGTGTAAACTCATACGAAATCTACAAGAGAGATTGCACTAGCAATGAAAAAGGGTGCAGAAAGAATAAAGTCCATGGATTTGCATGCCGCTCCAAATAAATTTGTGCTAAACACTAGGGCCCATAACACCTAGTGTGCATGCATTTAACACAAACATATCCAAGCCGCAATTCTATGACGAGACTTTCCATGATACTTACATGAAAATCTTGCAACAAAGTTGGACCATAATAGAATGTGACAACCTGGTCACACCTAGGAACCAACCATGAGACCTTCCCATGAACGTAGCATACTTTGCAGCAAAAGTTGGACCATAATAAAATGTGACAACCCGGTCACACCTAGGAACCAACCATGAGACATTCTCCTGAACGTAGCATAGTTTGCTATATGTAGAAACGACCCTCCGTTAAGGTGGTTTCACAGCACTTGTAATCACAACAAGTCTGTACTTAGTACCCGATAATTTTTGGCCACTGAAATTGTTCCTGATACTGTGTGCGTCAATTGGTCTAATGAACGGATGCGACGAGCACCTAGGGACTTTGTCGCGACACATTATTTTGAATTGGGCGCCAGTGTCAGTCCCAGAGACTCATATTCTCCACATGTGGAATATGTCTCAAGTAAGGATGCCAGGAAAAGTGACATCCATCAAGTACGAGCTGTACTTGTGTGTGGAGGTAACTACAAACACTCTGCGACGCGAGTGAGAGGGACCCTCATTATCATGCTCCACACTGGCTAAACCAAACTCCTTGAGTTCCTAGACCATGTTGTATCCCATGTGACAACATGTGCCAAATCGAACCCTACAAGTAGGTTCGTAACAGCATAAGGCAAAAAGGTAGATTGGACACTTGGCCCAAAATACTTTGTGCCGACATGCCCTTGGCATGGCTTTGTAACATTCAAGCGTACTTATACGTCTTGAAAAAAAAACAAGCAAAGCATACAAAAAATGGAATAACACCAAATTAATAGATGCGTACCTGGAGGTTTGAACGTAATGTTCACTTACCAGTATTCAAACGGAGAGGAGCACATCTCCTACCTGAAAAAAAAACAGCATTGCACTGGGAACCGTGGGTGTTGCCCTCGCAATCCAACCCCTTTGGTTAAAATCTACATAGTCAAACCCCTTGGTAAGACCGTTTGGAGAAACTACTCAACTAGCAGGAAACGGTAACCAACATAGTTAACCGTGTACATAATGATTGGAATCAACTCGAAAAGTTGAATTCGTCCGCTACCGTGTGGAAGATTGTGGAATTCTTTCCTTGAAAGTATAACTGGGAGAGATCAACTGTGATCCTCAATGCAGATCAAACTGTGATCCTTAATACTTCTGGGTGATGTAGCAATCACCTGCTGGGTCTTACCCCAAAATAGTATATCCATAGACACTCCGTAGTGCTATAGAGAGAGCAAGAAATCCACACAAGTGAACTGCCTAGCTCTTGTGGACAGCCATGCTGTCTCAACTAATTGCTGCATCTATACTTCCTTGTAGAGATCAGCTACTGTGTAGTGCAAAAATGACATTGTAAACATCTTGAATGACAAGACCCTTGCTCGTCCATTAACGTTGATGTATACTTCCCTGGGTAGATCTGTTCACTATTGAAAACAATCACCCAAAGAATGCCAATAGTTGGGTCTTACCCTTGGCATGACAATGGCTCGTAGCCTGTGTGGCTCATAGCCCTTGTGCAAATGAGTGTTCAATGGACGAACCCATGAAGACTAATATGAGTAGCATCTTAGCCACGTGCTAGCTGAGAGTTAGAGCACTTTGGCTCAGGCTGACTCACGAGCAAAACACGTATCAAGCGCTTCTTAGAAGATTTTCATTATTCTCTGAGAGAGAGAGAGAGAGAGAGAGAGAGAGAGAGAGAGAGAGAGAGAGAGAGAGAGAGAGAGAGAGAGAGAGAGAGAGAGAGAAGAAGAGCATGTTGGGCTGTGGAACTTTCCTTGAACGACTATGACGTGTATAGTTGATTTCCATGCTCTTGTGCATCTTATGCCTAACGTGCAGCGTATCCTATAAGCATGCAACAAGTTTCTGCTATGACTCTCTCTTTGAGAGAGGTAATAGAAACACACAACCATATCTTGATCTACCTACCTTGTAGGGTCGTGATTGTATGAAAATGACTTAGCATTGGCACTTTGCCTGTGAAATAATTCCTAGATTTAGGTTCCTTTTAGTGTTGCTGGGTGTTGATAGCAACCTGAACAATCCATCACTTAGTCTGTCCGTGACAGAGTTGCGAGTGTGAGAGCGGAAGCATAAATCATTAAGTATAAAGTGGTGGAATCCATGCCACATGTTGAGTATGCCTTGCATGCAAAAACGTAAGCCCTTGGCTACTGTAACGGTCTCAAGCGTGAAAACCAAAACCATAAGTGCCTTGCACGGAATAAACTGGTAGGGATTCTGTGGGTAGGGATTTTGTGAGTTGACATACCCTATTTTTCCAGTTCCCCAAACTTGTGTGCCAAAGCCCTTGATTCCAAATTAATGGCAGTATCTCGGCACAAGGGAGAAGCCGTGCTTCATGTAAAATTGCCAAAGCACTTTTCTTTGCACAATGAAGGTAATTGCCAAGTAACTTAAACTTAAACTTAAACTTGGCTAACCTGGTAGGTGTTGCTGTGACCGGGTGTTATGAGATTCCAAAGGAAAAGCTCGCGTAAAGATGGCTCATAGCCAAATCGGCTGTGCGAGGAAGAGTTGTCACATATGGATGTACGCCCTCTTGTATCATCTACATCCGTCGTATATGGAATGAAATAATCTGCAAACCGTTTGCCAAAGCCATCCCAAGTTTGTATGCTCATAGCATATGACAAATGTGGTGAGTCATTATGCAAGATGCGTAAATAGAAGCCGTGCTTCAGCTAAATCTGTTAGTGCTAATAGCCAACTGAAGTGGCTGCAAATAGCATGACAAAAAGAATCGACCTTGTCGAATAATTTCAAGTGAAATTAGCCAGTATTGTGTGACAAGCATCCTATGTTGGCTTGTAGAAACATTGACAAGGAGTCGGCCATGCCGAGCAACTTGCTGCTTTTCTCCTTGAGATACTGAAAATTTGGCCCTTGGCCTTGCCTTTGAAGGAAAATGTAACCTGTGACGAGCGTGCTCCATCAAGGTACTCAGGAGAAGCCATGCTTCATATAACTATGTCTGGCCTCTTTGCCAATAAATTCTATTAGCGACCGCTGACATAGCAAAAAGAGTTGACCTTGTTAAGCATGCATAAACAATAGACCTTGTCTACTTGCAGATTTCATAAAGTACTCTTGTTGACGAATCTTACCGTCTATTTCAAGAAACGATGACAGTTAATTGGCCATGCCGATCATGCGAGCAGCTGGAGGCTGCCCTAGTCATCGAAAAGAGAGTGTTGTCTGTCTTGCAAAGATTCGGCCATGCGAGGTACAAACGTGCAAATTATGCAGCTCGTACCTTCGTGGCTCTATGAATGATAGCCGTGATCATTCTTGTCAGTGCATACTAGAGTCACCACATGGTGCGGTTTAACAATGTATACAAGTAGAAGCATTGCTTCGCCGCACCCCTAAGCTCAGAGGTAAAAGAAAAAGAAAGGTTCTTGCTAAACTTTCAAAACGTGAGCATGCCGATCATCAATCCGGCCATGCAAAACAGTGGTGCATCCATGATACATAACAACATGGCAGCAGGAGCAATCTTTTACATGCCGTTGCCAACAAGCATGTTGGAATAAAAGTAGTGACGTACTTCATGAACGCATGCTCAACAAGATTAAAAAAATAAAAATAAAATCAACAGCATACCTGAGGTAATGCGTACTTCGCACCCCTTGTCGAATAGATGGCTTCTCTGCCCTTTGCACCTTTCCGATGCGCAGTGAAAACACTTTTCTTTCTCCAACTATGGCCCCTTTTGCGGAGGCCCATGCATGACATGGAAATATTCCTCTGTCGTGGTAATCACGCCGCCAATGAGCATCATCACGTTGTATGATGCAAGGATATTTGCAGAAAAAGCGGCACATATCTCGGTGCAAATTCTGCAGAGTATGCATCGGAAACTGCTCGCAAGAATCGGCTGCCTCAATACAGCTCGCAAGAATCGGCTGCCTCAATCGGTTGGGCGCCTAAGGGCGACCATGCACCATGGAAAACTTTAAAAAAATAAAACCTCTGGTTCCAGGCATGGCGGCAACAGCGCCGGGGAAGAAGAAGCTATAACTCGCGCTTTGGGTGGAATTTGGGCCTCCTGCAGGGTCGGGACTTCACCTCCTCGCCAAGGCGCTCCAACTGAGCCTAGCCTCGATCGATTTGACGCAGGTCTGACCACGGCCCCTTTCCCGGCTTAGCTTCCCTGCACACGCTCGATAGCTTCGGTTTGCTTCCTCCCCTATCATGGCCTTCATGCAAAATCCTTCATGCTTTGCATGCCATGTTTCTTCATGCACGACCTCCCATCTTGAGAGAGCTAGCAAGAGATTCCGAGGGAGAGGGAGAAAGAAAGAGATCCACTCAGAGAGGCTCGAAGAGAGAGATCCACTCCTAAGAGAGAGAGCTCCATGCCTGCTCCTCCTCCATGGCTCCACCTTCCCCCTTCCTCTCAACCTTGCTCTGATACCAATGTAAGACCGCGGGGGACTGGACAATGCAACTCTCCACCCAACCGTGCCATATATAGACTCCTAGCCCCTAAATATAGCGCCCCTTGACCGCATGTCCGTCCTGGCCCTTGGCCCTGCCCTTGGCCTGACACAAGAAAGATTCATTAGGGGCTAGAGAGGACATGAGGGCCATAAGGAGGCTCCCTCCTTCGGCCACACCTCTCATGGGGCCTCGAGGGAAGATGGTTCTTCCAAAGGCACCTTGGATTCTATCAAGGGTGGATCAAGAGCG
Organism: Adiantum capillus-veneris; assembly: GCF_014529385.1. Classification (NCBI taxonomy): domain Eukaryota; kingdom Viridiplantae; phylum Streptophyta; class Polypodiopsida; order Polypodiales; family Pteridaceae; genus Adiantum; species Adiantum capillus-veneris. Next base: position 78,506,171 of record NC_140943.1, read on the forward strand.
GATGAAACAAGTCATTGCATCCATCCGTACTCCAACAGGTTATATGCGTTCGCTCAAGGGTGCCTTCACTAAAACGAAGAAAGGAGGATCCACACAACTGTATGGGCTCAAATCCCATGATTGGCACAAGATTCTTCAGGTAATGTGTGTGTGTGTGTGTATGTGGTTTAGGGTTCTGGATACTAAAAAGTCTTTTTGTTTGTGCAATAGTTTGTGCTTCCAATTAGCATTAGTGGATTTGCGGACATGAAGGTAAAGACTGCAATATTCAAGGTGGGAGAAGTTGTCAGGTATAGAACATTTGATCCTCCCTCCTAAACTTTACTTTGAAGACTAACTTTACTATGAAGATTATGAAGGGTTTTTTGGTTACAGGTTTGTGAGTTCCAAAGAAATCGAAGTTTCAGCCATTCCAACAGCTCGACTTCTAGCGATTGAAGCAACTTGTGCTATTGAGGATGAATTCCCATGTTCTATCCTTGTTAGCCAAGTTCACCTATTGCTCCATCTTGTTGAGGAGATAGCCATTTGTGGTGTGGTTCACTCCAGGTGGATGTTCTTTCTTGAGAGGTTCCTAAAGACCTTGAAAGACTTTGTAAGGCTACGATCACAACCAGAGGTATTCATCGATCTTAAGCGTTAAACCTTATTAGGATTGGATTGTATTCACAACGCTTTTTATTAGTTACTTTAATCACTAATGGTTTCATGTACATGTGTTCAGGCAAGCATGTCAGAGGGTTGGATTGTACAAGAGGCTTTTGTGTATGTCTCTCAATATCTTTTCACAATAGACCCATCATTGCCTCGTTTAAAGATGGAGGAAGAGGATCCAAAAAAACACGCAAACATTCCAAGTGGGAAAGGTTCTCTCTTGATTTTGGATAGGGAATTTCAAGCCATAGTCAACAACCATTGTCTACTCAATGCTCCCATCATGGGCAAATGGGTGGATATGTATGTGGAGGTGCGTACAACGAGAGAAAGGGAGAGGGAAGCATGGAAGAGGTCGCATGGCAGTAGGCGAGCACCTCCCTTTCCTAAAGAGCTTGCCAAATACCCTGATCTAATTCCAGTTGGGTGGATACACAATGCCATGACCAAGGCCAAGGCACAAGGAGAACAAATAATCCCCAAAGAATGGGAGTACGCGCGAGGATGTCTACCAAGGGTAATATACTCAATGTTTTTAGTGTGTGTGTGCGAGTGTATGTGTGTGTGGGTGTGTGTATGTGTGTCACCTCTCTCTCTCTCTCTCTCTCTCTCTCTCTCTCATCTATCTTGATTGGTTTTTGCAGGCCTTCACATTCAACTCTATGTGGTCCGAAGGACGTCATTTTTGAACCCGCAAGATAGATGAGCGTCGAACCACTCACGATAGTGGAGTTATGAGCAACTTTGACACGAAAACACAAGAGGTGAGGGAATGTGGAACAATAGAAAGGATAATCAAAGTGGATTTCAGAACATTTCACAAATATCTCTTTGACTGCCGATGGTTTGCGGGTGAGGTTAAGAGACATGAGAATGGACTCTATATGGTAGACTCTGGGCAATTTCATCGCGGGAAGACCGACAACTTGGTGCAACCTAGTAGTTGTGAGAAGGTAAAGTCCATATGCAACTCACTAAAACATTATATGATACATACAAAACTACATTCATGTTGTTGTTTGCTCTATGACCTACAGGTGTTTTATGTACCTTGTATGTATCGAAGACAACTATGGTATGTTATTCCAGTCACACCACGGAGCAGATCTTTCTTTGCAGATACGAACATAGAGACTTTGGCAGATCCCACCATACCATCTCAAGAAGACGCCAATGACGATGATGCAGTTGAGGTCGAGGAGAACCAACCATTCCCAATAACCAACCATAGTGAGGAGGAGGACAAGGATGGAGGGGATGATGATGATTCAATAGGAGAGGCTATAAAGGATGAATCAATAGATTTATTTGTTGATTTAGCTACCATGGGGTTGGACATGGATGTAAGCACTTGTAGAGATCTCTTGGAGGATGAAAATTAATAAATATCTTTTGGATTTTGACTTCTTTCTCTACTTATGCCGTGCAAAAGGGCTATTTGTTTATGAACGCAAGACAATACAATTTTGATCATCGTTCTCTTACCATTTCCATATGAATGCATAGTTGACATAAGATTTTGAGGTGGAAACAAAATATTTTTGTTTATAGAATCTCATGGAGTACAAATGAGCAAAGTAGGAGAATCATACCAATAGATGAGGCAAGCAAAGAGAAGAGAGGTACTAAAAATCCCAATGAGAATGGGATTTCTTACACTCTGTGCAAAAAGGGGGTGACAATACAATTTTGATCATCGTTCGCTTGCCATTTCCATATGAATGCATAGTTGACATAAGATTTTGAAGTGGAAACAAAATATTTTTTGATATAGAATCTCATGGAGTACAAATGAGTAGAGTAGGAGAATCATACCAATAGATGAGGCAAGCAAAGAGAAGAGAGGTACTAAAAATCCCAATGATAATGGGATTTCTTACACTCCATGCAAAAAGGGGGTACCAATTTCTGAAAAGTAACAAAATAGAATAGGATTTATAGAAAGGGAAAAGTGGGAGAGGAATGGGGCCACTTGGATTCTTTTCCGGGTGCGCTAATTTCGGCGGTTATGATGGCGGTAATAAATGCGGTAATACTCGCGATAAAACTGGGAAACGTGCCACCGAATTGCACCATACAATCTCTCTCTTTCTTGCAGCTCTCTCTCTCTCTCTCCTCTTATGCGGTAATGTTGTGCGGTAACAACACCATTCTCCCATAGTGTATAGGTTCTCCCATGAAGAGAGACTTGGTACAATACAATATTTGTGTTCCTTGTGACCTCGTTGGTGCAATGAAGATGGTAAGCTTCATCACCAAGATTATGCCCTTAACTTTCTTATCAAAGCATTAACATGTCCCCGGCCTCAGTCCCAAAACCTCAAACACCTTCGAAGGTGGAGAGAGCTAGCAGGGAATGAGGGTAGGGAAGAGGAAGAACAAGTAACATACGATAAAGAAATAATCTCCTCATTTGTATTACTCTTGTAGCTTAGCATAGCATAGTATCATAGTAATGGAGATGAAGAAGATGGCAAGCTTGCACTTTGGAGCATGGCTCTTGGTTGGACTTGCATTCCATAGCCAAGAGTTGTCGGTGTAGGCTCTCAACTTCTCAAGCTTGGAGAAGGAGATGGAGAAGATGGCAAGCTTGCACTTTGGAGCATGGCTCTTGGTTGGATTTGCATTCCATAGCCAAGAGTTGTTGGTGTAGGCTCTCAACTTCTCAAGCTTGGAGAAGGAGATGGAGTTCTTGCTCAACACACCATGAGAATGAGTGTATGTGTGTGTGTGTGTGTGTGTAAGTCTGAGAGAGAGTATATGGTCAAGCTACCCCCCTCCTTGCTTGGATTGACCCCTGTTCCTAGATCAACCTTGAAGTTGATTGGACCTTCTCTAGACTAGTCAATCACATGCATTAGACATATCAAGCAGCCATGGTAGCATTTGAACAAGTGTCCACCTTTCCCCTTTGAGAAAGAGGTCTTGAAAAATGTTTAAATAATTAATTAAATAAACTATCTCATTGGATCCTTTTAGAGGTCAACCAATAGGCTTTAGGCACTACATGAGGGCAGCGTGTGTAGGTGCTTGACATGTGTCCTTATTGCCTCTTAAGTCTTGGGCTTGCCTTGAGTGAGTGTGCGTGTGTGTTCTCTCTCATGCCCCTAGCTTTAGGGCTCGCCCCCCTTCTTGTAAGGATCATGTTGATTGGGACACCTCATCCCTTGAGCACCTTAGTCTTGAAGCCCCTCAAGCACCTCAGTCATAAAACATGACAAGCACCTTAATCATCAAGCATGACAAGCACCTCAAGCACCTTATTCAGCAAGTATGACAAACACCTCAAGCACCTTAGTCAGAAATCACGACAAACACCTTAGTCATGAAGCCCCTCAAGCACCTTAGTCGTAAAACATGACAAGCACCTTAATCATCAAGCATGACAAGCACCTCAAGCACCTTATTCAGCAAGTATGACAAACACCTCAAGCACCTTGTCGTGCTTGTCAGCAAGCACGACAAGCACCTTAGTCAGCAAGCACTTCAAGCACCTTAATCAACAAGCACGACAAGCACCTCAAGCTTGGGCCAAGTTCCCACCTCAAGCTTAGCCCTAGCTTGTCTAAGGGCCTAGGTCTAAGGGCATTTAACACTAACCTTTGGAGGTCTTTAATGAAGCTAACCCTAAGGTCTTTCAAGCTCCATTATTTAGGATTGCTCTTTGATAGACCATCTCTCATTTGGACCCATTGACTTTGGTCCCGTGTTGAGATAGATCCATAAGCACATGTCTATATTCTAACTCTTGTTCTCGTTTAGTCTCCCACATTAAATGATCAGTTTAATATGAGAAAATCATTTGTGTTAGTTAGATATTAGATTTGATGACAAAATGCCATAGAGAGAGACCCTTTGTTGCTTCCACACAACGTTTGTGATGTAGCCTCCATGCCACCTAGAATTTTAAGACATTAGAAGATAGTGCTTGCCTTGCAAGATATCTATTGTTGCATCTCAAAACGATGTAGCAATTCTTGCTCAGGAGACCCTCGTCTACCAAGAATCCTCAAATGCTAAAATGGAGTGAGCAGCAAAACATGACTCTCAGGGGTTTCCGCAATGCTTTCAGTCTTCTGCTTTATCGCTCCTGATCCAAACGCATTTGTCCCCAAGATCATGGAGAGATGAGATTTGATGCCATGTCAAATTCGATGATGTGAAAGCGTAGAGTTAGAGTTAGAGTTAGAGAGAGAGATAAAGCTGCTCATAACCAATCAACATAGTAATGAGTTAAATTATTATACAATGGAGCTACACAAGGGATGCATAATTCTTTATATCATGTGCGATTAGAGCCTATTAAAAACCCCCTTTACACATTTTGTGGATTGGAATTAAATTTCCCCTCTTTCTTTATAAACCTGCAACTCTTTTTGAAAATGGAGTGAAAATTTTCCACTTGTAAGTGTAAATGTATAACCGATATGAAATATAATATACCCTCATGTCAAGGGCATGTGATACACCTATATATCTACAAGGTGCACCCCAAGGTTTATATAGCAATTTCGGCACTTAAGTACCTCACCCTTACATATTGTCCTACATAAGTACCTCACTTAAGTACCTCACCCTTACATATTGTCCTACATAATCATGTCAAATAAGTGAAATAATACCTAGAATACATAATGGGACCACATTGGGCGTTAACTAAGATGCATAAATTTAATGAAAGCCACTTTTCAGGCTTTAAGACAAGGTTCTCCAAGTTTTCACGAGAGAGGTTTCACAATATCCACAATTTCAAACCATATTGAGAGCATGGTGACTTTCACATTCACCATGCAAAAGGCCTCTTCTATATCTACAAATGCTATCACTAGGCCATCTAGAATTGAGTTGCTATTGTGTTGGCACATAGAGTTACACAATTCCAAAAAACAAAAGATTCTAAATGAACCAAGTTGGTTTACAAAATGTATACACAATATTTGGGCAATACGATGGACTTGGTCTAAGCTTGCACTAAACAATGAGTATATGCATCACCAAAGGTGAGAGTGTGTGAAGAGGCCTTTTGCATGCTGAATGTGAAATTCACCTTGCTCTCCACACAAATCATTTTGAGAGCAAGGTGAGTTTCACATTCACCACGCAAAAGGCCTCTTATACATGCACTAATGCTACCACTTGGCTCTCCAAAATAGGGTCGCTAGTGTGCTGGCACATGGGGTTACACACTCCCAAATTAACAAAATATTTTGAATAAACAAAGTTAGGCTACAAAACATATACACCATATTTAGGTCAATACGAGGGTGCCATCAAAATCCTCCATGAACGTGGTGTTGAGCTTGTAATCACTGCAATGATTAAATCCATCACCAAATTAGATAGTACATGAAGACATTAGTGCTCCATCTCCAAATTTGACAATGTGTGAAGGCTTTAGCGCTTGATTCTAAGTCTACCATCCTTAACATTAGTCTTGTGGAAAGAAATCCACTTTATGTCATGGAGGTTTCACAATCTCCATGACTTCAAAGACTTTGACACCATAGTGAGTTTCACATTTACCACGAAAAGGCTTCTTATACATCTCCAAATGCTACCACTTGACCGTGAAAAATTAACAAAAGATTTTAAATGGACCCAGTTATGCTACAAAATGTATGCACCATATTTGGGCAATACGAGGGTGCCGTCAAAATCCTCAATGGACTTGTTATTGAACTAGTAATCAACAAAGGTTAAATTTATCACCAAATTTGATAGTTCATGAAGACATTAATGCTTAATTCCAAGCTGGTCATCCTTAACAATAGTTTTGTAGAGAGGAAGCCACTATTGTGGCTTTAATCATCTTTCATAAAAAAATGATCGACAATTTAAGAGATCTTAAAGAAAAACCCTTTCCAGAAATATACCCAACACACAATACAAGTTGATAAAAATAAGTAACTAAAAAATCAAGGACTAAAGGCATCTTTCCATGGCTGTCTTTGAGGACTAATTTGTCAAGCTGTAGAGCATTTTAGTAAAAAAAATTCAAAGCTCTATCCAATATATTTTTTAGCACACTCAAACATCTTTGAAAACTCCCTCCATATGTAGGTAATAGAGCTATCAAACTTGTATGATATCTAGATATCGATTAAAATTAACAACATTCATCAATACTTGTCCAAGTTGAGTAATGAATTATACCTTTACACAAATTTCACATTTAAAAAAAAAAAGAAAATTTGTTACTCTTAAACTTTTGAAGTCAAACATGATTCCCAAAGTATTTTATACATCTTAAAATTAAACTCTAGTAGTTTCATAAAGTTTTCACCTTTCATACAAAGGTTATTCTCATATTACTAAAATCATGTAAGAGCCACTTTGATATAAGTCTAGTGGTAATTTATGTCTTGTAGCGACTAATGAAATAGCATCATATGCATACTAGTCTATAAAGGGATTGAGTAGACTTCTAATGCAATAGCTTGGCACCCATATCATTGTAGAATTCTCTCAAGGTTGGCGAGACATTATACAAATTGCAAAGACTTGTATATGCCACCATCATCCACATTCATGCAAACCTTTCACAAAGAGATAGGCAAAGAAGGTGACATGAAACAATTATGAATGGTTATGCTAATTGATCAGTGCTATACAAATATCTTTGCATCGTCTAGTCTCTCCCTATTTCTTAATGCATGGTTTGTGTTGTGTGTGTTTCTATTTTACATTGATAATATACACAAAAGAACGTGAAATTTCAAAAGACAATTGGCTTTAGACAAGTGACATTAATGTGTAGTACAAAAACAACTAAGTCTTTAAATTATTTTTATACATAGTTATAAGAATGAGGTCTCATTCTAGTATCTATATACAATGGGTAATCTGAATTTCTCCTCTCTCAAAAGTAGCAGGAGTTTGGTAATATAGAGACAGACAATAGCTAAGCCAAAAAAATTCCAAGAAATGATAGAGTCCTGAATTGCATCTATTCAAACAAAACAACAACTATGTTGGCCTTAAATGTGTTTCACAAGTGTCAATGGACTATATCACTTGTTATCCATGTCCAACTTACAACCTCTTTAACTTAAAACCATCGTCTATAGTAATATACTCAAAAAAGGCTAAGTATAAATTGCACATAATGGGAGAGCAGGAAAATCCCATTGGAATACCAAGGAATTGGTTATAATAATGGCCTCCAAAGTGGAATGAATAGTTATCAAGAAGCCATGTAATGACATCATTAAGCTTCTTCTCATTAAAGTGGACAATATGCGCTAGGTTAGTTTTTTTTAATTCATCTAGGTTTATTGACAAGAGAGACGTAGGAAAAACCTCTTGCTGTGCATGGCTAATTGCAATTTTAATCATTTCTTTAAGAACATTTCTCAACCCTCTATCACCATCAAGGGAAATATTTTTGTAACACTAAGGAATGTCGACAGAACAGAGATGAAAAATTTGATTGAGGAGGTGAAGAGTAAACTCAATGAAGTTTTTAGCAAGTTATATTAAAAGGGGTTATAATGTATATTGATATAGTCTTTTTTTTTTTTTTTTGGCTTTGAAGCACAAATTGATTCAAAATCCATTAGTATAAGATCAAGGAAACAAGTAATATCCTTAGTAATGTCAGTAAAGATTCCATTCAAAGCATAAAATTTCCAACCAAACCTGTGTTTGTAGTGTTTATAGGTGGGAAATAAAACGGGTAATTTGACAGTTTTGAGAGAATATCCGAGATTGTTGCATTGATTAGCAATGTTATTGATGACTCCAATAGAAGATAAGTTAAGTGAAGTAAATTCTCCACCATATAACAATTTAGGGTGAGTTTTTGAAATTTTAAGTTGATCGCGTGTGATCCAAGAGCTATCAGTCGAGATCCATTTATGCAGTAAAAGAGATAATTTTTGTAAAAAGGATTGTTGAACCAAATTGGTTGAGTCCAATAGAACTGTCTTCTGTAGTCGGAGAGCACTGACAAGGTTAGTTAAAACAGCTTAGGAAAGCTGATAGGGCAAGGTAGGTGTTTTTTGGAAACATTGGAATGTGATTCAGTCCTCTAGCCAAGATCATATGGATTGAAGGATCTTTTATTAACTTGAGATCACAAGTGCAAACATGCCAACCTAAAACCCCAAAGTCATACAAAAAGTATTAAACTTATCACAAACACATTCAGGGATAGTATTCTGACATAGAAAGTCATGTTATAAACTAAACTTTTAACAAGCTGATGCTAAGTCCAACCAATAAGGACATTGTCTAACGTTTTATGGTTGCCAAAAAGTAGATCAAAACACTCACAAAAGATAGACTTGGGTGAAACACTATAACATATCCATGGTATTATCGCTCACATTACCACAAAAAAACAAACAAATTTGGAATATGAAAATTCCCGTATGCAGAAAAGACCGTGGCAACATTTGCGGTAATGGTCTACCGGTAACAGGCGCGGTAATGGCTGCGGCTATATTTCCGCGTCTATTACCATGTCTTTTACTGCAAGCATACCCTCGACAGTTACCGCGTCGATGTTATCGCAGGCATTACCGCGGGCGGGTTTATTATAAAAACACAGATGACCGTTTGGATTTTCCTTTGCAGGACCATCCAAAAGGTTATCTATTTTTTCATTTATTTAAGATATTTTACAAAATTATTATTAATTACAACAAAATATCACAATTGGACAATACATTGAGCCAAAAAAAGATTGATAATTTCATTTACATAAGTGGAATTACAATTGGGGGAGGTATTGAGCCAAAAAATGATAGGTATTGCATTTACATAAAGGGCAAAAAAAGCCCGCGTGTCCAAAATAGAGTATGATCATGTGGGATAGGGAAAACGGGGCCCGCATATACAAAATAGAGAATGCTCATGGGGGAGATGGCGGCATTTCGTGTGGAACTCCTTGACTCTGCAAAACCAGAAAAAGAAACAATTAACACTTTGTTATTTAATATTTGATATAAAATCAACAATTTGATTATTTAAATAAGATTAAACTTACATGTTGCAGACTTCTGCACGCATTTTCGAACTCCTCTTGAGAGATCATTTGATTTTCAAACAACCAACACCAAGTTTGATACTCGGTATGGTTCTCTCTATATCTCTGCACATCTCTGGTCGGGCGACTCATGGTAATGTTATACTGACAAAAAATAGCAACCAATTAATTAAATGAAAAACATTAGACTTTTTACAATAAAACAAATATTTTTACTTACATATTTGTCTTTCCAAGCCGTTTTTCCTCTCGAACCATAATGCGTAGGGGTCTGATGGGATCTGGCCTCAACTTGACGCGTATACATCCTCGCACCCGTTGCCCTTTCGTCCTCTTTCTCGCCCATAGCTGTCTCCCACTCCACATCATGGACATTTCCTAGCCGATAGCTATGCTCTGAAGACTCCATTGTTTTCTTTGCAGCTCTCCTCACACTAGATTTTTTGTTCTTGAGAAATGTTTTGAGATGCTCTTGTAACCATTGCCTTGAGAATTGTTGCCCCTCAGGGTTGGGGAAACGCATGTGCATGGTTGTCTCTATATATGTGAGGTTGTAGGGATCTTGCTGATCAAATTTGAGAAAACAATTGATATATGTGGAGTGGATTAATTGGTTGACGTGTGTACGGAATCTCCTGTTCTGCGCTGTCCCGAGATCCACCATACCTTCTCTATGAACCTAGTAGTATAACCCGCGAGCATCTCGTGAAGGCATGTCATGGTCCTCATCTTCTGTTGGAGTAGGGAGCGGTGATTATGGAGGAGAATCTGTAGTAGTCCCCCCCCCCCCAAAACAACAACTAGCTCCGCTCCCTCGTCGAGATGGACCGGCGCTAGCGCGCGAGCTGCCCTGACACTGACTGCCAGAAGAGCGCCGATGTGAATCTGGGACAGAAGGTGGGATAGGTGGACGCCCGTGGCGTCGGACCCTGTGGTGTCGCACCCAATGGCGTCGGACCCTGGGGCATTGGACCCTGTGAAGGAAAAGTTGAACCTGGAGCTGTAGTCGGAAAACTCTGCAGGTATGGAGTGCCACCAGTCGGAGTAGAGACCTTTGATAATCCAAAAGCTGCTCGCTGCGTCCGTGAATAGCGCTGCGTAAGGGTCTGCTACGAACCTAACCACTCAGCCCAAAGACGCAATGCCCTCTCCACATCTGGATCGGTCACAGGTATGGCAGCGGACCCACCAAGAGCGTCCCGAAACTAGCCGAACCCTGATGATGACTGCTGAGGCGACGACTGTGAATGATAGGCAGAGAGAGCGTCAGGATATGACATCCCGTCCGCCATGAAATCCTCAATGCTGCGAAAGCGTGGTGTGGAAGAAGAAGACATGGTCTGCATTTATTACGACAAAGATTAAACTAGGGTATAAAATTCGAATATATGATTAAAAATTTACACATTGATTTTTTTCAAACATTGGATTCTCTATAGTATCCAATGTTGAAAGAATCCAATGTGGAAAGAATCCAATGTGGAAAGAATCCAAGGTGTGTCTACAACCTATAAAAGAGTCTTGCAAAGCCTTGAGTGCTAATAAGATATTAGTGTGTGTATTGACTAATAAGAGATTATTGTGTTTATGATTAGTGTGACCGATTGCGCGATCACTTGGACGACCATTGGGGCCTAATACGTCACCTACGACTTAATCATGGAGTATGTTTATGTTTTTGTGTTGATTACTGTTTAATTTAACATAATTAGTGTTGGCTTGTGCACACACTAATTAGTGTGTGTTAACATACACTAATTAGTGTGTGCATTGTCCTGTGCACACACTAATTAGTGTGTGCATTGGCTTGTGTAATTGGCTTGTGCACACACTAATTAGTGTTTGTTAACATAAACTAATTAGTGTGTGCATTGGCTTGTGCACACACTAATTAGTGTGTGTTAACATACACTAATTAGTGTGTGCATTGGGTTGGATAATTGGCTTGTGCACACACTAATTACACACTAATTAGTGTCATGATTGGCCAATCACATTGGTCAATGCACACACTATTTAGTGTGTGATTAGTGTGTGCATTGGTCAATCCAAATTAGTGTGCATTACACACTAATTAGTGCGTGCATTGGCCAATGCACACACTAATCCCAAACTAATTAGTGTGTGCATTGACCAATCACATTGGCCAATGCACACACTAATCACACCCTAATTAGTGTGTGCATTGACCAATCACATTGGCCAATGCACACACTAATCCCAAATTAATTAGTGTGTGCATTGACCAATCACATTGGCCAATGCACACACTTATCACAAACTAATTAGTGTGTGCATTGACCAATCACATTGGCCAATGCACACACTAATCACACACTAATTAGTGTGTGCATTGGCCAATCCCATTGACCAATGCACACACTAATCACACACTAATTAGTGTGTACATTGACCAATCACATTGGCCAATGCACACACTAATCACACACTAATTAGTGTGTGCATTGACCAATCACATTGGCCAATGCACACACTAATTAGTGTGTGCATGGCCAAACCCAAATTTAACATATTAGGTTTTGCAAGTAATAAATTTAATAAATTTGCAAATTTAACAAGTTTAAATTTTTCAAGTAACTAATAATTAACAAATTTAGGTTTTGGTGTGTCTTTACTTACACTAATTAGTGTGTGCATTAGAATAATGCACACACTAATTAGTGTGTCTAAAGAACACATGCACTAATTAGTGTGTGTAATTAGTGTGTGTGTATGCATGTGTGTGCATGCATGTGTATGAGTGTATGCATGTGTGTATGCGTGTGTGTGTATGCATGTGTGTGTATGCGTTGTCGTGTTGTGACACGTACATACTGGGAACGCATGCTACAAGATCTATCTTGTAACTTTTTAGATACATAATTATCTTTCCTATAATGTACATATGCATATTTAAGTATAATAATAATCCTTCTATCTCATCCTATTATTTTTCTCAAGGGTAACCTATCCTTACTTTACCATCAGAAAATACTATGGGAAAAGCTCAATAGCACCGCCTCTTTAACTTAGGGCAAAAAGCATTGATTATTTATTTCTACTATCTCATTATCATCTCACACCCTAGCTAGATCCTATATCTAGGGTAAAATCCAATATATATATATTCTATGTATTTTTTATACTTTTCTTATATTTCTTTTTAAATAGCTACTAGGAGGGAATCAAATCCTAGTGGGACACTAGGTGGCATGATTTCAAAGATACACTTATTTTAATGCATTATTGCAAGCATGATTACAAAAATTTGTCAAGGAGAAATTTCATGCTTTCATATGGCATGAGGTGTCCTTTGGAATTAAGTAAAAGTCTAGGCTAACAGGACCACGGGAAGACTTTTGCTGCCAGAAATGGACCCTATTTTGATGAATTTTTTACACAAGGTTCCAATCTGAATTGGAAAATGATTTTAAAATGAAAATCGTAGCTAATGAGCTGAATTTTCTGCCAATATTTTTACTTTTTTATTTGGAGCCACGATTGGGGAGATATGATCAAAATATTGGACCCCAGTCTGCCCACATCATGCAGGGACAACTCATTTCCAACTTTTCCAATTCCTATTCACACTGGCTCCTATCTTCTTGTGTAAACCCTTGGGGGTTCCCTTCACCTATAAAAGGGGACCTCTTATTCCTTGAAAAGGAACTCAAGCATTCAAGCCATTGATGAGAGGAATTCTTGAGGGAGTGAGTAGTAATGCCTAATTGTACTTAGCCCCATTAACATAAGCCCAAGCCTACACTTTCTCCTAGAGGAAGACTAGCCATTCTTGTACGCTATCCTTGGAAGATCAACTCTAATCAAAGAAGGTGTTGTACTTGGCGTATCAATCAAAGTGGAGTGCTCCCCTCTTCTTCTCTCTCCATCAATAATGGTGCCGAAGGGTTTGTCAAGTAAGATGTGTTCTACATTGATGTTTTTTTGATTTCTTGTTGTTTTCTTTTTCATCTCTAATCCGACATATATATATATGTATATATATATATATATATATATATATATATATATATATATATATATATATATATATATATATATATATATATATATATATATATATATATATAATCTCATCTCCTTAACCAAACCTATCTCTCTGATTCTTAGTAATTCATCCTCTCTGCAATTTCTACGTTCTCTTTTCTACAGGTACATCTCTCCCCGCAGTATCCTTATTGCCTACGGGCAAGAATAGGGCTTGGGAAGGAAACTTCTCATCTCTTCACTTCTCTCATATCTACATTTCTCACATACTATCATAGATGAATAACCCACATGATGATCATTTCTATCGCTTTCACTCTGTACGATCTATTAGAATTAACGTATGGATTAGCCGTAAAATACAATTTCAATAACGTATAGTGTTTTTCTTTGGCCCAGAAAGGCTCAATGAAATACTTCTATCACCGGATCCCATCCTACTACCTCTCATAGACTATAACTTTTCTTTTGACGTAAGCGTAGTTATCTTGCTATGAACCAAGAGGATTTGTACACACAATTAATCCCAATCACTAGACAAAATATATATATTATGGTAAGCACAAAACTACAATTCCAAAGAACAATTCGTAGCCTATTTGGCCAGCCAAGATTGAATGCCATTAACTCATCTGTTAACCCTTTCATATTACCCATGATACGATATGACCATAGCCTTGATGTTTTCATTTTTGTGTTGTTTTGACACTCTTTTTTTTGTTCTTTCTTGTGTGTGTGAGTGCAAGAGAGAAAGAGTGGGGCTTCTTTGATTGCACTTCTTTCCAAACCCTAGTCTTCATGGCATCTATGATTTAACTCCTTCATATTTTTTTTTGGAGTTCTCTCACAAACTCTCACAGCCATAAGCCCGGTGCTTTCCTGGCAAGACCGCAAATTTCTCGACATATTTTTGGTGAACCCGACGTGAAACTGCTAGGGTGAGATTTTGTGGATAACCATGGGTGATCATGTTGAGCAACAGGGTATGCATTTTGACCCAGCAACAATGCAAATGTTTCAAGCATTTGCAATGTTCATGCAACATTAACATTGCATTGAAAGAAGGGAGATTTCAGCAACGAAGGCCATACAAGCAGTCGTCAATAGAATGGATCAATTCTATGGCAAAGATGTAACCAAGTACTTACGCGAGTATGTGAAGGAGATGGAGCTGCATCGCGTGTCAGAAGGTGAGATGATTCAAAGCTTTGAGCTAGTTGTTGCTCCAAAAATTAGAGAGCATGTTAGGGTAATTAAAGATGGGCATTGGAGAAATTGGGAAGAACTCAAAGTAGCTTTAAAGGAGGAATATTTCATGGAGGACTCTGAGAGAGTGACCAAAAGGACATTCTTAGAATGGGTAGTCAAGCCAAAGCAAGGACTATCAATAACAGAGCTACTTAGGGAATTTGAGCGGCGCTATGCACAACTCACCAGGACAGAAAGGGCCACACTAGATGCAGAGAAGACATATCTTTTCTTACAAGCTGCAGGTAAAGAGTTTCAAGAAAATTTGGAGCTTCTTCTTGAAGATAAAGATGCTGAGCAAGGACTAAAGACCGACTGGAATGAGGTTGAAGGTGCTGTCTCACTACTTGCCAAACGACAAAGAAGAAGGGACAAGATGGTAGTAAACACTACAAATCCTTCCACCTCAACTTCTGACAAAATGGTAAAGCCTACTTTTATCGCTCCTAAGTTTGATGAGTCCATGCTAGATGAGCTTGTGAAGGGAATGCGTGACTTGAAGGTGAAGTTTGCAAAGCTTGAAGAAAAAGGCCAACCATCAGGGCCACTTCCTAGGCAAAGACAACAGCCCAAAGAAGGGTTTGCTAATAGATGTATTTGGTGTGATAGTACAAACCATGTAAGAAGGGATTGTGATGATTTTAGTGATGCTTTGTCAAAAGATGTTGTCTTTTTTAAGGATGGTAAAATCCACTTAAGAGAGACAGGTCTACCCTTGAGAACTAACTTTGGGAAGGGGGGAATGCAAACCTTAGTTGAAGATATGGCAACTAAGCATGCCACCTCTTTAGTTGAGGCAGCTACTTATGGAGTAAAAATTGAACATTTTTGTGATGAAGAGGTGAGTGACCATCATGGTCAAATTTGGCCAAATGTCATGCAATTAGCTAAAAAGGGAAAGCTTAGAAAAGAGATTCTACATGAAGCAGGTGATTGCATACGTCTAGAAACAGGATGGAATGATCCAGTGGACTCATTGTCAGTGCATGCCTACATTACAAAATGCCAACAAAATGAGGCAATTGTAGAAGAGAAGCGCAGACGTGAGAATGTTGATGAAGGACCATCAAAAAGAGCTTCTAGAAGTGGGGGAAGAAGCGACTCAATGCCTTCTCAAACACCCTCAACACAAGGAGCATCTCCACCTGAAGTACTCATGGAGGAGTCTACAACAGGAAAGAAGAAAGAGCCAACGAAAGGTGAGACAAAAGGCCCAACTTATAAACTACAATCTTATATTGAGTTTGCTACAGATTTAAAGAAAGTCTTGGAGGAAAGGATCTTGAATAGCAAGATTGAGTTTACTCTGGGAGAAGTTCTTGGCATTGCAAAGCGTGAATTCCATGAGGAGATCATTGACATCATCAAGAGGAAGAGGCAAACCCTTGCTGAAGTTTCTCATCCACAGGTTGAAGGGGAAACCTCAAAGACACAAGGGATGCAACTGCAAAATAAGGAGAATGATGGAGCTGTGGTAGGATGCTACCAATCTAGTGGGAGAGTGAAGCAAGTGTATTTCTCAAATGATGATGAAGAAGTTGAAGATATTCCTAGGAGTTACTATTCACGAAGTCATTGGGCAAGGGCTACTACAAAAACTTTGGTCAAGGTAGGTGATCTTGAAGAGCCATTTGTTGCCTTGATTGACCATGGTTCAGAAATAAACATAATGTCAAAGAGTCTCTACAACAAGTGCAAATGGCCGATGGACATAGATCATGGCTGGATGGTAAAAGTGGCAAACAATTCATCCGGTGAATTGTATGCAACATGTCGAGGTGTGAAGGTAACAATAGGTGATGTAAAGATTGACCAAAACTTCTTTGTACAGGATACACCTTCATATCATCTCATCCTTGGACAGCCCTACATCGTGGGAGTTTGAATGGAAACAAAGGTAATGGATGATGGTTCAGCATATGCTAGGATACGTAGCAAAGATGGTAAACGAGCTGTCCAATTTCTCACAGTTTGTGTGAACCATGAAAGAAATCGTGACAACCTCAGAGAACATCCTCTACCAAAGGTGAGCAAAGAGTTTCATGATCATAGAGAAATGATGGGTTTTGGCCAAGTACCATTGTAAAGCAGGATTGCAGTGGTACAAAAAGAAAAAGGGTCTCGCCTGATCCAAAAATAGGTGAAGCGTTTTCAACGAGCTCCTTGGTAACAAAGAATGGATCAGTATGTTTTAAAAAACTTGAAGATTTGAAGAGATGTGAGAGGCAATATGTGCATAATGTACAAATAGGCATGAAAAAGAGTGGGTTGCTAGAGCCTACTGAAAATGTTTTGGGTTTGTGTGAACAAGTTTCTTTTGTAGATACTATGGGTGAGCTTGATGCTATAATGGGGTCTAATTTGCATCTTGAAAATGAAGTTGTGGAAGTTTGCTCTATGGAAATGTATCAAGTAATAGAAGCCTTTAAAGAAAGCCAAACAGTTGGCCCAGAAGTCCATGTTGAAACTAAATACAAGAGTGTAGCAAAGAAGGTGAAACCAGTAGCTTCACCCTTACCACCCAACAACAGGGAAAAGATTGAGCAGGCTTCTTTACAACCAAGTTTGAGGAATCCTAAAAAGATTGGGCATACCTTCACAAAGGGGTCTTTCCAAGACTTGCAGATTGGTTGCGAGGAGTTTCTAACACAGGAGGAGACAAAGTGCTTCAAAGAAATGCTTTCAAAGCATGGTAAGGCTTTTTCATTTGAGCCACATGAAATAGGATGTGTTGATCCTTCTATTGTAGCTCCTATGGTAATTTTCACAATACCTCATGTACCTTGGAATCTGCGGCCTATTCCGGTTCCAAAGGCTCCTTTGCCAAAGTTAGTAGAGCTACTGAATGAGAAAATCAAAATGGGAATCTTGGAGCCTTCTTGTGCTCCATACTCAAACTGGTGGTTCACAGTTCCGAAGAAGAATGGTTCTCTACGCTTCATCCAAGATATGCAACCAGTGAACAAGGTGACAATTAGAAATGTAGGTACAGGTCCAATTGTGGATGAGTTTGCAGAGGCATTTGCAGGGAGGGCAATCTACTCAATGGGGGATCTCTACTCAGGGTATGATCAATTTCAGCTTGCAATCGAAAGCAGAGACTTGACAACCATGAGGACACCTTTGGGTTTGGTAAGGATGTGTAACTTGCCACAGGGAGCAACCAACTCGGCTGCACATATGATGAATGGGATGAATAAGGTCTTACGTGACTTTATTCCTCAAATCACAATGCCTTTCATTGATGATTTGCCTATCAAAGGATGTGAAGAAAGTGACAAAGATGAAGCTTTGGATCTCAAGGGATGTCGCAGGTTTGTGGTAAATCACATAAATGATTGTGATAAAATTTTGTCTAGGTTGGAAGAAGTGAATCTTACATTGTCAGGGAAAAAGTCTATGTTTGGTGTCAATGAAGTGCTTATTGTGGGGCACATGTGCGGGCCATATGGTAGGAAACCTTGTCCAACAAAGATAGATGCCATCCAAAGAATGAAAGAAACGTGCAATAGCATCATTGAGGTTAGAAGGTTTCTGGGAGTATGTGTCTTCTATGTTATTTGGATTCCACATTATGCACATGTAGCTGATCCTCTTTATCAGCTGCTTAGAAAGAATTAGAAGTTTAAATGGACAGAAGCACATGTAAAATCCATGAAAAAGCTAAAGGAGTTGCTCCAGTCAGCAACAACTTTGAGAAAGGTAGACTATGAGTGTCAAAGACCAGTAATTGTGACAGTAGACACCAGTCCTACAGGGATTGGATGGGCAATAGGGCAAGATGACAAAGAAGGACACATGTATGTGGTAAGATTTGGAGCAAAGGTGCTAAGTGCTCGCCAAAGAAACTATCCACAGATAAAGAGAGAGTTATGGGGTATGGTTACAGCCTTGAAAAGTGGGAAAGAGTACCTAATTGGTGCATGTGTGGTTGTAGAAACAGATTGTCTACCACTTCTTGGGATAATTACAAGCTGCTCAACTCCAGACATTGCTATGTTGCGGTGGATTGCCTACATTAAGTCCTTAAATCCTGAGTTTAAGAACATTGCAGGTAAAGACAATACAATGGCAGATATGCTATCAAGGGCAAGGTATGAAGATGAGTCACAAATGATTGACGAGGGAGATGATGTAGGCACAAAGTTCTATTCTATCTCTCATGTCAAAGGTAACAATGTCTGCATGACTAATCTACTTGAATCATTCTTGAAAGAGCTTTATGAAGGTGATTGGCTTCTTATTGGAAGCTACTTGAGTACTCTAACAAAACAGGATGATTGGTCTGAACAAGAATTCAAGAGGATACGCAGGAAAGCATATGGGTACTTTTTGAGGGATGGTTACTTGTGGAAGCATCCTAAACAAAAGGGTGCTACACCACAAAGGGTTATATGTAAAAAAGAGACTCAAGTAAAGCTCATGCAAGAGTTTCATGAGAGTCTATGGGCTGGACACAGGGGTGTATGGGAAACCTTCTCCAAGTTGAAAGAAAAATACTGGTGGAAGGGTATGTATAAAGATGTATCTAAGTTTGTAGAGACATGTGTAACTTGTCAAGTGTATTTAAATGTTCGACATCGTGATGGATTGCACCCTACATATCCACTAGCCATGCACTATAAATGGGTTGTGGATCTAGTCACAATGCCTCTAGGACTTTGGTAGATGAGATACTTGGTTCTTGCACGAGAGTACCTAACTAACCAGGTTGAAGGAAGAGCATTAAGAGCTAAAACCGCATAAGCTGTGTGCAAATTACTTCTTGATGAGGTGATTTGCCGTTATGGTTGTGTGGGAAAAATCACTGCAGATAGAGGTGAATTGGATGCCGAAGAAGCAAGGGAGTTCTTTTCTAGATTAGGAATCAAGATTTCTCTTACTACAGCTTACAACCCTGAAGGCAATGGAAAGAGTGAAAGAGGGCATCCTCCTATCATCAAAGCTTTGACCAAGGCTTGCGAAGGAAGAGTTGGTGAGTGGCCAAAACTGTTACCATATGCTTTATGGGCTGATCGTACAACACATAGCTCAATAACTGGCTACATGCCTGCAAAGCTAATGTATGGTCAAAAGCCAGTGATGCCGATTGAAGATACAATTCCCACATGGAATGTACTACATTGGCAAGAGGGGGTTAGCAGGGAAGATCTCCTTGCACTGCATATAAGGAAGCTAGAGAGAAGACCTAGAGACATTGAAGCTGCAAAAGAACGACTCAAAAATGCAAGGTTGAAAAACAAGGAATACTTTGATAAGCGACATCGACTCAGGAGCAAAGCAATTGACAAAGGTGACTGGGTTTTGGTGTATGATAGTAGCCTTGATAACCAGCACACAGTCATGCGTAAGTTTTCAAAAAGATGGTTTGCACCGTATGTTGTAGAGCATGTGGATGAAAATGCTACTTACAGCTTGTCTAAACTAGATGGTACAAAAGTAAAGATTCCCATTGCAGGAAAAAGGATCAAAATGTTTAAGAGAAGAGGAGACAATGATCCAGAAGATGTTGATGAGGAAGAAGAGCAAACCACAGGTAAAGATCAAAGTGAAGATGAAGATTTGGAATCATCCAGTGAAGAAGAAAGCAAGGAAGATGTACAAGAGGGCTGATCTTACAAAGAAATAATGTGGCACATACTAGAGGATGTGCAGGTTTAGAGGGGGTGGATGTCGTGCTGTGACACGTACATAGTGGGAACGCATGCGACAAGATCTATCTTGTAACTTTTTAGATACATAATTATCTTTCCTATAATGTACATATGCATATTTAAGTATAATAATAAGCCTTCTATCTCATCCTATTATTTTTCTCAAGGGTAACCTATCCTTACTTTACCATCAGAAAATACTATGGGAAAAGCTCAATAGCCCCGCCTCTTTAACTTGGGGCAAAAAGCATTGATTCTTTATTTCTACTATCTCATTATCATCTCACACCCTAGCTAGATCCTATATCTAGGGTAAGCTCCAATATATATATATTCTATGTATTTTTTATACTTTTCTTATATTTCTTTTCAAATAGCTACTAGGAGGGAATCAAATCCTAGTGGGACACTAGGTGGCATGATTTCAAAGATACACTTATTTTAATGCATTATTGCAAGCATGATTACAAAACTTTGTCAAGGAGCAATTTCATGCTTTCATATGGCATGAGGTGTCCTTTGGAATTAAGTAAAAGTCTAGGCTAACGGGACCACGGGAAGACTTTTGCTGCAAAAAATGGACCTTATTTTGATGAATTTTTTACACAAGGTTACAATCCGAATTGGAAAATGATTTTAAATGAAAATTGTAGCTAATGAGCTGAATTTTCTGCCAATATTTTTACTTTTTTATTTGGAGCCACGATTGGGGAGATATGATCAAAATACTGGACCCCAGTCTGCCCACATCATGCAGGGACAGCTCATTTCCAACTTTTCCAATTCCTATTCACACTGGCTCCTATCTTCTTGTGTAAACCCTTGGGGGTTCCCTTCACCTATAAAAGGGGACCTCTTCTTCCTTGAAAAGGAACTAAGCATTCAAGCCATTGATGAGAGGAATTCTGGAGGGAGTGAGTAGTAATGCCTAATTGTACTTAGCCCCATTAACATAAGCCCAAGCCTACACTTTCTCCTAGAGGAAGATTAACCATTCTTGTACGCTATCCTTGGAAGATCAACTCTAATCAAAGAAGGTGTTGTACTTGGCGTATCAATCAAAGTGGAGTGCTCCTCTCTTCTTCTCTCTCCATCAATAATGGTGCCGAAGGGTTTGTCAAGTAAGATGTGTTCTACATTGATGTTTTCTTGATTTCTTGTTGTTTTCTTTTTCATCTCTAATCCGACATATATATATATATATATATATATATATATATATATATATATATAATATATATATATATATATGTATATAATCTCATCTCCTTAACCAAACCTATCTCTCTCATTCTTAGTAATTCATCCTCTCTACAATTTCTAGGTTCTCTTTTCTACAGGTACATCTCTCCCCACAATATCCTTATTGCCTACGGGCAAGAATAGGGCTTGGGAAAGAAACTTCTCATCTCTTCACTTCTCTCATATCTACATTTCTCACATACTATCCTAGATGAATAACCCACATGATGATCATTTCTATCGCTTTCACTCTGTACGATCTATTAGAATTAACGTATGGATTAGCCGTAAAATACACTTTCAACAACGTATAGTGTTTCTCTTTGGCCCAGAAAGGCTCAATGAAATACTTCTATCACCGGATCCCATCATACTACCTCTCATAGACTATAACTTTTCTTTTGACGTAAGCGTAGTTATCTTGCTATGAACCAAGAGGATTTGTACACACAATTAATCCCAATCACTAGACAAAATATATATATTATGGTAAGCACAAAACTACAATTCCAAAGAACAATTCGTAGCCTATTTGGCCAGCCAAGATTGAATGCCATTAACTCATCTGTTAACCCTTTCATATTACCCATGATACGATATGACCATAGCCTTGATGTTTTCATTTTTGTGTTGTTTTGACACTCTTTTTTTTGTTCTTTCTTGTGTGTGTGAGTGCAAGAGAGAAAGAGTGGGGCTTCTTTGATTGCACTTCTTTCCAAACCCTAGTCTTCATGGCATCTATGGTTTAACTCCTTCATATAGTTTTTGTTGAGTTCTCTCACAAACTCTCACAGCCATAAGCCCGGTGCTTTCCTGGCAAGACCGCAAATTTCTCGACAGCGTGTGAAAAAATAAAAAAACATAACAACAAAACTTACATGGAATTGAAGAGCTTGTTGGGAGAGGGTAGGAGAGTGGAAGAGTAGAGATGGTGGAGAGTAGAAGAGTAGAGATGGAGGTAGAGCTCAAGGTTGTGAGGTTCGCGCTCTCGGTTTCTGTGGAGAAGAGGATGAAATTCGAATTTTAGGGCTTTGAACTTCGCGGGGCACGCGGGTGCCCCTATTTATTAAAAAATTTGAAAATTGAATTTCCGTGCATAGTACCGCAAGATCTACCGCCTGCATTACTGCATTCATTTCCGTTGCTATTACCGCGGCGCAATATCGGGCCATACACACAGATGGCCACGTTCTGACATTATTACTATTGATCCTCAAAATCTATTGGTACTATGTTTTTTATAAAATATATATAAAATGAAAGTATTCTTAGTACTTTGAAAATGACATTTTTACATAAAAGTTTAATTTTTACTTTTTACTAATATTTTGTGCCCCTATTTTTTGGTAATTTGATTTTAATTAGTGTATGTAATTTATTAATGTATGTTTCTTGGGATGAGTTTGGCCCGTCCACTAAACCGGATAGATCACGGTGGTTGGCCGAGCGATTACCATGCCCAAGCGTGCGGTGCAAATGCACCATTGCTCGACTTCGACGGATATGCTTGAGCCATGTAGAAGATTATGGACTATGGGATCATCCTCACAAGCGTGCACGAATGGAAACAAACGATCCGCGAATTGTAGCGGCTATTGACGTCACCCCTCATTGGCGTGTGGTTGGTGGAGGAGGGGAAAGGAGGGTGGAAGAGCGCATGCACCACGAATCCATTAGAGAGGGAGGAAGCACATCAACTCAGCCAACTGCTGCTCCCTCTACGAGTGCCCACATCCCATCTCCTTACGTGGATGCAGAAGACGACCATTTGCATAGAATGGTTGAGGATCTCCTTGCATGAGAGGAGGAGAATAAACCAGAGTGTGCATGCGAAGAAGCTTCCGAAAGAACGAGGAGTGAGCTACTCGATTTGGCACACACCGCACTATATGATAGATGCTCTTACTCCATTTTAAGGGCATCTCTCGAAGTCCTTAACCTTCAGGTGATGTTTGGATGGAGCAATGCTAGTGAGGCGATCCGGGGCGGGCAACAAGAAGAGCAACCTCTAGACACCCTTCAAGGCTCCCGTGCTGCTCAATGGGGCTGGGGCACAACACAACACAAACCAAAACAACAAACCCACAGCCAAATCCCAACTACACAAGGGGCACCACCTAGTTTAAGAGCGAACTAGGACGCAAAAGAGGAGAATTGTTAGAGCATCCCACCAACAAGCAAGGAATTTACACTAACCCTAACACCAATGGAACACTCTCACACACTAAAACACGAGAGAGAGAGAGAGAGAGAGAGAGAGAGAGAGAGAGAGAGAGAGAGAGAGAGAGAGATGGTGTACAACTTAGCTTCAACTTTACATTCTGCACAAAAAGGAACTTAGAGCTTGCGGAATCAAGTGACAAGATTTGGTTATAGCATCACTAGCACATTGTCTTAGGGTTATGGAAGCCCTCTCACCATCCACCCTCTTACAATGGTAGCCAAACAATAGCCAATGAATCACAAGCAACAAAACAACAACCTTCAATGAAACAAGTCACCTTATGAAGCTGAATGAGTTTGCCAAGCCATATTGGAGGAGAAGCGTGAGCCTTTGGACATGAATTGCACCCAAAACTACCAATTCATTGATGTTGGGGTAGATACAACAATGGTAGGAAGAATATCTTCTACTCGCACTCACTCAAACTAGTTCAAGCTTTTCTATGCACCAAGGTGATGGTGTATAGAAAGCTTACTCTCTCTTTACAACCAAGATAGAACTGGCGTGTGGTACGCTCAATCTAGTGTGCAATGGTATAGTGATGTCTTTTACAAGGAGGAATGGATTCTATTTATAGGTTTTAGAAGCCTTGATTAGGATTAAGCCTAATCAATTTTATTAGGAAAGATCAAGGATTATGAATTTTTATGAATTTCAAATGATAATGGGGTCTCTCTTTTCTTTTGAGTCACATGGATGTGGGCTCAATTAAGAGAATTATTGATGTGGTGAAAGGAGAGAAACTTCCATGGGAGTGAGTGAATTTGGTTTACTTGTGCGGTTGCCTACTCCACATGTTGATAGTGTGGGTGCATTTTTACAAGAGAAGTTAGTTGTTAGTGGTAATAATCACTAGAATTGTTAGTGATACATTTACAATGGGTAGGATGAGTTGATTTGATGAAGGAAGAGGGGTGAATTAAAAGAGAATCATTGAGATGGTGAAGCTTTTAAGAAGCTTGAACTCACCCTTGTGTAGATTGTGGAAAAAATGACCGTTGGTCTTCTTTACAATGGGTAGGATGAGTTGATTTGATGAAGGAAGAGGGGTGAATTAAAAGAGAATCATTGAGATGGTGAAGCTTTTAAGAAGCTTGAACTCACCCTTGTGTAGATTGTGGAAAAAATGACCGTTGGTCTTCTTCTTCTTCTTCGCTTCTTTACGCCGCCGCCACGGTTGACCACCACGATGAAAAGAGGATTTGTTGATGAAAAATTCTCAATTTGCAGAAGTTATCATGGTTAAGATGCTGAATTTTAGATATTTTTAGGAGAGGTAAATGAAATTGTAACATAGAAGCAATAGAGAGAGACATGGAGAGGGTGTATGTATGTAGAGGTTCATAAAAGAACTATAGGGATGAGAGAGAAGGGTAATGGTGAAGAGGGTGGGAGAAGCCATGGAAATTGCAGGTTTGAGTGAGGGAAGGAGAGGGAGGGATGTGTAAGAGTGAGTAGGTGTGTGGAAGGGTGAGAGAAGACTAAGGGCTACTTGTGAGAAAAGTGGGCAGACTGAGGTCCACTCAAAAAATCATAGCTCACCTCTGGTAGCTCCAAAAATCATGAAACAATTTGAGGTGATTATTCAGAGCGTGGGCTACATTTTCTCTCTTGACCATCGCTCCAAATTCGGAGTGGAGATGGGTGCCAAAATTCTCACCAAAAATCCTGTTTTTATGCCTGCAAAGTCTTTTAGTGGCCCCCTCCTTTGTTGAATTTGTATAATGCATCCAAGAGTGAGCCCCTCCTTTGTCATATCATAATACAAAGCATCCAAGTTGCCCTTGACCCATGCATGGAGGAGGATTATTGGTGAATAAAGAAATATATACATGGTGGGACTAGTGTATGGACTATTCATGGACTTTAGCTCAATGAGCACATGGTGTTAGAATAATGAGTAAAAATAATAATAAAAATATGGAGGAGTTATGGATATGGAAAGATATTGGAATCATATGATATGGTCCCTCTTTGAATTATTTTGGGTGAAAGAGGAAAAGGTATGCAAGTAAATAATATAATAAACGTGACCAATGAGTAGAAATCAATTTTTTGTTTTCAGGAGGGTGAGGGTGAAAATGTGGGAGTGATTTGTATAAAGGAAAAATATAAGGTTAGAGTATGTACATATTGGCAAAAAATATACTTATGGTGCAAGAGGATGAAAGAAGGTAAATTTAATAAAACACACACCTAGATATAAATATTTAAATAAATATCAAAATAATTATAAAAATCCCTATATTTAGGCCATATATATAATGCAATATTTACACACAAATGGGCCATAATATTTTTTTTTTGATTTTTTTTGTTTTTTGGCTCAACTAGCTCAGTGACTAGCTAGTTGAGGGTTTTTAAGGAGATATGGGAAAAGTCCCGTAACTCACACATGCCTATGTACAGTGAAATGGTAGGGATAGCCATAGTGCCTGGGTGAATTTGGTAGGGTGAGGTAGCTTACTATGGCAATTACGGAGAGCCGAAAAACGGCTATCATTAGCCCCCCCCTTAGATAATGGTACATTCATGTACAATTTATCCGATCATACAACATGTAGATTGTGTAACGTGTGTCTTTGTCTGCTCTCATCTTTGTACGATTAAGAAACCTTGTGTGATATGAAAGGTTCTCAAAACCAATAGCAGGATGTAGTGAAGTGACTGAATAAACCTCCTCCATTGAGAAAGTTTCCATAAGCACCCCCCAGGATCAAAGATCTTGAAATATCTTTCCCAAAGCGAGATGTATGGTATGGAATCACTTACTGATTTCGGTTGAAGAAACTTGTAGATTTTACTGTTGTCCATCATTGCATCTATCACTATGAATGTGATATAAAAGATTGGTTGCTCTTCCTCCTGTGTAAAGTTGATGTATCTGCTACGATCTTCAAGAGCTTGTATGAGAAAATTCCTGAACTGTAGCTCATAAAACTCATTCAACCTGGGTAGGCTCATCAACAAGTAAAAAATTCTATGACCTTCATGATTTAGGAAAGCTTGATCCATGCTTCCAGCTGCTATTGGAAGGTATTGCAAATAGTTTACCACATAGGTAGATAACAGAGGAAGGTTTCTATTGCCTCCAACACATTGGAAGAGAATAGATTTTGGTATTGATTGATGAAATGTCCACATGTAGCAATCAACAAGTTTTTCATCTATGATGAAGACCAGAAGCATCACAATGTGCGACCTCCATACACCAAAGAACCAAATGAAAAAGATTTGGAAACATCCGTTTATCACCAAGTATTCATGTCCTCTTCCGCTTAAGAAGGTATGGTGTCCCCGATGAAAGGTATATGTGAAGAGAGGAGAAGTTGACCTTGAAGAGGTGAAACCCAATATGAAGATGATTGGGGCTTCAAAATCTTGGATTTCCTTGCTAAGAGATTGTCCCATGAATGAAGAGCCACCCACTAAAACACCATTGGAGAGAATGATACCCTTCTGATAGTTTCCTTTTATGATTTTATCTTTTACTACTCTCTCATGTTCTTCATCCCCTTCTAAGCCCCCCCTTTGGCAAGGTTGTAACTCCTCACATCGTACCACCTCAAAGGTTGATGGATTACTGTTTGATTTTGTGAAAACTTTGGCTTCTTGCATGATAGGTTCCTCCATGATTAATATACATGGGTCATACCAATGCTTTTCAACATCCTCAAACACTTCTTGAAGATTATCCTCACATGGATTCAACTCGCACTCTTCTAATTTGTTTTGGAGTTGGCATTCTATGTACACAATCATCTGTTTATGATCAATGTGGTCTATGATCTCCCCACCTATGATTTCATCTTCTTCTTCACTCTCTTCTTTTAGGCAAGATACACTCTCAGAACATTCCATAAGATCAAGGTTACCTTCAAGGTCTTCATTCTCCATAGAGTCATGTTACACAAAAGCTTCGTCTACTCGGACTAGAAATTGATCCTCTACCAAAAGGTTGGATGTATCCATTATTGAATCATCACTGCCATTTGAGATTTCTTGTGTCGATTTTTTCATGCTTGTGATAAAGGTAGAAGAAAGAGATTCCACATTTGAATCTTGGCCACACACTTTAGCACTTGAATAATCAGTTGGCATGTAAGTAACTTCTTCAACATTTGTCGGAGTAGAAGGAGACAAATATGGAAAAGGAGATGACTCCTTGATAGAAACACTTTCATGATGGTTGGTTCTTCCAGCATGATGGAAACCATTTTTGATGTAGAAGTACTTGTGAAACTTCCTTCGGGCAATAGTGACCGCTTCTTCAAAGGTAGAGGGTCCACTACAAGTAACCTTAGTCTTTAGGAAAGGAGACAAACCCGAAATAAATTGATCCATTTTTACATAATCTGGAAATGTAGAACTAAATCCACATCCTTCCCATTGACGAGAAAAAATATCCTCATAAGCATAGTAGTCTTCACCATGTTGTTGAAGTCTCCGTAGTGAAGCCCATGCTTTCTTCGTTGTTGGAACTTTAGAGAATCTGGCCTTCAAAGCTTTGGAAATTTGGGTATATCCATCTTCAATCTGAGAAGACATACTCCAAAACCATTGCTCAGCGTTGCCTCTAAGGCATAGCAATAGAAAATCCCCTTTTTCAATGTCATCCCTTTTACCAAGGATATGACAAACCATTCTAAAATCAGCAAGAAAATCATCAACATCTTCTTCTGGATTTCCGAAGAAGATTGGGATATCATCAAAGGTATAGCGTGTCATAGTCTCTCAATGCTAGAACCACACAAAGACTAGTTCCAAACAATCATCAACTAACTAAACAAAGTTTTGAAAGGTCTTTCAGCATGAATTCTAGATTCTTATGTGAAAATGTTTTTTTCCTTTCTTATGTTATGCATAATCCGAACCATATTCTAGATCAATTTTTGTTTCCTTGAAATTAAACTCGGTCATACATGTTTTCATGATTCATACAATCTACTTGATTATGCTGAAATTCAAGCATTCATGCAATACAACAACAATAAGCACAAAGTCAGTCCTCAGTGGGGGCACCAAAATTGAGGCGATCCGGGGCGGGCAACAAGAAGAGCAACCTCTAGACACCCTTCAAGGCTCCCGTGCTGCTCAATGGGGCTGGGGCACAACACAACACAAACCAAAACAACCAACCCACAGCCAAATCCCAACTACACAACGAGCACCACCTAGTTTAAGAGCGAACTAGGACGCAAAAGAGGAGAATTGTTAGAGCATCCCACCAACAAGCAAGGAATTTACACTAACCCTAACACCAATGGAACACTCTCACACACTAAAACACGAGAGAGAGAGAGAGAGAGAGAGAGAGAGAGAGAGAGAGAGAGAGAGAGAGAGAGAGAGAGAGAGAGATGGTGTATAACTTAGCTTCAACTTTATATTTTGCACAAAAAGGAACTTAGAGCTTGCGGAATCAAGTGACAAGATTTGGTTATAGCATCACTAGCACATTGTCTTAGGGTTATGGGAGCCCTCTCACCATCCACCCTCTTACAATGGTAGCCAAACAATAGCCAATGAATCACAAGCAACAAAACAACAACCTTCAATGAAACAAGTCACCTTATGAAGCTGAATGAGTTTGCCAAGCCAAATTGGAGGAGAAGCATGAGCCTTTGGACATGAATTGCACCCAAAACTACCAATTCATTGATGTTGGGGTAGATACAACAATGGTAGGAAGAATATCTTCTACTCGCACTCACTCAAACTAGCTCAAGCTTTTCTATGCACCAAGGTGATGGTGTATAGAAAGCTTAATCTCTCTTTATAACCAAGATAGAACTGGTGTGTGGTACGCTCAATCTAGTGTGCAATGGTATAGTGATGTCTTTTACAAGGAGGAATGGGTTCTATTTATAGGTTTTAGAAGCCTTGATTAAGATTAAGCCTAATCAATTTTATTAGGAAAGATCAAGGATTATGAATTTTTATGAATTTCAAATGATAATGGGGTCTCTCTTTTCTCTTGAGTCACATGGATGTGGGCTCAAGTAAGAGAATTTATTGATGTGGTGAAAGGAGAGAAACTTCCATGGGAGTGAGTGAATTTGGTTTACTTGTGCGGTTGCCTACTCCACATGTTGATAGTGTGGGTGCATTTTTACAAGAGAAGTTAGTTGTTAGTGGTAATAATCACTAGAATTGTTAGTGATACATTTACAATGGGTAGGATGAGTTGATTTGATGAAGGAAGAGGGGTGAATGAAAAGAGAATCATTGAGATGGTGAAGCTTTGAAGAAGCTTGAACTCACCCTTGTGTAGATTGTGAAAAAAATGACCGCTGGTCTTCTTCTTCTTCTTCGCTTCTTTACGCCGCCGCCACGGTTGACCACCACGATGAAAAGAGGATTTGTTGATGAAAAATCCTCAATTTGCAGAATTTATCATGGTTAAGATGCTGAATTTTAGATATTTTTAGGAGAGGTAAATGAAATTGTAACATAGAAGCAATAGAGAGAGACATGGAGAGGGTGTATGTATGTAGAGGTTCATAAAAGAACTATAGGGATGAGAGAGAAGGGTAATGGTGAAGAGGGTGGGAGAAGCCATGGAAATTGCAGGTTTGAGTGAGGGAAGGAGAGGGAGGGATGTGTAAGAGTGAGTAGGTGTGTGGAAGGTTGAGAGAAGACTAAGGGCTACTTGTGAGAAAAGTGGGCAGACTGGGGTCCACTCAAAAAATCATAGCTCACCTGTGGTAACTCCAAAAATCATGAAAAACTTTGAGGTGATTATTCAAAGCGTGGGCTACATTTTCTGTTTTGACCACCGCTCCAAATTCGGAGTGGAGATGGGTGCCAAAATTCTCACCAAAAAGCCTATTTTTATGCCTGCAAAGTCTTTTAGTGGCCCCCTCCTTTGTTGAATTTGTACAATGCATCCAAGAGTGAGCCCCTCCTTTGTCATATCATAATACAAAGCATCCAAGTTGCCCTTGACCCATGCATGGAGGAGGATTATTGGTGAATAAAGAAATATATACATGGTGGGACTAGTGTATGGACTATTCATGGACTTTAGCTCAATGAGCACATGGTGTTAGAATAATGAGTAAAAATAATAATAAAAATATGGAGGAGTTATGGATATGGAAAGATATTGGAATCATATGATATGGTCCCTCTTTGAATTATTTTGGGTGAAAGAGGAAAAGGTATGCAAGTAAATAATATAATAAACGTGACCAATGAGTAGAAATCAATTTTTTGTTTTCACGAGGGTGAGGGTGAAAATCTGGGAGTGATTTGTATAAAGGAAAAATATAAGGTTAGAGTATGTACATATTGGCAAAAAATATACTTATGGTGCAAGAGGATGAAAGAAGGTAAATTTAATAAAACACACACCTAGGTATAAATATTTAAATAAATATCAAAATAATTATAAAAATCCCTATATTTAGGCCATATATATAATGCAATATTTACACACAAATGGGCCATAATATTTTTTTTTTGTTTTTTTTTTGTTTTTTGGCTCAACTAGCTCAGTGACTAGCTAGTTGAGGGTTTTTAAGGAGATATGGGAAAAGTCCCGTAACTCACACACGCCTATGTACAGTGAAATGGTAGGGATAGCCATAGTGTTTGGGTGAATTTGGTAGGGTGAGGTAGCTTACTATGGCAATTACGGAGAGCCGAAAAACGGCTATCACTAGTGTCGACGCACTTTTGAGGTATGTATACAGATTGTGAAGGATGCTTGTGGAGTGCATAAATTAGCTTCTAATGTACTTTCTTCTTGTGATAGGTTGCTAGGAAAGATGCTGCCAGCTGGCAATTACATGCCAGAGAATAGACGAAAAGCACGCGAAGTGGTGACTGCATTAGGGATGGATTTTGATCGCATTCATGCTTGCGTGAACGATTGTGTGCTCTTTCGTAATGAGCATGCCGATTGTGACACATGTGCATCGTGCGGGGAGCCTAGGTTCAAAGAAGGAATACAGAGCAACAAAATTCCACGTAAAGTTTTGAGGCATTTTCCACTCATACCTCGCATCCAACACATGATTAGATCGAAGGGTACGAGCGAGGTTTTGAGTTGGCATGCAAAAAATCGCTCCACAGATGGTATTATGAGAGTGCCAGCTGACTCACCAGCATGGAAGCACATAGAGGACACATGGTCAGAGTTCAGGGATGAGCCTCGTCACTTGAGGATTGGGTTAGCTAGTGATGGAGTGAATCCATTTGGGCACCGCTCTACTTCATGGAGCACTTGGCCGGTGGTGGTTGTAAACTACAATATTCCTCCTTGGGAGGCAACAAAAAAGGGAAACATTTTACTATCACTTCTCATTCCAGGAAAGCATAAGGTAAAAAACATGTATGTATATCTGCAGCCTCTTATTGATGAGCTTCAAGAACTATGGAGAGACATAGATGTCATTGACATTTCATGGCCACCACGAGACCGCAAAGCCGTCATCAAGTGCATCCTCATGTGGACCATGCATGATTACCCAGGATTTGGAGAGGTATCTGGTAAGTATGCACATGTTAATTGTACTCTTTGCTTTAGGTTTATCATCTCATGTGTAACGTTTGTTTACCTCTTGGCAGGATTGGCAACATCTGGACATAGTGTGTGTCCCACTTGTGGCCCTTCCCTTGTGACAGAGAGACCTCCTCTTCTTGGGAAGGTGATCTATCCCAACAACCATCGCTTCCTACCTCCTTCACATCGTAGATATGCTCTCCCTATCAATGGAGTGCAGCTGTTCCATTGGAACATGGCTGATTGGGCAAAGCATTGGGAGGAGCATCATGGTACCTCACCGCCTCCCAATGGGTTGCCCAAGGGTATGTCAAGGTACTCAATCTTCTTGTCGCTCCCCTATTGGGCTTCATTGAAAATTCAGCACTGATTGGACCCTATGCATGTATTCAAAAATGTTGGGCAAGCTATCTCGGATCACATAATTGGCAAGAAGGATTCATTGGGTACTAGGGAAGATTTAAGAGCCATGAGACGTCTCCCCCCTTCAGCCACGCTCCGCATGGGGGAGCGGGGAAAGATGATTCTCCCAAAAGCACCGTGGATAATGTCAAAGGTAGACCAAGAGCGGACAAAGCAAGTTATTGCATCCATCAGAACTCCAACGGGATATATGCGGTCACTCAAAGGTGCTTTCACAAAAACCAAAAAGGGTGGCTCCACTCAATTGTATGGATTGAAATCCCATGATTGGCATAAAATCCTTCAGGTAAGAGTAGAACAGTTTGTGGTGTCTATGTGTCCTTATATATAGGTTGACATTCACTAAGATGTTTTATTGTTTGTAGTTTGTACTTCCCATAACTATTAGTGGTTATGGGGACACTAAGGTGAAGGCTGCAATATTCAAAGTGGGTGAGATTGTGAGGTAATGGGTTTTTTTCAAGTACTATATCATGTTGTGCATGCATGAACCATGGATTTTTTTTTCATCTACTATATTATTTGTGCCCTGTATATTTGTGAGCTCCAAGGAGATAGAAGTAGAAGCCATACCAGTAGCCCATCAGCTAGCAGTAGAGGCAGTGTGTGCTATTGAGGATGCATTCCCACGTACAATCCTTGTTAGCCAAATACACCTATCGCTTCACCTTGTTGAGGAGATTGCCATTTGTGGGGTGGTTCACTCTAGATGGATGTTCTTCTTGGAGAGATTCTTGAAGACTTTAAAGGATTTTGTTAGATTGAGGTCACAACCGGAGGTATGCAAAATCAATACAATATAGATAGCATTTATACGCTATGGAGTTACTAATAAAAATATGTGGTTTTAATGTTTTCAGGCGAGCATGGCAGAAGGTTGGGTGGTGCAAGAGGCATTTGTGTATGTCTCACAGTATCTCATCACAGTGGATCCATCATTGCCTCGTCTATGGAGTGAAGAAGAGGATCCTAGGAAGCACTCAACCATTCCCAGTGGAAAAGGCTCACTCTTGGTCATGGATAGAGAGTTTCATGCCATAGTCAACAACTAATCTTTACTCAATGCCACTATCATGACCAAATGGGTCAATATGTACTTGGAAGCCTGTGTAGCTAGAGAAAGGGATAGAGATGCATGGAAGAGGTCCCATGGAGGTAGACGTTGTGAGCGGGATGAAAACACACACAGCGCCTCTATAATGACCCAACACACACTCTTGGGAAGATACACAAACACACACACTATGGGGCACCACTCGGCTTACACAACACACCTGGCCGAGACAGGGAGCACACCTCTGGAGTGAGAGGAGAGAGACTATCCAGTTGCCTACTCCACACAGACACACACACACACACACACACACACACACACACACCCAAAAAACTCAGCTCAAAAGAGGAGAATTTCTGATGTTTAGATACAAATGAGCTTGGGCCAACACCAATGGGGCAAACAGCTCACACAATATGGGTAAAAGATACCAGATACAATCACAAACTGGAGCAGAAACTTCGCTCATAGGACAAACTTACACAGCCAAAAAAGAAGAAAAAGAGGGAGGAATTTGGCAAAATGGACAGCGCCATCGCGTTCGGAACGGCCCAAAACCCCAGTCTACAATGTCAAAGTGCTCAAATCCGACCTCGGATGAGCAGTTTACGGCCAAAACAGGCTCCAAAAACACCAAAAACACACCTGCGGCTGTTCTTCCTCTCTTCTCCACATTTTTTTTTGTCTTCTCTCTGTTTTTTCAGTTCCCACACTTAGATTTATTAGTTGGGCACCCTTGGCCTTTTAGATGACCTCAAACGGACCCCGAACAGGCCAAAAACTGACCTCGCAGTGCATAGTTGTCACCTTTTTTGCATCATCCGCACACCTGGCACTCATTTCTTTTAAATAATGCGTCTCAAAACCACGTGAAGTGACCCCAAAAAGTGGTCCTAATGATGACCTTTCTGCATAACTCTCACAAGAAAACACCACTTTGTGTCCGTATTCATCCACGTGCAAATATTGACCCCGTTCGGCCTCCTGACGCCACTCGATGCCATCTGACGCACCTGCTTACCTCATGTCGTCGGCCCGCGGATAGCTTCCTCAAGAAGTTTTACGCGCTACCAACTCCTCCTTATTGTAGAAAAAACACATTGGTACTGGTAATAGTGAAAATCGATGCACTATGTACACCCTGTCCTACCTGTACACATGTGGGCCCCACGTAACCACCTGGCTCTGAAAAATGGGCAATTCTTTATTTGATGCGCCATGCATGTATATGTACATATACGCAATCCCTTGCTCAAAAAAACTCCTGACATAATTTGCCCATCCCCTAACCTGCTAGATCATTCATGATCAGCAGCAGCAAAGAGCGATATGAGACTCGCCGCATCACAGGTCTCCTCATCCTTCACCAACATTGCTTGCTCCAAAGACAGTTCATCTTGCTCCACCATCATCAATCTAGCATGATACAATTTAAGACGCAATCCATTTACCCTTGAATTATGTAGAACACCATCCAGGTTAGCCAACTGATATGTGCCATTTGGAAAACACTCCACTACCTTGAAAGGGCCTTCCCACTTAATTTGAAACTTCTTTTGGAAGGTGTTGTCCAGCTTACTGTTGTAGCGCAAAACCAAGTCATGCTTCTTGATACCTTTACTTTTGACCTTTTCATTTATCTTTGCTAAAGCCCTATCTCGTATCTGCCCATAATGTTCCAATGCACTCATCCTATCCAACTGAACCTCTTGTAGCTGTAAGAGCCTCTCTTCGAATGCATCACTACGTGGCCCAAGCAACTTCTCTAACATCTTGACCGCAGGCAACTCTACTTCCACAGGAAATAGTGCTTCTTTTCCATACACCAAATGAAATGGAGTAAACCCTGTACCTGTCTTCACTGAAGTACGGTAAGCCCATAATGCACTAGGCAATTCCAAACCCCAATTCTTTCCTTGGTGCTCTGTCACTTTCGAAAGAATCTGTACCAACTCACCATTGAATCTTTCATTTAAGCCATTACACTGTGGGTAATAAGGAGTGGTATGCTGGTGCCTAATCTTCATCTTTGCACATAAAAAATCTAGCAGTTTAGCTCTAAAGCCAGGCCCCTTATCTGAAAGTAGCTCCAGTGGCACCCCAAACTTGCAACATATTTCATCATACACAAATTTTGCCACATCCTTTGCAGTGATCTGTTTTACTGCTATAGCCTCTGCCCATCTAGAAAGATATTCCACTGCCGTCAAAATATAGCTTTTGCCCCTGCTTGTGATAGGTAACGGGCCTATTGCATCAATCCCCCACTTTTTAAACACATCAAACGCCATAATGGTTTTTCGTAGCTCTGGCTTCAACACTCTCTTCCCAAATGCTTGACACCTATTGCAAGACCTACACCAATGGTGAACATCCTTGTGCAAACTAGGCCATACATACCCCTCTTGCAAAATCTTATGCAAGGTGATCTTTAGAGCAAAATGGCCACCACATGCGCCTTCATGATTCTCTTCCAACACTCTGTAAAGCGCCTCCCGCCAAGGTACACGTCTCAACACGAGATCAGCCCCTTTCATGTATAAGATATCACCAATCGATTTGTACCTGTATGCTCTACGCACAAAGCCATACTTCTTAGACTTCTGAATCTCCTTTGGAATGATTCCTGTTAGCAAAAACTCCTCTGCTTGATCCAAACTTTCCCGGCCATGATAAAGAGGTAAAGTGGTCCTCAACACAAATAGCTCCCCAATCATGCCTTGAGCTGCTTCATGTGCCTCTCCATTTAGAGCACGTTCAATGTGTCTGATGATCCATGCTTCAAAATTTTTTAACAGGCCTTTAATTCTGAAGCACATTTCCTTCAATGAGGTGTTCTTGCTCTTCCACACACCCAGCACTTGCTTCACCACTAACAAGGCATCACCTTTTATGCTCAACCTTCGAACCCCATGCTTCAAACAAATGTGTAATCCGGCTTCCAGAGTAGCATATTCAGCCTCATTGTTACTATGAGCATCCAATTTGAACCCTCTCTTGCATACTAGCTTCCCCTCTGGATCATAAAGTGCTATACCCCCTGAAGCTGCATCATGGCTCTTTCTGTATGAACCATCAAAGAACAACACATGTGCATTGATGATCTGTGGCACTTCTTCAACTACCTTTCTCACCACCTCTTCCTTAACAATAAGGGGATTCTCCTTGTAGGTCAACAAATCAGCTAGGGTAGCCCTTGTACTATCTTCCACTAAAAAAGAGAACTCAAACTCTTGCAGCTCAATTACCCATTTCTTCACCACATTTGACATGTTAGTACCATTAATTAACTGTGGCAAAAAGGCATAACTCGTCAAGAAAACAAAAGGCCGTGGTAGCAAGTAATGACAAAATCGTCGACAAGCAAATATTACACTGGCCATCACTAGCTCTACTTCCGAGAACTTTCTCTCCGCTACCAACTTCACTCGGCTTGCACAATACACTTGCCTCATATAATGGTTGCCCTTCCCCTTTTGCAATAGCATGGCTCCAATGGCATCATCCCCTACTGAGGGATTTACATAAAAAACTTTCTCCCAATCAGGAGCCTGCATGGCTGACAAACCCCCTAACACCTCTTTCACCTCTTGAAACACTTCTTCACACTTGTCATCCCATTGCAGTGGATCATGCTTTGCCACCTGTTGTAATGGATAAAGAATCTGAGAAGACAATGGAATAAACCTTGCCATGTACTTCACTTTGTGTATAAAGGTTTCCAATTGCTTCGTACTCGTAGGTGATGGAAGAAGAATAATAGACTTAACCTTGTCTGGATCAGCCTCAATGCCATTTTCTGACACCATGTGGCCCAATAACTTCACTCTTGGCTGTGCTAGATGACATTTCTTTGGATTTAGTTGTCCTCCACATTCATCATATCGAGCCAATACCATCTGCAGCTTCTCATGGTGTTCAGCCCTACTGCTATAAACACAGAAGTCATCCATAAAAGCTTTAACACAACTACCAATGAATGGTTCCAACACCCAATTTGCTCTGTCTTGATAGAAGGAAGGTCCATTTGACAACCCAAATGGCAATACTGTGTAGCAATAGCAGCCCCATGGCGTAATAAAAGTTGTCTTTGTGCGGTCTTTAAGAGCAATCTTCAATTGAAAATAGCCTGAAAAACCATCACACACACTGTACCTCTCATAACCTGCCACTGAATCCAAGATCTGATCAATGAATGGAAGAGGATATGGGTTCTTCTCAGTGGCTGCATTTAAGGGTTTAAAATCTACACAAATTCTCCACTTCCCATCCTTCTTTGGACTGACTACAACTGGACTCACCCATTCTGTGGTCTCCACAGGGACTATGAACCCTGCCTTCAATAACTTGTCCACCTCTTCTCGCAAGGCTTCCATTTGCTCTTGACCCATCCTTCTTAGCCTTTGCCGCACTGGCTTAGCACCTTCTTTCATCTCTATATGCATCTCTTCGCCCTTGAACCCTCTGATCTCTTCATATGAAGTAATGAACAAATCAGGAAAACTAGCCAGCATGTGCAAATATATATCCTTCTCCATAGTTGAGAGGTATCCACTGATCATTTGTGTCATCAATTCCTGCTTCTTTGACAACTCAACCTTGGTTTGCATCAGACCTTCAACCACTTCATAAGGCCCTTCACTTTCATCTTCAACCTCATTCGTGAATGCAACTAAACCAAACTCCTGGATTTCTTTGTCCATCAAAAGAAATGCAACATCAGCATCCTCATCACTGATGGTAGTGCTATCACTGTCCTCATCTGTCATCGTGGAAGAGTCTTCATCACTAGACTCATCCTCATCTTCATAAAGCTCCTCTAATCGTTTCCTTGTGTCCATATTATAAAGCTTCTTGGTACCTGTCTTTCCATAGAGGCTAATCGTACCATGTCGCCAATCTTGAACAGCTCCCACTACACGTAACCATGGTCTGCCCAGTATAATAGGATATGCTTCCAACCCTGTTGGCATCACATGAAAATCAACCACTGCCTTTGCATCATATGCCTCAACTTCTAAGCTCTTTACAACACCCAAGCATTTTACTTTTTGATGGTTTGCCAATCTGATCCGAAACCCTGACACCCCAGCCACTGTGAGACCCATCTTCTCAACGCATGAGTGTGTTATGACGCATATTTGGGCTCCGCCATCCACATAACCTTGTCCCAAATTTTTCCTTTTATGCCACACATCTACTATTGGACAAATGTCTGGTAGCTCATCCATTGCCAACACCTTTACTGAACCTCTCTCTAGCTCTTTCTCCATTGGGTTAACCATCCTCTTCCACTGTCGCTTTAGCTTAGGCACCATCTCTATAAGCTGCCCAAAAGTAACATCTGCCTTCCTGCTTGTCAGATCCTCCTTCAAGTCATAGCTTAATTGCCCATCCCCTAGTGGAAAATCTGAAACATGAAACTTTCGACGAGCTCTCCTTTTCCTCTTGGCCTTGACATCCTCGCCTTCATGGCTCTTTCCTTTCTTCTTACTAGGACCTGGGGAACTTCTTCCTTCCTTTTCCTCTGTGGTCCTCTTCCCAATAGGAATCACTAATGTATCCTCTAGCTTTGATGCCTTCTCCAAGGTGACTACACTTAGCACTTTTGTCTTTCCTTTTTCCTCCTGGGTCAGTCCACTGGTTCATTCGTCTCCCTTAATTTCGATGCCATAATCATTTGACCTGGTTAACACCTGTCTTGGCAATGGATACATGTCTCCCCCCATCCTTGGTGGCTTATCACATTGTAGGCTAATGTGACCCAACTCTCCACAATTGTAACAGGTGGGTGTCTGCCTCCAAAACCTACCATTGCTTTGTCCAACACCATTCATAGGTCTTTCTTCACCTCCTGGCTGATTTGCATACCTCCCTCGACCTCGATTATTTCCCACTTGACCTAGCATGTTTAGGCTGAGATTCTTCATCAAATCTACCATTTGCCTCATGTCTTGCCTTAGCCCATCATCTTGCACTGCTGTAGTGACCACTGCTGGCATAACCTGAGTAGTAACAGGAACCACTGGTTTGTGATGAACCCCTGACATGCGACCTTGTAAAGATTCTATAGGCTGAAATTCAGACCTCATTGGCAAAGACTCCACCCCTAACTGGCTCATTTTCCTCAACTTGCACTCTTTGTTCCTTGCTACCTCTAGTGCATCTTCATATGTCCTAGGCTTATTTAGCTCCACTCTCCAACGTATATTCTCCCAAAGACCAGCCAAGAACCTGTCCTTCTTCATCATGTCAGGCGGGGGTACCTGTGGTGCTAAGTCCTTGCACATTCGCTTCCATGCCAATGAAAACTTACGTATGTACGCATCTACTGGCTCACCTTCCTTCTGCACCAAACCTTGTACTTCTTGCCACACTTTGTCAGGATCTTCTATCTTCACAAACTCCACTTCCAATCCATGCCTTAGATTGTCCCAACTCAATCTTACAGGTGGATCCGCTGCACGCAACTCCTCTTCAAATGCCTTGGACCAAACTCGTGCATCACTCTTCAAACAAATTTGGAGAAGGCGTAACATTTGCGTAGGGTCATGAATCTGGTTGCTAATGCAGGCAACCTCCATCTTTTCCAAAAATTCTTCCACATCTTTATCACTTCTTCCATGAAACTCCGGATAAGAGAAAGGCATGGCTACCCAAGTTTCAATGCTTTGAGAACCCCTTTGAACACACGTGCAAGAACCCAAAACTTTTGACTACCCAATCCCCAGAAACTTCAATGGAGCTCAACTTTAGATAAGGACAAACACATGCACATCAAATGAGTTTTCATAGTTGATCATCGGAATTACAACATGCAAAGGACATTCCAAGATCTCTCGTAATCTTCTTGGCCCAAACATAAAGACTATGCGCTGCTGGAAAAAAATCTTTCTGGACACATGAACATTTATCTGGATTCTTTGAGTTAAATGAAATGGAGTGAATCGAGGGCCATTTTGATCATCCATTAAAGCCAACCATGAAGCTCCCAAGAAGGCACACCTGACTTAACCTCTGATTTTGCCAAAATTTCAGCAGCATAACAGCATAAATGGCTCAAAAGACCAAAAAACCAGCCATCATAACTTGGAAAAATTTTGGCAGAGTTTCCCCAGAAATAGAGCAGTAGGAACCCAAAATATAGACTGTATATGTATGCATAAACTGTCAACAATAGAACCCGAGCATCAAGTAGGACTCACTAGTACATAGCCTATGGCGAGGTCACAAAAAGGGTGCTCCAGCTACCTGTATGACTGAAAGGATCTCTACATTTGAGAATCCCCCAGCTCAATAAAAACCTCACGCTATCAACCCTCACACGAAGGCTAATGCAAATCGCGTATAGTCAAGTCTCATAAATGACTATCTTCCAGACCAAGTCTCAGAAATGGCTGGGACTGCCAAATACAACCAAGTATGGCTCCACAAATGCGTACAATGGCAGTTTCCACAAGTAACGTACAATCCAACAGACAATGCGCTCAAACAGGCGCCAAGTGATGCATACCCACAACAACTGCAAGTGACATCACTGCTAGTATATCACTGTACTC
The DNA here is from genome assembly GCF_014529385.1 of Adiantum capillus-veneris. Taxonomy (NCBI): domain Eukaryota; kingdom Viridiplantae; phylum Streptophyta; class Polypodiopsida; order Polypodiales; family Pteridaceae; genus Adiantum; species Adiantum capillus-veneris. The sequence continues at coordinate 78,547,732 of NC_140943.1, forward strand.
CAGCTACCTGTACCTGTGTGAATCACCAGTACCTGTACCTGTACCTGTCCCTGTCCCTGTAACCTGTAACCTGTAACCTATAATCTGCAACCTGTAATCCCGAAGCTCGAAGCTCGAAGCAGAAGGTACTCGAAGAAGATCCTCAGTGGGGGCACCAAAAGAATGTGAGCCGAATGAAAACACACACAGCGCCTCTATAACGACCCAACACACACTCTTGGGAAGATACACACACGCACACACACACACACACACTATGGGGCACCACTCGGCTTACACAACACACGTGGCCGAGACAGGGAGCACACCTCTGGAGTGAGAGGAGAGAGACTATCCACTTGCCTACTCCACACAGACACACACACACACACACACACACACACACACACACACACACACACACACACACACACACACACACACACACACACACACCCCCCCAAAAAACTCAGCTCAAAAGAGGAGAATTTCTGATGTTTAGATACAAATGAGCTTGGTCCAACACCAATGGGGCAAACAACTCACACAATATGGGTAAAAGATACCAGATACAATCACAAACTGGAGCAGAAACTTCGCTCATAGGACAAACTTACACAGCCAAAACAGCAGAAAAAGAGGGAGGAATTTGGAAAAATGGATAGCACCATCGCGTCCGGAACGGCCCAAAACCCCATTCTACAACGCCAAAGTGCTCAAATCCGACCTCGGATGAGCAGTTTACGGCCAAAACAGGCTCCAAAAACACCAAAAACACACATGCGGCTGTTCCTCCTCTCTTCTCCACGTTTTTTCTGGTCTTCTCTCTGTTTTTTCAGTTCCCACACTTAGATTTATTAGTTGGGCACCCTTGGCCTTTTAGATGACCTCAAACGAACCCCGAACAGGCCAAAAACTGACCTCGCAGTGCATAGTTGTCACTTTTTTTGCATCATCCGCACACCTGGCACTCATTTCTTTTCAATAATGCGTCTCGAAACCACGTGAAGTGGCCCCAAAAAGTGGTCCTAATGATGACCTTTCTGCATAACTCTCACAAGAAAACACCACTTTGTGTCCGTATTCATCCACGTGCAAATATTGACCCCGTTCGGCCTCCTGACGCCACTCGATGCCATCTGACGCACCTGCTTACCTCATGTCGTCGGCCCGCGGATAGCTTCCTCAAGAATTTTTACGTGCTACCAACTCCTCCTTATTGTAGAAAAAACACAGTGGTACTTGTAATAGTGAAAATCGATGCACTATGTACACCCTGTCCTACCTGTACACATGTGGGCCCCACGTAACCACCTGGCTCTGAAAAATGGGCAATTCTTTATTTGATGCACCATGCATGTATATGTACATATGTACAATCCCTTGCTCCAAAAAACTCCTGACAACGTGCACCTCCTTTTCCTAAAGAGCTTGCAAAATATCCTGATTTGATTCAAGTAGAGTGGATCCATAATGCCATGACCAATGCCAAAGCACAAGGAGAACAAATAAGCCCTAAAGAATGGGAGTATGCGCGAGGATGCTTGCGCAAGGTGAGTGTGTATATGTTATGTATGCATGTATGAAAATCACTTAATGAAATGCGATGTAACCTCTTATGCATTGTGATTGTAGGGTCTCATTTTCAACTCCATTTGGTCCTAAGGCCGACATTTTTGCACCCGCAGGATAGATGAGCGTTGGACCACTAATGATTGTGGCGTGATGGGAAACTTTGACACAACAACAGATGAGGTCAGATATTGTGGTACTATAGAGAGAATAATCAAAGTGGATTTCATATCTTTTCACAAATTCCTCTTTGAGTGCCGATGGTTTGTGGGTGAGGTCAAAAGACATGAAAATGGGCTCATTATGGTGGATTCCACCCAATTCCATTGGGGAAAAAGTGACAACTTGGTGTATCCTAGTAGTTGCGAGCAGGTAATTTAGGCTATGTGCAATTAACTTAAATTAAAAATTTAATATATGTATATCAGCTTATTCTTTGTGTGTGACGTACAGGTCTTTTATGTGCCATGTATATATCAAAGAAGACTTTGGTATGTCATTCCAGTCACGCCGCGGGGTAGATCTATCTTTGCAGAGACAGACGTTGAGCCAGTAATTGATCCCATCATACCATCACCACAAGATGCAGAGGAAGATGTAGTAGAAGTTGAAGAAGGTCAGCCAAGCCTTGCAAATAGTCATCTTGAGGAGGAGGAAGAGGGAGAAAGCGATGATGATTCTACAGGAGGTGATGGAGAGGAGGAAGAATCTCTAAACTTGTTTATTGATTTGAATACTATGGGTATAAATATGGATCCTAGTGCTTGTAGAGATCTTATACAAGATGAGAATTAATAAAACTCTCCATTCTTTCACTTGGTGTAGTATACGATTAATTTGCAAATGTTTCGTTATGTGATTATGAATAGTATTTGTAATGGTTTTGTTGTGAGTTCAATGATTTATGTATAGAATTTTTAGAGTGAAAGAGAGATTAAGTGAAGTGAGCAAGCATTCTGGAGAGTGTAGGAGTTGTAGTGTGTAAATACATTTTGAGTTGTATTGGATTTAAATGGAAACCCGCGGGAGAGGGAGAGGGAGAGGGAGAGGGGGAAGGGGGTCTATGGCCTTAGCGGTAATGAATGCTGCAATATTCGCGAAAATGCACGCGGTAATACCTGCGGTAAAATCCCGCTTGAACATCAAAAGGGTTTCTCTCTCCTTATTTTGAATTCCTCTCTCTTGTTTTGCGGTAATGGCCCGCGGTAAACACCATGATCTCATAGTGAAAACCAATCCAAAATTTCATTTTTCTATAGACAATGTATGCAGATGAGATCAACCATAGAAGTCTTTTTAGACGCTTCCTTCCACAAGGTCCAAAAATTACCTACAAGGCAAAGAGGACTACAAGTCAAGGAGGTGACGGATGGGTGTGTTTCTCCCTCTTACCCTAGTAAAGCTTCGAGACTTTCCTCTATTAAAGCTAGCAGAAGTGCTAGGTGTTAGAAAAAGAAGTGAAGAGTTATTGGGGGTGGTCAAGGAGTTGGGTCTTTTCAATGAGGGGGAATCATCATCTTCAATGCAAGGCTTGAGGAGACTAGTAATAATTTTAACTCTTTTATAATTGGCATAAGTGGTGAGATATGTGCCCGGTTCATCATATTTGAGCTCTTTGAGAATATCAAGCATTAGGCTACAAAAGATGTTAAAAGAAATTTGAGCAATAAATAGTGGTTTGGCTTGCCCGCCCAACCAGGAACAAATAAGTGATAAATGAAAGTCCCACCGGATTCTTAGGGAAGAGCCATTCCAAGTGATTGAGGAAAAACCAAATTTCATGGTCAAACCACATAATACTGGAATCAAATGAGGCTTTAGAATCTATAAACTTGCATGCACATTTCAAGATTAAAGGTAAAAAAACATTCCAAATGGACTTAGTGTAGAAGTACAGATTGGTCTTAGTGAATTCCATATTCCCTTTCATACAAATGAACCCTTGGAGTGGTCAAAAAAGTTGAGGCTAAAGGGCACCTTGATGAGTTCCCCTTTGTCCAAGAATTGCCCTCCTTTTAGAACCTTGAGTTTGCAGTCCTACACAGTATAAGCCGTAAGGTTGGCAAGATACACCCATGTTTCACTTAGGATAGGTACCAAAAAAGCTTTGTTTGGGAGGACCCAAAGCTGATGGTCAACCCCGATTGATTCCACTTCAATATTTCTGACAGGAAGAAAGGGGAAGACTTTGGAGACTTTGGGACTCCTTTGAGAAACATCTCCAAAAGGTTAGACTCGCTGAGAGAACAAAGGTTGTTTTGAAATTCTTTGACTGCTTCTAAAGTAGCACTACCTCTGCAGAAGATACCACTAGTTTGAGGGATTAAGGGGGTACTAATAAAAGTGGAATTTAGACCACATATTTTTTTAAGAAAGTTGGATGATTCAGTCCCAGAGGAAGAGAACTGATCCAAATTTTGGTTGTATTGTAAAGTAAGTACATGCAATTGGGCAATGTATTAGGATCATAGCAACACCATCCTTACTATCCTTACCTAAGGTGGCCAAGATTTTGACCCAATCATTAAAAGAGAGCATGTGTAACATAGAAGACTTTGTGTCCAAAGCTAAGGAATATTCATAGATATCTGTGAAGCTTCCAAGCTGCTTATACATCTCAAGACTAGGGAAGTTGCAACAGAAAGAGGTTCATAAGTTAACTCCAGACCTGGGAGAGTGATAAGGCCTCAAGAAAATGGTATTAATGATGAGTTAGAAAGAAAATATTTAGGGTAGGATATTACAAAAGGTTTGGCCTTTTGGGCAAGAAAAGGCCTAGTTCTAGGGGCACGGGTTTTTTTTGGGGATGGGTCTTTAAGGTAGAGTCTAATTTGTTCAAGAATCCTTGCATGTTTCTCCGGATCTTGGATGAATTTCATGTGAGCAGTCATTTTAAATTGAGTGTGATCCTGAAAGATCATAGAAAAAATAGGGTTAGTATAGGTGGATTAACCTACAATCCTAAAATCACAAAAGTCAAAAAACTACAATAGCCGTGAGCAAGAATTTAGAACTATAGTCTAAGAGGGACCACCTAGCACTAGCCAACCTAAACAGGAATTATAGACATGGGGCCCGACTTAGCTCTATAAGTCCAAACAAATCGCTAAAGCCAGCGTCCATGTTCTTCCAAAAAATTGGGAGAGCCTTGTGTTTAGGATTTGTGTGTTGCTATTTTACATTAATAAATATGTATAAAAGAACTTGAAAGTTCAAAAGATAGTTGGTTGTAATAGATAAGAAACACGGTTACAAAATTTTGGGGGAGATTACAAAACCTGTGAGGTACCCGAAGGGTGATACTGCTCGATTGAAACACTTTGAACAAAATTACATAGGCTTTTTGTTTACTACAATCAATCGCCAGTTATTTCCATTGGGCAATGAGCTAAGAACTTCCTGGAGGTGAGCTATGAGCCGCAGGCCATTGAAGTGCTGCCACCTTAGCTTTTCTTCTTCTACCTTGCAGTCATCTATCATCCTCTGCAGATGCGTGTAGGAGACATCGAGCAAGACCTCCTGCTGTTTGTTGATGTTCGCGTTGTTATAGAATCCCATGCAATCATTTAAGACTTTCTGATTAGCTTCATAAATTCTGCACTGGTCCAATTTGAGCTGGTTAGCCAGGAGAAATGAGAAAATCGTATCCTCAGACTTTTATTCTGGTAAGCATTGTTAAATATGATGTCATTCATTTTAAGCCATATTAACCAGAAAAAAGCTCCTCTTATCTTGTTTTAGATGACAGAAAATAGTGCGACTGAATCCCCAAATAGAAGCTGCTTCCAATTGGAGGTGGAACCCAGAGCCTTACATAAGGGATACAGAATATTATTGTTAGCTAGACAGTTTAAAAAAAGGTGGGGGATATCTTCCTCAGTTTGTGAACACCTTTTACAGGTCCCTAGGTCCATCCCAGCAGCGTTGAGTCTGCTTCTCGTCCATACTGCTTTGTGTAAGATTAGCCAAAGGAGAACAGAATGTTTGGCCGGGATTTCTTTGCTCTAGATGTTCTGAAATTTGAATATCCATTGTTTCTTTGATAGGCTTACCTTCCATTTTTTGTTGAGGGTGGTGTGAGCAGGGGTTTGCAGATAGGGAGGAAGATTAGGGGGGTGGTGGAGAGCACTGCCATTGCCCCAATAAAGAGCCTTTGGGGAGGGGTCGTATGCAGGCGAGAGGGACCACTCCATATCTTTCGAGAAGAGCGCTTTTCTTGAGTCTAGAAGTGTTAGCTCCCACGGTTGTAGTTGATAGAGTCTTAGTAGTTCAGAGTGGGTTAGCCATCTTGATTCCTCTGTGTACCAAAGGCCTTTCTAGGAGGTTATCCCTTTGTTGTGGATTTGTCTTGATGTCCAAGTCTGGGCTTGGGCGAGGGGGGGATTGGGGGAAACAACCACCATACTGATTCCTTGGATCTGATGCCGAGGTTGTACTTTGAATCCCAGTTGACTTTCAGGCTTGGTCTGTAACTGTTCCAGGCCTTAATACATTCCCAAAGATTTTCATGGAAAAAAAAAAGATAGCTGGCTTTAGACAAGTGACAATGGGTAGTACAAAGACAGCTTAGCCTTTGACCTTACATAGCTATTTACATACATATCATTTTGATCTAAAGGCCAACACCCCCTCCGATCCAAGTGTTTTATTCCCAATTTTAGTCCCAAATTTTTTTGTACCTTTTCATCAGACCTACCATATTGTATATTGCACAAATGTTTCCATGAACTTTCAAAATGCAACAAAATTAGTCCAAGAAATCATCAAGACCAAGAAATTGATCACGGTATCATTCTTACCCCCTCCACCCCTCTCTTTAAATAATAAAAAAACCAAAAATTAACTTAGTAGCCCTTTCCTCTATATCACACAAGACTCAAACAAATTAATGTGTTATACCTCACAAAATTATCTTCTGTGTGGCTTAGGCATAAACACAGCTATGTGCATCAAGCAAAAATAAAAAGAAATCATTATAACCAAAATGGGAACGAGGTACCATACCTTGTCCTCTTTTGAAAAACCGAAATAAATAACCCAATCAAAAAATCGACAAGTATTACTATGTTATGCATTATATGAAAAAAACCCTACTATTTCCAGCTCATTCAATCATAACACCAGCTTGCAGGTGTTTTGCGAACAAGCCCTAAGTGCTTTTAAACCACCCCCCCCCCCCCCCCCCCCCCCCCCCCCCCCCCCCCCCTTTTTAAACAAAAAAACCCATAGCATGCAGTACATCAACCAGTCCATTGCATAATGTGAACTATAAGGTGGTAGAGTCATGAAAATAGCATGCAAAAAGTATGTTTCCCTCTGCACGAAATCCAAGTACCTAACTTCCTTTAAAGCCATGGCTACACAAGCCAAAGCTTGTGGGGAGGTGCAACCCAACTTCACAATGTAACCGCCATGTAGTGGGAGGCCCGTTATAAATTAGGGGTAGGGGTGTAGCAGAGTTGCATGCAGGTTGAGCTACGAGAAGTAGTGGAGGAGGAGAGTAATAATCTCCATGCAAACAAATGATGATGGCCACAAGTTGGCCTTAGTACCAGAATAAGAGGGGGGTTCACACCTCGTTGGTGGTTATTGAAAAACGATATAAGAAAAGTGGAAGTAGGTACCAATGTTAAGGGTGGTGCTTGAGCCCTTAAGGTAGCTAGATAATATCTAAGGGTCAATGTGTGTGTGTGTGTGTGTGTGTGTGTGTGTGTGTGTGAGAGAGAGAGAGAGAGAGAGAGAGATATCATAGCATAATATAGACTCTTTGCATGCATTGTCTCCCAAATCTAGGGAAAAAGTTCTTCAAATTTTAATAGTGGCATACCAAAAAAATGTAGATACACACCCATTATACATGCAACCTCAGTGGTCATCATAGAAAGTTCACCATATCACATACTTTCTAGGATTGGGAATACTACCCCTATATATGCTAGATCTACGTCATTATGAGTAATTTAAAAAATCCCTTAGCCCCCTCAAACGTATATGAAGAGTATACAATTTTTTGTTTAAAAATCACTATGGTCACATCATGTGATATGATACACTTTTTGAAAATAATCAACTTGGGTATGTAGCATCATCAATCAATCAACATAACCATTAGTTGTCCCCTCCTCCCTATATTATATACTCAATGACCATCCCTCAGCATGTATGGCACTTTGTTGTGTATGCCACTTTGTTGTGTGCTGCACATTTGTGAGGCCCCCATTATGAGAAGAGCACATATCTTTAACGGGATTTCGGCTTAAACAATCATTGATGGTACTAAGATAATTCTAGATACAATCACAAGTTTGGTGTGTGCTCGGCCCAATTTTTTTGAGTGAATATTCCCTTTGGTACTATAATTTGTTCTTGTTTTCTATATTAGTGAATAACCAGATAACGGTCGATGGTGACTCGGGGGGTTCACCTAAAAATATGTAAGTGTAGCATGTGATTTCACTCAGAGGGGTTTTTTATTTACAAAAGAGTTACAAAATTATATGTACAAGAGGGGTTTAAAAAATGGAAATTTTTTTAAAAAGTTATAGGTTTATGAAGGAAGAGGGGTCTTTTAATTCATGATCACGTGTGTGTGTGTGTGTGTGTGTGTATATAGGGGTTTTAAAAATACCTCTTGAACGCACATGCTATAGGTATTTTTTGAAAGGTGGACCCCTCGAGGATTGTGATTGATCAATGTTTAGTGGTCACTGTGGACAACGGCCCAATAGAGCTGATGTTGACAACAAGAGTAATAGAACTACCTATAAATCAAACGTAACTAGCCATGTTCAACAACAAAACTTCCGGTTCAAAATAGAACCAATGTCAAAGTGAACATAGTTGGCACGTTGTAAAACACTGCCTACTAGTTTAGCATTTCACAACGACACTTTCGGTCCAATAATAGGATCAATGTCGACGTGAAAAGCAAGATCAACATACTTTTAAACCTACAAAAAACATTTATAAAAAAAATTATACCAACTTCATTACAAAGAAAATAAAAAACTTATGAGATTAAGCGAAGATTTATACTTGAATTGTTGTCTTGCTTTGGAGGGCTTTCTAAATTTTTGTCTTGCTTGTGAGAATACCTGGAAGCTTAGAGGTGAAGGGCAAGGAGATTGTAAAGGAAATGGGGGAACCTAGGGGCCCTCTGGGCTATGCGTCAACAGAGCACGTAGGTCGCCGAGGCTCGGCAAGCTATGGCACTGTACCAACGAGGAAATCTCACCAGATCTCCAAGTTCCCTTCAAATCACCATGCTATTTTTTGTGAATGTAAAGACTTTTGAATTGAGAATTTTGTTAATTAACAGTGTGATTTTAAAAAAACACATGATCACGTGAATATGAAATCCTTGCTTTTATACCTGCCACCATCACAACCAACAACAAAGAACTGTGTCAGGCAATGGAAAGCAGGTTTTATCAAAGGAGATCACGTGTTATTGATGTCCACTCATAACATAATGCAAAAAAAGGTATATAGAAATCTGCATGGAGCCTTCCATGGATGAGTGGATGTATGTAGGAGAAGGGGCCAATGAATCTCTTTGTGAACTGTAAGGTGGTAGAGTCATGCACAATATCGTGCAAAAAGAATGTTTCCCTCTTCACCTAATTTGAGTACATAACTTCCTTTAAAGTCATGGATACACAAGCCAAAGCTTGTGGGTAAGTGGAGCCCAACTTCACAATGTAACCACCATGTAGGGGGAGGCTTGCGTTGTAGGGGGTGGGGGTGTAGTAGAGTTGCATGCAGGTCTCCCTGAGAGAAGTAGTGGTAGAGGAGAGTGATAATATCCATGCAAACAAATGATGATGGGCCATGAATTGGCCTTAGTACTCTAATAAGAGGGGGTTTCACCTCTAGTTGGTGGTTATCAAAAAATCATATAAGAAAATTGGGCATGTACTCATAGAAGCTAGATTCTAGGGCATGTAGGTAGAGCTTACACAAAATAGGGTAGTAGGCTAAGCCCATAGGAATCCCATTAGCCTATTTGTAGAAAGTCGGGTAGCATTGGATGTACATATGGTTAATTAACCAAGTGTTTATGTTGATTACTTCAACAAGCAAAAAAGAGATTCCACTCTTATATCTAGTTTTTTACCAAACTCCTTCTTGACGTAAGTAGGGAAGGTTTTTGAAGGAGACAAAAGGGGAGACCATGGACTAAAAGTAATAAGAGAGTAAGTAATACACTAGGAATATTTGCCCAACATTACCGGAGTGGCGGATGTTTCATAAAAAAAAGTAATATATGCAGAGAAGAAGGAAGAAGCTTCCTTAGGAAAATTCAATATGCCTTCATAAACAAAATTAACAATCCACCAAGATTGGATCTTAAGATTATGGCACAAAAGGGCCTTTTGGTTAAGCTTTCTTTCACTTTGTTTTAATGTAGGGAGGTAAGCCTTTAGGATGCAATCCATGAGCAAGGAGATTTCAAAGTAAGCACTCTTGGCTCCACATGTGAGCCATGTGAAACTACTCTTGTGTAATTTATAAGAGGCCATAAGAAAAGGAAGACGAGTAGTAGAGAAGTTCAAAGGGGTAGGGTCCTTGGAGCAACGAGAAAAATCATTACTTGTTAGTATTTTTTGAATTTTTGCTGGAATAAATGCCTTGTAGATAAAGAGAGGGCTATTAGGGGCTTTGTCAATGCTAGTAATAAAAAATATACTTTTTCAGTTTTTGAAAAATCAAGTGTATATCAATGTTAGGCACATAACCAAACTTTTGAGGTAACCAAACAACACAATACTCTTAAAATAGCTTTTGGAGCAGATTTTTGTCAAGCACAGGGCGTAGCATGCAGAACAACTTTATCAGATATTAAATGGAGTAGAGTAGTGGGAAAAATCTCTTTACAAACCTCATCCAAAATAGGGAGAGCAGAGGGGATATGATTCAACCCAAGCTAAAGGATATTCTTAACCTTAGGAGGTTACATCAGGTTTTGTACACCTGTTAAAACATGAACAATCATTGGCACAAAACCAGGGTGAGATGTAAGACAAGAGCAACAAAAGACCATGTGGGCATTAGTAAACAACTCTTTTTTATTACAAAACATAACCTTAAGGGAGGGAATAAAGCTCTAGGTACACATGCATTGATCCCATAAAGGAGTGACACAAAAATTCATCCCAAAACAGAACAGGCCAAAAAAGGATCTGAGACTAGGTAAGTCCAATAAGGACGTACAAAACTTGACAGAGAAAAAGAGCCCGCCAAATTTTTTAGAGGGTGGAATGAGACACAATCTCTGAGTCGCATCTTTGACAGCTTGTAGCATAAAGCACCCATCAATTATACAATAGAGACCTAGCAGTAGGAATACAACTACATTTAAAAGACTAGTGGGCATGACCATTAGAGGTTGTAAAAGGGTTGCCCAAAACTAGTAGGGTGATTAGGTGTTAGAGAAGGGGTCATGGAGCTATAGTAGAGTCAATTGGGGATGAGTATTCCAGATAGGGTTAGGGGTAGGGGAAAAGTAGGTGTGCCTATTAGTACCAATGTGTCTTCTTCTTCCTCTACCACGCCTATGAAGATCTGGCCTTGGCCAATTAGGGGTTCTGCCATCATGTTTTGAATCCTTATTGGGGATAATGGATTTTCTAAAAAAAGCATCAACTTTAGATGAATTGCTATTAGAGTCATGGAGTTGTCCAAAGAAGGAAAGATGCTTTAATGAATCTTTGAGCTTCTTTCTGTAGTAAAGATGTATCAAGAGAGCCTTGATAGATTCTAGAGCCTTAGTAGAAATCCACCTCAAGAAGGTAAGCATGGATATTTTGAGGGATGGGGCAGGGAAAATGCATAATCATCCAAAGAGCATGATCAAACCACAATATATTGGCATCCTTAACAAAATAACCTTCTCCAAAATGCTCACATCCACATTTAAATGGCTTGTGAACATTCCAAAGCAATTAGTGTCATAGCCAGTAGTGCTGATAAGGCCTTTTACACCAAGTAGGCATCCCCTGATGGCATTGCATCTTTGTGTTTCAAAGACCCCCATAGTAAAAGGGCATGCCATTAAGTGAGACCCAATGATAGTGGAGCAGCTATTCTATAGAATCTATTGTAGCCCTATCTTTACAGCTTCCTTGTCTCTATCATTGATGAGGGTGAGGAGAAGGCCTTCAGTTAAGGGAGCCACAAGGGAAAAATTTCCAAGATTCCAACTTATTGTAGGCTTCATCTAAGTAGACTACAAGTAGCCCAACACGGACCACGCCTATGAAGATCTGGCCTTGGCCAATTAGGGGTTCTGCCATCATGTTTTGAATCCTTATTGGGGATAATGGATTTTCTAAAAAAAGCATCAACTTTAGATGAATTGCTATTAGAGTCATGGAGTTGTCCAAAGAAGGAAAGATGCTTTAATGAATCTTTGAGCTTCTTTCTGTAGTAAAGATGTATCAAGAGAGCCTTGATAGATTCTAGAGCCTTAGTAGAAATCCACCTCAAGAAGGTAAGCATGGATATTTTGAGGGATGGGGCAGGGAAAATGCATAATCATCCAAAGAGCATGATCAAACCACAATATATTGGCATCCTTAACAAAATAACCTTCTCCAAAATGCTCACATCCACATTTAAATGGCTTGTGAACATTCCAAAGCAATTAGTGTCATAGCCAGTAGTGCTGATAAGGCCTTTTACACCAAGTAGGCATCCCCTGATGGCATTGCATCTTTGTGTTTCAAAGACCCCCATAGTAAAAGGGCATGCCATTAAGTGAGACCCAATGATAGTGGAGCAGCTATTCTATAGAATCTATTGTAGCCCTATCTTTACAGCTTCCTTGTCTCTATCATTGATGAGGGTGAGGAGAAGGCCTTCAGTTAAGGGAGCCACAAGGGAAAAATTTCCAAGATTCCAACTTATTGTAGGCTTCATCTAAGTAGACTACAAGTAGCCCAACACGGACCACGCCTATGAAGATCTGGCCTTGGCCAATTAGGGGTTCTGCCATCATGTTTTGAATCCTTATTGGGGATAATGGATTTTCTAAAAAAAGCATCAACTTTAGATGAATTGCTATTAGAGTCATGGAGTTGTCCAAAGAAGGAAAGATGCTTTAATGAATCTTTGAGCTTCTTTCTGTAGTAAAGATGTATCAAGAGAGCCTTGATAGATTCTAGAGCCTTAGTAGAAATCCACCTCAAGAAGGTAAGCATGGATATTTTGAGGGATGGGGCAGGGAAAATGCATAATCATCCAAAGAGCATGATCAAACCACAATATATTGGCATCCTTAACAAAATAACCTTCTCCAAAATGCTCACATCCACATTTAAATGGCTTGTGAACATTCCAAAGCAATTAGTGTCATAGCCAGTAGTGCTGATAAGGCCTTTTACACCAAGTAGGCATCCCCTGATGGCATTGCATCTTTGTGTTTCAAAGACCCCCATAGTAAAAGGGCATGCCATTAAGTGAGACCCAATGATAGTGGAGCAGCTATTCTATAGAATCTATTGTAGCCCTATCTTTACAGCTTCCTTGTCTCTATCATTGATGAGGGTGAGGAGAAGGCCTTCAGTTAAGGGAGCCACAAGGGAAAAATTTCCAAGATTCCAACTTATTGTAGGCTTCATCTAAGTAGACTACAAGTAGCCCAACACGGATGTAAGGGTTAGTGTAGGTTTCAAAGGGTTTCTTTGCTATACCCAAGGAAGGAGAGGACACTGAGAATTTATGGGTGGTAATGAAAACCTCATCTTCATCTAGCCCATAAGGGATCAATAAGTTGGTTGTAGAGGTGGGGAGGATAATGACAAGGAGGGGGCTACGTGAAATAGATGCTTCTTCCTTTGCTTAATGCGAGGATCATTATGTAACTTCTTTCCATGTAGGTCCATAAATTTTTTGATGATGTGAGGGGAATTCTCTAGCCATTCTTGATTCTCTGTCCCATCATCATCCTGTATGTAACCAAGGTTGGAAGAAATTTCCAAAACCCTAGAGACAGATGCTACATGGTTTTCTCTAGACATAGATGTTGAACCAAGCAGGGATGTCAAGCTTGGGCCAGCATCACAAGATTAGTAGAGTCATCTATTGCCAGGGCACCTTTATCAACATCCCCAATGGTGTTTTATGGAAGGATTTCTTTTGATGTAGAGGAGTAGGCCTTGGACAATAGAATGGGGGGAGGCAGAGTACAATTATACCCAAGAACTACAAGTGGAACATCCCATCTGCTAGAGGTAGTGCCCTACAAGTCAGGGGAAGAAAGGATAAGCCAACATACAAAATTTTAAAAATTAAAGATGATAGGTGGAGTCAGAAGCACCACTATCACCACGAGTGTGTGTGTAGGCTACAAAAGTTAGGATTGTTGGCTTTGTTCAAAAAAGAGTAGAAGGAAAAAAGTAACCACTTTCAACCAAAAAAAGTAGCAAATGTTATGGACAATAGAGCTCTGAAAGTATGAGGATTTCCATTAATAGCAGAGCATGTCTTTGCAAAAATGTACAAGATCAAGGGATCCTTCTATACCTAGCACAATCATAGCTGACAACAAAGAAATGTGTCAGACAATGGAAAGCAGGTGTTATCAAAGGAGCCCACGTGTGCTTCATGCCCACTCAGAAAAAAGATATACACAATGAAAACTTGAAACTTGCATGGAGCCTTCTATTGATGAACTTGGATGTATGTAGGAGAAGGGGCCAAGGAGTCCACTTGATGCGGGCTTCAAAACAAGATCTCAGCCATTTCTTTGAGATGTGGTTCAGAGCTCGCCTTGCTAGCCAGTTCCTTCTTTGGAATTTTACAAGCCTCAATTGTGTAGCTGATCCGTGATGTAAATGATCCATTTGATCTAAATTTTCCATTGATTCATTAACAATTGAAACCTATAGAGATCTTCCCTTAGTTCAATGGCCACGGTCTTTTTTTATGCATCATGCACTACTCGATTTCATGCCAGCCATTTTGCGGTTGCCATGTCTTGATATCTCATGGCCCTAGTTTCTTGCATTATGCCCACAAGTTAGGAGGGATTTAAGAAAGGCACTTAGCACTAGGAGAAAGGTAAAAGAGAGTGTGCCTGTTGTAAAAATTGCACAAGCTGAAATGAATGAGGATATTACACCGGTGCTAGATTGTTACATCAAAGGAAGATTGGTTAGGAAAGGTCTAGTGGATGGGGGTGCACAAATTTGCATCATGACAAAGGGACTCATGCAAAGACTAGGCATGCTCATCCATGAAACACCTGAAATTAAAGTCAAGATGGCAAACAATAGCAAGGCTAGGTGCGTAGGCATTTGTAAAAATGTTTTTGTGGAGGCCTTTGGCATTAAGAAGGCAGTGGATTTCTATGTCATGTCTACCAAAGGAAATGGTTACCCATTTATCCTAGGAAGACCATGGCTAATGAAAATGCGAGCTTTGTAGGACTGGGAGAGTGGAAAGCTAATTTTCAGGAATGACAATCATAAGAAGGTTGTCTTTGACATGAAGGAGCAACACCAAGAGGATCTCCATGAAGAATCATCTCAAAGTGAGACAGAAGAAGGCTGGACCGATAGCACTTCAGAAGGAGAAAGTAGCGGCAGCAGTACTGAAGAGGAGTCTTTCATTGAAGTCATGGGGGTAAGGTCTAAGCCAAACAACCAAGAGACCTCTTGCCAAGGTTTGGAAGAGGTAGGTTCCCAAGAGAACCAAAAGGTGGAAGATAAACGAATGCTAGAAGGTATGTTATCTACAACACTTACAAAGGATGAAAGAGAGGAGCTCAAAGGTGTGTTAAGGAAATTTCCTAGGCTTTTTGCTAAAGATTTCACCGATGTGTGTGGAGTAGATGCCGTTCAACACAAAATTGAGTTGAAGCCAGGGGCCACACCTAAGGCTCAAAAGCTACGAAGGCTAGGAGTCATCAAGGAGCAGGCTTTATACTCAAGGAGGTAAGAAAGCTTCTAGCAACAGGTTTCATTTATCCAGTGGAGAATTCAGAGTGGGTCTCTCCCGTTGTTGTCACTCCTAAGAAAAACGGCAAGTGGAGGGTGTGTGTGGATTACCGTCCACTTAATGAGGCAACAAAAAGAGATCACTTTCCCCTCCCATTTCAGGATGAGATACTAAATGAGGTAGCTGGTCATGAGAAGTACACTGTGTGTGATGGCTACTCGGGTTACTTTCAAATAGGTATCACATTGGAAGATCAGTTGAAAACAACCTTCATCACTCCTTAGGGTTGTTATGCTTTTAGAGTCATGCCATTTGGCATGACAAATGCTCCTGCAACTTTCCAACGCTTCATGAACATGGTGTTTCAAGCATTTTTTGGAAAGTCCATTAGGGTTTTTATTGATGATTTTTGCATTTATAGCTCAAAATCATTGCATCTACAAAGGGTAGAAGAAGGTTTAAAGAAGCTCTACGACATGGGAGGTCAACTCAACCCCGACAAGTGTCACATAGGTGAGGATGAAGTGATCTTGCTTGGTCACAAGGTTTCCTATAAAGGCATTGAGGTGGATTCTTCAAAGGAAAAGGCTCTTATTGAGCTCCCATCACCCAAGAATCTCAAAGATGTCATCTCATTCATTCGAAAGGTTAACTTTATGTCACGATTTATTCACTTAGCTTCAGAGTTGCTTCATCCTTTGCAAAGGTTGACACAACAAGTAGAATTTGCATGGTCTGATGACCTTGAAGAGTACTTTTGTAACATTAAAGTCATTTTGTTAGAGCTACCAACACTCATGCCTCCTTGTTGGGAGTACACATTCTTTGTTAGCTCTAGTGTTGGAAGGGAAACAATTGGTGATGTGTTGCTACAACAAGATCCCCACAGTACCAGGATGCGATGCATCTACTTTGCTAGTAGGGTCATGAATGCTCTAGAGAGAAACTACATGGAGGCAGAACTCATGATGCTTTCTCTCATGTTTGCAGTGAGAAAGTGTAGATCCTACTTGCTACCAAAACCTTTTGTAATTCTCACTGCAGAAAATTTTTTCCCTTGGGTGTCATCTCAAATGAATCTTAGTACTAGGATCTCAAAGTGGATTATGGAATTGCAAGAGTTCCAATACTCTTTCAAGGTAGAAGATAGTGTGCGTGCACAATTGGCAGGGATTCTCACTTATAGGGTACATGAGAAGGAGATTAAGGTGCCTGAAGTAAAGACCCTACCATTGCCACCACCTAAAAGTATTCCTAATGCTTTTACCTTGTTCTTTGATGGAGCTTTTCGACGAGTCACAGGAAAAGCAGGGGGAGGGCTAGTATTGCTCAACCCAAGTGGAGAGGTGGTCATGAAAGAGAAGATCAATCTACCAGGTTCAACTAGCAACAACGAATCAGAATACGACACACTACTTCATGGTTTAAAGATATGCATTGGCCAAGGTATACAACGTCTCATGGTAAAAGGGGATGCACTTCTCATTGTGAAGAAAATTTTAGGCATTTGGGCATGCAAGAATGAAAGCTTAAGGACAAAAGTTCATGCCATTCGTAGGATGTTTAATCAGTTTGAAGAATATCATATTCCTAGGAAACAAAATGAAGATACCGATTTACTTGCACAACAAGTAGTTACATGTGTTGAGAACGAAGTGCAGGTCATCATGGTGGCAGCAACTGTCAAGCAACCGAGATACCAGGGATTGGAGTCATTGACTCCCATTATTAGCTACATTTTGGAGGGTGAGTTTCCACAAGACTTCACGAAGGATCAGAAGAGGAGACTCATGAAAAAGGCAAGCGCGTATCTCTTTCTAGAAGGATCCCTCTATCAAAGAGGGAAGGATCAAGTGTGAAGAAGAGTACCAACTATCAAGGAAATTCCATCCATTCTAAAAGGTTTGCATGAAGAGGCATGTGGTGGTCATTTTTCCCAAGAGTTAACTGTGAAGAAGATTTTGCTTGCGGGGTATGTTTGGCCAAGTTTGCATGTGGATGTCCAACATGGTGTAAAAGTTGTCACAATTGTCAGGTAAATGGGAATAGAAGATTGGTTTATGGTCCAAGGCAAATCGTGCTTGCAAATAGACCCTTTGAAAAGTGGGGCATCGATGCTATGGGTCCTCTCCCTAGGACAAAAAATGGTAAACTCTACATTCTAGTGGTTGTAGACTATATGACTAGGTGGGTGGAAGCACAAAGTGTGGCAAAGGTAAATGAGAGGACAATGAGAAAATTTGTCTACACTCACATTTGTTATAGATTTGGCACACCTTTGGAGATTGTTTCTGATAATGGTCCAGGGTTTAGAAAGGGCTTGCTCATAGAAGTCTGTGAAGAACTTCACATTCTACATCGTCACAGTACACCCTACTATCCCCATTCAAATGGTCTGGTAGAAAAAGCTAATGGTGTCATTGCAGGCATCATTAGAAAGATGGTGAGAAACAAGACAAAGTTGTGGGATGACTTCTTAAATGGTGCCCTGTGGGAGTATCGAACCACATATAGGGAAGCCATGGAGTTTACACCATTTCACTTGGTCTATGGTCAAGAGGCTTTACAACCAATTGAGCTCAACATTCCAACAATGCGACTTCATGGCAAAGCAGCACAAGATGATCAAGAAGCATGGATGGATCGACTTCTTACCTTAGCTGAGCTTGAGTGGAAAAGAGAAGCAGCATACGAGTGCTACAAGAGGAAAGCCACACACACGAAGGAAAAGCTTGACAAGAAACTGAAGCACAAAGGCATCAATGAAGGAGATCTTGTGCTAAGGTATGACAATCGACTCGATAATCGTTTTGATGCCAAGTTTGAAACTAGATGGCAGGGGCCATACATAGTCAAGAAGGCTTTCAATTCAAGTTACTATCAACTTATGGACTTGAATGGGAAAGAGCACTCCAGGAAGGTAAACGGGTATTGTTTGAAGCCTTATTTGAGTCGCCTTCTACCAAAGGATCTACCAAAGATCTGTCAAAAGGCAGCTATCTCATGTAAGTATTGTTCTGTGAAGCATGAGTGTAACTCAAACCAAAATTCTAAGGGGCCAAACAATGAAGATCTCGTCAAGGACTCTGAAGCACTCTCTTTGGAAAAGGTGCTCTATGATGGTACATGAATATACCATCATCCTGGAGGAGGGCTAATGATAGCCGTTTTTCGGCTCTCTGTAATTTCCATAGCGAATTACCTCACCCTATCAAATCACTCAAACACTGTGGTTACCCTCACCCTTTCACTGTATATAGGTGTGTGTGAGTTAGGGGACTTTTCCCATATCTTCTTAAAAACCCTCAATTAGCTAGTCACTGGGCTAGTTGAGCCAAAAAAATAAAAAATAAAAATTATAAGTATATTACGGCCCATTTGTGTGTAAATATTTCATTGTATATAGGGCCTAAATAAAACGATTTTTCATAATTATTTTGGTATTTATTTAAATATTTCTACCTATGGTGTGTAATTTATGCTATGTACATTGACTCACCATTACCATATTTTTCTTACCATTTTTGCATACTCTTTATTCCATATAAAAATAATTTCATGTAAGATTCTCTTATTTTTGGTGTAACTCCATCCCAACAAAAATCCAAAAAAACTAGGTCTATTTATGTGTATATTTTTTCACTATTGTGATTTTTTCCTTCCTGCATCTATTCTCTATTACTCTCATAAATTAGACCACCAAAAATATTCATCTTTTTATGGTAGACTTATAATGAGAGAGATTTATTTTGACCCCTTTATATTTTTTCCACCTATATTATTTATATTTGACATGTACATATTTTTTTTAGACCCCTCAATATTTGATTTTCTTAGTTGTACTATTCACTTATATCATGATCTCAACAATATCTTCAATTATAGACCTACCAAATAAGGTCAAGGGTATGTGGCATGCATTCATGCACTATGGGGGGCTCACTCTTGGAGGTATTCAAAAGAATCATCCAAAGAAGGACCTCACAAGGACTGTGTAGTGGAAAAAATAGTCGGTTTTGCAGAATTTTTAAAGATCACATGCTCTCCGAATTTGAAAAGGTGATACAAACAAAAGTTGTAGCTCGTGGGCTGAAATTTTACCTCAAATTTTTTCATATTTTTTGAGCTATGAGCTGTGAGCTATGATTTTATTGGTGTTTTCCCATACTATGCAGCCACACTCCCTCTTCCACTTTATTATTTTCCTCTTTCACACACACACTTCTCCACTCATCATCCCCACCTCTCTCACCACTCCTCTCTGCGCCCTACTCACCTTCTTCTCAACCTTGAAGAATAAGAGAAACCATGGTGAACTCATGTCTCCTACACACACTTCCATTCCAAAATTGACCACCTAGTCTCATTTTTTCTCATCCATATTACCCATATCTATCAAAAAACCACAAAATTCAGCCTCTTCTCTTGAAAGACAACATCATGGTGATTGATTACTCATGTTCACTTACCTTGGCTCCCAAGGAAGGTCAAGAGTGGAGAAAAAATGTACCGTCAAAGCTAGCGGACCGTCAACAAGTGTCAAAATTGACCCTACTCAAGACACTTGGAGCATCAACATTGTAACAAATCCATATTTTCTTACCTATTAAGAGTTTTTCTTCCTTATTTGTATCCTACTTGGATACTCCCATTGTAATTATCCAATTCCATTTGTAAATCAATAAAAATACTAACTCTACTAATTTACTAACACTAACCTACTATGAAAAGTCCTATCACCTCCACTTCTCTCCTCTCTATCTATCCACACCAACTTCTTGATAATTCCAAGCAAAAGAAATTAGATAAGTGCTGAAAATCTAACCCAACCATGGTTAGAGGAGTAACCCTAGCCCTCAAAATTGCTATAAAAGGAGGGTTTAGCTAGCACAAAAGGGGGAGCCATAAGCAAGAGCACTATGCTATAGCTTGAGAAGCCAAGCTCAACCTCTCTAGAAAGAGCTCTTGAGTGGAAGCTCATTGTCTTATCCATATGCATGTGTTGTATTAGGGGTGATTAGCAAGGGAACTCTATGCCATTGTAAGAGAGAGTGATCATTCAATTGAGAGTAGGAAATCTATCATTTCTCTTACTAGTGTAAGCCCAACATTTGCTGAATCAAGGAGGGTGGATCTGGAGTAAGCTTGGATACTTTGTCTCTCTTCTAACGTGAAGTAATGGACAACAATGATGTGTAAGTGTCTTGGTGTTTTTTTAAAGTTCTTGATAGCTTGTCTCTGGGTGTTGTCATCAATTTAGCCATAAATCCCACATACTGTAAGAGGGCGATAGGGTGGAGAGGACTCCCCTGGCCTTAAGACAGTGATTGGGGTGGCTTTTCTTGTGATGTGTTGTGGTGTAATTTACTCAAGTTATGTTGAACAAATACTAATCTCACTTTCATTGATCATGACAGATTTGTAAGAAGGTATTAGTGCAACAAGCACCCCTCCCCCTTCCCTCTTTTTCTTACATATATAATTGTGTTTTCTTGATCACTGTCGAACATTTCAAAGCAGCCCGAGCACTCTCTCTCTCTCTCTCTCTCTCTCTCTCTCTCTCTCTTTACGCATCCTAGTTCGCATCCAAAACTAGGTGGTGCCCCAAATTTGTGTAGGGTTAGGTTGCGGGTTTTGTGTGTGTTGTTGTTTTTTTCCAACCCCAACCCAATTGAGCAGCACGGGAGCCTAGAAGAGTGCTTAGAGGCCACTCTTCTTGTTGCCCGCCCCGGAGCGCCTCAGTATGTAGGCTTGTTGCCTAGCATTATTTCCACCTGGAGTCCCAGTGACACAATCTGTTGTGGCTAAATATGTGGCTTTTGGATGCACTGCTCTATCATTGCTAGTGAGGTCCCACGATGGAATCCTTTCCAGCACTTGAAAACATACAAGATCAGCTGGTAGCCGATAGATTTCCTTATCATGATAGTTGGTTGTCAGTCTCTGCAACCATGCATCTAACTCCCACATAGAGCACCTAAAATTTCTCTAGATCTGAGTACACTAAAGCATCGTCTAAAAAGTGGTCAATCTGAATACTTTTGGATCTACGTAGACTCTTATTAGGTGCTAGTAACTCAGTGGATCTAGTAGGGTCAAAATCAAAATTAGTGAGTAGCACAACTTTCCGTTTATTCAAAGTTGAATCCACTTGGTCCTGTTGTCCTCAGTTTGTTGTTGTGAATTTGGATGGTCTCCTACTGGTGCTTCATCTTTCTCTGTTGGGTTTCCTACCATTTGATTCGAAGGTGCATTCCCCTTTGATGTACCCCAATGGATGCCCCAATGTTATGGACATCGGCTCCATCCTCATCATCATCATCATTGTTAGGCTTCTTCTCATGTTGTTGATCCTGGTCCTGATCTTTGTCCTCCTTATCTTCCTCATAATCATCATCCTTATATTTTTGTCTATCAATAAACTCAATGATAGCTTCATTGACTAATATCGTGGTGTACTGTCCTGCTTTTTCTCTGAGTTTTGCCTGGACTATCTTGATGAGGGTTTCAAGATCAGATACATTAAGAGTGAGATCCCCATTATTATCCACAATCTGCACTAAATTGTGGTAGATGTATTTTTGGTATATAGCATTTTTTAAAAAATCCCTTAAATATGATCTCTTAGCCTATAGGAGTATCTCGTAGCGACTAGCATCCCTCAAAGCATCTTCCTTTGATTCTTGAATAATCCTATTTTCGTAGAGAAGGTTGTGAATTTTATTTCTAGTGCTTCCTTCTCGCTCCTGTGCTGCTATTCTTACATTTGAATAGCCAAGTTTTTGGCTGCCCAACTGGTGTTTTCTTTCCTTAGCTTCTTCAACTCTTCCTGGGCCTATTGAAGTTCTTGTTGCATTGTTGCACTAGCATTGGAGATGCAAGTTTGAGATTCCATCATTTGACCAATGGAATTTACTCGCGTGCTCCATCCCGATTGAATGGCTATTGCATAACCTTGAGTGATTACATATGGATATGTATTATCCATTTCATAGGCTATCATTGGGAATGGATATGGCAAGGCAACTTTATCTGGTTTCTTTATCACCAGTCTTCCCTTAAGAGGTGTTGTTTGCAACCTCTACAGTCAATCTAGCTTGATAATTGTAATGCTACTAACCTCTAGTACAGAGCTACTGCCTAAGGTCTAATTACCTTCTGCAGTTCTGGTGGCTTCAGTTTGTTGGTTAGTAGTGTTAGTGCAATCAGCCTGTGCCTGTGTTTCTTGTGTGTGCTTCTTAGTGATCTCCGTATTGGATGATTTCTAAGTTCTTGCTTTAAATACCTTGATTAAATCCAATGTTCATGGCTTTTAAGCAGCAAAACCAGTATCTATGTCAGTAGATGGGTGCTTCTCCCCTACCAACTCTTTGCCCTTGCTTTTGTCCTTAGAAGGTTTTGATGAGCTTTCTTTTCTTTGTGACTTAGTCTCTTGTGAGTAAGCTCTATCAAACCCTGATTCCTCATCAAATGATTCCAAATTGATTTTATAAGCTCTAGAAGCATCCACCCTATCCCATATTCTGTTGATAATGACACTTATTGTAGATTGACTTGCCCAATAACCAAACTTCGAGACGTACCAAGCTTTAAAAAGGCTTCTGGATTTAGCCTTTGTAGTCTTCTATGTGACACTAATGAACAAAAACTGTATAATTTTGATATTAGCCTCTGGTTCTAATATTCTAGCTAGCAGCATTGCAAGCAATTTTTTAGACAAATATGTGGGATTGTTCTTCAAACTGATGGTTTCAGCAGTAAACATGTACACTATTGTATGTTCCAGTTCCGCCACTAGAATACCCCGAGCCCCATCTTTTCTCTTGTTTCTATAATGATTGTCTTCCTTCAGATACTGGATGACTTTTGTAGAAGGCGAGGACAGTCCTAGGAGGCGGGAACTGTCCCTTAGAAGACCGACCAGCGGGAGGCAATCACATTGGCAATAATTACCACAGACAGTTACTATAATAACTCCTAAGATCTATAAATAGGACCCGCTACATTGTAATCGGGCTTCTTAGCTGCTTGTCTTTTGGCTTTAGCTTTCGAAGCACTTTCAAGTTACGAGCTCTTCACCTCTAGCTTCACTCTATAATCATTGCTTCTGTAATCATCTAAGCTTAAACCCATTATATACTGTACTGGTTGTTCTTGAGCTATTAAGCTGAATTTTCAATTACTCTTTCTAGTCTTTCAGTATGTCTCTCGTTTGAGTATAACATTCTAGTTCAGTTATCTATTTCAGTCTAGTCAATACTCTGTTCTAGTCTCACTAATTAAACTGACGACATAACCAGTAGCTCTAAATTTTAACAATGGAATCAGCTGTTTGAAGAGACTAGCTCCAATTCCATTTTGGCGATCACGGTGGTTGGAGCTGTTTGCTCTTCGACCAGAAAACTCTTATCTCCCAGTTAAAATTTTCAGCTGTACACATGGCACCCAAAGTCAATCGTGGTCACAAATTATCAACCCAGTTAGGCAGTGATTCTGACTGCGCTGACCTTATTCTTGAGGTATTAGAAAGAGATTCTGATCATAAGAAGGACTTGGAGAGCGAGACTGAGGCTCAGGAGGAGCACAGTCATGCTGATGAGGCCAAGGACTCTCAGCACTCCAGTCATTCGAGGAGGAGAAGGGCTGAGTGGGAAGAACACAAAACCAGGAATTCTCAGTCCACACACAAGGTAGATGGGGTGAAGGGCAGCAAGGGCAGTCGTCACAGTTCCAGCAGAAAAGCCAGAGAAGAGATAGAAATTGAGACTGAAGAAGAAGTTGACTGGGATGCTGACACTGATCACTACAGAAAGTCTTCTCGACGAAGTCAGGCAAGGGCAGAAGAAGTAGAGACGATACCGACCGGCATGATTATACTTCTTCATTGAAAATCTCTTTCCTAGTGTTCAAAGGAGGAAAGAAAGATGATCCAGATGTTCATATTCAAGCTTTTGAAAAGTATGCTAAGATGAGAATATTGATGAGATGACTGGGGAAAATGGTCAAAACTCTAGGGTTATAGTTACCGGGAAACGGGGAAAGCTTAAACTCAGACTAGTGAACTCTAGCAAACTTATGAAGAGTCATAGGAAAAATGAAAGGATTTACACAGTAAAGCTTAACCCTAAGGAGAAGAAAATAGATTTAGTTGAACCCAAATGGATAACAGAATTTGATAATGTATTTCTCGAAGAACTTTCACAGTTACCACCCAAGCGTAATGTTGATCATGCAATAGAGCTTACTCCAGGAGCTCAACCGGTTGCCCGTAGACCATATGAAATGTCGGTACCTGAATTTGTGAAATTCAAGGAGCAATTAACTCAAATCCTTGAACAAGTCTTCATTCAACCTAGCATTTCTCCATGGAGTACTCGTGTTCTCTTTAATCAAGAGAAGGATGGTACTCTACGTCTTTGTATTGATTATCGTGGATTGAACCAGGTAATAATAAAAAATAAGTATGCAATACCAAGGATTGATGAACTACTTGATCGATTACATGGAGTTTCTATCTTCACAAAAATTGATCTTAAGTCAATCCGAATCAAGGAGAAGGACATACCAAAGACACGATTCAATACTCATTTTGGACATTATGAATTTATAGTTATGCCTTTTGGACTTACCAATGCTCTTGCAACTTTTAATCATCTCATGATCGATGTGTTTTGAGAGCATCTTGATGATTTTTTTTCTTGTCTGCTTTGATGATATCTTGGTTTACTCAAGAAATAGAGAAGAACACAAACAACATGAGCAGTGAGTACTTGAACATCTCTGTCAAAATCAGCAAATGCACCTTCTTCACTGACAAGGTGGAATATTTGGGATTTATTGTATCCAAGGATGGTGCTTCTACTGACCCAAGTAAGATCGACGGTGTTATAGCTTGGCTTACACCAAAATCAGTACGAGAAGTACGTGGCTTTCTTGGTTTAACAGGATGGTATCGTACATTTATTCAAGGCTACGCTAAGATTGCATCTCCATTGACTAATACACTTAAGAAGGCTAAATTTTTTTACTTGGAATGAACGTGATCAAGCTAGTTTTGAGAAACTCAAAGAAACTTTGGTGAATGCTCCAATACTACAACTTCTAGACTTCTCAAAGACATTCACTGTGCTCAGTGATGCAAGTGGACAAGCAATCGGTGGTGTTCTCTCTCAAGAAGGAAAACCAGTAGCTTATGAATCTCATAAGTTACGCATACATGAGTTAAATTATCCTACTCATGACTTGGAATTATTGGCCATTGTGTATGCTCTTAAAGTATGGTGACATTATCTTCTTTGAAGGAGATTTAAACTACATACCGACCATAAAGGCCTGAAGTGGATCTACACCCAACTTGGCCTTGATATGTGGCAGCAAAGGTGGATGAAGTTGTTATGCGAATATGATTTTGGAATTGAATATAAACCTGGGAAGGAAAATCTTGTGGCCGATGGCTTAAGCAGCAAGAGTGTTGTAGCGGATATCACAACCTCTACTACTTCTTTAATTGACCTTATTTGAGAAGGTATGACTCGGGACCCGTATTACATAAAAATCCAGTACTTATGAACTTAATTAATCACACAAAGAAGCAGGAGAGGAAAAACAAAGGCTTCTATGTTGAAGGAGATGACCCTTACTTTGGTAACCGTCTTTGTATTCCAAATCAAGGTGGAATCAAACTTCAGACATTAGAGGAAGCTCATGACATACCTATAGCAGGACATCGAAGATACATTGAGACTTACTCTACTGTAAGAAAGAGTTTTGTTTGGCTAGTACTAAAGCATGATGTGTTGAACTGTGTTACAAGATGTTTAACATGTCAACGTATTAAAGCTGAATGAGTTTGATACCCCGGTAAGCTTCAGCCTATTGACGCTCCACAACTGAAATGGAAATGCATATCAATGGATTTATTACATGACGTCCTACGTCTCTGGGATATGACTCTATTTTTGTGGTTGTTGATATGCTTACAAAAATGACCCAACTATTTCCACTCAAGACAATGTTTATGGCTAAGGATATAGCTCAAGTCTTCATGAAAGGTGTTTTCATGTATCACGGTTTACCTCGCCGGATAATTTCTGATCGTGATGCAAAGTTCACTTCAACTTTTTGGAGAGCCTTATTCTCAGCTACAAGAACTCAGTTGGCCTTTAGTACTGCTTATCACCCTCATACTGATGGGCAAATAGAAAGAACAAATCAAATCATTGAGGACATGTTAAGAGCCTATTGTATGCATGAGAAGAGTAAATAAACTAGATATTTGTATTTGGTTGAATTTACGTATAATTCCTCATTCCAAAGCTCAATTGGGATGTCTCCTTTTCAAGCATTGTATGGACAAGAGTGTCTTATTCCACTCAAATGGACAGACCCTCTTATACGATTTCAAGCATCCAAGTAAATGTTGGATGAAATGCAACTACAAACCGATCTTACATGATAGAATATCAACATAGACAAAAGAGTTGTGCTGACCCAAAATGATCTATCAGATTCTTTGAAGAGGGCGATATGGTATTTCTGAGAGTAAAACCCAAACGTAGGTCTTTATCAATGGGTAAGTGTAAGAAGCTCAAGCCAGATATTGTGGGACTTTTGTAATCACAGATTTGATCAATGATCAAGCTTATAAAATCTTGTTGCCACCACACATAAACGTACATGATGTTTTTCATGTCAGCTTACTTAAGAAGTATGTACCTGATCCGCAAGGCATTCTTGATGATTCTCTATTATCTATGTCTACCGATGGAGCTTTTGAAGTATATCTCAAAGTGATACTTTAGAGTAGGACTAAGCCTCTATGTAATCATATCATTATTGAACACCTTGGTAAATGGTCAACGTATCCTTAGGAAGATGCCACTTGGGAACGTGATGATGTAATGAAACTAAATTATCCAGATTTCATGTCGAGATGAGGACACCTCGAGTTTACCAAGTATGGGAGGACGTAAGATTAGCAATTTTGTGTCTCTTTTAAAAATAAGAAAAATAGCTTTCAATATCTATTTTGTCAAATTTTGATTTAAGATGCTTGATTTATAGTATTGGAAGGTTCTAAAGTAAAAAGAAAGGCCATTTCCATGTTCCAGTAGATTAGACGGACGTTTGGTTCAGATTTGAAAAAATCCGCTATTTTTAGCTTTTCCATGTTTTTTATCCTTTTAGGTACTTTTTTGCAGATCCTTAATCTATGTGTTCCGAGGAAGCAATGGTTCAATTTTATAAAAATATGCTTTCACTAAAAAGCACTAAAAATCATGGAAAGCTATAAATAGCATGAAAAGCGAGTCCCCTTTCTTATTCCAGTGGACGAGAGGAATCTGTGGTATAATTTTAGAAAATTTTTCTTTTCTAAACTTTTTATGCTAATTTTAGCTTTTCGTGGATTTCGGTGTTTTTGAAAAGCAATGTGCTTTTTGAGACGACCTAAACATAAAAATATAAATTCTAGTCTCCGTCAGATTTAAAAATGGTCACCCGCAACAAAAACGGGACCAACGAGATTTTTACGAGAGTTATTTTGAAAAAGAGGTACCGTAAATACGTTGTGGCAGTACGAGAAAGTCATAATTATGTCAGGACATCACGGTGCGGCATAGTCTAGCAAAGGTTCCATTAGTTGGCCAAATACTATTCAATTGGTCAGCTTTACTGAAAACATTGAATGATAAGTGGGAGAGTTGACCACCAAAAGGTGTGCCATGTTTTTAGAAAAGATTAGAGTCTTTTCGCAACAGCAGGAAGCTAATCCTGTCTGAGAGGTAGCACTACCTGTAGCTTGGGACACACTCCGGGCAGTTGAAAAACCTATAAATTGGCATAGACACCTCAGCTTTCAGTGTCGTCCGTTGCATCTACTATCGCAAGGCTATACGTATCTATTATATGGAGTCGTGCAAGCTCTTCATCACCATCTCCATAAGCTTTTCTCTCTCTAGAGGAAGAAGAAGAAGAAGAAGAAGGATATTCTCTCTCTACTTGCTTACTATCTCCTCTCTTGTTTCACAGTGTACGCGCTCTCTGGAAGCTCTCATGGTGAATACCTCTAAAAGCTCTAAACTCCATAACCATCATCATCTCTCTCTCTCTCTCTCTCTCTCTCTCTCTCTCTCTCTCTGTCATTTTTCTAAGTAGTCACCCTCTTGGTGATTGTTTTTTCGTAGACAAGTGCATGTATGGATTAACCGAGTATGTATGAAGCTGCCCCATGATTATTTCATCATGTTTAGCACGTTGATTTATGCACATGATGCGTTTATAATCACATGTGCGTGCATAAAAAGCGCTTTTCGTTTCACGACATTGAAGCGCTAGGAACACTGTTTTGGTCATAACTCAAGAATCGTTAACCCTTTATACCAAAGATAAAACACATCATTAAAACATTTTCTCTCTTAGGTGTCATGTGAAAATCATGCACGAGCTAAGAGATATAGTAAAAAACAGCTTGTTGCGCATTACACTTAGCCAAAAAAATTTACTCAAGGCTCCTTGGAGAACCACTATATAAATTCACCGGATGGGCAAACCCACTTAACCATCTTTGTTATCACCTTGGGTAAGCGAGTTATTAATCGTTTCATAACCGGTTTTACCTACGCTTGTAGGGGTGCTACCAAGGGGGAGTACCATCTGATGTCGTGAGTTAACCGATATCAGGGGATATGTGTTCGCTA
This sequence comes from Adiantum capillus-veneris, assembly GCF_014529385.1. Classification (NCBI taxonomy): domain Eukaryota; kingdom Viridiplantae; phylum Streptophyta; class Polypodiopsida; order Polypodiales; family Pteridaceae; genus Adiantum; species Adiantum capillus-veneris. Next base: position 78,576,921 of record NC_140943.1, read on the forward strand.
CGTGAGTCGGGCAGGCGCCGGGCCTCTGGCTGTGGGAGGTGTGAAAGAGAGAGAACAAGAGACAATGATAGCTCTGCCAATCACCGCAATCATCAATTAATTGATTAACGCTTGAGTACAAATTAATCTTTAGCCAAGGCGGGCTATTAACAGCACCGTCACTTGGATCATCTGCTAATTAGGAGTTTAAGCTCCCGTTTACAGGATTAACCGGGCCGTTAATGACACCGAACTTAACAAAATGTTAAATCAATTTCTAGGTGATGACGGTTATGAAAATTTTTCTCATGTTGCTTCATTTGCTTCAAATGCCCTGTGGATTCTGCAATCTTCAATTCTGCTCACTACCTCAATCATCAATCTTCGATAGTTATTAATTATCCTGCTTTGTGCGCTTGCACTTACTTATCTGCTGTTTATGAATTTTTACTTCTCCTCTAATCCGCTTGATCTGATCGCCTTTGGTGCTCCGACTCTCTTTTTCTTGAGTACCTTATCTTGCCGGAATCTGCATATTTGCTCTTGCCAAGCATCCTTTCCCTTGCCGAGATCCGCCTTTTCCTCTTTGGCTTGCTCTAGCCTCGCTTGGAATGTCTTCTTGCCTCGGCTTGCTTAAGCCTTAACAAGCTTTTTGCTCAAGCTCTCTTGCTTAAGTTCCTCTGGGCTTCTTGCTCCTTCGACCAACGTTCACGCTCTTTCATCTTTGCTTTGCTTGGTTCGACAAGATTCCTCGTCCAAGCTCCTTCGACCTTGTCCTTAGCTTGAGAATGAGAGAGAGAGAGAGATTGCTTTTGCTCCTTACCGAGGATGAGAGAAAGCAAGCAGGATCCTGTCTGAGCTTCCTTCCCTTTTCTTCCGCATGCTCCTCACTTCCCCCTCCGGTTATAACATCCCCCTCTATTTTTAGCTTGACCCCTCCCTTAGCAACGATGGCGCCGTCGTTGCTAGGGCCGTGGGAAGCAATTTAATGACGTGGAAGGCGACAATTAGACAAGCACCAAAACTGTCGATATTAGATCCAAAAAGCTGCGCAATCGCCTCCTGAGCGAATTCCATTTCTTCACTGCGCTCGTTTGAGCTTTCCTTTGGCCTCCATAATCGCGTCATCCCTTTGCGCAACAGTTGCTCGCTGCTTGCTCGACACCATTTTCCCCTTGCTTGGCTTCACACCCTTTCTAATTAGGGTCCCTTTAATTGAATGGGTGGCGCATTGTAATGGACCTTGGGTGGCCTTCCTTTGGTTGCCTTTGGGCGGCCATAGGTTGAGGCCTTTAGGCTATGGCTTCCCTCATAAGGGCACCACATTAGACATACATGTCATCCACAACATTGCCAAGCATGAAAACTTCCTTCAGTAGTCTTTGACGAACAATATTATCAAAAATTGTAATGCCCTTATCAGCTTCTTAGTGAAATTACACCTTCAAGGTGCAAGCATAAGTGATTGCTTTGGTCTAGGAGCACTCCCTTCGCACTCATTGCATTCCAAGAGACCACATTCCGAACACGAAGCCCTTCAAGCACTTTTTGTGCTTTCGTAACGGCACCATATGAGGCATACACACGGGCCATCCTCGTCAAGGCTCTCATTAGCCCTAAACTAACAATAAGATCACGAATTTTTTTGCCCATATCAGCATCTCGAATAATGCCAAGATTAACTAGCTCAGCAGTGCCGACAATTGTCATTGGCCTCAAGCCCTATTATTTGATCAAGCCAAACTCTGTCTAACGAGTCGTAAATCCTTGTAGAACTCTCAAACTACATAGAATGTATACAAACCCTAATGAGGTTGCAAAATTCCCAGATGGCACACCGATTGAGCGGACCGGACTGGTACGGAGCCGGCCCCCGGTGAATCTTTAACGACCCTTATCTTGGCGACCAGGACTCCGATTGCTAATCTGAAAAGACCGACGCACTCCACAAAGTGAGCACTTTAGGCTCGTGCATTCATTTAATTTTTGTCACCTCAGCTGCAGTTGCCCAATCCGGTACGGATCTGCACAATCGACTTGAACTTTAAACTGCCATAACTTCTTCACCGTAGCTCCTATCGACGAGCCGTAAAGACAGGCTGGTAGAGCACTTCAAGCACTGCAGTTCTAGATCATAATCTCTCATATGTGGTCACTGCAAGAGTACTCATTTTTGGCATCATTGAGGCATCTGTTGGCCCTTTTAAGCCGCACCCGGGGCGGTCACTTATCAAAAGCTTCCTATATCACGTGCGTTAAAGAGGTTATTAATAATACCTCAATATACATACTATATTTACACTAGGTGCCTATTTAAAAAACCCCCACCCCCCTCTGTATGTATACATTTTGATACATTTTGATCTTTTAATAATCCTCTCCGGTTAACTCACGTGATAGCATACACATTCTAAAAAGTGACCGCCCTGGGAAGCCACATCTGACATACATTAATCATTAAGCTTGGCCTATTAACAAGCCCTCATCACTGACCATTAATCAAGCAGGCTTTCAATAAGCTTGATCTGCATCTTCTTGGCATATTTCTTAGCATGGGAGCGGAGCTACACGACATCCACCCCCTCTGAACGTGCACAGCCTCCGGTCTGTGCCAACAACACTTCAATTTGCATTTTCTTTAGGTACCTTAAGCTCCATCATTAGACTTAGGTAACTGAGAAACATATGAAAAATAAAATAAGGCTTATACCCTATCATTAATGTTCTAGCTTAATCATTAGATAGCTGTCCATCAAAATTTTTTGAACTGTATCTGTCGTATCTTCAAAGCATTCAATCATGGATAAATTGTTTAGTGAACCCCGCCAGACTCAAGTGCTCCAGTTAATGATGTACACGGCTTGACCATTAAGCTCTCTTTAAGGAACCGTGTCAAGCTCAAGTATGCCTTACTCTGTCTGCACACAGAATGGCCGTCAAGTCCTTACTTCAAGTTCTGCTAGCAGAACCAACTCAATAGATGTGAAGATACTTCATCAATTATCCAAAGAAGTCAACTGGAAGCCAGCCATGTAATCTTATTGACTGCATAACCAAAAACTCTTATGACTAAGCGTTATCTAAGAAACAAAACCTTGTACCATGCAACCTGCTGCAATAGATAACTGGTACTCTTCAAATATGGAACTTTGCACTTTATTAGCCCTCGGGATCAAACGGGAAACCAATCAATTGCCCCACTGTGAGCATTCCTTTAAAAAATTTTCACCATCCTCCAGGATCATAGGGAATATACAAGAATTTCCAATCATTACATCATAAACATACATTAACCCACAAATCTTCATGTAAACCTCCTGGATCATGTGGCATATAAGTCAATTGCCCAGGACCATGCATATATCTGTCACCTCTTGGGTCAAAAGCTAGCTCAAAATCCCCTACATCATAGGGTAACATCAGATTCCATATAGCATCAGGTAGCACCAGATACTGCCATATTCCCTGTGCAACTGGCTCATCCAATTGTCGATCATCAATCACAGGTAAAAGCATTGGCAGTGCACCTTCACTCTCACTAGTATTGGAATCCCAATCATGCATACCTGAATACATCAAGTCTCTGGAAAAACTTTCTTCATTAGGCTCAAAAGATGCATCTGAAAACAATTCTCTATCTCGTAGAGGCTCAAAATCAAGTAGTGCAGCATCTAACAACTGCATAAGTTCATCATCTGTTGCATCTGAACAAACTGGCTCATACATGAATTTGGATTGATTGATATCCTTAGCATCTGTGTATGAGAACCCTTCCAAAGCTTCGTCCAGTAAGCACATAAGATCTAGGTCCACCACTTCAGAAGGTTCCTCCATCTTGCACATCTCAGGTTGCTGCAATAAACCAAGATTTCCACATATGACATGTATACTAACCGTATCTGCAGTAAACTTCTCTTCAAGTCTTGCACCCTCATCCAGATATCTTTGCACTTCTGTAGCACAAAGTTCAGTATGCACATTGAAAATTTCATCTCCTGCCCTGTCTGTATCATGGGCACAATGAAACCAATCATATTCATCAACAAGAGATTGCACTTCACTATGCACCCCCTATGAATCGGCATCATCAAGTTCATGATTATTCTGCCATAGTGTGACTCCTGTGTCACAAGTTATTGATAGAGAAGAGGTTTGCTCCCTCTCTAAATCACCATCATCAAATTCAGGATTAGTTTGCCAGATCGGTAGCTCTAAGTCACAGAAACTTTTCAAAGAAGGAGTCTGCACCCCCTCTAATTCATTATCATCACATTCAAGAACAATTTTCCACTTTTGTAGCTGTGCTTCCCAAAAACTTGTCAATGAAGGAGTCTGCACCCCCTCTGAATCAACATTTTGCAGATCTTCAAGCACATACTCTTGCTTAGTCAAGTCCTCAAAATCTGGTACATCCAAATTCGGTAAATTTGGCATACCAAAATCCATGGTCCTGTTGCTCTCAACAGCATCCTTGCTTTGACCTGTGACATTTGTATCATTAATCAAATCTTTGGCAAAACTTGCACCAGTATCTTCAATCACCTCCATGGTAGAATCTGTACTAGAAAAAAATTTCTCTAATTCTGGTTCAGTAGAAAAAGTATCAGCTATAACCAAATCTTCTTGCATGTCTACTTGAATTTGGTTGCACTCATTTACCTGCAAAATTTCTTCTTGAGATTTAGCCACTTCACTGTTTTGATCCCCTGATTTCTTTTCTTCATGTACTGCATGCATAGGCTCTTTGCAAAATTCATTATGTGTATCCCGAACTGCATGTATAGATTCTTTGAAAAATTCACCCTGCGTATCCTGAAGCTGTAAAGCCTCACCCTCAAAGACTTCTACTTCATGCACAACATCTCAAAACCCAACTTTGCATACACAGCTTCAACTATGTCTTCATCATTAGCCTGTAAGAAGGTAGCATCCTACACAATAAACTCATCAATCACAGCTTCTAACTTTGATCGTACTTGTCCTCGGATATCTGCGTAGTCCGGTAGACTTGAACTCTGTTCTTGATAGATATCATTCTTGATAGATATCATACTCCTCATAACGACTTGAACTCTGTTCTTGATAGATATCATACTCCTCCTGTTCTTGATAGATATCACACTTCCTTCAGTAGACTTTGATGAACAATATTATCAAAAATTGTAATGCCCTTATCAGCTTCTTAGTGAAATTACACCTTCAAGGTGCAAGCATAAGTGATTGCTTTGGTCTGGGAGCACTCCCTTCGCACTCATTGCCTTCCAAGAGACCACATTCCGAACACGAAGCTCTTCAAGCACTTTTTGTCCTTTCGTAACGGCACCATATTAGGCATACACGCTGTCCATCCTCGTCAAGGCTCTCACTAGCCCTAAACTGACAATAACATCTCGAATTTTTCTACCCATATCAGCACTTGAATAGTGCCAAGATTACCTAGCTCAGTAGTGCCGGCAATTGTCATCGGCCTCAAGCCCTATTATCTGATCAAGCCGAACTCTGTCTAATGAGTCGTAAATCCGTGTAGACCTCTCAAACTGCATAGAATGTATACAAACCCTACTGAGGCTGAAAAATTCCCAGATGGCACACCGATTGAGCGGACCGGACTGGTACGGAGCCGACCCCTGGTGAATCTTTAACGGCCCTTATCTTGGCGACTGGGACTCCGATTGCTGATCTGAAAGACCGACACGCTCCACAAAGTGAGCACTTCAGGCCCATGCATTCATTTCATTTTTGTCACCTCAGCTGCAGTTGCCCAATCTGGTATGGATCTACAATCAACTTGAACTTTAAACTGCCATAAATTCTTCACTGTAGCTCCTATCGAGACAAGCCGTAAAGACAGGCCGGTAGAGCACTTCAAGTACTGCAGTTCTAGATCATAATTTCTCATCTGTGGTCACTGCAAGCGTACTCATTTTTGCATCATTGAGGCATCTGCTGGCCCTTTTAAGCCGAATCTGACATACATTAATCATTAAGCTTGGCCTGCTAACAAGCCCTCATCACTGACCATTAATCAAGTAGGCTTTCAAGAAGCTTGATCTGCATCTTCTTGGCATATTTCTTAGCATGGGAGCGGATCTGCACAACACCGAGCTGTTTATATATGATTTATGGTTTTTTTTGATGAGTTGATTGAAGTTATTAGATGCCCATAAACTTATGTGAGGGTATAAGGCTAGACAACCCGAACCGCATAGGCAGACATGATTAAAGTGGCTTTCTTTTTGGGTTACTGTTTGTTGTGTGAGTATTATATGCAGAAAGTGATGTGATAGAGTGTTAGTCTATATTGTGGAGCTGAGATTGATGCATTGGTTTGAAGTCAAATACTTTCATTTGCATGTTATGCATGCTCCCAAAAATGTCAAAAAGGTTTTTTTGGCATACGTGTGAAGTTATGGTTTATGGTTGACCTAAAGGTCGGAGCTGTTTTGCATCATGTTTATGGTGATGGAATGTTATCATATGATGTATGGAAACTTATGCATTGATGTGGATTCATCATATGCATGGTTATGATTCCTTTCCACCTTTCTAGGAGGTCAAAACTAGCTCCATGTGCTAGAGAGGTGAAGTGCAGATGTGATCCATCAACTTTGCATGGTTGGATGTTGTCAAAATTAGATTGTTATATCATGATTAGTTTTTGGTCGGACTCTTTTTATGCATGAAAGAATCATGTTTTAAGGGTCATATGTGTGTGGACTCCGATTGACTGCAGGGGATATGTCAAACCCCAAGTGTAGGAGTTGGTTCATTTGATTATGATTTGTGGTTAAGGGTTGAGATTCCATCATGGATTATGGTTGTGATTCTATGGTGGAAGCCGGTGTGGCTCATGGTTTTTTTTTTATATGGTTATGCTACTGAAATTTTTGCAGCCATGTTATGTTCTAAAGTGGTTATGCAGGATCAGTTGTGCCTCACCCGAGCTGGGTGGAGTGCTCACCCATGTGATCGGATCATGGTTTATCGTTTTGGGATTAGATCACGACATGGTCTGGATGGTTTATGGAAGACGTATAAGGATAGAGTCTTACCACGCACCGAGCGAGTTTTTCCAAGCAAAGACAAACCCGAGGAAATGTTTGTATGCAGCTATAAACATCTAGCTTGACTCTAGCGTTCTAATTATGTTAATTTTCACGTCATGATGTGTTGCTTTTTGTATGGTGATGTTCATAGTGCTCCATTGTCAAGTACATTGGTTTTTATTTTTCCTTTGCACCTATCTCTAACCATGCCTATTATATATGTATATATACATATGTATGCACACACACACACATGTGTGTGTGTGTGTGTATCTAGAGAGAGAGAGAGAGAGAGAGAGAGAGAGAGAGAGAGAGAGAGAGAGAGAGAGAGAGAGAGAGAGAGAGAGAGAGAGAGAGAGAGAGAGAGAGAGAAGGAAAGTGAAGCTCTCATGTGATACAAACAATCCCAAGTGAAAGATTTATCCAGTGAGTCTTGACCTCAAGACATGCTATTCAAAAAAATTAGATTAAGAGAAATAAAGGGTAGCTACGTTGAAGGCCAGTCTCTCTTGAGCCATTGGAGATGGCCCGGTTTGCGAGAGAGAGAGAGAGAGAGAGAGAGAGAGAGAGAGAGAGAGAGAGAGAGAGAGAGAGAGAGAGAGAGAGAGAGAGAGAGAGGTTGAGGGGTCCGAATGGCTATGCATGCAATAAATTTAGGGGGGTCCGGACTACCTATAACTTCATACCCTCAATCAAGGTGGCAAGCCTCCATTGGTTCAAAAAAGGCACTCAGTTTTGCGACCCACTAGAGGGACGCCTTTTCCCTCAGAATAGAAGCAAGTTTGGTACTTTTTGGTGCAAAATAAAGACAAGGGTTTGATCTCTAACCCTCACCTGTAGTTGCGAATCACATAACCATTAGCTCATATCTCATTTGTCGCTTCAAAAGCTGACGCTTTCTTTTATATCTAGACGTTACAACAACAGGCTAAATGCAAGGCTATTTGTAAAAATAATGTCGATGTTGGGGCGTTGTGGCATGTACAATATGAATGCACCCGCTGAGTCATATATACCTAGATGAATCCAGGATAAGCCCAGATTCACCCTTGAAGGAAAGTGCAAGGTATAGACCCATGGTAGTCACCCCACGAGACAATATAACCATCAGCTCCATCATGTATAGTATTGACTAAATACGACATCCCCACTAACGTCGCTATTGCCCAATAGTGGGTGTAGAACTAGGTACTAACATATGCTCCCCATCAAAACACACACCACACGCGCACACACATGAGCATACATCGACACAAAGTTTAGCGTACTGAATTCATGAATCCAGAGATCAAGGGCAGGCACAACCACAATGAAGACTATCACTAAAAGAAGCATAAAATATAAAAAAATTAGCACAAAAATGAGGTAGTTGATAGGACATACGCACCACAAAAGATAGAAAGAATTAGCACAATATCAATTAGTCATAACTCAGACAAAAACTTCACAATGTGAAGTCTGTATGTCCGCTATACGGCTAAAAAATGTACCTAGATGAATCCAGGATAAGACCAAATTCACCCTTGAAGGAAAGTGCAAGGTATAGATCCATGGTAGTCACCCACAAGACAATATAACCATCAGCTCCATCATGCATAGTGTTGACTAAATACCACGCCATCCCCACTAACGTCGTCAGTGCCCAATAGAAGGTGCCCATAATTTTTTTCCAGGTGCGATTGGTGATCATTTACCCACTACTGCCAATCCCCCTAGGCACGAGTCACCTCTTAATAAAGTCCTAACTCCCTCTAGCCATTCACGCCGGCGCGTATGGCTAGAGAGAGTTTTTTTTAGGTTCAATTTGTATTTTGGAAGGTGGGAAAAGCTGGACGATGATATTCCTACGTGTGACCAAGGCATCTCCAGAGGGTGCAATCCATCTACCTCTAGCGATCCGCGCCGGCGTGGATGGCTAGAGAGAGGTTCATGATACATTATGGAGGGTAGGCGGAACTGGATGACGATATTGTTGTGGGCCACCTCGCAGGTTAAAGGAAATGCTTGTGTCTTTGCTTTCGCTACAGGAATTGAAGCTGTATCGCAGCAAGTTTGCAGGCTACAAAATGTCTTTGCTTTCGTTACAGGAAGTATCACTGGAACCAAGCAATGGGAAGCCTCGCTACGGGCAACTTCGCAGGGTGCAATTGTCTTTCATTTCACTACTGTCTTTGATTTCGCAGAGTGCAATTGTCCTTGATTTCGCAGGCCCTCACACAAAAGCAACAACTTCAGCTCTGTTTTTTATGGGACTAGATGAGCCGGCTCTAGCACACACATACACTTGCTACTGTCAAGCTATAGGACAAAGGGGATGATGTTGGAATTGACATACTGTCACACACACTTTGAGAGAGAGAGAGAGAGAGAGAGAGAGAGAGAGAGAGAGAGAGAGAGAGAGAGAGAGAGAGAGAGAGAGAGAGAGAGAGAGAGAGAGAGAGAGAGAGAGAGAGAGAGAGAGATTGGTTGGGGGAAGTTCTCTAGGGTACGGAGTGTGAGAACGATAAACAAACTATATTAAATTCACGCACACACTTGATTTCTTTGTCATGAAGAGAGATCAGGTTAGGTTTTGTATTGCTTAGGTGTATGTTCTCGAAATTGTGTCATCCAAGGATTTCGTTAGCAAGGAGCGACTAAATATTGTCACTCATGACTCATGATTGATAACGAGCTACTGGATGCACTACAGCCTCAATACCTCATTCATTCTGGCCTACAAGGAATCGTGCTCTCATGAGTTGCATATTTGCTCAGCTCTAAGTTCTCTCTCTCTCTCTCTCTCTCAAACACACACACACAATATCACATAAGCATGCATGCATATCCTAATAAACATGGCTCTCAAATTCTAGAAAATGAGAAAGGTGCTATAGGATGAGTGGCTTGTGCACTCCATCAGCACGTACGTTTGTGGGAGATGAGCTATAGCAAAATCGCTCGAGATGCTAGTATCACAATATCGCTAGCAACAATGCCGTTAGCGAGTAGTAGAGAGGGCTATAGTGACAATGGAGAACTAGGACTTTGAGAGATGTGATCAGTAGCTTAGTCTCTTGAACAAGGTCAATCTTTGAATGAAGAAAATGGGTTGAGGCTATGGCAGATAACTCTATAGATTCTAAACTCATGTTCAAAATAAACAACACTAAGAGGCACATTGAATATATATCAATATATCAAGGGTTTCACACTAAGTTTCTCTAAAACTAGTAGGTTTTGCAACACTATAAGGAATTTACACAAGCAAAAGAAATCAAAGAAAGTGTCCAAGAAGGGCATGTTACCATATAGATGTGGTAGTGATGTGTGTGAACACATTAGGACCGCCGGGGCATTTTTTCCCTCTTTAGGAGGTTTTTTCCCCCGTGCATTGTATATACGCCCATCACTCTAGGGCTATCTATCTTTCCATTGCACACTAACTAACACACTCTCTATTGTGCGCCTTGAGCTTCCTTCGTCTTCTCCAAGCTGTGTGTGCTTCTCTGCAACCCTAATTCCAACAATTGGTATCAGAGCAGGTCACGTTCTCCCGGGCTTAGTCGCCAGCTGCTCCAGCACACGCCTGCTCACTTTCTCCAATTTCAGTGAGCTTTGGCGAGCGTTCGCAGGTCGACAAATATTTTGGGCAGGCTTGAAGAGCTCGGTCTGCTCAGAATTTTGATTTGGGCTCATTTCGGCCTCTGTTTCCACTACAGGCAATACTGCACAGGCTATTTTGTCATTTTGTGCAGAATTTCTATCAGTGCCGTTTTCTGCATAACAGGTGCCTTATAGTCTTCTACGGTTTGTGCTATATAGCACAAGTTGTTCCCACTCCGTTTCTCCTATTTTCGGGCAGTTTTCACATCAGGTGCAACATTTACCATGGCTGACAACAACAACATAGATGTGTTCAAGATGTTTGTTGCTGAGGACAGGTTGGATGGGGACAACTACCCTATGTGGGCTTATATGATGCAACATGTTCTTGTGTCAAAGGGTTTCTGGAACATTGTGCAGGGCATTGATGTACGTCCTGGTTCTGAGGATGTAGGCGATGTTGAGGATGTTGCAGGTCTTGCTGCAAGGATTGCAGCTGTTAGAGTTGTTTTTCCTACAGCAGAACAAGCTCATTGGGATGTTAAGGATGCGCAGGCTCATGCATTGATTGCGTTTTCTGTGAAGCGCACCATTGTTCCTCACATCCGTTCAGCAAAATCTGCAAAACAGGCTTGGGATATTTTAGCAGGTCTTTATGCAAGCCGCAATGAGGCTAAAATTGCTTTGCTGCGTAAAGAGCTGGAGTCGAAGATTATGCATGAGGAAGATGATATGGACACTTTCCTTGCTAGTGTCAAGGATATCAATGAGCAGCTTATTTCTGCAGGTGAAGTCATTTCAGACAGTTCCCTTGTGCAGACTGTTCTTGATGCCTTACCAGATTCCTACCAGACTTTTGCTAGTACTTGGAGACTGATGACCCAAGGAAATCAAGAAGTTGTCAAGTTTGATGCATTATGCACATTGCTGTTGCAAGAGTCACTGTCCAGAAAAAACAGGGCTAGACAGCATGCAGTTGAACAGGCTTTTATTGCTTCTCAAAGAAAGGGTGGTAACAGCAATGCAGCCACTTCTTATGGTTCTACTACGAGTGGCAAAAATTATGTTCCTAATGCTTTTGCTGGCAGTACTTCATCTGGAAATTCTGGTGATAAGGGTAAAAAGAAGATGCATTGCCATTATTGTAAAGCCAATGATCACTTGATCAAGTCGTGTCCTAAGTTGAAGGCCAAAGAGGCTAAGAAGAAAGAGGGTGGTTCCACTGCAAATGCTGGCTCCAGTACAAATGCAGCCATTGTTGAGTCTTCTGTGAAAGGAGACTGTGTTGCTGATGTTGATGCGGAATGGGCTTTTAGCGCAGAGTGCACTTACAATCCTATTGTCCATGATGCATGCTTGTCAGTTGCTGCAGATTCACATGTGTGGTATTTTGACAGTGGTGCTACAAAGCACATTACCTCACATCGTGAATTGTTTACCTCCCTCGAGTCTGTCCCTCATGGGAATTCTGTCACTTGTGCCAACAACGCTGATGCATGGTTTTTAGGACCCCTTCTGAAGATGCAATAAAGGCACAATCAGTTGTTGGGGAGATGAGGATACTCTAGTCCAAGGGATCTCGAAAGAGAAGAAAAATCTACTTCACAAGCACCAAAGAGTAAAAAGTGTCATGGACAGAAGATACGTGGGAACGAGCTCTTATGCATGCCTACAACCTATATCTTACAGAATAGCCCATTCTAGGTGTGAATTTCTAGTGAAATTTACACGAGGATGTTCGTGTGGACTCACAGCACAGTATACTCCGTTTTCACTTTTTTTAATGACAATAAATATTTTTTACCACAGTAAATATTTTTTACCTACAGTAAATATTTTTCACCTACATGGTAAATACAAATCACTTTTTACCTACAGTAACTTTTTTTACCCATGGTAAATATTTTTTACTGCACCATAAGTATTTGGTAGGTAACAGTTCACTGTTACTAGAAATAGTGATTGGGCATCAACAATGCAGTTACAGGAGGAGAAAAGGGAAAAATCTTATGGTAAAGGTGAGTCAACAGGGATAAAGACTTTTGAGTTGAAAAGAGATATGCTGATTTTTTCAAAGAGCACATGTCAAAAGAAGCCATGGTTGAGGATTTTTTGAGAATTTGATATTCAGGAGGACCCAGCTGCCACCTTCACCCCACAGGTCCCCCCCTGACATGTGCAGAACCTCCAGTTTCAACAGCCACCTTACCTGCTCTTAAATGCTTGTCAAGGCCTTATCCCCATGTGTCACAATCAGAAAAATCAGCATTTACCCTCCCCTCTCACATCACTCTAGAGAATATCTTGATGGTGACATATCAGGTGACCTCAATCTGTTGACCACCCTAAGCAAAAAGTAACCCCAATCAGCGGATTTAAGCATGTTTGTCCCTAATCCTAAACCCTCTCAGAAACCTATATAAGGAGACCTTCTCTCACTCAAAACGAACACTTCACCCCCTTCACCAAGCAATGAAGCTATGACGACATTGCTCACAACGAGGAGCTATGGATGGAGCTCTACTCTCTCTCCCTCTCTCTCTCTCCCTCTAGTATGCTACATTACTAGCCCTAAAACCTAAATAAGGAGTCTTCTCTCATGCTCCATGGCCACCATCCCCGCCATCATTCTCTAAGGTATTGATGTGTTGCTAGTAGGATCATACCTACTTGTTGGGTTGATTGTTTTTGACAAGGGATTATGCCATCCTTGGCTTGCTTCTCTATATCCTTGTTATGTATGATCAGATGCCGTTGTATTGTTAAGCTGATGTCTTGTGTATATATATGCTACATAAGGTCCCTAAGCTTCGTTTCTATGTGTTTTGCCATATGTTTTGATGCCATCATAATGCCAGAAGTCTCACTTGCCTATGTGCACTATGTGTGAGGTCCCTAAACCTCTTAATTTAGGGTGGTGCCCCCTTTGTTTTGTTCTTTGCTTGTTTGCATGAGGCGTGGTTTGTGGAGTGTGCACGAGTACAGAGGCCACCCGATTGCACTGCTCTTTTTCCCACTATCATTTTGGTGCCCCCACTGAGGAGGGCTACACAGACCTTCAGTCCACAAGCAATGAAGATGTGCAATCTACAACATGGCCGAATGGCGTGAGGAGTTTGCAAATTGGAGAACAAAAGAGGAGGAGGCTTTAGAGGCCTTAAAAGCTTTCATCGAGGTCTTGTTACCAGGTTACAGTGTCATTGAAATTCAAGAAGTAAGTTCTTCTACATGCCTTGTTCGTGATCGTCGCCAACGAAGGAGAGTGAGAAGAAGAGCTTGATATACCTCTCCTCTCAACCTATGAGTGCTCCAGAAACCTCCAACGCACATGAGCTTGAAATATTCTACATCAACATACACGAAGGTACTGTGACACACATTAAGGGAAGAGAAAGCATCACCAGACCTCTCTTTCCTGAGGAGCCGACTAAGAGGAGGAAGATCACCTCTACACCTAAGTGGCCCAAGGCCGCAGCGCGTGCTCAAGCATAAGGTAACATTTGGCTTAATCTCATTAATAAGGGATTACATGACCACTACAGGCAAGAAAAAGGCTAGTGAGCAACCAACTTCAACCTCCAACTTGCAACTACGACTCTCACTCCTAAATCCTCCTGAAGCAAAGAGGCGAACGCTTGCCTACAAGATTGCCGCCCGTCTACGAGTGCTCCCAGTGCACTTTGTGAATCCAGACACCACCAATCCCAAGCCAACCTCCTGTCCGCGTGAAGATCACTTTGGATATTGTCCAAAGTGCTTTGGAGACCGGGTGAAAAGCCTCCTTGCCCTACCTTTGCTGCTAATTTTCAAGAAGTTATCTCAATCTAAGGAAACTATCTTAGTTGATGATGTGCTGCACATTAATGGTGTCACTTTCATTCGTCATGCTGATTATGGTAATAGCATCCAATTGTTGCTTGCTAAAAGGCTCAACATTGTACAAAGTGTTTCCATCACGCCTTACGTCTTCACAGATGCATCAGGAAGAGTCGAAGTGATCCGAGGTGCTGACCTTCTGTGGCTGATCAGGCTCATTGGTCCCAAGGTGGTGCAACTAAGCTAGGCTCTTGTGTGTAAGTATGGATGCCAATAATGAGAATGATGATCCTCGCATGTTTCCTTTCCATTTTGTGCGTCATATCCGTGTGAATATTTGTATTGATAGAAAAATCTTTTATCAGCAAAGAATAGCCCTGTTGTTTGGAGCCGAGAGACTTGGGGAAATCTTGCGCTCTCCTCATCCTGTCATTCTACCCTTACTAGACTATTACCATTCCTTTGATGTGTCGATATTCATCCTATTTTGAGCTAAGTTGTGCTAAAGCTCCAAATTGTAATTACCATACTCTATTTTAAAATAAATTGGAGCTGTTTGTGTAATTTTTTACTCTCACTTATGGCCTTCCCTAATTTTTATGGTAAGCCTGGGGAGGTTGCTCCAGACTTTTTGGATAATTTGGAAATGGCCTTTCTGGTATCGGGAAGGGATGACGAAGCTACTAGGTTAAGGGCCTTTCCTTTGGTCTTGAGGGAAGGTGCAAAATTATGGTATCAAACTTTGGCACCTGAAGAAAGAAGAGACTGGGAGTCCTTAAAGATGGCCTTCATCGATGAATTTCGCCGCCATGAGCCTCCAGAGAAGATATGGAGACAGCTCTTAGAGCTACGCCAAACATCACCCAATGACTATAGAAGCTATGAAGGAAAGTTTTCAAACCTGTGGAGAAATGGTGTGCATCACTAGGTGAAGGAGAAAGGGCGCCAGAATGCCTAAAGAAGGACTGTTTCCTGGCAGGGCTTTACCCCATCCTTCAAGAAAAGGTAAAAGGTAAATTCCCAGATACCTTTGATAAAGCTATGACTTATGCAAGGGAGAAGGATAGGAAGTTAAAATTCCAAGCTCAACTACAAGGGGGAATGGAGCCTCCACCGCTAGCTCAACCTACGGCAAGGGTAGTAGCAGGGACAGGAGCAACAGACCAAGAGTCCTCTCAACAAGAATTACTTCAACAAATCACCAATCAACTAGAGAGCCTGTCCATCAATCTGGTTCAAGGTGTAAGGGCTCCCCAGCCAGGAAATGAACGAAATAGACAAGAAGGACAAAGGCAAGCACGTGAGTACATTTGCTACAACTGTGGAGAGGTAGGTCACGGCATGTATTATTGCCCCCATCCACGACGCTATCAAGGAAATGGTAATCAAAGACGGCCTCCTCGCCAGCAAGTCACTCCTCCTCGAGCTAGGCCACTAAATGGACAAAATGCACACGTGGCTCCACCAATCCAAATATTGAGACCCCCTCCTCCACCACCACAAGCACCAGCAGAGATCCCTCCACTACCATTGGGAGGGGAGGACAGGGCTGTCTCTGTCATAAGTCTTGACAATGGTAAGGATAAAGGGAAAGAAAAAATGGAGAAAGCTGTTTCCATGCCAATAAAGAGAGTTAGGAGACAAAGAACTGATGAAATGGAAGCTTCAGAGCCGGATAAAGGGAATGAGGGTTCCTCCCAAGTGATAGGAGACAAGAAAAGGAAGAGTAGGTCAAGGAGGCACATAGGAGTAGAAGACTTTCCACTTGGGGTAGGATCCATACCTTACGACCTGGTAGCAGATGTGAGTAAGCAAGGACCAAAGATTTCATGGCAGCAACTCCTCCACCTTTCCCCAAAGATGCGTAGAACCTGGTCTAAGATGGTCAGCACCAGGAGGGCTAAGGCAAAGTCAGTTGGGTCTATTAGTGCAAGAGGCATGAAGGATATCGTGCCACTCATTGATGCAGAGATTAAGAGTCAGCGAGTCTCCAATGTGTACGTAGATGGTGGAGCCGAGATTTGTGTTATGACAGAGAAATTAATGCACAGGTTGGGTTTGGAAGTAAACGAGCAAACTTCCTTACAAGCTAAGATGGCAAATAATGTAAGGGTGGCTTGTGTGGGAAAGGGTAATGGAGTGAAGGTTTCAGCTTTTGGTGTTGCAATCTCAATTGATGCTTATGTGATCCCAACTAAGGGGGAGGGCTATCCGCTAATCCTTGGAAGACCTTGGCTTATGGCTATGAAAGCTAGGCAAGATTGGGAGACAGGTTCCCTTGAGTTGCAACCAAATCATAAGGTAGGTGGCAAGCAACAAAAAATTGTGTATGACATGAAGCAGGGTAGACAACAAGACCTAGAGATGGAGACTTCTATGGATGAATGGAGCACAAGCAGCTGCTCTTCATCTGAGGATGAGTCATCTAAGGAGGATGCTAGATCTTTGGAAGTCATGGGTATAATACTGCGAAACCCAGAAGGAGAAGGTGGTCAAGACTCTCTAAACAAGGAAGAAGCCACATGCTTAGAGGAGATGCTAGCTAAGGACCTACTAGAAGAAGAGAGAGAACCCTATTTGCAGGTACTAAAGAAGCATGATGGCCTCTTTATAACTGATTACGAGCACATTAAAGGAGTGACGGTAACCCAACACCATATCCAATTAAAGGAAGGTGCCGTCAACCTTGTCGGTGATGAGGTATTTGCACAGGTTGAAGCTCTAGTAGGTCATGTTTCTGAGTATAAAGAGATGGTTGTGGAGACGTTTACAGAGGGTTTGGATACAGGTTTGAAAAGTGATCAGGTTTGCTTGGCTATGCAGCAAGTGGAGGCAAATGGCAGGGTCTTGCTATGTTATGTGATGCTATGGATACATGTGTTATTGGAGGTTACTTTACATATATTTTTGTGTCAATGGCGAGGTTTTTTTGAAGTGGACTATACCATGGAGGGTTCTGTAGCAGATGGTAGGATAGCTGCTTATGATTCAGGTTTCTCAAGTGATGGCAAGTATGCTTATAGTGGACACGAAGGATTATGGATGCAGGGTGACGAAGCTCCGTGCTATAAAGAGCTGGAAGGGTGGCCTGTCTATTGGCCTACAAGTGCAAAGGAAGGCTTGGATATACATGTTTTACAGGTTGATGGCAATGAGCAATGCTTTACTTTTGATCCAGGTGGATTCTACACCATGCGTGGGGGAGCTTTGAGCTTTCCATTTGACCCTGGAGGGTGATGTAGTAGCAGATGCTTTTTTCTCTATCTCTATCCTATCTATATAGCCACTATACTATCATTTTTCTTATACAGTCCAAAAAAAAAAGGAAAAAAAGAGAAGAAAAAAAGAAAAAAAGAGAATGCTACCAGTGAAAGCGGATATTGACAATGGATGGGGTATGGCTTTCAAGGGTCTAGGAGACCAGTTTTTAGTCATGGATGGATACAATTATTCATCAGAAAGGACTAAACAGGGTGCATCAGCCAAGAAAGCAGTAACATGGAAAATTCAATTGGTACCAGGTGGGTAAGTATTCAAGAGAACCCTATTGTAGCACAACCTACAGCTAGAGGCATCAAATACCTCTAACTTAAGGGGGAGGGCTATATGATGCATGGTTTTTATGACCCCTTCTGAAGATGCAATAAAGGCACAGTCAGTTGTTGGGGAGATGAGGATACTCTAGTCCAAGGGATCTCGAAAGAGAAGAAAAATCTACTTCACAAGCACCAAAGAGTAAAAAGTGCCATGGACAAAAGATACGTGGGAATGAGCTCTTATGCATGCCTACAACCTATATCTTACAGAATAGCCCATTCTAGGTGTGAATTTCTAGTGAAATTTACACGAGGATGTTCGTGTGGACTCACAGCACAGCATACTCCGTTTTCACTTTTTTTACCGACAGTAAATATTTTTTACCACAGTAAATATTTTTTACCTACAGTAAATATTTTTCACTTACATGGTAAATACAAATCACTTTTTACCTACAGTAACTTTTTTTACCCATGGTAAATATTTTTTACTGCACCATAAGTATTTGGTAGGTAACAGTTCACTGTTACTAGAAGCAGTGATTGGGCATCAACAATGCAGTTACAGGAGGAGAAAAGGGAAAAATCTTATGGTAAAGGTGAGTCAACAGGGATAAAGACTTTTGAGTTGAAAAGAGACATGTTGATTTTTTCAAAGAACACATGTCAAAAGAAGCCATGGTTGAGGATTTTTTGAGAATTTGATATTCAGGAGGACCCAGCTGCCACCTTCGCCCCACAGGTCCCCCCCTAACATGTGCAGAACCTCCAGTTTCAACAGCCACCTTACCTGCTCTTAAATGCTGGTCAAGGCCTTATCCCCATGTGTCACAATCAAAAAAATCAGCATTTACCCTCCCCTCTCACATCACTCTAGAGAATATCTTGATGGTGACATATCAGGTGACCTCAATCTGTTGACCACCCTAAGCAAAAAGTAACCCCAATCAACGGATTTAAGCATGTTTATCCCTAATCCTAAACCTTCTCAGAAACCTATATAAGGAGGCCTTCTCTCACTCAAAACGAACACTTCACCCCCTTCACCAAGCAATGAAGCTATGACGACATTGCTCACAACGAGGAGCTATGGATGGAGCTCTACTCTCTCTCCCTCTCTCTCTCTCCCTCTAGTATGCTACACTACTAGCCCTAAAACCTAAATAAGGAGTCTTCTCTCATGCTCCATGGCCACCATCCTCACCATCATTCTCTAAGGTATTGATGTGTTGCTAGTAGGATCATACCTACTTGCTGGGTTGATTGTTTTTGACAAGGGATTATGCCATCCTTGGCTTGCTTCTCTATATCCTTGTTATGTATGATCAGATGTCGTTGTATTGTTAAGCTGATGTCTTGTGTATATATATGCTACATAAGGGCCCTAAGCTTCGTTTCTATGTGTTTTGCCATATGTTTTGATGCCATCATAATGCCAGAAGTCTCACTTGCCTATGTGCACTATGTGTGAGGTCCCTAAACCTCTTAATTTAGGGTGGTGCCCCCTTTGTTTTGTTCTTTGCTTGTTTGCATGAGGCGTGGTTTGTGGAGTGTGCACGAGTACAGAGGCCACCCGATTGCACTGCTCTTTTTCCCGCTATCAAACGCCTCTTATCCAGTTCAGGGAGTTGGAAAGATTGTGCTCACTGCTGCTAATGGTAGTTCCTTCACACTTGTTGATGCACTTTATGTACCTGGGATCAAGAAGAATCTCTTGTCTGTATCCGCACTTGCTAGACTTGGACTTGTAGTCAAATTTGTGGATGACAGATGTACAGTTCATGATCTCAGTTTTGGTGATGAAATTGTTGCATCTGGCCTTTTGTGCCATGGGCTGTATAAGCTCACTTTGTATGACAAGTGTGGACAAAATTTTGCAAATGTTGTTGCAGATTCAAGGGCTATTTCAGATGCAAAACTTTGGCATGCACGTTTTGGTCATCTGAATTTTGCCAGTTTGCTGCGTTTGCAGAAATCTAATATGGTTGCTTCTTTGCCACCTCTTGAAGCACCTGTCAAACATGTTTGTGAAGGCTGTATTTTGGGTAAGATGCAGCGTTCTAAATTTCCAAAGGATGGTTTAGTTCGGGCCACATGCAGGTTGCTGCTTGTGCATAGTGATGTTTGTGGGCCCATGCAAACTCCGTCCTTGGGAAATTACCTGTACTTCGTGACTTTCATTGATGATTACTCCAGACATGCATGTGTATTTCCACTTAAAGCGAAGTCCGAAGTTTTTATGTGCTTCAAACAATTTCTGGCTATGGCTGAAAATGTCTCGAAATGTACTATGGGCACCCTCCCTTCCGATCGAGGGGGGGAGTATATGGCTCATGAATTTAATGCATTTCTGGCTAGTTGTGGGATAAAACACCAATGTACAGTGCCTTATACGCCTCAGCAAAATGGTGTTGCTGAGAGGAAAAACAGGTCACTGACGGAAATGGCACGATGTATGGTCAAAAGTCAAGCTTTACCACATTCTTTTTGGCTTGAGGCCATCATGTGTGCCACTTATGTACTTAACAGGTGTCCTACGAAAGCTTTGCAGTCTATTACTCCATATGAAACGTGGCATGATAGAAAGCCTTCTATTGAGCACATGCGTGTTTTTGGCTGTTTGGAATATGCTTTGGTGCCACAAGTGCAACGCAAAAAATTGGATGATAAGGCTGTCAAATGTATTTTTGTTGGTTATAGTGCTGAAAGCAAAGGTTACAGGTTGTATCATCCGCAAACAAACCGTATTCTGGTCTCTCGGGATGTAGTGTTTGTGGAAGATTCTGTTCAGCCCTTGCTGTCATGTACTAGAGACAGCAATGTAAGCTCACAGGACATTTATGACACTTTGTTGCCTCTTTTCAGTGGTGGAAATACGAATGTAAGTTCCAATGAGGCAAATGTACAGCCTATGGGGGTTTCTGAAAATGTTTTAGATCAGCCTATTACTGATGCAGATGTACATGATGTACTTGATGAGGAAAGGGCTGAAAATGAGCAGGCTAGAGGTATGCCAAAATGGCTGGTGCACACTTTGCGTGACAGTAAATTGGATGCACCTTTGTCTAGTCGTACTCGTTCAATCTCTCGCCATGCATCTTATGCATCAGATTGTTATGCTTTGGCTGTGTCTAGCTTACATGATGTTGAGGAGCCTCTGACTTTTGATGAAGCACAGAATTCAGAAAATTGGATGGCTGCCATGCAATCAGAATATGATGCACTTATAGAGAATGACACGTGGACTTTATGTGATTTCCCTCCTAGCAAAAAGGCCATTGGTACGAAGTGGGTTTACAAGTTGAAACGCAAGCCGGATGGTGAGATTGATCGCCATAAGGCTCAACTTGTTGCAAAGGGTTATGCACAACAAAAAGGCATAGATTATGAAGAGACTTTTTCTCCCACTTTTCGTATGACTACTGTGCGTTTTCTATGTGCATTGGCAGCTCATTTTGGTTGGGATGTACATCAATCAGACATTGTTACTGCTTTCTTGAATGGTGACATATTTGAGGAAGTTTATGTAACGCAGCCTCGCGGTTTTGTCATAAAAGGACAAGAGGCCAAAGTGTGCAAATGTAACAAGGCTTTGTATGGGTTGAAGCAATCTCCTCGTGCTTGGTATGAGAAATCTGACACTCATTTGGTCAAACAAGGCTTTCGTAATAGTCCAACAGAAAGCACATTGTATGTAAAGCGTGAGGGTGATGTACTTCTCATTGTGGTTCTTTATGTTGATGATTTGCTGATCACTAGAGCAAATGAGAGACATATTGCTGAATTTAAGGATGATTTGAATGCTACTTTCAAGATGAAAGATTTGGGGCTGTTGTATCATTATTTGGGCATACAGTTTAAGCAGTGTGATGGTGGTATTGCCTTGTGTCAGAAAAGTTACATAGAGACATTGCTATGTAAGTTTGGACTTGAGGATTGCAAACCTATTGCCACTCCCATGGAAACAGGTTTGAAGTTGAGTCTACATGATGTTGGCGATCCTGCTGATGTCACTCTTTACCAAACTACTGTTGGCTGCCTCATTTATGTATGCAACACAAGGCCGGATATTCAGTTTGCAGTCTCACAGGTCAGCAGATTTATGCATAGCCCAGGGTCTAAGCATTGGCAGGCTGTCAAGAGGATTTTCCTCTACCGTAGTGGCACTTTACATCTTGGCTTGTTTTATCCCAAGGGGGGATCATTGCCGCCAGACTTACATGCTTTTTCGGACTCAGATTGGGCTGGTTGTTTTGACACGAGAGTGTCCACAAGTGGTTTTTGTTTCATGCTTGGTAGTTCATGTATATCATGGTTGAGCAAGAAGCAACCTACTGTGGCCACTTCAAGTTGTGAGGTTGGGTACAGGGCAGTCTTCATAGCTACGGTTGAGTGTGTATGGCTCAGACGCCTTATGGCTGATTTGGGTGTTGGACAGGAGACTGCCAACACTATCTACACTGACAGTCAGAGCGCATTGGCAGTTGCGAGGAACCCAGTTTTTCATGCTCGCACAAAGCACATTGAGGTGCATTACCACTATGTCAGGGAGAGGCTCTCAGCAGGAGAGATCAACTTGGCTTATGTGCCAACACAGGACAACCTTGCAGATCTTTTCACAAAGGCATTGTCTCGTGAGAAGCTTGAATCTTTCCACAAAGCTTTGGGCTTACTCCCCTTTGTGGACTGATCATGTCCTCAGGGCATGGCACTTCCCTTTACTCATGTGCCAGCTCTCGTTCACCGCATCACTCCAGGGGGGATTTGTTACCATATACATGTGGTAGTGATGTGTGTGAACACACTAGGACCGTCGGGGCATTTTTTCCCTCTTTAGGAGGTTTTTTCCCCCGTGCATTGTATATACGCCCATCACTCTAGGGCTATCTATCTTTCCATTGCACACTAAGTAACACACTCTCTATTGTGTGCCTTGAGCTTCCTTCGTCTTCTCCAAGCTGTGTGTGCTTCTCTGCAACCCTAATTCCAACAGAGCATAGGTTGTAACCATGATTAGTAAACACACAAAACTAGGTGAAAGGGATGGGCCATGTGGGAGCATATAGTTTTCCTCAGTACATTGATCATGACTATCAACCTTGGTGACTCTTCTATCAAATCAGTGCAATATCCCCCCCCCCCCCCCCACCCGATGGCTGGCTATATATGATGGGTTGATGCAAACCTCAAAATATACCATGATGTGGATTTTCTTTTAAAAATGTCCTCATTGCAGTAGAATTCTTCCAAATTTTCCACCATGATCTATACAACAACTTATTGTACATCAAATCACAACAACTTGAGTTAGAGAGAGCGAGAGTGAGAGAGACAGAGGAGAATTAAGAAGAAGAAGAAGAAGAAGAGAAGAGAAGGACAGGATCCTCTCTACATAGTCTTGAGATTTGTATTAGTGGCAAGAGCCTTACTTTTTTAGCATAAGTCTTGTGGTTTAACCCTTGGGTAGAGGTCTAGGATTGAGTAGCATTTTTCTTTCTATGCAAGCAATGAGATTGGGATATATTCCAGCCATGCATGCATTACTATGTCATACTTGGTGCTAATTAATCTATAAACACCCAAATCTCTAACAACCCCTATGAGGTCATGAATTTGAAGGCCATTTGAATCATGGTGTCAATGTTTCCAACAATCATTAAACTTGGTGGAAATATCCAAGGGCAATAAGGCCCGAGGAGAGAGATAAAGTGTCCATGGTGTGACAAGGAAGAGAAACATTTTACCAAGCCCATGCTCAAGGAGATCTCTCAACTCAAAAAAGTATTGTGGTTTATCATTATAAATAAGTGGAATATTGTTTATATTTCTTGTTTGTGCTTGAAATCATCTCAAAAGTCTTAAACGACTTTGGTTTTAAATAGTGTACCTTGTCCTATCTTGCTCGGTTTTTGGATTGCTCGAAAATTCTTGCTCACGGTTTGGGATTCCTCTAAGGATAGAGACCATGTATAGTTTAACTGCTTGAAAAAGATTTTTTGTGCATATGGAAAGTTCCATTGTGAATGGACTCCGTGTTATGTTTCTCGTGGTAGTGTTGCTACAAGATTAGGATCACCTACATCACTTAGCCTTAGACTAAAGGGTCGTTGACATGGGGCTTTACTGGATCGAGGGTGTTGCCTAGGTCTTCTTCTTTTTGTTAAGCTCGTCTACATGGTTAGTGCCTCAGGGGTTGAACCTAAATTTTAATTCTAGTGAGAGCATATTGTGATGGCTATACACAAGACAACAAAATTTCTATCTATGTTCACTTTGAGGTGAGAAATATCTGCACGTCAAAATCAAACCTACCTAAATAAAACTGACCTTTATTCTATTATATTTTGCAGAATACTGATAACCTCAAGTGAGAATACACTTTGCACACAACAATAATCTCCAAATTATATCACTAATTCACTTCCACATGTCAGTAACTTGAGCACGTAGCAAGTGACTCCTAAAAAATAAACACCTTGTATGAGTGAGAGTTTAAGCTCTACACAAATATACAAAGTTTACATAATTTGAACCTAAAAAAAGAATCAATAAACTTTTAAGAAAACATTAGATTGATTTCAAACATATTTTAAAACTATATTAAATTTCAATAATTTTTGAAATACAAAATTCTTTATTTTTTTCTCGACTATTGACATGGAATACCTTTTGTGATGAATACTAGACTTAACAAGGCACACTGCTGCTATATATACTTTCAATCAAAAAATACTTTGTGCAAGGTATTTTTCGATCAAAGTTTCTTTTGATTGAAAAACTAGGAAAAAAATTAGTTTCCCGTTCTTGCTGACGTGACACCGTATAATATGTCCGTATATGAGGTCATGTAGAATACTCTCGTATATGACGTATTATATGTATCACGTATAACGTATAATGAAACTTAGGTTGGACATAGACAAGAGTAAGTTACAATATTATAGCCAACATAGTGGGCTCCATTCATACAAAGTGATACATCCCATGCCTTTGGCTTATTTAAGGGATTTATCTCTTTCCCTTGGCCCAATATGGCATAATCATTGTGCAAAAAAGCTTGCTTTCACATTCAAGTGGCTGTGGAATACACAAAAGCAAGCGTCTAAGAATCCAACATAAGCTCTATACATCAGAGGCTTTAGTGAAAGGAGGGGGATTTGTGCTAATATTTTTTATGAGATTTCCATGGACAATCCCTTTCTTGTTGTGCTCTTGCTTCTGCGTTTAGCTGCAACAAGCAAGGAAATGTCACTTTGGTGTTTGCGAGATTGCTTGATCCCCAATCAGCAATGCCTACATACACACCCTTGGTGCCAAAGTGTATCATTACATTATGAGCATGCAGATCATTGTGTGGAAAGTCATGGCTATGCAAAAAATTCAACGTTTGTAAGAGGGCATTTGTGATTGGTAAGATGTTCTTAATAAACAGCTTTAAAGATCCAGAGGTGTATTGAAACTCTCTTATAGTTTCTTTTCTCCCATCATGGTGGCATGCTTGTATCCATTGCTCTAGGTGACCATCATTTCACATTTTGAAGATTAACATTGGCTTAAGGCTATGATGCATAAGAGCTTTGACAAGGATCATACCACGATGCTGAATAGTCATGGTAGTGCCATTTCTATGGGATATGTTTTGTGCAGCATGAGCTTGTAAATCTTGTCCACATATACTGCATCCTTGAGTTCTAGATGTGTCACTCTGACCTGTTTCACAATAGTAAAGCAACCTTTGTCGAGTTGTAGAGCTTGTAGGTGAAAAACTAAAATTTTGCCAAGCAAGTGAAGGACGAGGAGGGTTAGGCTTTCATTCAAAGCAGTTACCTCTATGATAGAGGGACATGTAGAAGATGTGAATGCTCCTGGAGTTTGGGCTATAGATTCAACAAGTGGTTCATGAGCAACTAGAACTTCCTTTTTAGTCCTTGGACATTTGGAGGAGTCTTCTTGTTTGACTTTTCTCTTTAGCTCTAAATGCAACTGTAGTTGCATTTGATCTAGAATCCCTAGGACAATCTTGATCTTAGGATGATGTATTCTCTCAAATGTCCTGACAAATTGTCCTAAGAGTTTCTTGATTGTACATGCATGAATCCATTTGCTTTTACCCTTCAGCTTTGAATGCAGCTGTGAAATTAGTTGCATTTGATCTAGAATCCTTGCGACAATCTTAATATTAGGATATTGGATGCTCTCAAATGTCCTGACAATTTTTCCTAAGAGTTTCTTGATTGCTACATCCATGAATCCATTTGTTAGCATAATTGGTTCAAATTGCAAGCGGACTAAATGCTCGTCATAAATGATCCTTTGTAACATGATATAGATAAAGTACAAGGGCTTCAATAACAACCTTACGATGAGCACGCGACAACTTTGTCTCTACCATGGTTGGAATTTTAAAAATCTCTTCATAGATGATCCTCTGTAACATGATATAGATAAAGTACAAGAGCTTCAATAACAACCTTAGAATGAGCAAGCGACAACTTTGTCTCTACCATGGCTATAATTCTTAAAAGCACATTAAAGAAGTAAATTTAATTGTTAATGCACAAAAAATTTATAATAACTTGCATGAAAAATTCAAATATAAATGACATCAAGAATAAACATAAAAATATATAAATTGATGTAAGTAATCCAAAATGAAAAGCTTAAAAGACATAACCCTCCCTACAGCGTAATGCAAAGGTCCACACAATCAAGGACAAGGTGTATATTTAAACCATGGTCCTCCTTGTAGTGCAATGTGGTGGTTTGCACAATCATACGTAAGACAAACATATACACTTATTTGGACTAGAAGTAAAGCATGTGACCTTGTCCAAAATGATCGATTACAAACTTAGTCGGAAATAGAAGATGCGCACCAATGGTGCACAACTTTATTTCTCAATGATTTTGTAATGAATGGTTTTGGATAAGATTAGTTACCTCACTATATGCAAGTAAGTGTGTCACTCCTTAAGCCCTCTTTGTGGTGTGACATGGTGGTTTGCATAACCAAAGATATAGCATTTGTACTTAAATCCTCCTTGTGGTGTGACACGGTGGTCTGCACAGTCAAAGTCAAGGAATTTTGTTATCTGAACTCAATAGTAGTTAAGTCACTTGTTCGGAATGAACAACTACAAATTCAACGAGAAATAGAAAACGTGCACCATTGGCACATTTGTCATTTTTGAACACACACACACACATGCTTAAGGATACAAGTTGCTATGCAAGCGTTTAAGTAGATGTGTGTATGTAAATATGATAGATGTGAAGACAGTGCAATGATCTTATTTCTTATTGAGTTTGTAATGCTCTATATCAAACAAGTGATCAATTACCTCATTGCAGACAAGTGTATCATTTTTTACGCCATCTCTACATTGTGTTGTGGTGGTCTACTCAACTACATATAAAGTGATTATTGAACCCTAAATCCTCTCTATAGTGAAACACAATGGTCTGCAAAACTAGACATATGGAATCTAACCCTCTTTGTAGACTTCTTGCAGTGCAACATGATGGTTTGCATAGTCACAAACAAAGTGTGTAGTTTTCTAACCCTCTTATAGTGTGTCACAAAGGTCTACACAACCATGAAAACGTACCTAAGATAAACCATCCCTCCATTGTGACACTTTGGTCTACACAGTCAGGGATAGGGTACTAACCTGCATACTAACCCCAAAGTGTGAGACTATGCTCTACAACAATAGGGTCAACAAAAAATATCATGTTAATTATATAAAAATAAATAAAAAGTGTAATGATCACCTCAAGTAGCTCTATAAGGGCTCTAACTAGTCAAAAAGAGGAGGAATTTGATAGTTTGTTTGAACTATAATCGCCGACCTTTTTTCAATATGAAATAGGAGCTCAATTAAAATATAGTTTGCTCAAAATATAGTTCGATCAAACTATACTTTATATGGGTAAATGCCTATAATACGGAAATACGTTGTTTGATCACATTTTATACATATTAAAATCATTATGCAGACATATAAATGCAACCTAGCTCTATTCAAAAATCCAATAATGGAGTCTTCCATGGTGAGCACCTCATGCCCATAATAGAACGAGGAAATCTACAATGGAGAGAGATATAGAAGAAGAAACATGCAAAGGAAAATGCTTATTATTGGTACCATGGCCACTACTTCTCAAAACAAAGTAAAGATATAAGAAATTGAGGAGCAGATAGCAAAAATGAAGGTGGAAATGGAGCTCCAAATTTGTGTATGTAATGGAAATGGCCTATTAACTTTGAGAATAGCAGAATTAAGAGAATTAAAGGTGAGCATTTTTGTGAGATCACTTTGAGAACATAGAGGGTGAACTTAATTGATATTAACAACATAAACATAGTACTTAATTAACTTGGCATGAACAATACTTTTGCAAGAGAGAGAGTATTAGAAAACATGACAATAGTTGAGGATCAGATTTACTTGGAGCCGGTCCCCCCTCCAAAAGGCGTTTGTATTATAGATTCTCCCATCAAGAGAGAGACTTGGTACAATGCAATTTTTGTGTTCCTTGTGACCTTGGCGATGCTATGAATATGGAAATCTTCATGCATCTTGAGCTTAACATAAAATTTTCAAAAAGCATTAACTATCCCAAGCCTCAGTCCCAAGGCCTCAAACGCCTATGAAGGTGGAGAGATCTAGCAGGGAATGAGGGTGGGGAAGAGGAAGAAGAATCATTCATAGGAGAAATAAATAGTTCCTCACTTATCATCACTCTTATTGCTTATCATAGCATAATAGCATAGTAATGAAGATGAAGAAGATCGCAAGCTTAAGCATTGAAGCATGGCTCTTGGTTGGATTTGCATTCCATAGCCAAGATTTTTGGTGTAGGCTCTCCACTTCTCTACAAGCTTGGAGAAGGAGATGGATATGTTGCACTTTGCACTCCACACAATGAGATAATGTGTGTGTGTGTGGGAAAGTACACCCCCTCTCAAACTTGGTCCACCTCTCTCTCTCTCTCTCTCTCTCTCTCTCTCTCTCTCTCGTATTATTTAATTATATCATTTGTACATGTGTCCTCTTTTTCCTCTTTGCGAGAAAGAACTTAATTATTTATTTCTATGCATCTAAATTCTCATTGGTCCCTTTCAAAGCCTATCCAATAAGATTCAAGCACATCATGAGGGCCACATGTGGAAGATTTTGACATGTTTCCTCTATGTTTCTTAAGTCATTTGGTTTGAATTGAACACTTCAAGTACTTAGTCAATTGCATGAAAATCGTTTATGCCTCTTATCTTTGAATTGAACACTTCAAGAACCTTAGTCATTTAAGCACGAGAATAAGCTCAAGCTTGGGCAAGGTTCCCACAAACACTTTAAGCACTTTAGTTAGCAAGCACAAGCACCTCAATATGCTTGGGTAGGATTCCCACCTCAAGGTCAGCCCTAGCTTGCCTAAGGTCAAAGGACTTTTTAACACTAAATTTTGGAGGTCTTTAATGAAGCTAAACCTAAGGTTTTTAAAGCTCCATTATATGCATGTGTTCTTTGACAGACTAACTTCTTTTGGACTCCTATTGAGATGTAACCATCTCTCCTCTTGGTCCCTTGTTGAGGTAAATCTAGAAGCACTTATTGCAGATTGCTCTTTGCTAGACCGTCTCCTTTTGGACCCCTATTGAGATGCAACCATTTCTCCTTTTGGTCCCCCGTTGAGATAGGTCTAGAAGCACAAATCTATATCCTAACCCTTGTTCCCCTTTTATCTCTCCATATTAAATGATCAGTTTAATATGAGAAAATCATTTGGTAAAGTTAGATACTATATTTTATGACATTACCTCTCTATTGAAATCATAGTCTTCCTTGACTATGAGGTAGAGAAGAAAAGCCTAGTCATTAGTCCATGTTACATAGTGGGTACAAGATCCCTTTTTACCCTAGGACATCATTCTAGAATGGATGACTAATCCATTTGGTGCTCGGGAGACTTAACTACCGCAAGCATGTCTGCTCCTTAGTCCATATGACAATTTCTACTTGGTGTTTGGGAGACGTCGTCACCACAAACATGATCCTAAGCATGAATACTTCTTAAATTTTGTGCACAATAAAAGAAAGAAAATGATCTTATAAGACAAAAACATTGTTCCTCTAAAATGTATTTTCATTTGCTTACGCTAGTGTAGCATTGTAAACATTAACATGGTTCATATTATCCTTAAGCTAGGTTTCTTGCATACATCTAGCATCTTTAAAAGGATAATTCTTAAACTTAACAAGATATCATTGGATAACATTACGGTTTCTTAGTACCTTGTCTTCGTGTCGAAAAGTCAATTTGGGTTGCAACACCTCTTCTTGATCTTTGACCTTTGGCGGGTCCTCCATTATTGGTTCTTTTGGTGGATCTCCTTTGTAAGGCTGGAGTAGGCTCACATGGTTAGCATTGTGAATGAGCCAATGGTTGGGCAAATTTAACTAATAAGCCATCTCATTGATGTACTTAATAATTTTAAAAGAAAGAACCATAGTATCTTTTTACTAGTTTAGCATAATACTCTTGGTGGCTAGTAAGATTCTTGCCCGTAGTATGCCTTAGATGAGCCTTGAGAAACTTTAGCATGACCCAATCATTTTTCTTAAAGGATAAGGCTCTTTTATGCTTATTAGGAGCATCCCTTTTCTCCTTTGTTGTGAGATGGATATAACCTCTTTAATCTTTGGAAAAGTATTTGTAAGTCTCGGCTATATTCATCAAGAGCAAAGATCTTGCCGTATACTTTAAGTAGTAAGGGACTGTTGGATCTTCCCTCTTTAACCTTGAAAGGTGCTTTCCCCATAGAAGTATGTACAATGTCATTGTATGCATACTCTATAAGAGGTAGGTACTTCTCTCATTAAGAATGTTGATCTACTTCCATGACATAGGCTTTTAGTAGATTAAAGAATCGTTTGATTAATTATTTCACTTTGGTCATCTGTTTGTGGATGATAGGACAAAAGAGAAATTTAATCTATTTTTTAGATTCTCAAAGAGACCCTTCTAGAATTACTGGTTATTTTAGGATCTTTGTCTGACACTATGGATGTTGGCAAGCCACGATACTTGAAAATTTGAGATCTAAAGAGGATTGTCATTTGATGTGCCTTAATAGTCTTTTTGACAGGCATAGAGTGTGTTTTCTTGCTAAGCTTGTAATGGAATTGGCCTACTTAACTTGAGAGTAGTAGAAATTAATGGGAGTACTTTTGAGAAATTACTTTGGGAGCATAGAGGATGAACGTAATTGAAGATAGAAACATAATCATAGCAATTAGTTAACTTGGCATAAACAATACTTTTGCAAGAGAGAGAATTGAGAGAACATGACAACAATTGAGGACCGGATTTATGTGGAGCCAGTCCCCCCTCCAATAGGCATTTGTATATGATTTCTCCCATTAAGAGACACTTGTTACAATACAATATTTGTGTTTCTTGTGACCTAGGTGATGCAATGAAGATGGAAAGCTTCATGCATCACAAGCATAACATAAACTTTGAAGAAATGATCCTCAAGTATCCTAAGCGTCAGTCCCAAGACCTCAAACACCTTCAAAGGTGGAGAGAGCTAGCAGGGAATGAGGGTAGGCAAGAGGAAGAAGAAATATTTCATAGGAGAAAGAATTAGTTCCTCACTTATCATAACACTTCTTGCTAGCATACATAATAGCATAGTAATGAAGATGGGGAAGATGGCAAGCTTAAGCATTGAAGCATGGCTCTTGGTTGGATTTTCACTCCATAGCCAAGAGTGTTAGTGTAGGCTCTCAACCTCTACTTGCTTGGAGAAGGAGAGGGATCTCTTGCACTTTGCACATTGCATAATGAGAGTGTGTGTGGGAGAGTATACCCCCTAAGCAACCCCCTAGCTTTCTTTGGTCGATCCCCCCTTGTAGCTCATGCTTGAAGCTCATTGGACCACTCCAGCCCTAGCCAATCACAAGGAGGAGGCATTACAAGCAACAAGGGTAGCCATGGGATAAGTGTCCCCCTTTCCCTTTGAGAGAGAGTACTTGATAAATGCAAAGACAATGAATTAAATCTCCTAAATTATCATTGGACCCCTTGGGTGGCCAACCAATAGTCTTCAGGCACACCATGAGGGCAACATGAGGAGGAACTTGACAAGTACCCCCTTTGCTTTCTTTGTACTAGGCATGCCTTGTGTGAGTGTGTGTGTTGTCTCTCATCCCCCCTCATGTAGGGCTCGTCCCCTCCTTGTAGGGATTGGATTTGACTTTTTCACACCTCAAGCCACTCAACCTTGGGTTGGGTTCCCACCACAAGCTTGGCCCTTAAGCCCCTCAAGCTTGGGCTGGCTTCTCACCTCAAGTACAGCCCTAGCATCTCAAGCACGACAAGCACCTGAAGCATCTCAATCATCAAGCACCTCAAGCATCTCAATCATCTGATTCATCAGGCACCTCAAGCACCTTAGTCATCAAGCACCCCAAGCACCTAAAGCTTGGGTTGGGGTTCCCACCTCAAGCACAACCCTAGCTTACCTAAGTTCAAAGGACTTTTATGCTCATTATTGGAGGTCTTCAATGAAGCTAACCCTAAGGTCATATGCTCCATTGGTTAGCCTTGCTCTTTGATAGACCATCTCTCATTTGGGCCCCTTTACCATTGGCACCATGTTGAGATAGATCTATAAGCACATGTCTATATCTTAACCCTTGTTCCTATTTATTCTCCCATATTAAATGATCACTTTAATATGAGAAAATCATTTGGGCCGATTAGATATTAAAATTTATGACAAAACCTGTCGACTGAAACAATCCAAGTTGCTTCCCCTCGAGCAAATTTCAATTTTTTTGTATACCACGAATTTTGAAACATACTCTTGTATGTTTATTTTTTATGGTAGACCAACAGAAATACATTGCTACTCCTCGAAGAGTAGATTATGGAATCCCTCTTTGCCCCACATAAGGAGAAGCATGGGATTCATACATTACTTTCTGATTGTATTGGTGAGTAGCACATAGTCTATTGCCATTTGGAAGATAACCATCCTTCAAGGTGAATGGTTCTTTTTTTCTTCCCTAATGCAAAGGCTGTAATTACCTACTTAAAGTCTTTCTCAATAGCATACCCAACTATAATAAAAGATAGATCATTGTGAGTTGCTATAAACACCACATATACCCTTGGCCGTTGTGAAAGTGCATCGACCACTTGATTGTGCTTGCAAGCAATGTGAGCAATATGAAATTTAAATTGTGAAAGAAATTTTTCCCATTTCATTTGTTTGATGGAAAGATTGGTTTGCGTCATGAAGTTCTTGAGGCTTTGTGATCCATTTGTAGGATGAATGGACCCCCCAAGTGATAGTGCTTCCATGTGTCTAGAGAATGTAGAATAGCTAAAAGCTCTTTTTCGTATATGCCCAAGACCCTCTCATCGGCATGAGCCTTCGGCTCTCATATGCTATGGCATGTCCTTCTTGAAGCAAAACTGCTCCAAGGCAATGACCACAAGCATCACATTGGACCTCAAATGGCTTTGAGAGATTCGGAAGCATGAGGACTGGTTGAGAGGTAAGCTTCTCTTTAAGCTTGTCAAAAGCAATTTTTTCTTTTGTAGTCCATGAGTACTTAACATTTTTCTTTGTTAAGTCATACAATGGTCCTGCTATTTAGAAGAATTTTGCTATGAGGTGTCTATAGTATGCACACATACCAATAAAGCTTCTTAGCTCATGTATATTCCTTGGATTAATTAGGCCATGCTTTTATTACCTCCAACTTTGATGGATCCATATAGATACCATCTTGAGAGATAATGTGACCTAAATATTGAATCCCTTGTAGAAAAAAAATCACTTTTCTTTTGATTAATGAAATGATTATTCTCTCTCACAACTTGAAAGATTACCTGGAGGTGTCACTTGTACTCCTCAAGAGAATTTGAGTGGGCCCTGAAGATTTTTGTCCATGGTGAGTTGGAATGCGGTTGGAGCATTTGTCAGGCCAAAACTTGTTGCTTATCAAATAGATCTTCTATGCACGGCACGGGAAATAAACTATTTTTCTAGTGATCCTATTTAGTGCTCTATAGTCGACACACATGTGATATGTGCCATCTTTCTTTTGCACTAATAGTATTGGTGATTAGAAAGCAGAGGAGATAGTCCTCACCATCCCTTTTTCCACCAATTCATGCACTTACCTCATGATCTCCTCTTGTTGAGCTTGTGAAACTCAATAAGGAGGTTTATTAGGCACTGAGCTTCCTAGTAGAAGCTCTATTGCATGGTCATCGTCCCCTTGTTTTGGACATAGCTCACTAGGGATGTCATCAATGAAAACATCTTGGAATCCATTTAGGAAATTAGACAAGTCTAAATCCTCTTGGTTCCCTTTGTTGCTACTTGTGAAAACATTAGAATCATTTACAGATTCTCTAACAAAAATCATATACGCAAAAATAGAACTTTTCATTGACTTATCAAAAGCAAGAGTACTTACCAGGGATATGGTGTTCCTCAACTCATTAGCATCTATGTACATGCTCTTTTCCCTGTAGTAGGTGAAATAGATTCTCCTTTCAGGGAACATCATGTTGGCAGCCATTAGGTTGAACCATGGTGCTCCTAGTATAACATCCTCATATTGGAGAGGAGAGAAAAAAAAATTCTTCTTTGTCGACGTAGCTTTGGACATGAAGCCTCAACTTCCCAATCAAGGGAGTAATGGATGCTTGCTGTCCCTTAAAAGCTG
The DNA here is from genome assembly GCF_014529385.1 of Adiantum capillus-veneris. Lineage (NCBI taxonomy): Eukaryota > Viridiplantae > Streptophyta > Polypodiopsida > Polypodiales > Pteridaceae > Adiantum > Adiantum capillus-veneris. The sequence continues at coordinate 78,611,637 of NC_140943.1, forward strand.
TGTCAGCAGTTACAGTATCTCCCATCTCAAAAGCTTGAATGCCCAACTTGGTGGATAACTCCGTTGATATGAAGTTGTGAGTAGATCCAAGATCAAAGAGAATAAGGGCATCATGCTCCCTTACTTTTCCCCAAGCATAGGAGAGGGATGAGCCTTTGTAATGAGTATCCTCTTTTGGAGCTTCAACCATGGAAGCTCTAGGAGTGTCATTGTGTACATTTATTTTGGGGAAAGAACGAATACCATGTCTTTGCTCCAAAGTAGCAATTCCTTGCAAGCGATGCAAAGGACAAAGTGCTTACCAAATGGCAGAGCCTTGAAGCCGCTCTTCAACGAGTCTATCCACAAATATGTAGACAAGTTTTGGGATTTACATCTCAAAGCTACATCTTTCAAAGGATAGACTTCTCCGAACAAAAGCAACAATTTTGTGTGGTATTACCTGAAGAAATGGTCGAGTATGTCAACTCACAACGGACTATCACTATCACCAAATCCATCCACCACACTATGGTTGATTCAAGGATCAATTTCCAACAAGGGGTGAGAAGAAATTTCAAGCCCATGGAAAACAAGGATTGAAATGAAGCTAAAGGAAAGAGCAATGCTCAAAACTCTTCCCAAGGCAAAACTAACACCAACAACAACAATACCAAGAAGAAAAGAGATTACAAAGGTAAAAATACACTCTATATCAAAGAATTAGAGGCCTTTCGTAAAGACCATAAATGATTTCACAAGTAGCAACAAGTAGGAACAAGCTTTTTTTATCTTTTCCATGCATGGTATGATGTCCTCCCCTCTTGTATTCTTTAAGAGAATAGCCATAGCTTTCGTTTGAAGAGGAGGAAGGTGAAGAAGAAGGAGAAGAGGTTGACCTCTTTCTTGACCTTTTCTTCCTTTGTTTCCTCTCTTCCCTTTTGGAGTGACAAGGAGAAGGACTGTGTGTTGATCATTTCCTGATGGGAGGAGTTGGCGATCGTCTAGACCGTTGTCTTTGTGGAGCCACATCTTCAGAGAAACTAGGGATTTGCTTCTTTCTCGTTCTTTGGATTTCTCCTCTCTTATGGGAGAGAATCTTCTTTCAGGAGTCTCATCAAGAGACCTCCTAAGCTCTCTCCTCTTGGAGAGGAAGGGAACTCCCATAAGCACAAAGTTGTTGAGTAACTTTGGCTTGCAAAGTAGGGATGCCCATAGCTTGATGCAACCTAGTAACAAGATAATTGATAAACATGGGGGCATCATCATTAACACCTTCATGTGCAAAATAAAAGTTATCAATGTTCATTCTACTCTCTTGGTTATTGTTAGCCATGCTAATTATACTTATGTGTTTACTTAGTGTATTATTTGGCAATTCAAAACCTTAGTTGCTACTCCGCTTAGCCTTTGAGAATAAGCACTTAAGTATCTACACCCACGGATCAAATTGGTTAATTATAGAGAGTAGTGGAGTGGGTCTAACATAGCAAAATTGATGAGGGATAGCTCCTTTTGGACTTCTTATGGCTCAATAATGGTAAAGCTGTAGGAAAGTCTGAAAAGACCCCATCATTAAGACCAAAGCTCCCGAGGTGTACACCATATCCCACATAGTGGACTCAACAAAACCAATAATAGATCGCAGTCCCACTTACCCTAATATAATTAACAAAATCAACCATTAATATGCTACTTAAGGACCTCTCTTCTTAAGTAAGAAAAGAAAAACCAAATGCTCTAATACCAATGTAATGGAAATGGCCTATGAGCTTTGAGAATAGAGAAATAAATAGAATTAAAGTGAGCATTTTTGTGAGATCACTTTGAGAACATAGAGGGTGAACTTAATTGATGGTAGCAACATAAACATAGTACTTAATTAACTTGGCATTAACAATAATTTTGCACGAGAGAGAGTATTAGAAAACATGACAATAGTTGAGGAACGGATTAACTTGGAGCCGGTCCCCCCTACAAAAGGCGTTTGTATTATAGATTCTCCCATAAAGAGAGAGACTTGGTACAATACAATCTTTGTGCTCCTTGTGACCTTGGTAATGCTATGAAGATGGAAAGCTTCATGCATCATGAGCTTAACATAAACTTTGCAAAAAGCATTCACTATCGCAAGCCTCAGTCCCAAGGCCCCAAACACCTTTGAAGGTGGAGAGAGCTAGCGGGGAATGAGGGTAGGGAAGAGGAGAAGAAGAATCATTCATAGGAGAAAGAAATAGTTCCTCACTTATCATCACTCTTGTTGCTTAGCATAGCATAATAGCATAGTAATGAAGATGAAGAAGATGGCAAGATTAAGCATTGAAGCATGGCTCTTGGTTGGATTTGCATTCCATAGCCAAGATTGTTTGTATAGGCTCTCCACTTCTCAACAAGCTTGGAGAAGGAGATGGAGCTCTTGCACTTTGCACTCCACACAATGAGAGAATGTGTATGTGTATGGGAGATTATACCCTCTCTCTCTCTCTCTCTCTCTCTCTCTCTCTCTCTCTCTCTCTCTCTCTCTCTCTCTCGTATTATTTAATTATATCATTTGAACATGTGTCCTCTTTTTCCTCTTTGAGAGGAAGAACTTAATTATTTATTTTTATGCATCTAAATTCTCATTGGCCCCTTTTGAAGACTATCCAATAAGATTCAAGCACATCATGAGGGCCACATGTGGAGGATTTTGACATGTGTCTTTTATGCTCCTTAAGTCATTTGGTTTTTGAATTGAATACTTCATGCACTTAGTCAATTAAGCATGGAAACCGTTTATGCCTCTTGTTAGTTTATCTTTGAATTGAACACTTCAAGAACCTTAGTCATTTAAGCATGAGAATCACCTCAAGGTTGGGCAAGGTTCCTAAGGTCTTTTAAAGTTCATTAGATGCATGTTGCCCTTTGATAGACTACCTCCTTTTGGAACCCTGTTGAGATGTAACCATCTATACCCTTGGTCCCTTGCTGAGGTAAATCTAGAAGCACTTATTGTACATTGCTCTTTGCTGGACCATCTCCTTTTGGACCCCTATTGAGATGCAACCATTTCTCATTTTGGTCCCCTATTGAGAAAGGTCTAGAAGCACGTATCTATATCCTAACTCTTGTTACCCTTTTATCTTTTGATATTAAATGATCACTTGAATATGAGAAAATCATTTGGTGAAGTTAGATATTATACTTTAAGACATTACCTCTCTCTTGAAATCATAGTCGTCCTCGACTATGAGATAGAGAAGATAAAGCGTAGTCATTAGTCCATGCTACTTAGTGGGTAGAGGATCCATTTTTACCCTACAACATCATTCCAAAATGGATGACTAATCCATTTGGTGTTCGGAGACTTAGCTGCCATGAGCTTTAAGACATTACCTCTCTCTTGAAATCATAGTCGTCCTCCACTATGAGATAGAGAAGATAAAGCCTAGTCATTAGTCCATGTTACTTAGTGGGTAGAGGATCCATTTTTATGCTACAACATCATTCCAAAATGGATGACTAATCCATTTGGTGTTCGGAGACTTAGCTGTCATGAGCATGTCTGCTCTTTAGTCCATATCATACTTCCAAAGTAGACTGACAATTTCTACTTGGTGTTTGGGAGATGTCGTCACCACAAACATGATCCTAAGCATGCAAACTTTGTAAATTTTGTGCACAATAAAATAAAGAGAATGGATCTTATAAGACAAAAACATTGTTCATATAAAATGTATTTTCATTTGCTTAAGCTATTGTAGCATTGTAAGCATTGACAAGCTTCATATTATCCTTAAGCTAGGTTCCTTGCATCCATCTAGCATCTTTAAAAATATAATTCCTAAACTTAACAAGATATCATTGGATAACGTTACCATTTCTTAGTATCTTGTCATCGTGTCAAAGAATTTATTTGGGCTGCAACACCTCTTCGTGATCTTTGATCTTTGGTGGGTCCTCCATTATTGGTTCTTTTGGTGACTCTCCTTTGTAAGGCTTGAGTAGGCTCGCATGGTTAGCATTGTGAATGAGCCAATGGTTGGGAAACTTTAACTAATAATCCATCTCATTGATGGGCTTAAGAATTTTAAAAGAAAGGACCATAGTATCTTTTTGCTAGTCTAGCATAATACTCTTGGTGGCTCGTAGGATTCTTGCCCATAGTATGCCTTAGATGAGCCTTGAGAAACTTTAGCATGACCCAATCATTTTTCCTAAGCGGCTAAAGCTCTTCTTTGCTTATTAGCAGTAACCCTTTTTGCCTTTGTCGTGAGATGGATATAACCTCTTTAATCTTGGAAAAGATTCATGTAAGTCTCGGCTATATTCATCAAGAGCGAAGATCTTCTCATATAATTTAAGTAGTAAGGGACTTTTGGATCTTCCCTCTTTAACCTTGAAAGGTGCTTTCCCCATAGAATTATGTACAATGTCATTGTACGCATACTCTATAAGAGATAGGTACTTCTCTCATTGAGAACGCTGATCTACTTCGATGAAGTAGGCTTTTAGTAGATTCAAGAATTGTTAGATTAGTTATTTCACTTTGGTCATTTGTATGTGGATAATAGGCCAAAAGAGAAATTTAATCTACTTCCTAGATTCTCAAAGTGACCCTTCTAGAAATTATTGTCATTGAGGATCTTTGTCAGATACTATGGATGTTGGCAAGCCATGATACTTGAAAATTTGAGACCTAAAGAGGGTTGCCATTTTATGTGCCTTAATAGTCTTTTTGTCAGGCATAGAGTGTGTTTTCTTTCTAAGCGTGTCGACTAAAACAATCCAAGTTGCTTCCCTCGATCAAATTTCAATTTTTGGTATACCACACAATTTGAAACATACTCTTGTATGTTTATTTTTCATGGTAGACCAATAGAAATACATTTCTACTTGTCAAAGAGTAGATTATGGAATCCATCTTTGTCCCGCATAAGGAGAAGCATGGGATTCATACATGACTTTCTTACTGTATTGGTGAGTAAACAATAGCCTATTTCGATTTGGAAGATAACCATCCTTCAAGGTGAATGGTTCTTTTTTTCTTCCCTAATGCAAAGGCTGTAATTACCTACTTAAAGTCTTGGTCACTAGCATAATCATCTATAATAAAAGATAGATCATTGTGAGTTGCTATAAACACCACATATACCCTTGGCTGTTGTGATAGTGCATCGACCACTTGATTGTGCTTGCCAGCAATGTGAGCAATATGAAATTTAAATTGCAAAAGAAAATTTTCCCACCTCATTTGTTTGTTGGAAAGCTTGGTTTGCATCATGAAGTTCTTGAGGCTTTGTGATCCATTCATAGGATGAATGGAGCCCCCAAGAGATAGTGCTTCCATGTGTCTAGGGTATGTAGAATAGTTAAAATCTCTTTTTTGTATATGCCCAAGACCTGTTCATTACATGAGCCTTCGCTCTCATATGCTATTGCATGCCCTTATTGAAGGAAAAGTGCTCCAAGGCAATGACCACAAGGATCACGTTGGACCTCAAATTGCTTTGAGAGATCCGAAAGCATGAGAACTAGTTGAGAGGTAAGCTTCCCTTTGAGTTTATCAAAAGCATTTTGTTCTTTAGCAGTCCATGAGTACCTAACATTCTTCTTTTTTAAGTCATACAATGGTCTTGTTGTTTGAGAGAATGTTTGACGAGTACGCCGCGACGGACGTCAGCAGAGTGAAAACTCACCTAACAAGTAATGTTAGCTAAGGACAAAGCTCGACCTGCAGGCGCGTGGAAGCAAGAATAAGGTGTCAACCTACACTCGACCGACTCCTAACTAATTCCTACAGAGGTCCCTATCGATTGTCTAAGTCACAGTCTTCAAAAGTGCAAAAGAGGAATCTTCCTACAACGCTTGCTAGAGCCGAACACCCATCAAACACTTTCGAAACACCATAGAACTTGAAGGAGACCCTACTAACACTACAAGAGGTTGTGTGCTCTTGTGACGCTGTTAGCGACGAAAATACACTGGGTTTTTATAACCCCCGGCGTCGCTAAAATCGTCGCTATGTAGAGACGCTCATAGCGACGTTTACACAGAAGTCTATAGCGACGCTACAGAGCCATAAATAGCAACGTCCGAGAGAAATTTTTTTTGGTGACAGGGCATTGAATGCCCTGCCACCCATCAACCATATTGTACTTGATTCACTTTTTAAAAAAAGTGCAAGGGTAGATAATAGACCCAAAATAGTCACCCACAAGACGCATTGTTTGCAAAATTGACAAGCGTAAAATTGACAATTGTACACATCATAGGCAAAATGAATTGATTGGAAAATGTAATAATGACAATTGTACAACATCATAGGCATAAAGAATTGATTGGCAAAATGAACTGCGGTGACAAATGTAATAATATACATGGTTCAAAAAGACGTATAAAATCCGTCTCATGATACATAAGCTATGAGAAACCCTAAACTAATGCTATCTAGCTACGGCTAAACTGACGTCGTCTAGTCAGACGTCTCATCGCGTCCAAGCGGCGTATCTGTCGGATTCTGCAAAAAAAGACAATAAGACAGCTTTCAGTAAGTATAAACATATAACGACATTTATAAAACAATACAAAAAATAGAAAAGAGTAAACCCTAATACTAACCATGCTGCCGCGAGAACTGAGAATGTCCATCAGGGCGTTTAAGCCCTTCCTGCCTGCGTACTCACACTCGTACGGTGTGGGATCACATCCTGTCATCGACCACTGTCAAAACATACAAAGATTTCATTATGTTAGAATTAAAAAACTCATAAACCCTAAAGTATCGAACATAAAGAGCAATGCGAAAACACTTACAAAATCGGCCTCAAATGATGCCCATCCACCGCTCCCCAAGTGGTGCGAGCTCCCTGCCTCTACTCGCGCTCTGGCTGCATCCTTTTGTTGCTTCCACTTGTCGGGATTCTCGCGCGCTGCTTTCTTCGCATTCTTCCAATCTTCTTTGGCCAGCCAATCTGGCCTGTTCCACCCATGCTTGATTGCTTTTTGCACTTCGGAACGCTTGTGTTTGCAGTATTTGCACATTCGAATCTTCATCAGGTATTCATTGAAGCGCTGATCCCGTGTTGGAACGGGAAACTCATCATGAAGTATGCTGATGACTTTGTCTTTTAAATCACTTGGTACTTCACTCCATTTGTTTAGTATGTAGTGTCTAAACAGCTGAGAGCAAAGACCACGCATGTGCGAGATCACCTCCTTGCCGTCATCATCCATGATGATACCACCGCTGAAGTCGACGGAGTAAGGCAAGCCCTCTGGCCGGTGACGCGTGAACCTGGGTGTCCCGACAGGGGTCTCTAGCGGTGTGTCGATGGGGGTACGGACGTCAGGTGTCTCCACCGGCGTCTGGGCCCCAAAGCGAGGAGTGTCGAGTGGGGTGGCTCCTGGCGGAGTAGGTAGAGGTGTGTAGCTGCTAGGAACAGTCAGCCGCGCAAAACCTGGCGTAGATGGCGATGCTGTGGCTGGTGTGGGGGCGGGCAAAGAAGGGGAGGGTAAAGAGCCTCGTCGAACACGAGGCGGTGTGGAGGCATCGGCGGCGGAATCCCCACAACAACCGCTACCGCCACCACCCAGAGCGCCGGTGTCTAGACGAGTGTGAAGATCGTCTCGTCGACACCGAAGCTTCGGAGCGCGCCGAATGCTCTGAAAGAGAGGGAGACGCAGATGGAGTAGGAACGCGCGATGATGCGCCAGAGCGATGACACCACTATCTCTGCTGCGGTGACAAAGAAGAAAGAAACTCCTCATCATCCATACCTGCATTAAACACACGAATATTTTAACTTAATATTGAATGAATAGAGTAGACAATGACGCAAAGACCATTAAATACAATGACGTAATGACACATATAAATACAATGATGCAATGAATTGAGTGATAGAAGAGGCAAGTCGAAAACTCAAAATTTTCAATCAAAAGATGTGAGCGCGAGTAGAAAAGAGCGTTATACACCATGGAAGGTACTTAGATTGCTGCTTGTTGGCCAGCGTCAGAGTCCAACGAGTTATAATTGGCAACAACTCTCTCTCTCTCTCTCTCTCTCTCTCTCTCTCTCTCTCTCTCTCTCTCTCTCTCTCTCTCTCTCTCTCTCTCTCTCTCTCTACCTCACATTCTCTAGTCATGTCCAATCCCCGCACACCTCGGTCTAGAGGTGCACGGAGATCAGAACCACCGGGTTTTAATCTCGTCTTTATTGTTCAATACTTATATTTGTGGGTACAAGAAATCTACAGACCCACGTCTATATGATACTGCATGTAGTGGACAAAACCCCTTTGCCTCTTCTCTAGCTGTAGCACTTCACAGCATCTTAATATCTTTTCACAGTAGATCTTTTCACTGTTCGTCTAACTCTAAACCCTAAACCGTAAGTAATTCTTGCGTGGACACGATCTAACGTAAATAAGCGTAAATCTAAATAAACATAAATCTAACTAAAAGTAAACCTAAATCTAATTTAACGTAAGTCTACATCTATCCTAATCTTTAACGTCTTTTGGGATAGTTTCCTACGACGTTAAAACTCTCTTCTTCTTGTGTGTGTGTGTGTGTGGGTAAACCTAAATAAACCTAAGTCTAATCTAATATAACATAAATCTAAATCTAACGTAAATTATGTTATATTAAAAACAAAGAACTAAACTAACAGGGATTATGAGAACCTTAAAACTGATTTAACACATAATTTTTCACATAACTCGGCAAGAGTTGGCATTCTCATCACTAAAGATGTGAGAGTTAACTTCCGGCGGTGACGGTGCCTCATCTCCATCCACATCTGACGACAGCAATTGGCCCTTTGGACCGTTCTTGCTCTTGTTACTAACTTTGAAGTTGCTGTTGAATGACTAGACGTTGTCTAGATGGTCATTGTCGGGGATGTAGTGACTCTTGCCGCCCAGAAGATCCACCTTCTTCCCTATCTTCTGAAGACATTTCACCAGTACTTTTGGATCGATGGAGCCCACCATGAGTGAAGGCAGCAATACCCTATATTCCATTGAGGGATTTCTTCACCCGCTTCATGCATGCATCACAGTCTATGGAGACCTAAATCTAATCTAATATAACGTAAATCTAAATCTAGCGTAAATAAACGTAAATCTAACTAAAAATAAACCTAAATCTAATCTAATTTAACTTAAATAAACCTAAATCTAATTTAACGTAAGTCTACATCTAACCTAATCTTTAACGTCTTTTAGGATAGTTTCCTACAACGTTATAACTCTCTTCTTCTTGTGTGTGTGCGCGTGTGTGGATGTGTGTGCCAATAAAAAGAGATAAATGGTATAACCTTTCTATCACCCATGCCAAGTATGATAGATTGGTTATGCCATTTCCCTCTTGAATAATAGGTCTTGAGTTCAACTCCTCGTCGGCTAGATCTTTAGGTCTTTTAATTTTAATTAGTTTCCTACGACGTTAAATTAGTTTCTCTCTCTTTCTCTCTCAATGTGTGTGCGTTTTTTTGTTTATGCATGTTTTCTCTCTCTTTTCCTCTCTCAATGTGTGCGTTTTTTGTTTATACATGTTCTCTCTCTCTTTTCCTCTCTCAATGTGTGAGTTTTTTGTTTATGTATGCTCTCTCTCTCTATTTTCCTCTCTCAATGTGTGTGTGCATTCTTTGTTTATGTATATGTGTGTATGCGTTTTTGTTTATGTTTGTACTCTCTCTCTCTCTCTCTCTCTCTCTCTCTCTCTCTCTCTCTCTCAAAAACACTATGTGTGTGTGTGTGTGAGAGAGAGAGAGAGAGAAAGAGGGGAAGGGAACATGAGAGTGAGGAGAGGGAAGGAGCATACCTGGCTCTCCTTCCTCTCCTCATGTGTTCGTGTGTGTGTGTGTGTGTGTGTGTGTGTGTGTGTGGAGAAGAAAGAGAGAGAGAGAGAAAGGGAGAGCGTTACCTGCTCCTTACTTGAGGGCGCCGAAAAACTCAGATCTGAGATCTGAGTTTTTGGGCGCTCTCTGTTATTTTTTTTAGCCCAGTCGGCGTCGCTATGAGCGTCACAAATTTACTTGTAAATTTGCGACGCTCATAGCGACGCCGGGAATTTTTTTTTTTTAGCGTCGCTAATATGAATAGCCTCTTGTAGTGTAATACCTATAGGCCACTCTCCTTAAGGTCTATGAACCAAAATCATGGCCCAAAACACCCGGTGCAGAAACACGTAGGATGTCTGGCCGAAATCTGCAGGTCTTTGTTTCTGAAATCTGAAGTGCCTAATGTGTAGCTCTACTCAATGTGAACGCGTGGATATGCTGCAATGCGAAATCAGATAACGTATGCTCACCCAAACAACCGAAGAAGCTCGTAGAAGGAGCTCCCAAAGCCGGACCGTACACGCGCAATGTTGGTATCGGCTTGTAGCTCTAGTCGAGGGAAACACGCTGTACTTCTCTACACTCGATTCCGACCATCGTAGCACATGTAGCGTCAAGACAAAGTTCACACTCTCTCTCACGTACACAGTACGCTCACTCACAGACTTCAAACTTGTTTAAAATGACAAAAGGGGGTTTTTTTTATTAAGGTCAAAAAGTGGTATATATACCTTACAACTTCTCAAACCCTAAAGTTCCAAAATCATCCATCTACTCCATCTAACTATCAAAACTGGGATACAAGCTGGAAACTTCTGTAAGTTCCAATATTTACAAGGTGAAAAATCGGGCTTTCTTTAACGAATGAATAATTACAAAAAATAATAGTCCGCCGAGTAGTTAGATGTCGTGGGGTGTGTCCAGCTTCTAACATCCCCCCCCCCTCCTTGTTCATGTCCTTTTCTGGATCCAAAAGAGCAACCACGTCCCAAGTGATAAATTGCACTTGCTCTACAATTCCCAATGCACAAGCGGTTTGTATAAAAACTAGATCTTCATGCTCGTCGAAGGCCGTGAGAAAGTAGCAATTGACTAGGAGCTCCTTTCCTTCGAGTTCCACACAGTCGGAGTGAGGCAACCTTCTCACAATTTCATAAAGAACATCCTCATCAAGTCCAATCAAGTTTGCAAGATTTAAAGACTCCACTTGTGCTACAAAATTCCTGGACAAAAACTCCTTAGGATTATGGTTAAATCATTCAAAAGCATAAAGAGATTTACAATGTCTCTATGAACAAAGTGTCATAGAAAGTAGAGAAGGATGAGAATTTATACAAATTTGCAATCTTCTCTATGCTCTCTTTATTAAGACAAGCTCTGAATAGCTCCCTATCTCCTTTGTTGAAAGCGAAAGGAAGACTATTAATAAGATGCAAATGAGGGAAAAATTCACCAAATGTGAGTCTATGAAGCATGAACTCTGGCCGCAAGTTTCCTGAAGAGTCTTCCTCAATGGTGAAATGCACTCGCCAAACGCCAAATTTCACTCTATTTACCAATCTTAGGGCACACACTAGTTGGATGAATGCGCGGTCTTCCTTAGTGCCCAACAACAAGAGGAAAATGGAATCAACGCGTAGGACCTTCCGTCTTAACTTCACCACCCTCTTGTTATGAGGGAGACGCCTTACTACTTGCTCCTGCAACTCAATTGGTAATAGAGCTAGATCTCTAAGGATTGAACTTTCACTGCACACACATTCCCAGTTAGAACAAATGATCGTTTTCTTGTTTCTTGTAACAACTTGGACAAAGAAAAAACAAACATACACACTACTTTGCCGGGCTGCACTTCATTTTAAAATAAAATGAACGCATGTACATCAAAAGAAGTGTGGTAGTTGATGAGAGGTAGAATGACAGGGTTTGGTGATGCAAGAATTTCTCCTGCTCTTTGGGCACCAAACATGAACACCATTCGTTGTTGAAAATGGATCTTTCTACTAATTGCAACGTTTATTCTAATGTGTGGAGTAAAATGAAAGGGAAAAACCTCTATTCCTGGGCCATTATCCATGGCCTATGCATGTCCTAATGCTTACAACAAAACAAAAATATAGACGTCCAAACTAAGGTCGTACCTAATGAGAGGCAAAATAAAAGGATTTACTGAAGCGTTTATCTCGGCCAACCTAAGAGGACCTAAAATTCTACGAATGACACGTTGAAATTGCAACTTAGTACTAACAATTATGTGTACCTTTTGCCTTGCAATGGGAATGAAGGGATCATACAAAGCTTCGTGATTCATGCAAACTACTTGACTATGCTAAAGGTTGATTCTACACAAAAATACACAAGCCGTCCTCAGTGGGGGCACCAAAATTGAGGCGGTCCGGGGCGGGCAACAAGAAGAGTGGCCTCTAGACACCCTTCAAGGCTCCCGTGCTGCTCAATGGGGCTGGGGCACAACACAACACAAACCAAAACAACAAACCCACCGCCAAATCCCAACTACACAAGGGGCACCACCTAGTTTAAGAGCGAACTAGGACGCAAAAGAGGAGAATTGTTAGAGCAACCCACAAACAAGCAAGGAATTTACACTAACCCTAACACCAATGGAATACTCTCACACACTAAAACACGAGAGAGAGAGAGAGAGAGAGAGAGAGAGAGAGAGAGAGAGAGAGAGAGAGAGAGAGAGAGAGAGAGAGATAGTGCTCGGGCTGCTTTGAAACATATCGGCAATGATCAAGCAAACACAACTATATATTTAAGAAAGAGAGAGAAAGGGGGAGGGGGTGCTTGTTGCATTAATACCTTCTTACAAATCTGTCATGACAAATCAAAGTGAGATTAGTACTTGTTCAACATAGCTTGCGTAAATTTCACCACAACACATCACAAGAAAAGCCACCCCAATCACTGTCTTAAGGCCAGGGGAGTCCTCTCCACCCTGTCGCCCTCTTACAGTATGTGGGATTTATGGCTAGATTGATGACAACACCAGAGACAAGCTATCAAGAACTTAACAAAAAAAAACACCAAGACACTTACACATCATTGTTGTCCATTACTTCACGTTGGAAGGGAGACAAAGTATCCAAGCTTAGTCCAAATCCACCCTCCTTGATTCAGCGAATGTTGGGCTTACACTAGTAGGAGAAATGATAGATTTCCTACTCTCAATTGAATGATCACTCTCTCTCTTACAATGGCATAGATTTCCCTTGCTAATCCCCTATTACAACACATGCACATGCATAAGACAATGAGCTTCCACTCAAGAGCTCCTTCTAGAGAGGTTGAGCTTGGCTTCTCAAGCTATAGCATAGTGCTCTTGCTTATGGATCCCCCCTTTTATGCTAGCTACACCCTCCTTTTATAGCAATTTTGAAGGCTAGGGTTACTCCTCTAACCATGGTTGGGTTAGATTTTCAACAATTTATTTAATTTCTTTTGCTTGGAATTATCAAGAAGTTGGTGGGGAAAGAGAGAGGAGAGAAATGGAGGTGATAGGACTTTTCATAGTGGGTTAGTGTTAGTAGAGTTAGTATTAATTTACAAATGGAATTGAATATTTACAATGGGAGTATCCATGTAGGATACAAATAAGGAAGAAAAACTCTTAAGAGGTAAGAAAAGGTGGATTTCTTACAAGGTTGATGCTCCAAGTGTCTTGAGTAGGGCCAATTTTGACGCTTGTTGACGGTCCACTAGCTTTGACGGTACATTTTTTCTCCACTCTTGATCTTCCTTGAGAGACAAGGTAATTGAAGCTGAGTAATCAACCACCATGATGCTATCTTTTAAGAGAAGAGGCTGAATTTTGTGGTTTTTTGATAGATATGGGTAATTTGGAGGAGGAAAAATGAGACTAGGTGGTCAATTTTGGAATGGAATTGTGTGTGGGAGGTATGAGTTCACCATGGTTTCTCTTATTCTTCAAGGTTGAGGAGAAGGTGAGTAGTGTGCAGAGAGGAGTGGTGAGAGAGATGGGGATGATGAGTGGAGAAGTGTGTGTGAAAGAGGAAAATGATAAAGTGGAAGAGAGAGTGTGGCTGCATAGCATGGGAAAACTGGGGTCCACTAAAAAAATCATAGCTCACAGCTGGTAGCTCCAAAAATCATGAAAAACTTTGGGGTGATTATTCAGAGCGTGGGCTACATTTTCTCTTTTGACCACCGCTCCAAATTCGGAGTGGAGATAGGTGCCAAAATTCTCACCAAAAAGCCTGTTTTTTATGCCTGCAAAAGTCTTTTAGTGGTCCCCTCCTTTGTTGAATTTGTACAATGCATCCAAGAGTGAGCCCCTCCTTTGTCATATTATAATACAAAGCATTCAAGTTGCCCTTGACCCATGCATGGAGGAGGATTATTGGTGAAATAAGAAATATATACATGGTGGGACTAGTGTATGGACTATTCATGGACTTTAGCTCAATGAGCACATGGTGTTAGAATAATGAGTAAAAATAATAATAAAAATATGGAGGAGTTATGGATATGGAAAGATATTGGAATCATATGATATGGTCCCTCCTTGAATTATTTTGGGTGAAAGAGGAAAAGGTATGCAAGTAAATAATATAATAAAAGTAACCAATGAGTAGAAATCAATTTTTTGTTTTCACGAGGGTGAGGGTGAAAATGTGGGAGTGATTTGTATAAAGGAAAAATATGAGGTTAGAGTATGTACATATTGGCAAAAAATAATAATAATTATGGTGTAAGAGGATGAAAGAAGGTGTACATAGGTTTAATAAAACACACACCTAAGTAGAAATATTTAAATAAAATACCAAAATAATTATTAAAAATCCCTATATTTAGGCCATATATACAATGAAATATTTACACACAAAGAGGCCATAATATACTTTTATTTTTTTTATTTTTTTTGGCTCACCTAGCCCAGTGACTAGCTAGCTGAGGGTTTTTAAGAAGATATGGAAAAAGTCCCGTGACTCACGCACGCCTATGTACAGTGAAATGGTAGGGATAGCCACAGTGTTTGGGTGATTTTGGTAGGGTGAGGTAACTCACTGTGGCAATTACAAAGAGCCGAAAAAACAGCTATCATTAGCCCTCCCCCTGGATGATGGTATATTCATGTACCATCATAGAGCATCTTTTCCAAAGAGAGTGCTTCAGAGTCCTTGACGAGATCTTCATTGTTTGGCCCCTCAGAATTTTGGCTGGAGTTACACTCATGCTTCATGTAACAATACTTACATGAGACAGCGGCCTTTGGACAGATCTTTGGTAGATCCTTTGGTAGAAGGCGACTCAAATAGGGCTTCAAGCGATACCCGTTTACCTTCCTGGAGAGCTCTTTACCATTCAAGTCCATAAGCTGATAGTAGCTAGAATTGAAAGCCTTCTTGGCTATGTATGGCCCTTGCCATCTAGTTTCAAACTTGGCATCAAAACGATTGTCAAGTCGATTGTCATACCTTAGCACAAGCTCTCCTTCCTTGATGCCTTTGTCCTTCAGTTTCTTGTCGTGCGTTTCTTTCGCTTGTGTGGCTTTCCTCTTGTAGCACTCGTATGCTGCTTCTCTTTTCCACTCAAGCTCCACTAACGTAAGAAGTCGATCCATCCATACCTCTTGATCATCTTGTGCTGATTTGCCATGAAGTCGCATTGTTGGAATGTTTAGCTCAATTGGCTGTAAAGCCTCTTGACCATAGACCAAGTGAAATGGTGTGAACTCCGTGGCTTCCCTATATGTGGTTCGATACGCCCACAAGGCACCATCCAAGAAGTCATCCCATAATTTTGTCTTGTTTTGCACCATCTTTCTAATGATTCCTGCAATGACACCATTAGCCTTCTCCACCAAACCATTTGACTGTGGGTAGTATGGTGTGCTATGACGATGTAGAATGTGAAGCTCTTCACAAACTTCTGTGAGCAATCCTTTTCTAAACCCTGGACTATTATCAGAAACAATCTCCAAAGGTGTGCCAAATCTACAACAAATGTGAGTGTAGACGAATTTGCTTACTGTCTTCTCATTTACCTTTGCCACACTTTGTGCTTCCACCCACCTAGTCATATAGTCTACAGCCACTAGAATGTAGAGTTTACCATTTTTTGTCCTAGGCAGAGGACCCATAGCATCAATGCCCCACTTTTCAAAGGGTCCATTTGCAAGCACTATTTGCCTCGGGCCATGCACCAACCTTCTATTTCCATTTATCTGACAAGTGTGACAGCTTTTACACCAATGTTGAACATCCACATGCAAACTTGGCCAAACATACCCCGAAAGCAAAATCTTCTTCACAGTTAATTCTTGGGCAAAATGACCACCACATGCCTCTTCATGCAAACCTTTTAGAATGGCTGGAATTTCCTTGATAGTTGGTACTCGTCTGCACACTTGATCCTTCCCTCTTTGATAGAGGGAGCCTTCTAGGAAGAGATATACGCTTGCCTTCTTCATGAGTCTCCTCTTCTGAGCTTTTGTGAAGTCTGGTGGAAACTCACCCTCCAAAATGTAGCCAATGATGGGAGCCAATGACTCCAATCCCTGGTACCTCGGTTGCTTCACAGCAGCCGCCACCATGATGACCTGCACTTCTTTCTTTACACATGCAACGGCGTGTTGTGCAAGTAAATCAGCATCTTCATTCTGTTTCCTAGGAATATGATATAGTTGCACTTCTTCAAATTGATTAAACAATCTACGAATGGCATGAACTTTTGTCCGTAAGCTCTCATTCTTGCATGCCCAAATGCCTAAAATCTGTTTAACAATGAGAAGTGCATCTCCCTTTACCATGAGGCGTTGTATCCCTTGGCCAATGCACATCTTCAAACCATGAAGTAGAGTGTCATATTCTGCTTCATTGTTGCTAGCTGAACTTGGTAGATTGAACTTCTCTTTCATGACCACCTCTCCACTTGGGTTGAGCAACACTAGCCCTCCCCCTGCTTTTCCTGTGGCTCGACGAAAAACTCCATCAAAGAACAAAGTAAAAGCATTAGGAATACTTTTTGGTGGTGGCAATGGTAGGGTCTTTACTTCAGGCACCTTAATCTCCTTTTCGTGCACCCTATAAGTGAGAATCCCTGCCAATTGTGCACGCACACTATCTTCTACCTTGAAAGAGTATTGAAGCTCTTGCAACTCCATAATCCACTTTGAGATCCTAGTACTAAGATTCATTTGAGATGACACCCAAGGGAACAAATTTTCTGCAGTGAGAATTACAAAAGGTTTTGGTAGCAGGTAGGATCTAAACTTTCTCACCGCAAACATGAGAGAAAGCATCATGAGTTCTGCTTCTGTGTAGTCTCTCTCCAAAGCATTCATGACCCTACTAGCAAAGTAGATGGGTCGCATCCTTGTACTGTGGGGATCTTGTTGTAGCAACACAGCACCAATTGTTTCTTTCCCAGCACTAGAGCTAACAAAGAATGTGTACTCCCAACAAGGAGGCATGAGTGTTGGTAGCTCTGACAAAATGACTTTAATGTTACAAAAGTACTCTTCAAGCTCATCAGACCATGCAAATTCTACTTGTTGTGTCAACTTTTGCAAAGGGTGAAGTAACTCCGAGGCTAAGTGAATGAAGCGTGACATATACTTCACCTTTTGAATAAATGAGATGACCTCCTTAAGACTCTTGGGTGATGGTAGCTCAATAAGAGCCTTTGCCTTCGAAGGATCCACTTCAATGCCTTTGTAAGAAACTTTATGACCAAGCAAGATTACTTCATCCTCACCTATATGGCACTTGTCGGGGTTGAGTTGACCTCCCATGTCGTAGAGCTTCTTTAAACCTTCTTCTACCCTTTGTAGATGCAATGATTTTGAGCTATAAATACAGAAATCATCAATGAACACCCTAATTGACTTTCCAAAGAATGCTTGAAACACCATATTCATGAAACGTTGGAATGTTGCAGGAGCATTTGTCAGACCAAATGGCATGACTCTAAAAGCATAACAACCCCAAGGAGTGATAAAGGTTGTTTTCAATTGATCCTCCAGTGCAATCCCTATTTGAAAGTAACCTGAGTAACCATCGCACACAGTGTACTTCTCATGACCAGCTACCTCATTTAGTATCTCATCCTGGAATGGGAGGGGAAAGTGATCTCTCTTTGTTGCCTCATTGAGGGGACGGTAATCCACACACACCCTCCACTTGCCGTTCTTCTTAGGAGTGACAACAACAGGAGAGACCCACTCTGAATTCTCCACTGGATAAATGAACCCTGCTGCTAGAAGCTTTCTTACCTCCTTGAGTAAAGCCTGCTCCTTGATGACTCCTAGCCTTCGTAGCTTCTGAGCCTTAGGTGTGGCCTCTGGCTTCAACTCAATTTTGTGTTGAACAGCATCTACTCCATGCACATCGGTGTAGTCTTTAGCAAAAAGCCTAGGAAACTTCCTTAGCACACATTTGAACTCCTCTCTTTCATTCTTTGTAAGTGTTGTTGATAGCATACCTTCCAGCATCCCTTCATCTTGATCACCTTCGTTCTCTTGAGGACCTACCTCCTCCAAGCCTTGACAAGAGGTCTCTTGGTTGCTTGGCTTAAACCTTACCCCCATGACTTCGATGGAAGACTCCTCTTCAGTAATGCTGCCGCTACTTTCTTCTTCTGAAGTGCTATCGGTCCAACCTTCTTCCGTCTCACTTTGAGATGATTCTTCATGGAGCTCCTCTTGGCGTTGCTCCTTCATGTCAAAGACAACCTTCTTGTGATTGTCATTCCTGCAAATTAGCTTTCCACTCTCCCAATCCTGCAAAGCTCGCATTTTCATTAGCCATGGTCTTCCTAGGATAAATGGGTAACCATTTCCCTTGGTAGACATGACATAGAAATCCATTGCCTTCTTAATGCCAAAGGCCTCCACAAAAACATTTTTACAAATGCCTACGCACCTAGCCTTGCTATTGTTTGCCATCTTGACCCTAATTTCAGGTGTCTCATGGATGTGCATGCCTAGTTTTTGCATGAGTCCCTCTGTCATGATGCAAATTTGTGCACCCCCATCCACTAGACCTTTCCTAACCAATCTCCCTTTGATGTAACAGTCTAGCACCGGTGTAATGTCCTCATTCATTTCAGCTTGTGCAATTTTTACAACAAGCACACTCTCTTTTACCTTTCTCCTAGTGCTAACTGCCCTTGTTAAATCCCTCCTAACTTGTGGACATAATGCAAGAAATTGAGGCCATGAAATATCAGGACCCTTACCTCTCATGTCTTCCAACAAGTTGTACGGAGCCATACCATGTCCAAGAGGGAAGTCTTGGAGGTTGATACGACGTCGAGTCCTCTTGGTTTCCTTGGTTCCCTTTGCCTTCTTGCCTTGTCCATGGTCACTCTGTGATGTGACTCCTTCTTTCTCTTTACCTTTTCCTCGGCCACGCTTAATTCCATTGGCTTCCATGTCAACCTTATTTGAATTTGTCACCTCTACCACATGCACATTTGGATCTGGCAAAGGTGGAACTCCTTCTACCCCTTGTGGAGGTGGTCTTGGTCCATTTGGCCTTTGTAGAAGCCTTGGTTGTTGACCAGTTCCTTCACCTGCATTCATCACTGGGTAATTCAAGTTAGGCCTCCCTGGCTCCCCACGGGGCCAAGGACAATTATACATCCCATGTCCAGACTCTCCGCAATTCCAACATTGCAAGACTCTCCTAGGTCGTGGATCTCGCTTTTCAGACTTCTTTGCTTGTCCCTTTGGACCTACAGCTTGTGCAAGGTGAATTGACAGGCTGCTTAAAGATTCGTTTAACTTCTCAATTACTTCCACCGTTACCTCAGGAAGCTCCCTCGATGTTGATGCTTGTGACTTACCTTTGGGTCTAAGACCTTCTATTGGAACCTCTCCCCTTAAGCACTTGAGTTTCCTATACTTCTCAGCAGCCCTAGTTTCAGCTGCATCAAAAGTAGCAGGTGCACCCGCCTCAACTTTTACCTTAAGGTCAGGAAAGAGTCCGGCTATGAACCTCTCCTTCTTTAAAAATTATGCACCATCACCAGGGTTAGCAACATTTCGTATCCATAGAGCCCAAAGACGTAGAAACTCTTGCTTGTACAAGTAGTAGTCATCTAAGTCTTTTCGCTTATGAGAAACAATGTCTTGCCATAGTTTCTGAGTGTTTTGGGGATCAAAGAAGTATCTCTTAAAACGATTTAAAACTTCTGTGTAATTCCCCTTAACTTCCTCAGGCAAAGAGTCAAACCAAGTACTAGCATCTTTCCTAAGGACCACCTCAAACATTTCTACACGTTCTTGATCGGTTACTATCCTCTTGATACGGCAAGACATCTTGAAATTTGCTAAAAATAATTCTGCATCCTCTCCAGGCTCTCCAAAGAAAAGAGGATATCCAGACATTTGGCGTTGGCTCTCCATTATTATGAAAGATTACAACACGAGTTACAATAAGGGATACAATAGAGATCTAGAACCACTCGCCTGCAAATGAAGAAGTGAGAAAATACCACTCTAGGTTTTCTTCTTCAGCTATCCAAGCTTCAATAAGGTCTCGATTTGTTTGATCAAAACAAAAGGGTAGACTATTGATGAGCTCTAAGAAGGGTTGAAATTCTTCAAAGCTAAGGTGATAAACAGAAATCTCTAGAACTTCCTTTTCTGGATCCAAAAGAGCAACCACGTCCCAAGTGATAAATTGCACTTGCTCTACAATTCCCAATGCACAAGCGGTTTGTATAAAAACTAGATCTTCATGCTCGTCGAAGGCCGTGAGAAAGTAGCAATTGACTAGGAGATCCTTTCCTTCGAGTTCCACACAGTCGGAGTGAGGCAACCTTCTCACAATTTCATAAAGAACATCCTCATCAAGTCCAATCAAGTTTGCAAGATTTAAAGACTCCACTTGTGCTACAAAATTCCTGGACAAAAACTCCTTAGGATTATGGTTAAATCATTCAAAAGCATAAAGAGATTTACAATGTCTCTATGAACAAAGTGTCATAGAAAGTAGAGAAGGATGAGAATTTATACAAATTTGCAATCTTCTCTATGCTCTCTTTATTAAGACAAGCTCTGAATAGCTCCCTATCTCCTTTGTTGAAAGCGAAAGGAAGACTATTAATAAGATGCAAATGAGGGAAAAATTCACCAAATGTGAGTCTATGAAGCATGAACTCTGGCCGCAAGTTTCCTGAAGAGTCTTCCTCAATGGTGAAATGCACTCGCCAAACGCCAAATTTCACTCTATTTACCAATCTTAGGGCACACACTAGTTGGATGAATGCGCGGTCTTCCTTAGTGCCCAACAACAAGAGGAAAATGGAATCAACGCGTAGGACCTTCCGTCTTAACTTCACCACCCTCTTGTTATGAGGGAGACGCCTTACTACTTGCTCCTGCAACTCAATTGGTAATAGAGCTAGATCTCTAAGGATTGAACTTTCACTGCACACACATTCCCAGTTAGAACAAATGATCGTTTTCTTGTTTCTTGTAACAACTTGGACAAAGAAAAAACAAACATACACACTACTTTGCCGGGCTGCACTTCATTTTAAAATAAAATGAACGCATGTACATCAAAAGAAGTGTGGTAGTTGATGAGAGGTAGAATGACAGGGTTTGGTGATGCAAGAATTTCTCCTGCTCTTTGGGCACCAAACATGAACACCATTCGTTGTTGAAAATGGATCTTTCTACTAATTGCAACGTTTATTCTAATGTGTGGAGTAAAATGAAAGGGAAAAACCTCTATTCCTGGGCCATTATCCATGGCCTATGCATGTCCTAATGCTTACAACAAAACAAAAATATAGACGTCCAAACTAAGGTCGTACCTAATGAGAGGCAAAATAAAAGGATTTACTGAAGCGTTTATCTCGGCCAACCTAAGAGGACCTAAAATTCTACGAATGACACGTTGAAATTGCAACTTAGTACTAACAATTATGTGTACCTTTTGCCTTGCAATGGGAATGAAGGGATCATACAAAGCTTCGTGATTCATGCAAACTACTTGACTATGCTAAAGGTTGATTCTACACAAAAATACACAAGCCGTCCTCAGTGGGGGCACCAAAATTGAGGCGGTCCGGGGCGGGCAACAAGAAGAGTGGCCTCTAGACACCCTTCAAGGCTCCCGTGCTGCTCAATGGGGCTGGGGCACAACACAACACAAACCAAAACAACAAACCCACCGCCAAATCCCAACTACACAAGGGGCACCACCTAGTTTAAGAGCGAACTAGGACGCAAAAGAGGAGAATCGTTAGAGCAACCCACAAACAAGCAAGGAATTTACACTAACCCTAACACCAATGGAATACTCTCACACACTAAAACACGAGAGAGAGAGAGAGAGAGAGAGAGAGAGAGAGAGAGAGAGAGAGAGAGAGAGAGAGAGATAGTGCTCGGGCTGCTTTGAAACGTATCGGCAATGATCAAGCAAACACAACTATATATTTAAGAAAGAGAGAGAAAGGGGGAGGGGGTGCTTGTTGCATTAATACCTTCTTACAAATCTGTCATGACAAATCAAAGTGAGATTAGTACTTGTTCAACATAGCTTGCGTAAATTTCACCAAACACAACACCAGAGACAAGCTATCAAGAACTTAACAAAAAAAAACACCAAGACACTTACACATCATTGTTGTCCATTACTTCACGTTGGAAGGGAGACAAAGTATCCAAGCTTAGTCCAAATCCACCCTCCTTGATTCAGCGAATGTTGGGCTTACACTAGTAGGAGAAATGATAGATTTCCTACTCTCAATTGAATGATCACTCTCTCTCTTACAATGGCATAGATTTCCCTTGCTAATCCCCTATTACAACACATGCACATGCATAAGACAATGAGCTTCCACTCAAGAGCTCCTTCTAGAGAGGTTGAGCTTGGCTTCTCAAGCTATAGCATAGTGCTCTTGCTTATGGCTCCCCCCTTTTATGCTAGCTACACCCTCCTTTTATAGCAATTTTGAAGGCTAGGGTTACTCCTCTAACCATGGTTGGGTTAGATTTTCAACAATTTATCTAATTTCTTTTGCTTGGAATTATCAAGAAGTTGGTGGGGAAAGAGAGAGGAGAGAAATGGAGGTGATAGGACTTTTCATAGTGGGTTAGTGTTAGTAGAGTTAGTATTAATTTACAAATGGAATTGAATATTTACAATGGGAGTATCCATGTAGGATACAAATAAGGAAGAAAAACTCTTAAGAGGTAAGAAAAGGTGGATTTCTTACAAGGTTGATGCTCCAAGTGTCTTGAGTAGGGCCAATTTTGACGCTTGTTGACGGTCCACTAGCTTTGACAGTACATTTTTTCTCCACTCTTGATCTTCCTTGAGAGACAAGGTAATTGAAGCTGAGTAATCAACCACCATGATGCTATCTTTTAAGAGAAGAGGCTGAATTTTGTGGTTTTTTGATAGATATGGGTAATTTGGAGGAGGAAAAATGAGACTAGGTGGTCAATTTTGGAATGGAATTGTGTGTGGGAGGTATGAGTTCACCATGGTTTCTCTTATTCTTCAAGGTTGAGGAGAAGGTGAGTAGTGTGTAGAGAGGAGTGGTGAGAGAGATGGGGATGATGAGTGGAGAAGTGTGTGTGAAAGAGGAAAATGATAAAGTGGAAGAGAGAGTGTGGCTGCATAGCATGGGAAAACTGGGGTCCACTAAAAAAATCATAGCTCACAGCTGGTAGCTCCAAAAATCATGAAAAACTTTGGGGTGATTATTCAGAGCGTGGGCTACATTTTCTCTTTTGACCACCGCTCCAAATTCGGAGTGGAGATAGGTGCCAAAATTCTCACCAAAAAGCCTGTTTTTTATGCCTGCAAAAGTCTTTTAGTGGTCCCCTCCTTTGCTGAATTTGTACAATGCATCCAAGAGTGAGCCCCTCCTTTGTCATATTATAATACAAAGCATTCAAGTTGCCCTTGACCCATGCATGGAGGAGGATTATTGGTGAAATAAGAAATATATACATGGTGGGACTAGTGTATGGACTATTCATGGACTTTAGCTCAATGAGCACATGGTGTTAGAATAATGAGTAAAAATAATAATAAAAATATGGAGGAGTTATGGATATGGAAAGATATTGGAATCATATGATATGGTCCCTCCTTGAATTATTTTGGGTGAAAGAGGAAAAGGTATGCAAGTAAATAATATAATAAAAGTAACCAATGAGTAGAAATCAATTTTTTGTTTTCACGAGGGTGAGGGTGAAAATGTGGGAGTGATTTGTATAAAGGAAAAATATGAGGTTAGAGTATGTACATATTGGCAAAAAAAAATAATAATTATGGTGTAAGAGGATGAAAGAAGGTGTACATAGGTTTAATAAAACACACACCTAAGTAGAAATATTTAAATAAAATACCAAAATAATTATTTAAAATCCCTATATTTAGGCCATATATACAATGAAATATTTACACACAAAGAGGCCATAATATACTTTTATTTTTTTTATTTTTTTTATTTTTTTTGGCTCACCTAGCCCAATGACTAGCTAGCTGAGGGTTTTTAAGAAGATATGGGAAAAGTCCCGTGACTCACGCACGCCTATGTACAGTGAAATGGTAGGGATAGCCACAGTGTTTGGGTGATTTTGGTAGGGTGAGGTAACTCACTGTGGCAATTACAAAGAGCCGAAAAAACAGCTATCAATATCTATATGCATGGTGAAGAACCCTGTGTAGAATGCTTCTTCAAATTCCTGGAGGTGATAGGATGGGAGAAACATAATTCTTTGATACAACGCATGTATCACCTCCTTGGAAGGCTGACCTGACATATCATAAGCACATCTGTATGTGTCCTGGAAGAAGAATATGCTGTCAGTCACCTGTCCTGGCTTGAAGGTCTCAAACACTGCTAGGATGGTTCTGCAGATCTTTCTCATCATGATGCATGTAAGGTCAGGTGAGCCAGTGAACAACTTTATGGCGCCTATTAGGATTTTCACCATGTATTGTACACTTATTCTCTCACCTGCCTTCACGCCTGGCAGCTTTGGGTAGTTTAACCAAGTGGGTTGGCTTCTTTGTAAGATTTCTTGTGCTTTCCACGTCCTAACCCTTGGTAGAGGACAGAAGCTTAGGTTATCTCTGATGTGTTTAGGTGCCTCTACCAAGTGTATTAGGTATTGCGGGTACTTGGTAAGCCAAGCCTTCCTCCACTTTGGCTAAGAATCCACTATTAGCTTTACTCCTTCTGGCCTCGAGGTGTCTGCGTTGTAGAGAGGGACCGTTGGCTCTTCTCTGATTCGCCTGTTTATTGTTGCTGCCTCATACTTCAGCAATGGATATGGGAGAGAGGGTTGAATCCATTCACGCCTGAGATTGCTGGCGTCGATTTTTTGAATTGTCATAGATTTGAAAACCCTCTGTTCCCATTCCAAGGCTTCCTTTGTGCTTTCTCTGAGCCCTGCCTTTATTGCTTTACGCAATTTTTCCTCCTCTTCTTGTGTTAGATCCTGGGGCTCTTGAGAGGAGCCTGCTATGCTTTCCTCTGGCATGGGTGTGTCCACAGGATCTGCCACATTGTCGAGGTCGATGCCCTCATTGGCAGTTGGCCCTGAGCTCTCTGCTTCTGCTTGTTGCCGTCCTTTCAACTCCTCTATTTGCTTGAGGAGTGTCTGCTTTTCCGCTTCGGCTTCTCCGCCCATAGTCACGAGGAGGTCATTGAGTTCAGCATTTACCTTTTCAGCCTCCTCGAGCTTTATCTTTATGCTCTCCAATTCTTCTTGTAGGGATTTTTGGCTGTCCTCCATTCTGGTTTGCATTGCGATAGAACCTTCAGCCATCATCAACCTCTGCTTCTTCTCGAGAGTCAACTCCTTCTGGAGTTCTTGCATCTGCTCCTCATATATTTGACTCTCAAAAATCATTTGAGTCGAGCTTGTAGCTCTAACTCTCGCAGGTGATGCTCGCAGCCTCTAGATGGTTTGATCTTTGACTTTTAATTGGTCCTTGAGCTCAAGGACTTCATCCAGGCTTGCTTCTTGTTCTATCTCTGCCTTTTCCTTTGCATTCCTCATGGCCTCTACTTCTTTAGTTTCCTCTTCTAGCTGGAGTGTCAGATTATCCCGTTCTTTTTCGGCATCTCGCAATGACTTGCTGAGTTGCAGACACTCTTCTTCGGCTGCTTGCAATCTTTTTGTTGCTGCCTCATTTGCTTCTTCCTTTGCTTGGCAGTTTTGTAGAGCCGTGGCCAAGCTGGCCTGGACATCAGCTTCTCTTTCTTTTTGTCCTTGGCTTTGTGCCCGCAGAATATCTCTTTCCATCTTAGTCTTTTCTTTGGTGGCTTTTAGAGTTATCAATTCTTCGTCTGATGCCATCGATTGTGCTCTTATTCCAGCTAGCATTGTCATCACCACGTCCCAATCATTCAAGGGCGGGTGCAGGTCTACCATGTCAGTAGCAATTTCCTTTAGCTCGACTAGTCAAATGCCTGGCATCTGTTCTTTATGCTTTGTTCTAGCCAAGTCGAATGCGACTGTGGCGGCTTCTTCCCTTGTATAGCCTGCAGCTAGCAGGTCCAAAAATGCATAATATGCCTCCTCGAGCTCTTTTTGTTCAGACGCAGACTTGTCTCTTCTTTGGGCTCAGGTTCTGGCCTTTGCTCTTTCTCCTCAGCCTGGTGTTCTTCTTGATTGTCCCCAGCCTCCCTATCTTCTGGTGGAGGGCTGCTAGGAGGTGGTGATGGTGGTGGTGATGGCTGTGGGCTGGGTTTAGGGCTATCTAGTAAAGCTGCAGGTTTGCCCTTAAAGTCTCTATCTGATTTTGTTTTTCTTTCCCTTTCTTGGTTTTCTTGTTCATCTAGCAATGTCTGCCTTATCAGCTCCACTTCTTCCTCGGTGAAAGGGACATGGGGAATGTTTTCCGTTGCATCATCAAGAATCTTGAAATTCTTGATATAGTCTTCAAAGCGGTCCCTCTGTACTCTTCTGGAGGATCCGGACATAGACTCGAGAGATGGCTTCCATAATTCGTTTAAATCACCCTTGAGAGGTCTTTCTGCTTTGAAACTCTCCATCAGCCTCTCGAGTCTAGCCGCTTTTTGTGATCTTGTCTCTTTGGCCGGCACTTGAGCAGATTCCTTTTTCCCTTTCTTCTGCTCAGGTTGCTCCTCTACCACTGGCTCTAGTCATCTCTTCAACCTTGTAGCCACCCTTGGTGCTCGTTGTGGATCGTCTTCTTTGTCTTCCTTTACCCTTAGCCAGTCATTCTGAGATGGGGGGTCAGGCCACCTTCCCTTGGCGTGTAGTGCTGCATAAACTACCTTGGTTGTCATTTCTTCTGGCACTATGTAGGTTGGATTTTTGTTCCCCATTTTTACCAAGCTGTCATGTATGTATGCCGCATAGTTGATTATCTTTGGGGTGCCTTTTGTCATTGCCCAAGTAAACTTTGTGGCAATTGCACCTGGCGGCATCCTGTACTTCTGTGGCCTCTTCGTGCACATGTGGAAGTACTGGTTGTACAATTGGCTCATGATCGCCACCTTTGGGTTGGCGATGTCTTCAAAGGTGTAATTGGCCTTTTTCTCTTTGTACACCTTGACTTCATCCCTTCTTTTTGTCACACTGTCTCCCTGATTGGAGAGATCTAGTGCATGGGCTACAACCCGCTCCGTGATTATGATTTCTCTATCGGGTCTGCCGTGCAAATCTGTCACCCTGGCCATTCCATCCTCTTTGATGCTTGTTACAAACTCCCATACTCTTTTGACGTCCACTCCTGCTGGTATTGCTTCGAAATAGTTATGGAGGTCAATTTTCTCCAAGTAGCCGACCATTTTGCTTCGGACAAATTCATTGAGCTCTCTTGGCAGCATTGGCAGCTCTATTACATTGCCGTCATTGTCTTTGAACACCCCTTGGTAGATCTTTAGGTCGTTTGACTCTAACAGATCTTCCTGTATCCAGGTGCTGGTGGGCTTCAGTGTTCCCTCTAGAATGACAAATGGTTCCACCTCGTCCAGATAATCTTTGATTGTCATTCTCCTCTTCTTTGCCGGTGACTTCGAGGTTGCCATAGATCCTGTTGCACTCAGCAATCCAAAGTTAGCATTTTTTCCATATCAGCTGCGAAACTGAGTTTTACTTATCCAAATGACTTGAAAATTGAAATTATAGCTTAAAAGGAACTTGTGAAGCTGTGCATGTACTCACAGTGCAAATCTGGCCAAAAAAATTCCATCTAGACATCCTACGCGTAGGATGTCTTTTTCTTCAAAATTGGTTCATACTTGACATGTAGATAGTGTAAGGCTCATGGAACATGGTTATAAGCTTGGATTTGAATTTGGATGTCAAAAAGTGGATTTTTGGGCTGATTTAGGCTTTAGGTCACAATTTGGGTAGATTGTCCATCATGGGTAGCAATTGATGTCCAAATGGGTTGAAACTTGGTATATGGGCTCAATGCATCATGGTATTGGCTCCTATAATGTCATTTCTTGCACAGAAGGCTAAATTTAAGCTTAAGACATCCTACGCGAAGGATGTCTTTTTCTTCAGAATTGCATGAAACTTGTTCTGTGGGTTGTCCTTTGCCTATGGAACATGGCCATGTTCTTGGATTTGAATTTGGATAAGATTTGATGCCTGTAGGGCTCTGTGAGGTGTTTTTGGGCTCAAAAATTGTATCTTGAAGGTCTTGGGGGTCAAGAGTGACTAGAATGGCTTCAAACTTGACATATGGGCTCTTGCTGATGAGGTGATTGAATCTGGAATGACAAAACTTCCCCCCCATGCCAAGAAGGTCAATTAGACATCCTACGCGTAGGATGTCTTATTCCTCATTTTTACTTCCTTACCACACAGAAAGTTAGCTGATGTGTATGTGAATGTGTTTGTGCAAGTTTCATGAGATTTGGACAAGATTTGGTAGGTCAATGGCCCATTAGTGCCTTTATGCCCTAACTTTGCGTTTTTCCATGCATATGAGTTCAAATCTGATCCAAATGTGATGAAACTTGGTGTAGGGCTTGTAAATGTCATTCAGAACATGTGCATGACAAGAATTGTTGGGTTTTGTGCCAAAAATGCCCTTGAGACATCCTACGCGTAGGATGTCTCCTGATGATTTTTCCAGTGTTAGTGCTCCTAGCGCTTGCCCTTTGCCCCCCTAAGTCCCTTTTGAGCCTAATTTCAATAAAAAAGTCAAATGGATAGAGTATAACTCCCTGTGTGGACTTCAGAGCCTCCGAGCCATTTTCTGACTTTTGGAGTGCTTTTTGGCGATGAAATTCCTCAATGTTGGTCTCCATAGCTTCCCAATCCCTTGGGGATCCCGTCGTATGGTTTTTGTTGACTTTGGCTTCACCGGAGCTCCATTTGGCAATTTTTCGCTCTAGAAGCATCCGTGGTTGCGTTTACATACCTTTGATGATTTGTGGTGGTCTACCACCATAGGACTTGGTTTTTGATGGTCTAGGAAAGCCGCTCGTGAAGTTTGGTGTCAAACGGACTTGCGGTTTGGCCACAAGTGCATTTTGATGCTTTGTGTGTCTGATGCCGTTTCTGAGGTTTAGTGCCGCTTCGGGTCACTTTTGGGTCATGCGGGTCATATGGACTTGTCGAGCATGTCGAGATGCTCCTACCCATAAGTTTTGGTAGTATTTGGTCGCCGTTTCGCTGATTTCCCATTTGGTGGCCTCTTGCGGGTTTCTGGGAATTAGGGTTTTTCCCGATGGTTTCCCACTGCCTTTGGCTATCCAGGACTGGTCTCCTAGACTAGGGTAAGCTGCTGATGAAGTCTTGTTGCTTTTGGGTTAGCCGTTAGGCCGCCGTTTCTACTTGCAGGTCTCTACCGCTCGCTTTGTGTGTGACCTCTACGCTAGTTTTCGCGACAGAATGACAAACATGTGCGAAAAGCTCAAGGTGGTGAGCCTACCTCTCATGTCTGGAGCTGGTCGGGTAGACGTGCGCGCCGTAGAAGCTGCTGGAAGGTCGATCCGCTCTAGGTGGCAGAAGCTCTCTCCATAAAGTCAATAGTGAGAATGAGCTAAAAATGGGGTGAAAATTTCTTATAATGGAGGTCCCCGAACCATTTTTCATGAAATTTGACATGTGCTCCTATCTTTCTGCAAGATGCAGTTTAGGCTCAAAAATTTCTTGATTTGGACTCTATTTGATCTGTTTACCAGAAATTTGTCATTTCGATCAAAACCTGGCTAAAACACTCCAGTCTCATAATTGCACCCCCACTGTACCATAGGTTGTTCTTTAGTCACTGGTCATCCCCATATTTTTTGTTTTTCATTACGACTATTTTCACCTGTTTTTTGTATTTTTGAAGTTTTTCTGCCGAAAATTAGCAAAATTAAAAGGAATATAGAAAATCAAACCCAGAAAATCCCCAAAATTCATAGTAGATCACAAACATCACCGAAACACATTATATACACTCTCATGCAAATTTTATGGCCGGATTTCTCCGTTTTATCAATATTTTGCCTTAAAAATTGCTATTTCTACTTATATACACACACCTAGGGGCTTGATTTGGCGTTTGGCCCCATATACCTGTAGCTTCATGCTGTATAATGGCATATATACTTGGGTTACTCCAAAAAATTTCGCAATCAAACGTCAACCCTTAAAATAGTCAAAAATCATGCCCTTTTTGCAGTTTCTGTTATTGGTTCCGCATTGAGAATGCCTCCCCCCCTCCTAGTCGGAGTCCTCCCGGACGACAAGGTTTCACCTCGGAGTATGTGCCGTGCATAGGTTGAAAAAGTCGTGCTAATGCCTGGCCAATTAATGTGGCCCTATTTTATGCATACTCGGTCAATGCATGGAAAAATTAATGTTGTGCAAGAGAAGGGAATAAGCAAGATGCTTATTGGCATTCGCCGTCGAGGCTTCCTGCTTTCTTTGCAAGTAGTTACTGTAACTCTACTGCTCTCTGTTTAATTGTCTTTTTGGCAAGAGGCAATTGCTTTGCCGACACTGTTGTTGGAGTCGTATCCGTATCTGAGGATAGAAATGGCCTGGATGTGATAGCTATGGGCCTTATGGCCTTGGCTTTCCATTGGTAGTTTGGTGCTGCCAACTTTTGTAGATGGTTTGGAACTTTCTTGTTTGCCACTGGTTTGTCTGTCATCGGCATCCACATATATCAGTTCCCCTTGTTGACCTGCAGATGTCTGCTTTCTATTGTTGCTTGTACCGTAAGTATTTCCTTTGTCTTTTGCTTTGGTATCCAAATGTGAGTGACATTTGGGTTATGGCTAAGCATTTTCTTTGGGATCCATATCTGCTTGGTTACCTTGGTTTTGGGTTTCACCGTCTGCTTTGTTGGAATCCAGTTGTTACATTGTTTCTTTCCCGCCATGGCCTTTCTATCCTTTCGCATCCATACTTGTTTACCTTGTTTTGGTAGCCTAGATTTTTGCAGTGTAGCCGGTGACTTCAGCTATCTGTAATTAGCATGGTTGGCCTTTACCTAGTTGTTGGTCTCAGGTTTCATGTTGTTCTTTGAAGTTTTGTCTTTGTTTCCAGTGATTGCATGGCTTGCAGTTGATCATGATGGTACTTCTGAGCAAAAGCTATCTTCTGTTGTTCATGTTCGTGCTGAATTTTGACCGCCTCTGCTTTCCATTCTATCTGGACATTGTATTCTTTTTGCCAAGGTTGCCCTAGCATCATTGGTTGTTGTGTGCTTTCATCTGTCACCACATAGAATTTATGTGGGTAAATGTATTGATGTAGCTGTACATGAAATATAGTCCATCCTAATGTTTTCAATGCGTGTGATGTGCTACTTTCCAGCACTTGGGGAGTAGGATGAAGTTGATCTGTGACTTGGAGCTATTGGTATAATCCATAAGAGATCAAATTTGCTTGAGCACCCGAATCGAGCAAGGCTATTGATTCAACTTGATTGTTGCCCACCTTGACTGTAATTATTGGCTCTATTGTTTCCTCCTCCAAGTTCATTAGTCAAATGACATTGATTCTCAATGGTGGTTTACTCTGTTGTTGTTGTCGCAGAAGCCGTCTTTTTGCAATGCGTTCTTGTGCTTCGGCTTGAGCTTCCTCTCGTACTCTCTGTTTTTCCTTCATTCTTTGCTTCCCTTGGTGAATTTGTTGGAGCATCTCCTGTGTGAGTGGTAGATGATATCTCCTTAGTCGCCACCCACTAATCCAATTTGGCATTTCTTCATCTGCTAATGTAGCAAGCTTGACAGCTCCACTTTGTGATAGATCATGAATCACAAATGGTCCCATCCCTCACTTTTTTAGTTTCTTGGCATGTTGCTTCAAGGTATAAACAAGTACGTAATCACCTGTTTTGAACTCTTTGGTACGCACATGTTTGTCAAAAAATTCCTTTTGTCTTCTCTTTTTAGCATAGATCGAAGCGACAGCTCGTAAGCGGAGTTCATCTAGCCTTTCAAGATCATTAATTCTTGAAGAGAGTTTGTGCCCTATCCATTCCAAGCTTGTTGCTACTCGTAGAGTTGGGATTAAAAACTCTATGGGTAGTATAGCATTTAGCCTAAACACCATGTTGTATGGTGTTGTTCCTATTGATGTTTTGTAAGCTACCCTGTATGCCCATAGTGTTGAGTGTAGCTGTTGATCCCAATCTGTTCTTGATTCTGACACTATTTTAGTGACAACCGTGCATAGTGTTTTATTCATGGCCTCCGCTTGCCCATTGGCATGTGGATGGTATGGTGCTGATTTCCTATGTATGACCATGAATTCCTCTATTGGATATTCAATGACTTCATTGAGGAAGTGTGTTCCACGGTCACTGACAATTTCTATTGGTAACCCGTAACGTACAAAAACATTCTCATACAAAAATTGAGTTGTGGTGCGTGCATCAGCTTTTTGTGTTGCTTTGGCCTCGACCCATTTTGTGAGATAGTCCGTAGCCACAATGATATATTGAGTATAGGTGCGATATGCAGGGGGTGATATAGGTCCCACAAAATCAATGCCCCATTTTGCAAATTCCCTTGCCCCCATCATTGGCCTTAATGGCATCTCATCTCTTTTAATCGGTACCTTGGTGCGTTGACACGCATCACAACGCTTTACAAATTCTTCGGCATCCATGTGCAATGTGGGCCACCAAATTCCTGCGGTTAAGACAATTTTTGCCGTCTTCTCGCCCGAAAAATGGCCTCCACTTACTCCGCTATGTGCATGTTCTAGAATCAGCAGGTATTCACTTTCACTTGCACAGATTCTAAGTTGATTTTCCTTTCCCCGCTTATAGAGTTGATTTCCAATTAACTGAAAGTCACGAGCTTCCAGCTCTATAGCTTTCTCCCGTGCTCTTGTAATGTTCTCAGGGAACGTTCTAGTGGTTAGGAAGTCAATGATATATTGACTCCATGCAGGTGCTATGTTCACCCGAAACAAAGTTGTGTGATCCACTGGTCGTTTGGCACTACATATTGCACAATTGGTAACATAAGAATGTGTATCCGCATACATAGTTGGCCAATAAATCCCTAACTGTTTCAGTCTCTGGTGTGTTTTCACTGTTGAACAATGAAATGCACAACTCTGGACATGTGCCTCTTCAAGGTAGCGCTCGAATTCTTCCGGATTTATACATAATCGTAGGATTAGGTCAGATTCAAGATGATACAGCCGTCCTGCTATCAACTGGAAGTTTTTTGTTTGTTGAATTGTTTGCTGTTTGGATTTACATCCTATATTATCAAACTCACTTCCAAAGGAGAGAATGCTAACTATTTCCTGAGACCATTTGGGTACCATTTCAATGTTGAAAAGATAAGCATTTGGTATGTCATCATCTACCCCTTGAGGAGCTTCCCCATTGTATATTCTTGAAAGATGATCAGCTCGCAGATGGGTTTTACCCTTTTTGACCACCACTGTGAAGTCAAATTCTAGCAATATAATAAACCAGCGTACAATTCTCCCTGTATTGCAAGGTTTATTTACTAGGTATAAAAGAGCTTGATGATCCGTGAAGAACACAAATTTGTTTGCAAGCAAATAATGCCGAAATTTCTTTACAGCATAAATCATTCCTAACCCTTCCCTCTCGGTGGTTGTGTAGTTCTTTTCTGCACTGTTTAATTGTCGGCTCGCATAGAAAATGGGAAAATCCATTGTTCTGTCTCCCGGTTGAGCTAGAATACTTCCAATGGCATATGCTGAAGCATCTATGTGCACATGGAATATCTTTTCCCAATCTGGTGCCTTTAATACAGGTGCGGATATAAGGTTTTCTTTCATCCTTTGGAATGAAGTTTCACACTCATTGGTCCATTCGAAATTGACTAGCAAACGATACAAAGGTTGTGCGATAACCGCATACATGTATATGAATCTTCGATAATATCCGTAGTGCCCCATGAAGGATTGCACTTGTTTTGCATTAGTAGGCCTGGGCAGGTCTACTATGACTTTGACTTTGTCTAGGTCTGTGGTTATGCCGTTTCTTGAGACAATGTGTCCTAAGATTCGTCCTTGCTTAACCATAAATACACACTTTTCCGGGTTTAGACAGATTCGATATGTTCTGCACTTTTCAAAGAGCTTTTGCAGATGGTCAATATGTTCCTCTCGCAGAAGAGAGTGTACACACAGGTCATCCATGTAAATTTCTAAGAATATCCTTAGGTATTCCTTGAAAGCGTGAGTCATTAACCTCTGGAAAGTGGCTGGTGCATTTGTTAAGCCAAATGGCATAACTTGATATGCATAAATCCCCCATTCTGTGGCAAAAGATGTTTTGTGTTGATCCTCCCTTGCTATTGCCAGTTGGTTGTATCCTGAAAACCCATCCAGAAAGGAATAAGCCCATTTCCCGGCCACTCTCTCAAGGACATGTTCTGTAATTGGCAAGGGATAATTATCCCTTATGGTTGCTGCACTCACCTTTTTGAGGTTTACACACACCCGCAGTTTTCCATTCTTCTTGGGAACTACCACAATGGGTGACACCCAATCTGTATGTTCTATTTCATAGATGAACTCTGCTTCCATCAGTTTATCAATCTCTTCCTTGATTCGTTTGGGAAATGTATCATTATATGTATAAGGACGTTGTTTGCTAGGTTTTGCATCCGATTTTAAAGGAATTGTATGTTGGCATATCAATGGATCAACTCCTTTGAGGTCTTTATAGGACCAAGCGAACACATCTTTATACTTTGTGAGAAGTTGTGTTAGTTGCACTTCCTCCTCAAGCTGTAAATCGTTAGCTATATAGACCGGATGAGGCTTTTCACCTGGTTCTGCGAGGTCTATTCTTTTTGCATTTTCAGGCCCATCGTAAGATTCTTGGTTGGTTCTCTCCCTGATTGGTGGTGTCATGATAATTTTTCTATCTTGGATAGTAAATTTCCTATAGTGTGGTGGTACGTTCATGTTGCTCTTTTCTGACTCTCCTTTACCATCACTATCTTCTTCAGTAGTCCATATCTCTCTCAAAGACCTTTTCAGTTCTTGGTATTTCTGTTTACACTCCAGTTTGGTCCACTCGTGGTCTTTTATTGGTTCTTTTTCTGATTTTTCAGATTTTTGTGATTTTGTTTCGGTTCTAGCTTTTCTTGCCTGTTTTATTTCTTCTCGCGTTCGTTCTTTTCGATTTTTTGAGAATTTCCTTGATATTTGATCTTTCACACAATCCTCTGCTTTTACAAGCATCAAATAGTGAGTTTTACCTTTTATCCTGGGCATCAGGTTCTCTCTCGCTTGCCTTCCGGCTCTTTTCCTCCTATAGCGTTCTTGGCGTCTAGGGTGTTGATTAGAAAAATCATAAAACTTGATATTTTCGGCTTCATTCCCACGCTCACTGGAGGTGTCTGAACACTCATTATCTGCCTCATCATTTACTTCCAATTGTTCAGAGGAGTTGTAAAACTCTTCTTGTGCCGGGGGTTTGACCGTCTCTTTTTCTGGCACAACGCTTACCATGTAATAGGGTAGCACATCGTAGCCATCCTTATCGAAAAATTTTGTTGTTGGACTGTCGGTAATGGTACAGACATCTAATGTTTCCAGTATGTGTTCCCATTCTAGAGGCTCCAAGGCATCTTCAGGAAAAGGTTCCGGAATATACTCTTTGTCCTCAATTGCTCTTTCTAAGACGCATTCCTCTTTTCTTAAGCTTCCACAATGTGAAGCTCCGCACATCCATAGCTCTTTTGGTTGCCCTAACCATGCTGGTAGTTCTGATCCTGCTATTGTAGCCGAATCAAATTCTTCCACAGGTGTTTGGTTTACATCTTTGTAACTATGATCTTTCAGGTGTATTTTAGTTGTCGTCTCACCATGTCTGAGGTATATGTGGTCATAGCCCCAATCTTGGACCATCTTCAGTTGTCGCATGAATGGTCGTCCCAAGATTATCTCATAATTGTTCTTTTTATCGAAATCGACTATTGCAAATGTATGCTCATACTTGATCCCACACGAAGTGACAATTACTTTTTCCAAGAGTCCGAGAGGCTTCTCCATGAACCCATCTGCCAATTGCAGCTTCGTTCTGGTAGCCCTCAGAGCTGGTTTTCTCCATTTTTTCCAGATTTCCTTGGTGGCGATAGCAACTCCCGCTCCACTGTCAAGAATAGCTTTGGAAACTAGTCCTTGGAATTCTATCGGTAGCGTCGTGTTTCCGTCTTTTCCCTCGTAATATTCTCCAACCTTAGTCAATGGTACCGGCCTAGTGTTTAGGTTAGGCATGTCCAACTCCTTGATTCCTTCTTGTAGCTTCAAGGTGGGGTCTTTCACTCCAAATTTTTCTAAGCATTTTCCTACTGTGGTCCACATGTTTGTCCTTAACCTTAGGAGGTCTGCTAACGTGATTGTGCATGCCACCGAGGTGGATAACAGCTCAATCAATCCTTGTGAATCCATCACCTTGTTAGAAGAAAGTCTTTGAGATGGGAGTGCTCTCACTTCCGACTTAGCTTCATATTCTCCTAGGTAAGAGGGTAAAGTTCTCAAAGAGTCTGGTTGGTTGTGTCTCGAACTAATAGATCCTTGGTCTCCCCCTTGTGAATGTATCTCAAAGTTCATTTGTGATCTTGCCTCAAATTCTTCAATAGGAGGTAAGATCACGTTCTTTTCTTTTCTCGTGCTATTCATGTGGTCACTCATCCTATTAGCCTCGTTGGCCTCTCGAATTTGCTTCCACAGATCATCTAGACCGTTACCGTCCTTTCCCATTTCTGCCAATATTTTAGGATGGACCCCGTCACTTGCCTCATCGGTGGTATTTGGCACTATGACAGGCTCTCCTCTGGACTCATAATCATTAGTGAGTCTTTCCTTTGTTTCTTCATGTTTCTCTAATGTTGGTTGGATAGGGGTTGGAGCTGGTGCGTCATGGCAATTTTCCGGTTTACCCAACGGGTCTTCCATCAATGATTGAGCCGTCTCAATCATCTTTTTACACATATCCAACCTTTGTTTTTCTATTTCCGCATATGGATAAGTCATCCACCTTTGCTCCTGGGTTTGGTTTTTTTTAAGTTGAGCTTCATAAGCTTTTAGAAGCGCATCCAGCTGCTCGTTTACCTTGTCTGCCAGTACAGATCCTCCTGATCCTGCACTTTTGGGCTCTGCTATTTCCTTAGGTGCTATGGCTGTTGTGGTGTGTGAGCTTAAGCTAGCTAGATCTTCTAACCGCTCCAATCTATTCTTTGTATGTTTCAACTCATCGGATAGGGTTGTTTGCTCTCGTTCTTTCTTGGCTTTCCTACGCGCCTTTCTCGCTTTCCAAGTGCTTCTCTGATTTTTCATTTCTAAACTTTGGGCATCTGTTTTTGGTTCCTCTATTATGGGTTCGTTCGTCCTTCTTTGGGCTTGGGCCCGTGTTACCGCCTGAATAGGTATGATTGTTTCATTTTCCGATCCTCCACTGGAAGGTACTGTTTCCAACAGGTTCAAGGTGGTTTTTGCTTCTTTGCTCGGGTTTTTAGGAAAATCGGGAATCAAATGAGTAATTCCACATTCTGGGCAATACGCATTGACTCTAATGATTTCATCCTGAGGACAGTCTCTCAGCCAATGGTCTCCGCCACATTTGTAACAGGGACCCTTGGGTTGTTGAGGTGCTCCTTGAGCCCCTCGTTGCTAGTAAGCCTGTCTCTGTCCGCCCATGCCTCCATTGGCTATGAACAACAATGTTCGTTCATCTAAGCTATATCTTCCTTCTCCTGCAGCCTGTGCAGCAGTTGGAGGTCCTTGATTCCCTATCATGCTCCATGGTTCTGGTGTCGAGAGTTCTTCCGATAAATAATAGACAGGGTTTGCCGCATATCCATTGGGATCTTCATAATATGCATGCATAGGCACCAAAGCCTTTTCTTCTGATTCAGTTACCGTTGGTGTGTATCTTATACCAACTGTTCGTAAACCTGGTAGGGGTGGTTGTTTCCCCAACACCGGTTGTGGTCTTTCTGCACCTACAGGTCCTGGTAAGTTGCCTACTTGATATCTAGGTATCGGTGGAACTTGTGGGGAAGCTACGGGTGCTTGGGGAGCGTAAGGTCTCTCCCTCACATATCCCTTGTTATAGTAACATTTCTCGGTCCCATGGTTTGTCCATTTTTGTTCATTAGCACACCACTTGGGCTGTTTAGCCTGGGGTTTGGCGTACAAGTTGATCTTTTTTAGCACTTCATCTACGAGTTGCTCCTGGTTTACCGCTATTTCTCCTTTCAGTGTGGCCTTTGAAGACTTACTCCCACTTTGTTGTGAAGATGAATCGTCATCAAGGTCCTTGAACTCCCCTTCTTTGTAGACCGCACAATTTTCCACAAGGTACAGAGCCTCCTTGGTCAACTCATTCAACGTCATGCTCCTCTTCATATGTAAGTCTTTCTGGAGATCTGCATTCCTTAGTCCTTGGATGAATATCAGCATAAGTATGGACTGAGTTGGCAATTCTTCAACGGGACAGAACTTAACATATCTTTTTAATCTTAGGGCTGCCTTCCGTACAGATTCTCCATCTTTTTGTTTGAATTTATGGATTTGTGAGGCAATAAACTCGTCAAACACTTCCTCCATCGACTTGAAGTCTCTACGCTCCACAGAGTCAAACCAAGTTGCATCATCATCCTCTAGGGTTAGTCCAAACCCTGCAAATTGGATAGGAAAATCTAACACCTCTTCGGCTCTTATTACACGCACAAAGGCTGCTACATGATCTCTTGGGTCTCTGTTTCCTGTGTATTTCTTGTTTACCCATTTTTGCACTTGAGAAGGTCCAATTTTGCGATTGTCTACAAACCTCATCATTGGATCACCCCGTCCAAGTCTATACACCTCCTCAGGCCTTCTGTAATAGACTGGATCCTTGCCCAATGGTGCTCCTAAGCCATAATTTCTAACGGTTCTCGCTGGAGGTGGTTCTTCTCTTCGAACTCGTTCCATGGGTGGTCCTCCAAGCTCGGTCGACCCTTGTGTCTTTGGCTTACTCTCTGCTTGATATCTTGAATAGTGTGGTGGTTCTTGCAAATCCCTGAGCCCTCGTGCGGCTGGATTACCATCTCGGTTTCGGTGTGGTTCCATTGTTGCACTCTGTCGAAGCCATGCCTGCAATGATGTCTGGTTTGCTAGTTGGTCTTGGTTGTTGAATGCTTGGAGTCTGGTGGAATGTGATGTAGTGTCATACTCATCTGAAAAAGGATTTGTTGACTTGCTTGGGGTGTGGACGGCTCTCGGCATTTCCTCAGGGGCATATGTTGATGCTCCTTAACCTGTTGCTCTTTCTACTTCCTCTGGGAGAATACGTTGGTATTCTCGCCTGTATCTATCAACAAAAACTATGTCCTTCCCCGTAGCAGTTTCATAAGAGAATAAGTAAAGAACCTTGTCTTTGCTTAGTTCTTTTACGTATGGTTCTTTGCTGTGAAAGTAAGAGACAATACCCTCGCTCTCGTGTTTGTATATTCCCACATTCTCGTTATGAGTTGGAATCCTGATTGTTTTCTTATCGTACATAAAAATAGCTCCGTGCCGATCAATGTTTGGTGGTGGCTCTTGAGTTTCTGAAACCATTTTCCCTTTAGCCACGTTATCTCCATATCTGTTGTAATCTTCAGGGTTGCTAACTATTAAATAGTGGTTCCCCTTTTCATCTCGGAATCTATCTCCATCATCATACACGCGGATTATCTCCAATCTTTGTGCTGGCCTCTCTTCAATACAAATGCACTTGCGGCCTCGATAGTCAGAATAGACTAGGGCTCCTCTTGAGTTTGTTCCCTCTAAGAAGATCACCGTAAGCCTGGAATCATTCAAAGGATTTTGGGAGGTTCTTCCTCCTCGCATAGGTCCATCATAGGTGAAACCTCCTGGCTGTTGACTACCCATCATGAAGAAAGATTTGTCTGACGAAGTGTCAGTATCACTACCTTCCTCAATAATCGGTGCTAGAGGATCTAACCTTGCCTGAGTTACACTCTCTTCGGTGGACACTAAGCTACCTTTGTCACCTGCCACCTTCTGGTCTCTAACAATGTATCTTCCTGATCTTAAATTCATCAAACTTATCAATGCAACTTATCACAAGTTCAACCACTAACCTAGCAACGGATCAGTTTCTGCACAACTTCTTGCTTCGTTGCTGAATATACCTGTACAGAAGAGTTTTAACTTCGGCAATTGAATCAAAGCATTTACTTGCTAGAGGTTATCTTAGTAATGATTGGTATAACTGGAGAGTTAATCTCAACCACTACTGTATTTTATACACTGCTGATGTTCTGGATTAGGTTGCTAGTCTGAAATAGTACTTTTCTCTGATGTTGGCCAATTTACGCGAAAAAGCCTGAATTCAGTCTTTGCTTTGTCAAATGGGCAATCAAGGTCCAAATTCACTTCTGAAAGAAGTTCTGGAACCCTTAAGCCAAATGGAACCTCACTGTCTAGGCCAGGTCAAATTTTCTCTGCAGTATGGCCCAATAGACATCCTACACGTAGGATGTCTCCTGTTGTATTTTGCATGTACTTTTGCACTGTTGTTTCCCCTTGTTGTGCTGAGCTTACAACTGCTTTTACTTTTTGATTAGGAATTCTATAAGCTGGTCAATGAGTCAGAAATCTGTTCCGACGGCCAGTTGATGGTATTAATCAGTCTAATCAACTCCAAATTGGACCAAAATTGCCTAGCAGGCTTGCCTTAGGCTATATAACACCTTACACTGCTCAAAGTCAAATTTGGCTTCATTTTCTTGCATTAGACATCCTACGCGTAGTATGTCTTTTTCATCAGAATTTCTTTAAAATCAAGACTTAAGCCCTTCTAGAGTTGCTGATCACCTTGGTATACTCAGATTTCAGTTTGGAGTCCCAAATCACTCAGAAGACATCCTACACGTAGTATGTATTTTTGGCCTGTTTGACCCCAGATTTGTTCCACAGCTTCCCCTTGATGTCAATATCCCAGTGGTATGCTTAGATCTTGATTTGGATATCAAAAGTCCCAAACTTCAGCTGTTTTTGCTTTTTCTGTCAAAAGTGCTAAAGTCCACTTTGAACCCAATTTTCTTATCTGAATGAGGTGAAACCCCTTTCAGTCACTCAATATATCATGCAAGGCACACTCATGCAGCCCTCTTATGGTTTTGGTTTCAAGTTAATGTTTTGGCACTAACTGGGTAGGATGTCTAGCAATTTCAGTCTTTCAGGCCTTATCCTGTCAAGAGATGGCCAAATTTCCCCTTTCCAGTTGAAATTAGGGTAAACCCTACCTTCAGAACACACTGGTCAACTCAGAATCCCAAAATTCCTCCCAGATTGGCCTGTAGACATCCTACGCGTAGGATGTCTCCTGGCTTAAAATTAAAGTTTTTTCTGACAGGAATGCTCCTAATGCTCTGTAGACCTATCAGAAACACTCACAATAACTTTTGGACTTCAATTAGACTTTCAACCACACTTTTGCGTCTTTTACAAACTTGTAATGATTCTACCAAGCAAGTGTACATGCATGAAATGCTCTAGATGTGAATCATGATGTCCTACTTACTCTGCTCCTACCTATCATGAAGAAATGGTGATAATGATGTTTTTGGTTGCTTTTTGGCCTCTCCGGACTCTCAAGCTCTCCTCTCACCGCTTCTATCACTCCAACTCCTACTCTAGAACTCGACTACTAACTAAACTACCTAAGTCTACCTCCTCTACCTAAGTCGAAGGATCTAGGCCAGACACACGCTTCGTAGACTCCCTCTAAGACCTAGAGAGTCCTCCACCCTCTGATCCTATCTAAATGTAAAGCGAGACTCTTGGCAAGCCAAAAATACCAATCCTCAAGGATTAGTCTCGGTCACCTACCTAAGGTTTTCGTCCCCGACAGCGGCGCCAATGTTGGACGGGTACGCCGCGACGGACGTCAGCACAGCGAGAACTCACCTAACAATGTCAGCTAAGGACGAAGCTCGACCCGCAGGCACGTGGAAGCAAGCATAAGGTGTCAACCTACACTCGACCAACTCCTAACTAATTCCTACAGAGGTCCCTACCGATTGTCTAAGTCACAGTCTTCAAAAGTGCAAAAGAGGAATCTTCCTACAACGCTTGCTAGAGCCGAACACCCATCAAACACTTTCGAAACACCATAGAATTTGAAGGAGACCCTACTAATACCTATAGGCCACTCTCTTAAGGTCTATGAACCAAAATCGTGGCCCAAAACACCCGGTGCAGAAACACGTAGGATGTCTGGCCGAAATCTGCAAGTCTTCGTTTCTAAAATTTGAAGTGCCTAATGTGTAGCTCTACTCAATGTGAACGCGTGGATATGTTGCAATGCGAAATCAGATAACGTATGCTCACCCAAACAACCGAAGAAGCTCGTAGAAGGAGCTCCCAAAGCCGGACCGTACACGCGTAATGTTGGTATCGGCTTGTAGCTCTAGTCGGGAGCAACACGCTGCACTTCTCCGCACTCGATTCCGACCACCGTAGCACACGTAGCGTCAAGACAAAGCTCACACTCTCTCTCACGTACACAGTACGCTCACTCACAGACTTCAAACTTGTTTAAAATGACAAAAGGGGGTTTTTTTTTATTAAGGTCAAAAGTGGTATATATACCTTACAACTTCTCAAACCCTAAAGTTCCAAAATCATCCATCTACTCCATCTAACTATCAAAACTGGGATACAAGCTGGAAACTTCTGTAAGTTCCAATATTTACAAGGTGAAAAATCGGGTTTTCTTTAACGAATGAATAATTACAAAAAATAATAGTCCGCCGAGTAGTTAGATGCCGTGGGGTGTGTCCAGCTTCTAGCAGAGAATTTTGTTATGAAGTGTCTATAGTATGCACACATACCAATAAAGCTTCTTAGCCCATGTAGATTCCTTGGATTAGGACATGCTTTTATTACCTCCAACTTTGATGGATCCATATGGATACCATCTTGAGAGATAATGTGACCTAAATATTGAATCTCTTGTAGAAAAAAATTCACTTTTCTTTTTATTAATAAAAAGCTTATTCTCTCTCACAACTTGAAAGATTACCTGGAGGTGTCACTTGTACTCCTCAAGATTTTTTGAGTGGCCTAAATATTTTTGTCCATCGTGAGTTGGAATGCGGCTGGAGCATTTGTCAGGCCAAAACTTGTTGCTTATCAAATAGATCTTCTATGCACGGCACGGGAATTTATTTTTTTTCTAGTGATCCTTTTTAGTGCTCTAAAGTCGACACACA
Source organism: Adiantum capillus-veneris (assembly GCF_014529385.1). Taxonomy (NCBI): domain Eukaryota; kingdom Viridiplantae; phylum Streptophyta; class Polypodiopsida; order Polypodiales; family Pteridaceae; genus Adiantum; species Adiantum capillus-veneris. The sequence continues at coordinate 78,655,111 of NC_140943.1, forward strand.
TGTGATATGTGCCATCTTTATTTTGCACTAAAAGTATTGGTGAAAAGAATGGAGAGGAGCTAGGCCTCACCATCCCTTTTTCCATCAATTCATGCACTCGTCTCATGATCTCCTCTTGTTGAGCTTGTGAAACTCAATAAGGAGGTTTGTTAGGCGGTGAGTTTCCTAGTAGAAGCTCTATTGCATGTTCATCATTCCCTCGTTTTAGAGGTAGCTCACTAGGGATGTCATCAATAAAAACAACTTGGAATCCATGTAGAAAATTAGACAGATCTAATTCCCCTTGATTCCCTTTATTGCTACTTGTGAAAACATTAAAATAATTTACAGATTCTCTAACAAAAATCATATACGACAAAATAGAGGTTTTCATTGACTTCTCAAAAGCAAGCGTACTTACCAGGGATATGGTGTTCCTTGACTCATTAGCATCTATGTACATGCTCTTTTCCCTATAGGTGAAATAGATTCTCCTTTCAGGAAACTTCATGTTGGCAGCCATTCGATTGAACCATGGTGCCTTTAGAATAACATTCTCATGTTGGAAAGGAGAGAAAAAAAAATTCTTCTTTGTTGATGTAGCTTTGGACATGAAGCCTCAACTTCCCAATTAAGAGAGTAATGGAGGCTTGATTTCCTTGAAAGCTGTGTCAGCAGTTACAGTATCTCCCATCTCAAAAGCTCAAATGCCCAACTTGGTGGCCAACTCCATTGATATGAAGTTGTGAATAGAGCCAGGGTCAAAGAGAATAATGGCATCATGCTCCCTTACTTTTCCTAAATGCATTTAATTAATATCTATCTCTTGACTTTTGTAAAATTCATATATTTGTTAGTTTAATTATGAAAAAACTAGACTTGTATCAATATTCCTAAACATTTCAAATGGAAGACCTGTGTTTTTAAACATAATCAAAACCTTCACTACAAATAGAGTAGAGCTGCAATCATCCCCCCTCACCCCCCCCCCCCCCCCCCCCCCCCCTTTAACAAAAAGATCATAAGATTTGGTCCATGTAAAAGGTAGGAACCGACGTCCTTAAGGTGGAATGGTGAGCAAAGGAACCTTCTAGATGCAATAAGTAGCGAGTTACCACATTAATTGACAGTGCATAGTCAGTCAAACACCAATCCCATATCCTATAAATGGGACCCATTACTCAAATTTGTATAGCTTTTGACTCTTTAGAATCTTCACTAGTCTACGTCGAGATTTTAAATGCTCTCAAGTGTATTATGCATATCTGAAATACACTCCCAATTCCAGTTTCCTTAACAATACCTTGTCTTTCAGTTCCAGTGTTTCATCTTTTGGTTCTGGTGTTTCCTATTTCAGCTCCATTATTGTTTTCTATTAATCATTGAGTCTCTAAGTCTACTATCTTTAGTTCTAAGTACCAACCTGGAATAGATGTCTAAATGCATCTAGCTCATTCCAATTTAGCGGATCACGGTGTTTTGAGCTAAAAAGCTCAGAGACAGGAAAACAATCTCCCATATCATATTAGAGCTATTGTAAGTCCACACTGCCACCCAGAACAAGTACTAGAGGTCATCGGCCAACAACTCATTTTACAAAAAAACAAGAGAGGGTTAGTCCAAATCTAGAGGAGATTGAAGTAGGCTCTTAAACTGATCCACAACCTGGGAATGAGATTGAGGTCTCTCCAGAAAGGGATACTACTGATGAATCAAGGGATTTGCAAAATTCCAATCATTTTAGGCATCAGAGAGCTGAAAAGACTCCAAGACAAAATAGGACTCAAGGATCCAAAAGTCAAAACCAGACTAATGAGAGTGATAGGAGTTGAAAAACTCATCACTCACTTCACAATGGAACAAAGAAAGAAAATGAAGAGACAATGATAGAGATGGAAACAGAGGACTGTGATGCTAACACTCATCATTACGACAAGAAGAAGCCACATGGGAAGAAACTAGTATGTAAAACCAGAATCAGCTAGACCAAGACATTCTAATATTTTGAAAATTTCCTTTCCTATATTCAAAGGGGGAAAGAAGGATGACCTTGATGTTCAGATACTACCTTTGAGCAGTATGTTGAACTAAAAGACATAGATGAAGATGAATGGGGGGAATACTATTTGCAAGCACTAAAGGATGCAAGTAGGAAATGGTATTACCATTACCCAGCCTATTGACTCAGATCATATCACAAGCTCATTAAAGCCTTCAACCTGGAATACTAAAAAAAAGGGGGAGATGAACATATTTTGTGTGAGCTAGATGAGATCAAGAAAGGCAAGTTGTTGATCAAAAGTTATGTGGTAAAGATAAAAGAACTAACCAAAAAACTGCAAGAACCTCCCTCAAAGAAAAGGAAGCTTGGTGCTTGAATGGGAAACTATGAGAGCAAGAAGTATCAGCACCAACAAGGAAATTCAATGACCTAGTACACAGAGCACTGAAGTTGGAACAACAAGCAAAAAAGAAAAAAGGGCATAAAAGAAGGAAGTCCAGTGATGATGAATCATCTGTTGAAGAAAGTTTAGAGTCCAAATCTAGCTCCAATTCTTTTAAAAGTGAACCAGAGGAAAAGAGTAAATCTTAGAAAGGGACTTAGACCAAGAAGATTGAAGAAATGTCTAAGCAAATTACCGAGATAGCCAAAACAAGAAATTCAGTAAGGAAAACAAAAGTATGGTGTTCTAAATGCAGGTCAAAGGACCACATGTCAAATGAGTGTTCCTAATGCACATATTCCAAGGCCTTTGTTCATGTTTGGAACAAATGTGGAATTCGGATTCATCACTTCAAAAAGGGAAAGGACTTGTCGATGATTGCCCTCACAAATCTTGAAGTGCCCAAGGTAAATAGAGCAAGTGGGGATAGGGAAAATGAAGCTACTACAAGAATTGTAGGAGGTAGTGGATGCTACCAGAATGGAACTAGAAGGGGTAGAGTCAAGGGATAATTTTCTAAAAGAAACATGAACTGCTATACTTGTGGCAAGTATAGCCACCTTACAGCTTAGTGTCCAAATTTACCAAAGCGAGACCAAAAAACACCAGAGCCAGTACTTGTAAGAGTATTCACAAGAAGTAGATGGAATTATGAAGATTATCTGGGGGAGAAGTCTTCTGGTTCAGAAAACAAGAGCTCGAACAATGAGCTGGATGAGATATATGTTAAGGTCTGTGATTGGATTCAAAAATTAATTGTAGAGTTGAATGACATCCCATGCACATTGCCTAAGGCAACCAAGTTTATCAAACAAAAGAGAAAAGCTGAAGGAGAGGCCAGAACAATGGATTTGGCAGCTATTAGAGATGATGAGGTTTCAGTAATCCAAATAGACTATAAGGTCAAAAAACAATGGAAACGATTGTCTGTTGTTATTCTCAATGGGGGAGCGGGAGTGAATATTCTTGGCGAGCATCTTTGACAAAAGCTAGGAATAATCGAGATAAAACCATCTCCATTCAGAATAAGGATGGCAGATCACATGGTGGTCCAAGTCATTGGTCTCATTCAAAACATGCAGGCAATGGGAATGGTGTTTAGTGCCACCAACTTCAAAAATTATCTATTGAGGAAATTATTTCACTTTTATGTTGATCATCAAGATTTGTTGTTCTTGATTAATAAGGTGATCATACATGGAAGATTGATCAGGTGGATGATGTTCTTAATGTAATTTGAATTCAAAATTTTCCACAAACCAAGAAATTCACATTGCGAAGCTGATTTTGTTTCCAGAAGCACTAAAGATTGCTCTGAAACATCTTTGAGAGATGAACGAGTAGGCATTGAACTATTTCAAAGCATAGCTGATGAAGAGACGTACCCAGAGTGGCAAGAAATGTATGAATTCCTTCAACTAGGAAAATTTCCAGAAGATTGACTTCAAAACAAGAAAAAGGCCCTGATCATCCAAAGTCTAAAGTTCACCATTATTGCAAGAGAACTTTACAGATTGGGAATTGATGGAGTACTTCGGTGATGTGTACCTGTAAAAGGACGAATGCAAGTTATCAGTGAAGCACATAATGGTGATGCCAAAGGTCATTTTTTAGTTGAATCACATACAAGAAAATACTTCAAGCAAGATTATGGTGGCAGTCAATGATGACTGATGTCTAAACATTCTATAAGACTTGTGACATCTACCAAAGGATGGGTAGACCTACATCAGCTGACATGACACCACTAGCTCTAGTTATACTATTAGGAATCTTTATGAATTGGGGACTTGACTTCATGGGACCATTCAAAAAGGTAACTCCTAGAAAGAATGAGTATACCATTGTGGCTACCTGTCATGTCAACAAATGGGTGGAGGCAAAATCTCTACCAGATAACACTGTTAGGTCAACTGTTTCATTCCTCTATGAAAATATCATGTGTAGATATGGTTGTCCCATTGAGATAGTATCAGACCAGGGAACTCATTTCATTAATGATACATTAAAATTCTCACGGGAATTTTTTCAAAAAAACACAAAAAGTCAACACCATATTATCCCAGATGCAATGGTCAGGCTGAAACTAATAATAAAACCATCAAAACCATTCTTACAAAAATTGTTCAGAAGGAGCCACACCACTAGGATACCAGACTTCAGACAACATTATGGGCCTACCAAACTGCTTACAAATTCACGACAGGCATGACCCCATTTAAATTGGTTTATGTCACATAAGCAGTTGTGCCCATGGAATTTTTTATTCCAAGCTTAAGACTGGTAGTTGAATATGGGATGGATTTCAATAAGAACCTGAAGCAACGTTTGCATAATCTATTATAGTTGGGTGAGATCTGACAGGGGGCCCTCCTAGAATAAGAAGTGGTACAACAAAGCATAAATAATTGGCATGACAGTGGGATCAAGGTTAGAGAGTTCTAGAGATGTGACCTAGTTCTACTTTACCAGTCCAAACTGGGGCCAAAGAAATCGAATCTAAAATAGCATGTTCAAGGCCCTATGCGGTGAATGGGTGTTTTCAAATGGATCGGTGAGACTCAGAGATTTGTCAGGTCTACCGTTTCTAGGAGTGTATAATGGGGCCAAGATTAAGCTCTATTATTCAAGAATAGAAGGGTTTCTAGTGAAGCTCGAACCAGATCTAGAGCCAGAAGGGGAACTACTAAACTTATTATATGTTAGTTCAGTGAGGGAACCAATACGAGTGAAATTCTCAACCAATCATCCGATCAATTCAGTGAAGGAATCCAATTAATGGACAAGATGCACGCTCATACAAAGAGCTTTAAGGAATCGCTAGGTCTTCTACACATAACAAGATAGCAAAGTATGTATTTCATAAAAATGAGAAAAAATTGCTCAAACTATGGGTTCTAGAGGTGATTAGGGAAGCCGCAACACTTCCTTTCGATGGTCAAATCACCAACAAGTGCACGCTACGTTCAAAGCTGGAAAAAGTAATGTAGTGATTCACGATCGCACGTTAGATCTGATTACTAGGAAACTGGCCCACATTTTCAAACTTTCTAATGACCAGAAAGACACACCAATGATTGTTAAGGAAGTTGGAATTGGAGCTGGTCTCTTTAGACAGTTGTTTTCAGTGTTTGGATTTAGAGCTAGTGGTTATGTCGTCAGTTCAGTTAGTGAGACTCGAACATATTTACTGGACTGGACTGAAATAGATAACTGAATTGGAATGTTATACTAAAACAAGAGACATAACTGAAAGACTTGAAAGAGTAATTACAAATTCAGATTAATAGCTCAAGAACAACCAGTACAATATATAATGGGTTTAAGCTCAAATGATTACAGAAGCAATGATTATAGAGTGAAGCTAGAGGCAAAGAGCTAGTAACCCAAAAGTGCTTAGAAAGCTAAATCCAAAAGACAAGCAGCTAAGAAGCCCAATTACAATGTAGTAGGTCCTATTTATAGCTCTCACGAGTTACTGTAGTAACTTCCTACGGTAATTACTACCAGTGTGATTGCCTCCCGTTGGTTTGTCTTCTAAGGGATAGTTCTTGCTGTTAAGTATGGAGCCTGATTTACCCTTGTAATTTTCTGTAGTAAAAGCGCACATTTGTAAGGCCCCCATTATGAGGAGAAGCCATCGTGCATGAAGGAAAATCACTCACCGGAAACCAAAATTTTCACGGACAAGAATCAGGGGCAACTTTAAAGGCCTCGGGGGCGGAGGCCCCAGAGACTTTTTTTCGCCGGAATATTATGGCTGGACGGCGGCCGAAAAGTGGTCGGAAAACAATCGGTCGGTTGGCCGGTGGCCGGTAGTCAATGGCCGATGGCCGGTGGTCGGAAGTCAATGGCCGGTGGCCTGTGGTCGGAAGTCAATGGGCGGTGGCCAGTGTCCGAATTCAATGGCCGGTGGCCGAATTCAAAAGCGGACTTTGTCTTCTCAAGGGCGGCCACACATGGGTGGATTGGAGGGTCCAATTTGGACTTATTCGCACAAGGGCGGCTACACATGGCTGTCTCTCATAAGAGAGGGCAGCCCTTTTGGCCTATAAAAGGAGGCCATTTCTACACACATTTTATAGTGTGAAGTTGATGCAACAAGGTGAGTGTGAGGTGGTGATAGCGAAGCAAGGCGGGAGCTCCATTAAGGGTATAATCCCTTTGTAAACTACTTCTTGTTTTGAAGTACTAAAGCCATTGAGTGGCTGCTTTCCCGTGGACGTAGCCCACATTGGGTGAACCACGTATATCGTGTGTACTCTCTCTCTCTCTCTCTCTCTCTCTCTCTCTCTCTCTCTCTCTCTCTCTCTCTCTCTCTCTCTCTCTCTCTCTCTCTCTCTCTCTCTACTCTATAATCTCGTGTATGTAAATCTGTCTCTCTCCATTAAGTAATCTACTCAATTATCTATTTAGCTACGTCTTATTTCCTAACACTTGCCTGCTAGGACTGTCCTCGCCTTCTATATCCTTCCCTCCTTTCTTGAATTTTGGTATAACTCCAAAATTTTTGAAAAAAAAATCCACCGCTTGATTCCGATTTGGTGTTGTTGAGTTGGTCGATGTTTCCCATGAGTTGGTCAATGCTCCTCATGATAGTATTCTTTCAATACGGATTTATGCCATACTTCATGCTTGTTGAGTGCTTGACACCCCTATAATTGTAATTCCAAGGGTGCCCAGTGAAGAAGATTCCAATGCCTTACTGGGAAAATCCACCCTCTGATTCTGAGATGGAAGTACCCAGTATCCTTCCACTGAACCGGCTGACGGGAGCAAAGCGAACCCTGAACCTCGACGGCCTCTAAAACACCAGGGACCGAATGGCGCGCCTCGAGCCTGTCATGGTAAAGCAAACAGGGGCACCACCTAGCTTCAGCGGCTAGGACGCAAACAACACACCACCATAACAAAGTTTTCATCCAAGAGAGATGGATTCTTGGGAGTAATGATGAAGAGGAAAGGGAATGAGATCATGTGAGAGAGAGAGAGAGAGAGAGTGAGGGAGGGGGTATAGCGGCTTAGTACTTAGGCACCACAAAAGGATGGCGAATCCGCACACCCTTCACACATACACAAGCTCACTCCAAACACAAGACTAGGTGACGATTCCGCACACCTCACATGGGCAAAACATTGCAAGAAAACATACTCACAAAACCTCAAGATTTATTTAGAGAATAAGGCGATGAAATGGGGAGCATAGGGTAGGGGAATGAGAAGGGAGAGAGTGGTAGAGCACATGGCGGATACGTGGGAGTTGATGGCGAAGACTCGCACGAGGGTTATGGCCATCATCCTTCATTTAGTTTCCCTTCATCTTCCATAGCCAAGGGTGTAGAGGTCATGCTCAAGACAAGCATGGTGATTGCGGTGATAGTGATGGTGTGGGTGTGTGTGTGTGCACTAGGCACACACAGTGCATAGTGTGTTCTTTGGTGGTGTTGTGTGTGTATTTAGTGTGATGGTGACCCCTCTTTATATAGGGGAGGAGGGGGGAGAAATTCTAGAATTTAGAAATGAAGAAATCATTATCTACATAGGCCATGTGACTGTGGGCCCCACTTGTCTGGCTGTGTGTATATGTGCCAGAACAGCAGTCTCATGAGAGAGAGACTAAGAGAGAGAGATGGGTGGATGAAAAAAAGTGAGAGGTGACATGGAGAATAAAGTAATTACAAGAGGGGAGAGAGGGGAGTGTGTTCAGAGGTGAATCTGTGTGCAGATGTGTGTGAACATAAGAAAAATCAGGTAACCACCGGGTGGGGATGGGTCTGTGGGCACCTTTTTTAGTGAAACTGAGTGTGTGTGAGTGTGGGGGAGGTTATTTAGCTACAAGACAAGAGACATGGCGCCCTTTAGAGAGAGAGAGGGGGGTATTTGGGTCATGGGATATGATAGGAGAGAGAAAGAGGGGGTGGGGTATACTATTTTGGAAGATACGGTAAGTTGCATGTGAGTTAGGGTGCATTATTGGTGAGTTATGATGCATTATTGGTGAGAGGTGGGGTAGCTTGAGGGGAGAGAGAAAGGAGAAAGGACAAGGGGAAGAGAGAGGGGGTTGACCTTTTGAGTGGAGGAGAGGAAAAGGGACACACGGCGTGGCAACAGTGAAGAAAAAAAGAGGCAAGGTGGGGATGGGCTACCCCGCAGGCATGAGGTGGCCTATTTTACCTTTCTTATATATTTACATAATCATACTTTATTTTTTTCTTACTTTTTCCAATTCCTTTTATCACTCCCTCCCTAAGAGGGGGTTTTCATGGGGTGGGGACGAGAGAAGAGGGGTATGGGAGCTTGGCTTGTGAAAAGCCCCCATCACCGCTTCCTCTTGCCCTTCTTCTGTGTTGGTGCCTCAAAAGTCCTAGTGCCAGCATTGTCCTTTTGGATAAGTCTGTAAATGGCCCCTTGCTCAAGCTGATCCCACATTTCAATGGACATCGCAAATTCATAAGGCCTGAGAGGATTGTAGGTTTTGGTGTCGGGATCATACAGAGTGTGGTTTCCCTTTATCAGATGGGTTCTTGCCAATTTATGACAATGCGAGGCTGTGTGGATCCATCCCTATGGAAGAGGCTGATTTGTCTTGATTCTAGCTTCAAAAAGAATCTCAGCCATTTCTCTGTATTTTGGTCCCATACTTGGTTTAGCAGTGATCCTTTTCAAGGATCTTGGAAGACTCCACAGTAACTTGAAGCAATTGATTTGTGATCTTTGTTAAACCACAGAGTTGGATCTTCCACTGTCCCATACAAAGTTTGACCCTCTGCATTTCCCCCTGAAGTTCCATGACATCATCCAGTTTGAGAGCGTCATTGATCAATGATTGCCAGGATTTCCATTCCATAGTGGCTCGCTCATACCAGTCTTGAAGTTCATTTGTGATATTGAAGTAGGTGAGCCGATCCACTGGTTCTAGATGCTGAGGATACAAAGCTAGGAATAATCTAGGCATTTCAGCTTCTTTAGCAGATAATGATACAAGAGAACTGGAGAATCAAGCAGAAAATCCTGAAAATTGAGAACAGCTTGATTCTCCTAATGCATCATCTTCCTTGTAACTTCCTTCATACACTGGTATGTAGGCCTGTTTCCAAGCAGTAAATCTAATTCAAGAGCTAGAGAGTGTCGGTCTACATCGAACTATCATTGCCAATGTGGATTGACTATACTATCATCAGAAGTCAGTGCCCACTCAGGTACCCTTTCTAGCAGCTGGATTTTGCTGGGATGCACAGGTAATTTGGCACAATTCTTGATCATAGAAGGCAGCTGATTTCCAGTGCTGAATCATTTCTCTGGCTCCAACATACATCATTTGAAAGTGTTCCAGATGAGAGATTGGAGTATCATCCTCCAAATACATCCTAGTAATAGGAGCTTGTGATGTCTTAATCTCTTGTTCAGTGTGATGTCTTAATCTCTTGTTCAGTGTGATGAGCTGTAATGAATGTTTCTCATCACCCTTGAAGGACTCAGTCACAGCTTTGGCTTTTCCTCTATTGTCGTCAGCAATGTGCCGTGAGACTGGTGTACTAGAGAATCCCCAATATTTCCCTTCTACACTGCCTAGCTGCTGATCATCAGACCGCTAGTCCCCCACCTATTAGTCTGGCTGGTCCTTGTGATGACCTGGTTGGTCTTTCTTAGGTTGACTACCATCTGTACCAGGTGATGCACCAGCTCTAGGTCTTGAAGATGGGAAAGGAGGAAAGTCATCATCATCATCATCCGGTTTGTCGGATGGGTTATCCTCCCCTTCCTCATCCTTCTCTTCTTCCCTCTCAGAAACCTCATCAGAATTATTTTTCTTTTCAATATAATCCATGATGGCTTGATTTGCTAACGTCGTGTTGTATTCGGAGAGCTTGTCTTGCAAATCACTCTGCATGGTCTCCATAAGTGCCTTCAGATTGTCCATATTCAGAGTGACATTGCCCTCTGGACTCAGAATATCAGCAAGATTATTATAAACATATCTCTCTGTAAGAGAATCCTTTACTGCAGTGTGGGCCATCATCAATTCTTTGAAGTCTGTCTGCTTCATTCTTAGCATATTCTGAAAACTATTAGCATCTCTCAAGGCTACTACCTTGTCTTTCTTTAATTGCCGGTTTTCAATTTCTTTCTTCAACAACTTTGAATGCAGGTCATTAATTGTCCTTACTGAATATTTTTAGCAATAGTATGCATGAGTCTTTGTGCAGCCACATGCTTCTGAAGTTTTTGAACTTGCTGCTGGTTGCTTCCCAGTTCTTCTTTTAGCTTAACCATCTGCTCATTGGGAGTCGATGCATCCATCATCTGTCCTAAGACGTTGACAATGGTGTTCCATGATGATTGGATAAGCATTGAGCAACCATCATCTATGTTTGCTTAGTCAGATTGAACTGGCTCATAAACCATTACAAGAGCCATGTAAAAATGAAAAGGAAGAAGATATGGATAAAGCAAAGATCAAGGATGCTATATTTCCTAAAGATACGCATCCAATAGAACAAGGCATATGCCTGCCAAATGATATCAATCAAAGGCCAACTCAAGGCAAAGAAACTACTACATCTCAATGTGCAAAACCATCAACAAAACTTACCCCGGAAGAGATGAATGATTTAGATATAAGTTTGTTTGAGAAAGAAATAAATTTGGTTATAGAGTTCAACCTAGTAGAAAAAACCATGGAGCAACTCCAATATCAATTCATATGCCATTGTGGTGTAATTAGTACAAGGGAAAGGGAGCTCACCACCTACATAAGAGTTTTTAAAGAGAAAGTGATGGAGAAGAATTCCCTAAAAGTCTAAGTTAGAGACCTTGAAGGAGAACCCCAAGGTGATCACCCATCAAAATCTCCCTAGATCACATGCGTTCAAGAGATTATTAATAATACCCCATTTTATATGTTACATGTACAGTGTGTGTCTTTTAGAAAAAACCCCATCCCCCTCTAATATATACATAAAAATATAAATTTTGGACAATTGATAGTCCTCTCTAGTTAACTCATGCAAAATGATATGGATTTTAAAAATTAACCACCCCAAGAGATGAACGAATACCTTGCAAGAGAAAAATAAAAAACTAGAAAAGGATGTCCAAGAGGCTTATTCAGACATTAAGAGGCTCAATGAAAAGGACAATTAGAAACAACTCAAAGTTTAGAGGAACTTAATGCGAAAAGATGTAGGGCCTATGGGAGGCTTTTAACTTTGTATGATATCGTAAAAGAGACTCTCACAACTCTACTCCTAAGTTTCATTGCACGTTATACGGGGTACATATAATACACTTTGAATGGGCATATTATACAACATCATCAATTAAACGGACGTATAATACGGTGTCACATTAGAAAATCATTGTATTACTTAATTTCTTAATAGTTTGATTGAAATATGAGTCGATCAAAATATATTGTTCTATATTAACATGAACCACGACCTTTTCTCCATTGTGGGCTTCTTTATTAAACAAGTTGGCTTGAGTTCATCCTAAAGGTGAACTCTAAAACCCAAAACCAAAAAATAAATATTGTTTTGATTCAGATTTTAGTTAGAAGTAAAGCCTATTTTAGTAAAAATTAAAAAATATATATAAAATTGGTTTCACATTATAATATTTAGTTAAATTGGTTAATATGTTTTGTGTAGAGTAAACTAGTTAGAGTGAATTTAGTGAATGCTTACCATGTGTAGAAAAATTCACACTTGGAATCATAGTAATTTAATTTAATTTAAATTGCTAGTTACTTCTTTGTGTAGAGTCATGGTCACTCTTCAAAGTAACTTAGGTAGACTTAGTTAGTGATTTCTTTTCAAGTGTACAGCAATGCTCACACTGGAGGTGATTTTTGTCAGAAGAATAATGATCGCTTTCCTTGCATAGAGTTTGACTCACACTTGGAAGTGATTTAGGTAGGGTAACTAAAAATTACCTCTCATGTGTAGAGATTGACTCACACTTGAAGGTCATCTAGGTAGATTTAGGAGATTGCCTATTATGTGCAAAGTTTACTCACACTTGAAGTCTATATAAATGTAAATTAGGCGATTCTTTGTCATGTGTAGAGTGAAAGCTCACACTGAAAAAGAATTTTCAAGATGTAAATGACAATACATTATGAAATGCTTATGCTTATTTTTTGGGACACTGTGAATGTTTGTTGATTTTTAAATAAGAAAGCAATGGTGATGATTTGATTTTTAAATAGAGTACCAATGATTTGCATAGATTAAAACTAATTTGAGGCATAATGTTCATAAATAGTTTTTTTATGCATTGACCTCTTTGCAATATGGTGAAAGAATATGAATGGAGCTATGTGGATGAATTGATAGCAGGAAAGACCTCATCGAGGTTGAGTGTAAGTCTTGTGGCCACAAACTTAGTTAAAATACACACAAGATAGAACGTGTTCAAAATACATGAAAATGTGCTAGCTTGCACCCCACCCCCCAACACCCCAAAGGTATCATTGAAAAATTTCCTGAATGGGCACAAAAGGCAAAGAGAGTACTTGCCGAAGGAAGGAAGAAGGTTGGTCCAAAAGTGCTTAGTTCATTGAGTGAGAGGGATGTGGAGATGACTTTTGAAGATGAAGAAAGCCAGTCCCCCGTGTGTGCAAAAGAGGGTGAACAATGAGTTCTACCAAACATCGAGCAAACTTATCCGAGCAAACTCAAAACCGAGCAAAGTTATTAAGTGAGTTGCTCAAGTATATGTATACTTCTTCTATAGAGAGAGCTTTCTCCAAACCCAAACAATAAATGTCATCACCTTTGCTAGTCACTAATGGTATCAGCCTCACTCTTTTTCTCTCAATCATTGTTTAATCAATAATTAATTGGTAAACATTTGTAGCCATTAAAGCCTACAAACCTTTACTATATATTTTTTTGCTTATTTCTTCATTAATAACACAACAATGTGGGTAGCAACGCTATGATTCTATCCTAAGCTATCCACCTTTTCATAGGTACTAGCCTTGATATTAACTAAGCATCTCACAGAGGTTCAACTTTATGGCCTCCGTATGTGGACTCAACTTTGGCCTTCATAATATGAGGGTGGCATTCAAATTTCACATAGTATATCCCGCTTCATGCATCAATTGAACAACTCCTTTCACAAAGATTAAAGATGCGGCTCCTTTCCATTTTGGAACATTGTTTGGAAAAATCTAGTAGACGTCAGGAAGGCCGTGATTTGGTGAAGCAAAATTCAATCTCCTTTGAGCTTTTGTCTACTCAAGATTGATGAGGTGGTATAGAAATCTTGCTATAGCTGGAATATGAGGGAAAGAATTGCATTGTATTCACAACGCATTGTTTTGGAGACCATATGGACCTGCCAAACCAAGATATGCCATGTCCATCCACCAGGAAGAATGTTGCTAAGTGAGAGAAGCTTCTTAGATCTCTCTCTCTCTCTCTCTCTCTCTCTCTCTCTCTCTCTCTCTCTCTCTCTCTAAAAAAAAGAGAAACAATATCACTATCATCGGGACAATAAGCAATATGTTTTCAACAGATACAAAATGTCTTTACAACAAAATGTCCAGCCTGGAGAATCTCTAGGAAAAAGTCTTTGCACTTCGAGAGACAGAGCTAACTAGATCTATCTGATCTTTCTTCACTTTCTCTTCAACTTGTGCATTCTTCCACTTAAATCTTAGCCCTCATGAAAACCAAGTCAACACATGAACATAACTAGCATCCTTCATAGGATTCTCTCTCTCTCTCTCTCTCTCTCTCTCTCTCTCTCTCTCTCTCTCTCTCTCTCTCTCTCTCTCTCTCTCTCTCTAGAAAAACTCTCTAAAAGAGTTCGTACCGGCATGAACTCTTTCAAAGAGTTTTTTTTTAGCTCTTTGATTTTTCAGAGTTCTCTAAGCCAGTTCACGTGGAGGCTCATTTTCCAATTGGTTGCCAATCAGATGAGAAATTGAGAAAAAAGGGTGCAACTAGTTGCGACCCTACACCTTCTAGGCACGAGGTGGAGCAGATTGGGAATCATAGACCACGAGAAGTAAATCAACACTCATGATGTACTTTTTTAGGTTCTCACAAATTGAGACACTATATTTACTTTATTGCACAACTGCTCGTAGTTATCACAAGAACATAACACGTTGGTTGCTAGTTGCGCACAAACAGGCAACCATTGAAGTATGTCAACTCTCTCTCTCTCTCTCTCTCTCTCTCTCTCTCTCTCTCTCTCTCTCTCTCTCTCTCTCTCTCTCTCTCTCTCACACACACACACACACACACACACACACACACATTTCTTGTTGCTTACCAACTTTATAGTCATAGCGCTCTTTTGCATTATGCCTAATGCAGGCAGAGCAATGTTCAGGAAAAGTCATTTTTCCAAACATATAAATATCCTTTTCTTGAGTTTGCCAAGAGGAAATTTTAGAAAATTAGGGGTATTTTTTGGGTTTTTACACTATTTTGCTCTATTTTGCGGTGGAATTTCTCCTTTTCGCCTTGCCCTCAACCTGCATTTTTAAAATTGGAGACGGCTATGATTAAACTGAGACACATTTTTCCCAAACCCTACAAATATCCTTTTCTTGAGTTTGCCAAGATGAAATTTTAGAAAATTAGGGGTATTTTTTGAGTTTTTACACTATTTTTCTCTATTTTGGGGCGGAATTTCTCCTTTACGCCTTGCCCTCAACCGGCATTTTTGAAATTGGAAACGGCTATGATATTAAGCTGAGACACATTTTTCCCAAACCCTGCAAATATCCTTTTCTTGAGTTTGCCAAGAGGAAATTTTAGAAAATTAGGGGTATTTTTTGGGTTTTTACACTATTTTTTTTCTATTTTGGGGCGGAATTTCTCCTTTTCGCCTTGCCCTCAAACTGCATTTTTGAAATTGGAAACGGCATGATATTAAGCTGAGACGATTTTTTCCCGAACCCTGCGGCCGAAGATGTATGCACTGAGACGGTGCCAGTGATTATAAACATGTGAATTGGTTGTTTCTCTCTCTTTATATTTATAAAAAACTCTCTGAAGGAGCCCGCGCAGGCGCGGGCTTCTTTAGAGAGTTTTTTTTATATTGAGAGAGAGAGAGAGAGAGAGAGAGAGAGAGAGAGAGAGAGAGAGAGAGAGAGAGAGAGAGAGAGAGAGAGAGAGAGAGAGAGAGAGAGAGAGAGAGAGAGAGAGAGAGAGAGAGAGAGAGAGAGAGAGAGAGAGAGAGAGAGGAGTGCATGGGAGAGAGTGATATCTCTACTTCTGTTTTTGTCTACAATACAGAAGGTTGAAAATGGCGATGAGAGAGAAATGGAGCGTGATCTCTCTAAATTCTTTGTTTGCAAGCTCTCTGCAGGAGTCCACGCCGGCGCGGGCTCCTTCAGGGAGTTTTTATATATGTGAAGAAAAGAGAGAGAGAGAGAGAGAGAGAGAGAGAGAGAGAGAGAGAGAGAGAGAGAGTAACTAGCAGCACTGACTCTGAGACTCTGTGTGTGTGTGTGTGTGTGTGTGTGTGTGTGTGTGTGTGTGTGTGAGAGAGAGAGAGAGAGAGAGAGAGAGAGAGCGCTCCAGTGAAGGCAGCTGCGTATGCTTCATTTCAGCGCACATTGAAGCTTTCTTTGACCTGCAGGCGAGTGTCAACTTCAACGCCGTCAAGTTTTCATGCACCGCCACCCGCCTCTCGTGCGTTTAGTTGTGGAAGATGAGCCGGTGATTGCTCTTTCTTTAAAAAAAAGTTTTAAAAAAAATTGTCCGCGCGGACTCTTCCATAGAGTTTTCTTTAGAGAGAGAGAGAAGCTCAATGAGAGACAGAGAGAGAGAGACCAACTTCATTCTATAAGCACTATTCAAGAAAAAATCCCTCCAAGACAAATCTGAACCGAAAATTTTACAATACTGGCCAGTATTTTTGCAAAATTACACTATTTTCCATGTGTTTTAAGCGAAATTTTCTCCTTCTTACCCTCCCCTCAACTGGTTACTTTGATTTTGCAACAACTCAAGGCTAAGCTGAGGTACACTTTTCCCGAACACTGGTTGCTAAATTACACTATTTTCCATGTGTTTTAAGCGGAATTTTCTCCTTCTTACCCTCCCCTCAACTGGTTACTTTGATTTTGCAACAACTCAAGGCTAAGTAGAGGCACACTTTTCCCGAACACTGGTGCAATCCTTGCTTTCATGCAATGACTTTGCATTTACCTCGGCCTCATCTTTAGCCTTCATGTCGGCAATACCCGCGTGCTCGTCATCACCTCCCTAGCCCTTACCCATATTGAAGCCCTCGTTAATAAGGGTCCCCTCTTGCACCTCGCCTTGAAAATTCAAAAAGAGGATTTTGGAAATTCTCTGAGTGAGTCCACGTCGACACAGGCTCATTTATCTTCTCACTGATGAAAATGAGTACAATTGACCTTCTTGCCTTAATTAGTCTGACTCCAGCATGCTTCTACCCCAACCTCGTCGTCGCTACATGCACTGGTGAAGTGAAGGCATCAATGGTGGAGGTTTAATCTACCATTGATCAAACCGGGTCTTGCAAAAATATTAGAACTCTCCTGGCATCAAGAATTCCCTTCAACCCATGGACGTCCCGCCTCGAGGCACTCTGCCTTAACCATCTTCGCTAGCAGGCATCACTATGCATGCGGCAAGGTCGTATGTATAAAAGTCTTTAAAAGTCTTGCCTCCCATGTTGCGGTGATCCAACCTCCTCGATCTCGCCCCTCTTGCAGATTGAGGTGCAGTTGTTGATCCCTTTACTCCACTGCGTATCACTAATAGACAAGTCTTGCCAAACCAAATCCAATGAATAGAGACATTCATATTAGCCTTTCCTAGCTAACAATGTTGTGTCAAAGTTGTTCTTCATAACAGCCAACAACCCAGTCACCCCTTGGAGGGGGGTACCCTATGGGGTGCTCAAGCAGGTGCACGCTGGGATTTCACTTTGTTCAGATTTTGCAAGACAGAGAAAAACCTAATAGGGGTGGGACAACTCCACAAGGTAGTGGAGAGGTTGCATCATGAGGACAATGGACATGTTAAAGGACGCTCCAAGAGTGGAGCCTACTTATTGCATATAATGGGATCACAATCTTATAAGAGTCTCATGCGAGGGAGGGGAAGATGTTGAAGCCTTTAGGCATGGCAGGTTATCCTACGGTCAACAAGGTAGAGATACTAACGATGGTGAATCTGTTGATCAAATTACCGTGGATGCTACTGCATCCAACTCATTGAACCTTTTGATCACACATTGCATGTGTGCTTGCGTCGCTATTACTGGTGGAGGGCCTCTTCGTTCTCTTTTGTAGAATATCAAAACCTTCCTTTGGCATTCACAACAAATGTGGCACTCTTCCATTTCTTCAAGCTGGGCCATTAACGACTAAGTGTATTGGCAGATGGAACGATGTGGCAATAACCTTGAGCAAGTTTTTAGGGTTTAAGTTTTATATGTATCTTGTTGGGTTTTGCTCGTTTTTATGATTGCTCGGAAAGGTTTGCTCGGAGTTTGAAATTCCCCGAACAATGCTCCCACGCTATTACTACATACAATCAAGCATCTGGTGGCTCAAACCCCACACCTACCACTTTTCATTTAAAGGGATGTGGTGTAGCATCAATTGGTGGTCAACACGTGTATAGTACTTCTACTTTGCGTCAACCATTTGACAAGCAATGGTTGCTTGAGCTACATCTCCAGTGAAGTCAATATTTTGTGGCTTGTAAAATCCTCGTAGTCCGTAATCATATCTTCAAGGATGCTTTGATGATCACGGCAAAGAAAGGATTTGTTGTACCTAATTATAATAAGATACATACAGAATATTTAGATAAAATCAAAGATTCATTAGAGAGTATTTTGAAGTGCACAGTGCTTAAGTAGGTGCCACAGTATGGGTACAATTTCTCTTTATAGATGGACAGATTGTCAAAAAACCCCTTGATAAATGTGAAGTTGATTTTTTCCTAGGGGATCCATTTTCATTGAAGGAATTGATACATCCTTGAAAGAAAAACCAAGAAGTGTTCTAGCAGGCATCTATCAGCGTGCAATTTGAAAGGGTGGTTGTAAGATCTCCAATTTTTGGGTCTCTTTTAAAAATAAGAAAAATAGCTTTTAATATCTATTTTGTAAAATTTTAATATAAGATGCTTGATTGACAGTATTGGAAGGTTCTAAAGTAAAAAGCAAGGTTGTTTCCATCTTCCAATAGGTTAGATGGACGTTTGGTTTAGTTTTGGAAAAATCCGCTATTTTTATCTTTTTCATGCTTTTTATGTTTTTAGGTGCTTTTTTTGAAAAAAGCAAGGTCGGATCCTTAATTTATGTGTTTCGCGGAAGCTATGGTTCAATTTTGTAAAAATTTTCTTTTTGAGTGCTTTCCACGCTATTTATATCTTTTCATGATTTTTAGTGTTTTTTTGTGAAAAGCAAGTCCGCTTTCTTATTCTAGTGGACGAGGGAAAACCTTGGTTCAATTTTAGAAAAAAAATTTGCATTTTATGCTAATTTTAGTTGTTTGTGCTTTTCGGTGTTTTTGAAAATCAATGTGCTTTTTGGGATGACGTATACATAAAAATATAAATTTTAATCTCCGTTTGATTTAAAAATGGTCACTCGGAGCAAAAAACGGAACCAAACAAGATTTTTACGAGAATTATTTTTATAAAAAGCGGTACCGTAAATACTTCGGGGCAGTATGAGAAAGTCATAATTATGTTGGGACATCACGGTGCGGCATAGTCTAGCTAAGGTTCCATTAGTTGGCCAAAAACTGTTCAATTGCTCAGTTCTACTCGAAAATTGAATGGTAAGTGAGAGAGTTGACCACCAAAAGCTGTGCCATGTTTTTACAAAAGATTGGAGTCTTTTTCCAAAAGCAAGAAGCTAATCCTGGCTGAGAGGTAGCGCTACCTGTAGCTTGGGGCACACTCCGGGCAAATGGAAAATCTATAAATTGGCATAAACACCTTAGTTTTCAATGCCGTTTATTGTATCTACTACTGTAAGGCTATACATATCTATTATACGGAGTGGTGCAAGCTCTTCATCACCATCTCCATAAGTTCTTCTCTCTCGGGAAGAAAAATAAGAAGAGGAAGGATATTTTCTCTCTACTTGCTTACTATCTCCTCTCTCGTTTCACGCGGTGTACGCGCTCTCCGGAAGCTCTCCTGGTGAATACCTCTATGTAGCTCTCATCACTGCTCTCTTGAAGCAAAACAAGAAGCCTTTTGACAGCCCCTAATCGATTCTAAAGCACGGTGAGAAGCTCTAAAATCCATAACCATCATCATCTCTCTCTCTCTATGTTGTTTTTCTGAGTAGTCACCCTCTCGGTCATTGTTTTTCCGTATACAAGTGCATGTATGGATTAACCGAGTACATATGAAGTTGCCCCATGATTATTTCATCATGTTTAATACGCTCATTTATGCACATGATGCGTTTATGATCACGTGTGTACATAAAAAGCGCTTTTTGTTTCATGACATAGAAACGGTAGGAACATTGTTTATGTCATAACTAACAAACCGTTATGGATCAGCCCAAACCCTTTATACTAGAGATAAAACACATCATTTAGAACATTTTTTTCTTATGTGTTGTGTGAAAATCATGCACAAGCTAAGATGGTAAAAAAAAACAGCTTGCTGCCAGTGCACTTAGCCAAATTTTTTGACTCGAGGCTCCTTGGAGAACCACTATATAGACTCACTGAATGGGCAAACCCACTTAACCAATTGAAAATCTTGATAAAATTTTATGATAATTTTATTTAGGTCTCCGTTATCACCTCGAAAAACGAGTTATTAATCGTTCCATAACCGGTTTTACCTACGCGTGTAGGGGTGCTACCAAGGGGAGTACCATATGACGTCGTGAGTTGACCGAGATGTTTATGTATGATTTATGGTTTGTTTTGGTGATTTGATTTCAGTTAGATTCCCATAAACTTATGTGAGGGTAGATGGTTAGACAACCTGAACCTCATAGGTAGATATGATTAGAGTGGCTTTCTTTTTGGGTTTGAGATCAAGTACTTTCATTTGCATGTTATGCATGCTCCCGAAAATGTCAAAAATTAGTTTTCTGCATACGTGTGAAGTTATGGTTTATGGTTGACCTAAAGGTCGGAGTTGTTTTGCATCATGTTTATGGTAATGGAATGTTATCATATGATGTATGGAAACTTATGGTTTGATGTGGATGCCTCATATGCATGGTAATGATTGCTTTCCACCGTTCTAGGTCAAAACCAGCTCTATGTGCGAGAGAGGTGAAGTGCAGATGTGATGCATCAACTTTGCATGGTTGGATGTTGTCAAAATTGGATTTTTTGGTCGGACTCTTTTTATGCATAAAAGAATCATGTCAAGGGTCATATGTGTGTGGACTCAATTGACTGCAGGGGATATGTCAAACTCCAAGTGTGGGAGTTGGTTCATTGTTATTATGATTTATGTGCGGAATTGAAGTGGTTTGAGTTTCAAAGGAGACTAGATACTACCTTGTTTCAAACACTTACATAGCATGGGAGTTATATGTTGAATCTCAGCATGAACATCAAACACAAGTTCCTGATAGATTTATGACCAACCCACAGCTTTGGGTAAAGAAAAATATCTAAGAAGGTGACTTTAAAGTACAAGGATATGTTGTTTATCTTAAACTATGTCTCTTTTGGACATACCAAGTCGTGAACTCATACTTAGTAAGAAGGCCCTCATGCTAAACCAAAGATACGCCTTTTGTGAAAAGGTCATAATCAGAGTATGGAAGAAGTCAAATGGCGGCAACCGATTTTATTATGTACATCAGGATTGGTTCAATAGATTCTATGGATCTATTCTCAAATACAACCCTCACAATGTCACTGTTACCTTTGATGACTACGAGTAGCCAGGTGCAATAGTGACTTTGCCCAAGCACAATGAATGGCAATATGTATCTCCCTAGAAACACTATGTACCTTTTTGGTCTTCTGCAGTCATAAAAATTTGATTTTGATATAACAATTATTGTTTTAAGGTTATAATATTTGAGTTTGAATCTTGGTTTATCTTTCGAACTAGCTTGAGTGATGGGGTGTGTATGTAGATGACTGACATCTTACCTCGAGGGATATGGGTGGATATACTCTCCTGCCTTCTGGTGGAGGAGCATTTCCAAATAGGAGTGGAAGTGCAAATGGTAGCATAATTTAGGTTTATCTAGTTTTAGGCCTTTGTTGGGGTGTCCATGTTAGCTTCTTCATTGACTTGGTCTTCCTACATATGTCCACTATGAGCCACAGAGAAGGTGTTAGCACTAGCCTGGTAACCTAACAGGACATAAAAGTGTCCATTCAAGGTTTTGGAAAAAAATTTAAAACCATAGTAGATCCACTCATTTTGAAAATGAGCCTATAGCTCAAAGACTACTACATATGGAAAAAATGAGAAATCTGTAAAATTTATCATGTCTTGGTCACAACAACCGTCCAAAGTTGATGGACCAGTACATTTTGCCCACAACAGTCATTTTGTACGGTTGATTGCATATAAATAAGAGTGGAGATTTTTGTAGGACATAAGATAAAGTTTTTCGTTAACTTCAATGGGTTGGTGATCAAAAAAATATGGTTACTTTTGCCTCACTATTTTTTTTTAGGGCAACTAAAATAGGTACCAAAAAGTGTGTTTTTGCCATTCAGTGGACCTATCATCAAATTTTCTATAGTCATGCTCAATAAAAAAAACACTATATTCATGTTTTCTTAGTTCCCTTTGGGCGTTTGGATCCAAAAGGAGCCATGGAGCATGTCAAAAGAATAATGAATCTCTTTAAGTGGAACCTTGGGGACAATGATGAAGTGATAAATACAACAAACATGACAAACCTGGGTTTAGCATTATAACCTCTAGAATCCCATAGAAACTACTCAATATCTAGCCGAATTTGTAGTTTATGATTTGTCAAGGCTAGGGACTTGCTACGCGCCATGTGCGAGCCACAAAGGCTCCTAGCACACAGTCATACAACAGACAAGCTCACAAGGGAGAATGGTGTGTCACTCACCTTCCTGCGTAGTTGCGAATGAAGGATTCTCGCGCCGCGAAGAAGAGGGAGACATCGCTACGCCGCGCTCAACCACCTCGCCGCCGTCGTGCCACCACAACGCTCGATCACACACACACTCTCACTCTCTCTCTCTCTCTCTCTCTCTCTCTCTCTCTCTCTCTCTCTCTCTCTCTCTCTCTCTCTCTCTCTCTCTCTCTCTCACGTACACACACACACACACAAGGAGATGGTGAAGGAGAAGGTGGAGATGGAGCAAGAGTAGCTTCTATTGCACAATGAGAGAATGAGTAAAAATTAGGTTTAGTGGCTTTTATATGAGCTCACCCCATTCACACTTGGGCGCCCATACTTAGCCAACTAACTCCTTGAATATTCTAGTTAGAGTGCGCCTGTCATCGGCGATCACCCTTACCCTGTTCCTATTGGTCCGACAAGCCCGGTACCTGACTCTAAATAATACAATGTTTATAGATCATAGGGTGTCCGTGTGACGTGAGGGTTAACATGCCCCCCTTCTTGATGTAGATTCCGTCCTCAGAAGCTATCCAGTTGAAGCTCGTTCGTCGAGATGGAAGAGTAGTCGACATGGATGTGCATAGCCTTCTTCAATCACTGCAAAATCAAACAACATTGCCACAGTAATTGCATTCTCATATACAATTAAAAATCATATGCAATAGACAGACAAAGTGATTGGTAACAGAATTTTAGAAAATTTGTCAGCAATAAACATTAAATTGCAATATAATCAAATGCATAAACAGATGTAAAGGTAAAAAATTAAACAAGTTCGGGGTCGCTAATTTAACGGTCAAAAGGCACTAGAGCTCGACTATTAATACCATGGGTAACTTCTCAATTTTTTCTGGTCAATTAAGTTGTTTAATCGCGAGAGCCAAGTATTTGATGTTCGAGGGCTGACTAGAGGCTATACCTAGAAGACCTTGTAGTTAAGCTACGATAAAAGGAATTTCTCATGAAATCATCGCCTGACTGATTACCTTTTCTTTGACCCCCCAAAGTTTTTTCACATTGATTCAATTTTGAAGTGTGTGCTTATTTTGTATGCCTTGGGTTTTTTGCTTTTCAAGGAAAAGCGTCCACACTGGGAACCTCTAGGGCTCTAGTACCATAGGCGATACATGTGAGTGAAGTACCAATTTAAGCAGGGATTTCTCTTCCAGCTTAAAATTTTACATTGTGGCACTTTGATTTTTTGTTTGTTCATTTTCAGCATTTTAATTTTGTAACTTTGGGGGGTCATATAACACTGTTACCCTCCCCAGGCTCATCACATTAGTAAACTCCCTTTATAATACTTAAGCTAAAGGTCAATAGGGTAAAGCCCACTAGAAAGCCCTAGTACATTTCACACAATGGTGCATAAATCGGATTAAGAACCTAAGTAACCATTGCTTATTAGGAAGGCATTCCCCATGGTATTAAGAGAAGATTTCTAATACCTAGCTTGGTCAAACTAGCTTAGTCGGACTGCTTGATTTTTAAACCTAGACAAGTGATTATGACAAAACATTACATTGAATTAAATGTTTGATACTAAGCAAATGCGCTAAATATTATGCTACCAATCACAATCAAAGCAGACAAACATGGATGCAAAAAGATAAGGGCAATGCTAATGGACATAAAACACCTGTTTGTGTTGATGGTCGCGCTTGATTTGAAGTGTGAACGAGAGAAAGGTTCCACGAAGGTCCAAATCCTATCAATAGCAACACGCTCCTATACACACTAGGAAACAAAAGGAATACCTCCAGAAGACACATTAGTGGGAAAAGGTACCAACACTTATTGAACACAACAAAAAACATAAGGAACCCTAACCTAATTATTTGCACTCCCCATAAAGAGTCAAGGGAATAGGATATTGTAGAGGTTGGGGGGAAACCCTAAAGCTAAACCCCTATCCTCGTCGCCGAGATAAACAAAGTCATCATCCATGAGACCATATGTGCCATCCGTGTAGTCATGTAAATTTTCTTCTTCATCATAGGTGCCCATGTTTACTAAAAAGGTCACTAGACGCCTATAGTCATCTTGGTCAAAAGGGTAGGCTTGTCCAATCGGAGAAACGCTCTCTACTAAGTATGGATCAGACGTGGTCAAGAGACGTATCAGCCATTCTAACTCCTCAAAATTCCTCTCACATGCTAGCGTACCTATCAAATCCCATTCACATGCAAGCACTGGAAAGACCATGTGAAATATTTGTGAAAAGTAACGAGGGTACCTCTCACCCAAGGCAGGAGTGGATGACTCTAGCGTACTAGCCATATCTGTACATGCAAATAGATGATGGTTAGAGTGCAAATATTACAAGGGTCATGTTTTTGTGCATAATTTGTTTTTATGATTTGTGTGATGGCTCTTGCTCTTTTACTTTTTTATCTTGTTTTTGTGAGTATAAGGCTTTATATATACATTCCCTAAGATCGGAGATTAAGAGGTCAGGGAGAAAGGTTGAGAGGGAAGCAAGTGAATGATGGATGTCCACAAACACTCCCCCCTTCCTTGGGTAGATCATACCGTTTGAAATGAGCTTGTCACCCTTTGAAACCAATTGTTCCAATTGGTAATAGGTGAGGATTTTTGCCAGTAGTTTTCTATTACCCTAGGTGCCTCGTCAAGTTGCAAGGGTGGTAAGGTACTCTCCCAGGATCGAACATGGTTTATCAGGTGATTCTTGAACACTGGGAGATGTGGATTCTTTTATAGCTTCATTGAGGTCCATTACTATAGATGGAGGCTGTGTAGAAGCTTTTACCTCTATGGATGTATTACATGAGGAGCTAGAAGCTTCATGGAACTCCCCCCTTCCTGAGCTAGGTGGAATAAATTGGGTTTTCCTTGGAGCCCAAACTAGCTCTGGACTAGGTGTGTAGCATTCTGTGATCTTTCCCTTCCCACGGTCTGCCATTGGCTTTAGCGTTACACTGTTTGACTCATATGGGTTTGTTGTCGATAGGGAAGGACACATTTTACGTTTAGGTACCCAAATTTGCTCATTTCCATCATAGTATCCTTGGGCTTTTAATAGTCGTTTAGGAATCCAGTGCCACGTTTTCTTACATTTCTTGGAGCGAGTGGGACGTTTCTTACGAGGCTTCCGTTTTTTAGCATCAGCCATGGTTACTAAAGAATCTTTAGGGACCCACTTGTATGCTTTCTTTGTTATATTAGGATGGTTCTTGTGTGTCTCAAGCTTTCTTTCAACTACATCAGTTGAAGATCTACAGAGTTGGGCTATGGGGACGTATGGTTCAACCTCCTGGACATGCAATGTCTTGGGTTATATTTCCTTAGGCAATATCTCAGGGACTATGGCTTGAGTGGTAGGGATAAGAGTTGGTTTTTGCGTTGTGACACCCCCAGTCCCCCAATCAATAGTGCATTTGGTGGCTATCATCCACATGCATCCTAGGTTTATATTACCCTCCATAGTTCCAGTAGGCATGACCAAAAATTCTTGAGCTATAATTCCATTTTCATAACTGACAGAAGTGTGCCAGATTCCAAAAACCGTAGTTTTTTTCTTGTTGACACCCTTGACTTGGATAATACTCTCAGATAGAGGTGGCTTCCCTAACTGACACCACACCCCATAGGATAGCAGATTATATTTAGCACCCGTGTCCAATAAGGCGTTATATAGCACTTTTCCATAGGCACTATTTAACTCAATAGGGTATCGTAGAGGTGTGTCAGAGTCCAACCAATCCTCTTCGATTTCCACGTGGAATGCATTTTTGACTCCAAGGTTAGCCTCTCATTTTTTTCTTATACGTTGTTGTCGCTCCTTAGCCTCAGCTTGAGCTTGTATCTTCTTTAACTCGGTTTGTGCTTTGGCGGCCTTCTTTTGATGAATGGCCCGTAGTTCTTCTTGGCTTAAAGGATCATAATATCTTTTGAATTTACTCCCATTGAGGAATCCAATGGTTTCAACTCCATCAAGAGTTTCCACACGAAGGGTACCTTGTGGGGTAATTTCACATACTCTATATGGTCCTTTACCAGCATATTTCAACTTTTTCTTCTCTTTACGTACTCCATACATAAGGACTTTATCACCAACTTTGATGTCCTTGTCCTTCACATGGCGATCAAACCACTTCTTTCTCCTATCCTTTTCCACAAGAGCATTTTCAACAGCCAACTATCTCTCTTCGTCTAGTTTTCTAAGATATACAAACGCTCGGTTAAGGGGTTACTAATCCATCCTTCTTGCGAAGCTACCCTAAGACTAGGAATGACAAACTCCCAAGGCATAACCGCTTCTTGGCCGTATACCATTTTGAATGGTGTACAATTAATAGCCACTTTATAAGCAGTACGATAAGCCCATAGAGCAGATGTCAACTTCAAATCCCAATCAGTGCAATGAGCTTCTACCGTCTTGGTTAAAATAGAGATTAGAGTCTTGTTGGTGCTCTCGGCTTGTCCATTAGCTTGCGGGTAATAAGGTGTAGAATTATGGTGGGATATCATAAAGGTCGTGGTAAGCTCTCTTATTACCTCATTTATAAAATGGGTACCATTATCACTAACAATTTCAAAAGGGCAACCAAATCTTGTGATAATGTTCTCAAAAAGAAACTTAGCTGTTGTCCTCGCGTCAGCTTTTTGTGAAGCCTTAGCCTCAGCCCACTTTGTTACATAGTCCGTAGCAACTAGAATATATCGAGATTGAGTGTTGCGAGCTGCGGGACTAATTGGACCTACAAAGTCTAAGCCCCATTTTTCAAATGGTTGGGTTACTTTAATAGGATGTAAGGGCATTCTGTCTTTGCGCTGTGTGGTCTTGTAACGTTGGCACTCATCACACCCTTTTGTAAAAAGTGATGCATCCTTAAATAAAGTTGGCCACCAATAGCCTGATTGCAGCACCTTTCTAGCAGTCAGCTCTCCTGAAAAATGTCCTCCTGCTATGCCCATATGTGCTTCTTGCAAGATATACAAATATTCATCCTCGCGGGCACAACGCCTAAGAATATCGTCCTTGCCTAGTCTATACAGAGTTCCGGCAATCAAACAATAGGGTTCACATTCTTTTACTAGCCTTCGAGCGATATCCTTACGAAGTTCCTTGGGTGGAAAACCATTAACTAAAAAGTTAACAATGTTCTCACTCCATTCAGGCATAGTCTCAACTATGAATAGGGAAGTATCGGGTAATTCATCATCAACTCCTGTCGGGGCTTCACCATTGGGTATGCGAGACAAATGATCAGCGATGACGTGCCTTTTACCGGGTCTCACTACAATCGTGAAATCAAACTCCAGAAGAATTAACAACCATCGTGTGATTCTTCCTGTGGAGCATGGCTTGTTTACCAGATACAGCAACGCTTGATGATCCACATAAAATACAAACTTGTTTGCCATAAGGTAGTAGCGAAATTTCTTTACTGCATAAACCATTGCTAAACCTTCTCGCTCTGTAGTGGTGCAGTTCCTTTCAGCATCGTTCAATTGACGGCTTGCAAAGCTAATGGGATAGTCCAATTTATGTTCTCCTGGTTGAGTGAGAACACACCCAATAGCAAAGTTTGATGCATCAATATGCACATGGAAAATGACATCCCAGTTAGGTGTCCTTAAAATCGGAGCACTTGCTAGTGTTTTCTTCAATTGTTCATAGGCCTGGTCAC
Source organism: Adiantum capillus-veneris (assembly GCF_014529385.1). Lineage (NCBI taxonomy): Eukaryota > Viridiplantae > Streptophyta > Polypodiopsida > Polypodiales > Pteridaceae > Adiantum > Adiantum capillus-veneris. Next base: position 78,683,255 of record NC_140943.1, read on the forward strand.
ACTCTTCAGTCCATTTAAATTCAATGAGAAGCTTGTACAAAGGACGTGCTATCTCAGCGAAAAATAAAATAAACTGTCGATAATAACCCACGTGTCCCATGAACCTTTGAACTCCCTTGTAATTGGTTGGTGGTGGTAACTCTAGAATCACTTTAATTTTGCTCTCATCGGTTGAGATACCATTCTTAGATACTATATGCCCTAAAATAACTCCATGCTTGACCCAAAATTGGCATTTGAACGGGTTCAATGAAATACGATATAACCTACACTTTTCAAACACCTTCCGCAAACATGATAGATGTTCTTTCCAAGAAGAGTAAACACAAAGGTCGTCTAAGAAAGCTTCACAAAACTCTCTCAAATATTCTTTAAAAGCAGTGTTTATTAATCGTTGGAATGTAGCAGGGGCATTTGTTAAGCCAAAAGCCATCACACGAAATGAAAACACGCCAAAATCTGTGATGAAGGCAGTTTTAGCTTGGTCCTCTAGCGCTATCGTGATTTGGTTGTAGCCTGAGTACCCATCTAGAAAGCTATAAGCTTCCTTGCCTGCAACTCTTTTGAGTACATGTTCGGAATATGGTAGGGGGTAATGGTCTCTTCTAGTAGCTGCATTAACTTTTTTTAGGTCCACGCACACCCTGAGTTTCCCATTCTTTTTTGGCACGATAATTATTGGAGACACCCATTCAGAGTGTTCAATAGGATATATGAACCCACATTTGATAAGCTTTTCTAGTTCTTCTTGAATGATCCTTGCGTACTTAGAATTCATCGGGTAGGGTCTTTGTTGTACGGGCTTCGCAGTGCTTATCATAGGGATTGTATGTTGGACCACAGAAGGTGGAACACCTTTCATATCATGGTATGTCCAAGCGAATATGTCCTTGAATTCCTTGAGAAGCTCTTTGAGGACCGCCTCTTCAACTTCTGTGAGGTCTTGGGCAATAAAAATAGGTTTTGATTCTTCACCGGGGTTGGCTAATTCTATTTCTTTAACTATTGCCGGACCATCATAGATTTCATTATTCCCATCGATAGATATTCTTTGGGCCTTTGTGTACACAACCTTTGCTTCCCCTGTGGTGTAAGATTTGAAATGTCCTGGTGCAGGATGCAAGTCTGTGGATTCTGGTTGTGCTTTGGTCTGTGCTTCCATTTCTGCTTGTGTTGTCGAGCTAACTCTTGGTTTTGACGCCTCCTTGCAGTGCGGCTCAACTTTGGCTTGTCTATGATCTCTAATTGGGCTATGTCATGGGGTCGTGATCTACACCACATAACATTTTGGAGATATTCACCCCAATCGTCTACCAATTTTCGATGAGCATCACATGCTCCTATATAACTGAGCCATTCTGCTGAGGATCTCTTCTTTTTTATCCTAGCACGTACATTGGCTCGATATCGACGCCTCTTAAAGTTTTTCTTTTTCTTATTTGAGACCTGCTTTTGATTTGCATTTAGATATGGCTCACTAAAGGAGTCCTCGTTGGTGTCCTCTTCACTCTCGGAGGAGCTATCATCGGTTGATGTGCTCGGTCCTTCGGAATGTTTTGACTCTGAACTTGCTCCACTCTCTAATTCATGAGATTTAGAATCCGTTTCACTCTGGGAGTCCGTGTCTGAGTCGTGTTGGTCAAAGTCTTCTATTGAGCTATCGGTGTCACTGTCAGATTGGTCTACAATTGCCTTGCCCTTAGAAGATGCATGTATGGCACTTATCATGTTCAGAGGTGCAATTTGTGGTACCTCTTCCCCCTCTGGTGTGACCCAAGTGGTTCCTCTATTTCCCCAGGTATCTATGGTTGCAGCTAGGTGTACCCAGTCTACGTTGTCTGATTCCGTCATACCCGGTAACACATCCATGTAAGGAGAATCTTGGCCAATGTCTGTATCCTTCTTACAAGTGTAACAATATTGTAGTGGGGCCGAGTGAACTGTGGTGTCAGAGCGATGATCAATAATGGTTTTACTCCCTAAGGGGTGTACCTTACCAGTCACCAAATCCACTCTAAGGACAGAGTATTGGAATTGCAAATAGACATGATTTTTAGACCAATCGTGAACCATTTGTGCTTCCCTCATGAATGGTCGTCCTAAAATCATTTCATATGACATAAGGTGTTTAGAGAAATCCATTACAATGAACGTATGTCGTACCTTGTGTCCTAGAACTTTGATCTTAAGATCCTTGAGCATCCCCATAGGTTTGGCTATGGCACCATTTGCCATCTTTACCACAATGTTAGTAGCACTGAGGCGGGGTTTTCCCATGGATTCCCAACAATCTTTTGTAACGATGCTAACTCCCGCACCACCATCGAGAATTCCCTTTATAGTTAATCCCTTGGTAGTGATGGGTAGGATCGCATTCGACTCGTCGCCTTCAAAATACTGCCCTAATTCGTTAATGGGTACCTCGATCACAGACTCGTGTCCATCTAAGTCAAGTGATTGCACATGATTTTCCTCATCAATCATAATCGAGTCAGGCCTATTTGGTTGCGCAAACTACGGTAATCCCGTTCGTAGCTCTCCGTTAAGGAATGCTCGAAGTGCAAGGAATAACTCAGGATCTCCATACAGCTTTGCTATGATCGTGGTTTGGACCTCAGAAGACATGAAGTCCACTAGTTTGGCAACATTCATTGGCATTTTGCAGGGTGTAGGTCCTTGACTAGGAATTGGTGAGGATGGAATCTCATATTCCTCAATGGGATCAGGTATTCCTTCGTTAAACATCCTTTCCAACAAGAAAGGTGTATGCTCACTTTCTGATGTCCCGTCCTCACTCCCTTCTTGGATGATACTAGATATGGCTAAAGGTCTATGGTTCATGTGGGGTGGATGAACTTGCGTGAGAAACAATGTGTCATGAATTTTGACATGCATGGGTTCTGGTTCTAGTTTCCTTTGAGTCTCCTCCACTAAACCTCTTAGATGTTTCACCTGCTCAATCTCGTCTACTGGGTTTGGGTACGTCCCAATCTTCTTTTTACGATTCTTCCCTTTTTGCCCCTGCGGTTTATCTTGGGGGTCTTGGATTGGATTTGGAAACACTTGTGGTTTTTTCAGAGGCTCTTTATGGTTTTCTCTTATTCGGTTTTCATTTGGTTCCATGTTACGGTTTTCTTTGTCGGTCTTTCCCTTTGTGGTATTGGTTCTAGTCTCCATTGTCTCGATTGAATCTGAATCATCCTCGAGGTCATTCATATACACGGGGTCATCTCCTGTTCCTATGTTTGTTTTGGAACTTGGCTTTGAATTTCCCGTATTCTGCGACCTCTTCCTTCGTGTCTTCTTTTTCTTTGCTTGGATAACTAACGCGGTATCTCTCTCTTCGAGGATATGGCCTGGCCCTTGAAGCATGGACCGTGTAATCGCATAAGCGGGTGCGACGGGTGGTTTTGGCGATGTCACACTAGCAATTTCGACCAAATTTAGGGGTGTGATTTTAGGCGCATTTGGGTTATAGGGGCATTGGGCAATCAAGTGATCTATGCCACAATGATTACATGTGAGTATTGGCATTGCAGACGTGCTCCCTTGATTCATTTGCATCTGTGCAGCATTCTTTTGCAGCCTAATGGGGCACTCCGCTGCCCGATGTGGTCCACCACACTCGTAGCATTGAAGAGGTGGCCTCCTAGCCTGGGTGTTGATATTTTGACCTCTGGATGCGAGAGCAGCAGCTTGATAAACCGGCTTGACTTGCCCCCAACAATCTTCCATGTAGTATATAGGACACTCTTCCAATGTATCAAGTCCGTAGGCAATACTAGTGTCTATTTCCTCCTCACAGCCATGTGCATAAGCATTAGATGGCTCGCAACCCACTTGGTTCATAGGGGCGACTCTTGGATGCAAGGGCTGCAGTCCTAGAACAGGAGGTGGTAGCGGTGTAGCTTGTACAACATTTTGAGATCTAGGGACCATGTGTTGCGGTAGTTGCTCAACAGGTGGAGCAGGCATCAATACAGGAGCTCGAGGTGCATCCGTCCAGGCTACAGGTGGTCTATTTGCCATCATACGTTTGATCATTAAACAATCCTTAGCTTGGTGACCATACCTACCACATGCGTTGCAAGTTCCATTAAATTTTACTCTAAACGTAGGGCACTCACTAGTGCTATGTGGACCTAAGCAAATAGAACACCATTGTTGCTCCCTTCTTGGATACATGTGACTATTTTGAGGGGATCGATTATCCTTAAGAGACTCTTGGATTGCCTTGGTGAGGTCTGTCAAGAATGTCTCAAATACCTTTGGCTCATTGGCAATGGGCTTTGCAGTCATGGGTTCATACTCAATGGCTTGTGAGCTAGTGGATCTCGTGTCAGTAGACACCCTCATGCCTGCTATCATCAAGTTGTCCTCTAATTGGATTGCATTGGCAGCGACATCTTCCCAGGTTGTGATACCTCTAATCACTAGTCCATTATAGATTCCTTCATTCCTCAACCCTCGAATGAATCGATCAAGCAGTTGGTTATTGTTGAAGCGCTCATTTACAGGGCAGCGAGAGTTTAAGTGCTTTAGACGACTAATGAAGTCCCTTACTGACTCTCCTTCCTTACGTTCGGCCTTCTGTAGCTGAGATGCTACACCCCAAAGCACACCTTCTCATATGTACTCCTTTAGAAACAACCTTCGAAGGGTAGGGTAGATTGTTTTCTCGTCCACCCTTAGGGTTCTATACCAATATCCAGCCTTCCCACTTAATGTCAAGCTTAAGGCATTGCACTTATGTAGTTCGTTGCGTTCCCCTAAGGAATCACATACTTGTTCAAACACTTCAATGTGTTTTCTAGCATCTTCGTCCCCATTGAATTTTTGCGTGAGTTTGGCAATTTGTACTGCCTTACTTCTAGGCTCTCTATCAGATGCATGACGCATATTTTCCGCGATAGATCGACCTATGGTTTGAGCAAACGCTGCCAAGTCACCTATGTGAGGAGGCAGGGCCAGTGGAGGTACTCTTGGAATCATATGTGGGAGAGGGACGGGTACCGGTCTTGGCATATGTGTGGATGATGCAGGATATGGAACATAACCGGGCATAGGTCCACTCGGATAAGGGCTAGGGAGCGGCACTCGAGGAGCATAAACAAGTGGTACAATTGGAGGTGTGGGGGCCATGTGTGCATAAGGGGATAGAGGCACATACGGTCGAGGACCCATAATAGGTACTACGACACTAGGTAGTGGCACTGCGCTAACCGTAGATGTCATCGGTACATTCTCTGTCAGGCTTATCCCTGGAGTGAGCACTGTGTTTTCCTTAATAGAGCGTTGAGCCAAGTTAGGGAAGCTAAAGTTGTCGCTCGGAGGCTCAGATTGCATAGAGACCCCAGGTGAAATGACGTAAGATGGGTCCATGGGGCTCATTAGAGGAGTCTCCATTTGTGATAGAGTAGGCTGTTGAGCCTTGCTCGTATCCAGAAATCTCATGGGGCCAGTTGAGAGTATATTTACCCCTCGGTTTTGCCTTTCTGATTGAATAATGCCATGGAAAACATTACAGATCATTTTCTGTTGATCTTCGATGCTCGTGGCACTAGAGGTGGATTGTACAATCTCTATCCATCCTACATGGTAGGCGTGGCCAGAGTGTAGATCCGTCAACACCTCAGTGTGGAGGTCGTATGTCCAATGATCATTAATGAACAATCCTTCTAGAGTCGACGTGTTAACGGTTTCTTGTGAGGTAGAAGCAATGTTGCTCCCCGTGGTTTTACTTGTCACCAACGGTACTCTAGAGGGAACTTCTGAAGGAGGCATCTCAACAGCGCCTTCTTGGTAAGAAGTTGGCAGGATATCCACATGGACACTCTTTGGGGGTGTGGGGTCCACGTGCGATGTGAAAGGAGAGTCCACTTCCCCACCCCCTTCGTGTGCTTCATTTGCATCAGGTTCCGAGCGAGTAGCTCTACCTAATGTTTCCATGAAACGGCTAAACATACTAGTACTAGGCTGTGGAGCTTCGGGAGGTGCATGGCCTTCTCTCTCAGTGTTTTGGGTAGGGTATGCTTCCATGATTTCTGAGTTGGAGGAGGAATCACTAGCGGCTATTTTAGGGTCTTGGGTGGTGCTACCTTGTGTCCCCGCTGAGGGTCTAGAGCCTATCGTGGATGGGTAATGGATGTCCGTATGAACAGAGGCACCCTCAATATGCTCGTGTTCTAGCACCCGCCCAGAGCGTAAGTGCATGTGCTTTTGATACCCTAAGGTGTCAAAAAGCTGCTCTAGGAGGCCTTGTGACTAGTTTTTTGCGTTATTTTTGTTTGTTTTTTTGCTAGATTTTTTAGAGCGTGTCGTGGAATGGGCCGTGTGATAGCTCGAAACGAGCGTATCGCTAGGAGGGACGCGCTGTGCTTTACAGCCCACCGTTTGGTTCTATTTTGCTCCAGAAAAGCCCGAAACAGTCTTTCCTAGCTAAGGAACTAGGCTCCAAATAGCAAGTCTAAGGGTGCAAGTGGGAAGAGAAGGGAGGAGAGTGGAGGACTTGCCCCACATGCTCTCATTCCGTCTTGAGGGGGTAGGGTATATATATAAGAGTGAGTCTAGTATATATCGTAAGATTGAGGACTGAGGTCTGGGCCTGGGCCTGGGCTTGGGCTTGGGCTTGGGCTTGGGCTTGGGCTTGGGCTTGGGGAAATGGTCCCGATCCCGATCAAAATTTTAGTGATCCCCCCAGTCACTCACGCTTAAATATTTTTGATTTTTTTATAACCTCCCCCTCACTCACGTTTTTATTTTTCGGATTGTTTTTTTACTTTTTATTTTTTTTAAAATTATTTAAAAAAATTTATTTTTTTTTGGATATTATTTGGTACGCGTTTTGGTGCGCGTTGACCTCACCTAACTATTTACTGTCCCACCTACCTACTGACCTGCTAATCAGTGGTTCACCTAATTACTAACCTGCTTAATTAACTAACTGTGCACAAACCAGAAAACATAGAAAATGCAGAAAATTGAAACTTGACATAACTGTGCAGTGCAAACCAGAAAATGCAAAAAACGCAGAAACGCAAGAAACGTTAACTGTGTAAACTGAAATCTGAGCTTAATAGAACTAACAAAACAGAGCTTAACAGAACACAGAAAACTTGAATGCAGTCAACAACATTGTGTCTTTCTCTACTGTTTTTGCATAACAACAATAATCAAACTTAAGCCGCACCTTTCCTACATAAAAAATAGCTTCAATACAATTTACAGGTTGCCATTGGAGCTTCACGCGCAGCAGCTCCCCGGCAACGGCGCCAAAAATTTCAAGGCTAGGGACTTGCTACGCGCCGTGTGCGAGCCACAAAGGCTCCTAGCACACAGTCATACAATAGACAAGCTCACAAGGGAGAATGGTGTGTCACTCACCTTCCTGCGTAGTTGCGAATGAAGGATTCCCGCGCCGCGAAGAAGAGGGAGACACCACTACGCCGCGCTCAACCGCCTCGCCGCCGTCGTGCCGCCGCAACGCTCGATCACACACACACTCTCACTCTCTCTCTCTCTCTCTCTCTCTCTCACACACACACACACACACACACACACACACACACACACACACACACGTACACACACACACACACAAGGAGATGGTGAAGGAGAAGGTGGAGATGGAGCAAGAGCAGCTTCTATTGCACAATGAGAGAATGAGTAAAAATTAGGTTTAGTGGCTTTTATATGAGCTCACCCCATTCACACTTGGGCGCCCATACTTAGCCAACTAACTCCTTGAATATTCCAGTTAGAGTGCGCCTGTCATCGGCGATCACCCTTACCCTGTTCCTATTGGTCCGACAAGCCCGGTACCTGACTCTAAATAATACAACGTTTATAGATCATAGGGTGTCCGTGTGCCGTGAGGGTTAACATGATTAGATATGGTTACTACCTACAAAATACACACAATAGGCTTGATAAACTAGCAATATTGAGAAAGCTACACTTGCTACACTAAAATGTCTTGTATTCTTCAGCAAATCAAAAAACTCAACAATCATCATATACTATGCTATATAGCATATTATGTCCCCCAAAATTCAAGGAAGATTAGATTTATGTTATAGATGACACTTACGCAATCAAAATTTCATTTGGATATCAAGAAATCCACCCAAAAGTCATAAAAGTGCTCATTTTGGTCCAAAAAAACAAGATTAGGCAATTCTTGTAATTTGGTCATAACTTTCAATTTTAACACTTAGTTCTCCCTAGAAGTGTCAAAATATGTTGAGAACTATGAAGTTTTGTCCTCTAGCAATCCAAACCTCACAAACATGAAGTTTAGAGTGGAATAGTTGTACAAATTTTGAAAAAACACAAGCCAAAAACAGGACCCGTTTTTTCACACAAGTTTAGGTTCAAAAATGTTATGCAAGAGTAAGGTTAATGGTGAGATCAATATTCCAAAAAACTTGTCAAGTTTTTTTCAACTCATAAGGCAACTTTGTGGATATATAGCACCTAGAAATTCATTTTCACTCTCTTCCAATAATTTTTAAAAAATGGTCACTTAATAGGACACTTCATTGCCTAGTTGGTTGGTTTAGCATAATACATCTCTCTCTCTCTCTCTCTCTCTCTCTCTCTCTCTCTCTCTCTCTCTCTCTCTCTCTCTTATATATTCTCCTCATTACTCTACACTTTTGCATAGTTAACTTTGACACATCTATGCCTCCTAGCCATTCTATTGATGATTAAATCAATTTGATTGGGGGTGGTGATAGTTCTTATGTCATTCCTCCTTGTGCTTGAGCCTTCCTTTTGAGGATTCTAGGGATTGCTTCTTCTTTGGCTTCTCAAATTTATAGTAGCATATCCGTCCTTCATTGACAGGCTCCATGTGCTTGTATCAGCATGTTTGGGGTTAGAGATAAGTGGTACTTGTCAAGTCTACAACCACATTAATCTAATTAGACATTGCTTACCCGTGCAGTGTAGCAAGTTTAATGGCACCATTGGCTAATATATCATGAATAAAAAATGCTCCATTGCCTTTCCTTTTCAATTTCTTAGCATGTTGTTTTAGTGTGTATATGAGGATGTAATCACCCACTAAAAACTCTTTGCATTTGATTTTTTTATCATGAAATTCTTTCATGCATCATTTTTTAGCACGTATGCCTACAACTTGTGTAATCGTGTCTCATAAACGGTTTCATGTTGATCAAGCCAATCAAAAAGTTGATGTCCAATCCACTCAAATTTATTGGCTATTTGTAAATTGGGGATCAAAAAATCCAAAGCTAAAGTGGCCTTCATGCCAAGGACTATGTTAAACGGTGTTCTCTATGGAATTTTTGAATGCTACTGGATAAGCCCATATAACAAAATATAAATTTTGCTCCCAATATATATGTGAATCGCTGACAATCCTGGTATGGTGCACGATATTTTGTTGGTGCTCTCGGCCTATCCATTCACCTAAGGTTTGTATGGTGTTGATTTCCTTGAATTACTTGAAATCATTCAAGAGACATTTGATATTTTTTTTCAAGAAGCACATTCCTCTATCACTAACTATCTCTATTGGCAAGCTATGAGCAACTTGTACCTGGTAAAGATATTTTTATACAAGAATTGTGCTATTGTTATTGCATCATTTTGTTGTGTGTCCTTGGCTTTTACCCATTTTGTAAGATAAATAATCACCACAATGATGTACTTGGCACGTGATTGGTAAGTTGGCGGGGCTATGGGTCCAAAAAAACAATTCTCCACTTGATGAAGACTATTTCTCTCATCATTGGTCTTAGGGGCATCACATCTTTCTTTATTGATATTTTGATCCATTGACACTCATCACACCAGTTGACCGAAGCTTCAGCATCCATGTGCAATGTAGTGTACCAGGTCCCTCCAACTAGGATTGCTTTGGCCATGGTTTCAATAGAGAAATGACCTCCTGCTTGTCCAGCATGTGTCTGAGCAAGAATGAGGATATACTCACTCTCCATGGTGCACATCCTGAGATACCTATCTCTCCCGCGTCCATAAAGATGATTTGAGATTATCTTAAACTCTAAGGCTTCTGCCGTCTCAATGTATTTTTGTGGTGATTTATTGAATCCTTCAAGGAATTTTTGAGTTTTCAAGTAAACAATAGTATATTTTCTCCACACAGTTGCTTCTATGACTCACATCATGGGTACAAAGTCTTGTATCTTAGTGGCATTGTAGGTTTCACACACCTTGACATACTCATGAATAGTTATGTGCATATAGAGCCAATACACTCCTAGTCTCATCAATCATTGATATGTCTGTTTAGGCTCATTATAGAATTTTATGCTTTGAACATGGGCTTGTTTCAAGTAGGTATGTCCTTCTCTTGGTCCGATCATAAGTTGAAGTTTTGGTCAATTCCTTGTTTGTAGAGATGTCCTACTAAGAGGAAGAGAGATCTATTTGTTGCAATCTTTTATTGATCGTACCCCTTACATTCATCGCCTTGAGCTAAAAGAGGAATCAATTGTTTACTCCATTTTGGCACCATTTTAATTTTGAATACATAAGAGTCGGATAGGTCATCATCTATGCCTTCAGGTGCTTCACCATGAAACATCCTTGATAGATGGTTGGCCCTTTAATGGATAACACCCTTTTCTACTACAACGATGAAGTCAAACTGTAGCAATATAACCATCGAGCAATACCTCTTGTACTGCAAGCTTATTCACTAGGTCTAGTAGAAATTGTTCATCCATAACAAATATGAAATGATTAGCCAATAAATAGTGTCAAAACTTCTTTACTTCGCAATTCTATCCCAATCCTTATCTCTTAGTGGTGGTATAGTTCTTTTTTATGCTATTCAATTGTTACTCTCGCTTGGTTGAGCCAGTATTCAATAAGCTAACCCTCATTATGTACATGGAAAATCTTTGTTCAATTAATCAAAGTTTATAATCAATTGGTAAAGGGGTTGTACAATAATTATGTGTATGTAGATAAATATGTGATAATAACCACAGTGGCACATAAAGGCTTGTACCTCTCTTACGATGGTTCTAGGTTGCATACTACATTAGTCAAAATACATTTATATGTATAAATAATAGACGTATTATACATTGACCCATATGACACATCAAATTCTTTTCAATCTTTGTATATTAACTTACATGTTGATCGATATAGATATCAATCAAGACCTTATCGATCCACATGTATATATATATATATATATATATATATATATATATATATATATATATATATATCGATTGATATGTATCAAAATCAATATAGAAACACTATAAAAGCAAAAGTTTTTACCTCTGGATTACAACTCCCCTTCACACAAACTGCAAGGTTAACCCCAAGCAGTGCAAGGTAGATTTGTTTTGAGTTTTTGAGACTACTTTTGGTGCCTTCAAAGTATCAAGAGTAGTGATTAAATGTTTGGATCTAAGCCTATATATATTAGAGATAGAAAAGATCTTAAACTCTTTTTATTTTTAATATACATAAAATAAAGATAGATCATTATGAAAGTCATAATTTATCTCTATGTTTGTGTAGTGTTTAGAATCAACCTATATATATATTAAAAATAGAAAAGACATTAAACACACTTCCGTACACCCAGACTTTGTAGCAATGATGGAAGGCTAAGTGGTAGTTTCCACTTCTGCCTTAGTATTTGGCTCGGTAAGATTGGGCACTATCTATCTTTTGCTAGTGCCTTCTAGCTTGCTCTTCCCTTTCATTTTTACATACAATTGATGGACTAACTACATACTTTTGCACACTAGAGGGAGAGACTGTACATCAAGGTTTTGTAAGGCATCAAAAGAAATCAAGATTTTTCCCATAGTTTGCTTGACAAGTTTTCACATTTGATCACCAATGAAAATTGAAATGTCAAATGATACTGTAGGGAATGGTTGTTGTAATTGCTCAAAGCAATGTTTTGCAAAAGTATTGACAAAATAATTGAAAATGAAAGGCTTTATAGACTCAAAATATCAACATAACTATTTCTCTTCAACACCATGCAGTTAACGAACAATAGCTTCATTGGTGGATTTTTTATGCACGCGTGATAACTTTGTCTCTGACATGGCTATTAAAACAAGTAGAGGTATATTAACAAAAGATAAACAATTCAGCCATGTTAAATATGCAGACATATTTCCTAATATAAATGTTATCTCTCTTGCGGACTCACTTGAAGTAGTAGACACAGATGGAAGCTCGTGCTTTGCCCTAGAGGGACTCAGATGAAGCCCCCTTGCTTGACGCCACCGAGCCCACCATCCGACTTGCTCTATCTCCAGTAGAGTAAGCGAGCCTTGTAGCAGAGGTGGAGCGCCTTCAGGCCACCTCTGTCATCTGCAAGATCATTGGTAGTTGACCCAGTAGATGCGAGGTGTGTGACCTCCTTCAAGCTCGCCTCCTAGCAAAGGGGGAAAGATCATCGACATACAGCTTCTCGAGGGGGTGGGGGATGGGGATACTACTAGATTGAGTTTGAGACTCCTAGATGCCTGCCAAGGTTATCTCAATGAGTCCCAAGCCATTCTAAGTGGTCAGGGCTCATTTCCGACAATGGTGCCATGGTTTTGACCCCCGGCTTCAGATGTTCTTATTGAGAAAGAAGATCTGCCCTATTCTGTCTGCTTCCCCGACCTAAGAAGTGAGTACCTCTTGCTTCTTTTTGAGATAAATTCCAAGATCGGGACAATCTTGGAGACCACGTGCATGGCAGCTTCAAGGGCTGCCAAGGCTGCAAGTATTCCCACATTACACGTTCGGGTGCGAGGCATTCATACCCTCGCGAAGGTAGTCCTTCTACCTAGGGTAAGTGGTGGGTGGCTACGCCAGAGGGTGGTGTATTTGGGACTCCCAAACCAGTGCTTCATTGCAAACACACGCATGCTCAGTCCCCTCAAGACTGAACATGCCTAGCAGACAGGTACCCAGGATACACATGCTAGCAACTCGACAAAGGCCACCGGCCAGCCAGTTGTTGATGGCTTGCAGCAGGTGCACAATCAAGAGTGGGTTTTCTTTGACTACAACTCCACTTGATTCCACGGTGACACATCTCCTGACCTTGAGGTAGCTTGCTTCCAAGTTCATGTCCTTTTTCTAGCTGTGAGAGGCACCGAGGCTTTGGATATAATGGTAGGCTTCTCCTTTTTTTTGTGTTGCAAGATCACACATAGTGGACCTTGCACACAATTCTTGATTGGCTCTAGGTCAAGGCTCTAGAGTTCTCACACCACACAGGGGACCTGGGGGTGACAAATGTGGTACAAACACTTTGGCCTCTAGCCAATTTTAGTGTGACGCCACAAGATGCAGTAGGATATGTAGGCACATTGTGGTTCACTTTTTTGTTGTCACTTAGAGCCCCTCTTGCTATGTATTTATACATGAGGATTCTTGGACAAAGGATGCTGCCCTACAGACTGCACGTGTTGCTTGGGCCTAGGTGTGACAATCACTTCAGACGCGTCTATCTACAGGTCGCTTGAATGTGGAATACTCCCCATCCAAGCCGGCTTCAAAGATAACGAGGTTGGTTGTTGTTGCAGCCTAGGTCTTTTCTCATTGATCCCATGAGGATTGCCTCATGGAATGTAAAGGGTTTAGGTGGGCCCCACTTTCAATGTCAGAGGGCTGTCAGAATCTCAAGATTCATAGATTCCTTGTGGGTGGTATGATTGATATTTTTATGCTTCAAGAGAAAAATCTTTGTGAGAGCCGCATTCAACGAAGCGGTCACATTCTGTGTGGTCGCTATGAGACCCTTTCGTCAGATGCTTTTGGGCCTAGAGGTGTATGTATAACTATTTTTTACTCATGGAAGAAAGACATTGTGGGTAGAGGTACTATTGTGCCCGACAGGGCCAAGTGGCATTGGGAAAATTTTGAACTCATTTTTGGGCCTTTTAAGAGTGCCACATCATCAAAGTTGTACAAAAGAAAGTAACCCGGTAGACCCCTCTAAATATTGCTTAGAACCCCATGATATGACCTATCATTGGAAAGTTCTTGAAAAATGGATTCTAAAGAGCCAAGGTCCGAAAAGTTTGGATGACTTCTATGAAAGTTATGCCATTTTTTTTCAATCAGCCAGGTTTTGTTACCGTTACGGTAATCTAAAATCACCTTTTTCTAGATCTACATGAAGGCAATGTCCGATACATGCATGCTATATATCAATAGATAGCATTTGAAGAGTAGATTCTAAATATCCAACCTCCGACAAGTTTGGATCTTATTTGCAAAAAATTTACCGATCCCCACTTTTTGAAAGCTATGCCACATCAACAATTCTTACAAGACCCATTTTTTAGTCCAAACTTTTCCTAATGATTACTATGCAGGTTCATGGTTTCCTCATGGGCTTCCTCATCTATGCGCCCAACGTGGCAAGTGCACGAGTTGAGTTTTGGTCCCATATTGTAGAGTCTTTGATGCATGCAGAGCAATGGTGTGTCGAGGGAGACTTCAACATGTTGGAGGACCCCTCAAATAGGATTGGAGGTAGCCATTCTAATGTGCAAGCATGAGGTTGAGTTAGTAGCTTGGAAACGCTTTTGTATGACCTTGAGAATTTCAAATATTTGGTAGCATGTAGGCTTTGTGTGGCTCCCAAACAAATTATCTTTCTCTCTCTATGAGAACAAGGTAGGAGGAGTGAATCTATCTCAAATAGATCCCTTCTATGTCAATGATCACATATGTGACATGGGTGGATCTGTTAGCATTTTGGCAAGGAATATCTTTTCAGATCATGCACCAATGATTCTTAACAGACAAACAGAGGAGTGGGAGTGTAATGTTGCGCATACTGGGGAGGATATTACTAGATACAAAGCTCAAAAGTGTCATTAAATCTAATATCTAACCAACCCAAATGATTTTCTCATATTAAACTGATCACTTAATGTGGGAGAATAAACGAGAACAAGGGTTAAGATATAGACATGTGCTTATAGATCTATCTCAACACGGGTCCAATGGTAAAGGGGCCCAAATGAGAGATGGTCTATCAAAGAGAAAGGTTAACCAATGAAGCATAATACCTTACGGTTAGCTTCATATTGAAAACTCCAATAGTTAGTGTAAAAGTCCTTTGACCTTAGGCAAGCTAGGGCTGAGCTTGAGGTGGGAACCTGGCCCAAGATTAAGGTGCCTAAGGTGCTCGTCGTGCTTGATGACTGACGTGCTTGAGGTGCCTAATGACTGAGATGTTTGATATGCTTGAGGTGATTGTCATGCTTGAGATGCTAGGGCTGTACTTGAGGTGAGAACATAGCCAAAGCTTGAGGGGCTTAAGGGCCAAGCTTGTGGTAGGAACCCAATCCAAGGTTGAGTGGCTTGAGGTGTGCAAAAGTCAAATCCAATCCCTACAAGGAGAGGGCAAGCCCTACAAGAGGGGGGATGAGAGAGAACACACACACTCACAAAAGGCATGCTTCGTACAAAGAAATCAAAAGGGACACTTGTCAAGTTCCTCCTCATGTTGCCCTCATGGTGTGCTTGAAGCCAATTGGTTGGCCACCCAAGGGGTCCAATAATAATTTAGGATATTTAATTAATTGATTTTGCATTTATCAAGTCCTCTCCCTCAGAGGGGAAAGGGAGACACTTGTCCCAAGGCTACCCTTGTTACTTGATTTACCTCTTGCTTGTGATTGGCTAGGCGTGGAGGGGTCCAATGAGCTTCAAGCATGAGCTACAAGGGGGGACGACCAAGGAAGCTAGGGGCTTGCTTAGGGGGTATACTCTCCCACACACACTCACACACATGCTCACTAGAGAGGTTGAGAGCCTACACCAACACTCTTGGAGTGCAAATCCAACCAAGAGCCATGCTTCAATGCTTAAGCTTTCCATCTTCTCCATCTTCATTACTATGCTATTATGTATACTAGAAAGAAGAATGATGATAAGTGAGGAACTAATTCTTTCTCCTATGAAATGTTTCTTCTTCCTCTTTCCTGTCCGCATTCCTTGCTAGCTGTCTCCACCTTCGAAGGTGTTTGAGGTCTTGGGACTGAGGCTTGGGATAGTTAATACTTTCCACAAATTTTATGTTATGCTTGTGATGCATGAATCTTTCCATCTTCATTGCATATCCTAGGTCATAAGGAACACAAAGATTGTATCGTAACAAGTCTCTCTTGATGGGAGAAATCATAATACAAACGCCTCTTGGAAGGGAGATCGTCTCCACATAAATCCGGTCCTCAACTGTTGTCATGTTCTCTTAATTCTCTCTCTTGCAAAAGTATTGTTCATGCCAAGTTAACTAAATGCTATTTTTATGTTGCTAATATCAATTATGTTCACCCATTATGCTCACAAAGTAAATTCTCAAAAGTACTCTCATTAATTTCCCCTACTCTCAAGCTAATAGGCCAATTCCATTACATTGGTATCATAGCATTTGGTTTCTCTTTTCTTGCTTAAGAAGAGAGGTCATTAAGTAGCCTATAAATGGTTGATGTTGTTAACTATATTAGGATAAGTGGAACTAGGATCTATTATCGGATTTGTTGAGTCCGTTTTGTGGGATATGGTGCACACCTCGGGAGCTTTGGACTTAATAATGGAGACTTTTTAGACTTGCCTACGGCTTTACCATTATTAAGCCATAAGAATTCCGAAAGGAGCTAGCCCTCTGCAATTCTGCTATGTTAGACTTACTCCACTACTCTCTATAATTAACCACTTCGAGCCGTGGGTGTAAATACCTAAGAGCCAATTTTCAAAGGCTAAGAGGAGTGGCAACTAAGGTTTTGAATTGCCAAAGCATACACTAAGTACATACATAAATTTTGTTAACATGGCTGACAATAACCAAGAGAGTAGAATGAACATTGATAGCTTTGATTTTGCAAATGAAGGTGCTAATGATGATTCCCCCATGTTTGTGAATTATCTCGTAACTAGGTTGCAGCAAGCTACGGGCAACCGTGCTTTGCAAGCCGAAGTTACTCAGCAACTTCGCATTAATGGGATTTCCCTTCCTCTCCAAGAGGAGAGAGAGATTAGGAGGCCTCTTGAAGAGACTCCCAAAAGAAGAGACTCTCCCATACAAGAGGAGGAATCCAAAGAGCAAGCAATAAAACTTCAAGTTCCTCTTAAGATGTGGATCCACAAAGATGGCGGTCTAGACGATCGCCCACTCCTCCCAAGAGGAAAAGATCAACACACAGTCCTTCTCCTCATCACTCCAAAACGGAAGAGAGGAAACAAAGGAAGAAAAGGGCAAGAAAGAGGTCACCCTCGTCTCCTTCTTCTTCACCTTTCTCCTCTTCCGACGAAAGCTATGGCTATTCTCCTTGAGAATACAAGAGGAGAGGACACCACAAATCATATCCTGCATGGCGAAGGTCACAAAAGCTAAAGAAGTTCAAGGAGGGAGGAAAGAGTATCTCCTTTCTCACCTATGATGGCACCTTTGGTGCTACCGACAAAGTCTTGGCCTTCACTCACCAACTTGATGCGGCTTTTGGAGATGAGGGCTTCACATAGTCCTCCAAGCTACGCCATGTAGCTATGCACTTCCAAAACTCAGCTCGTCAATGGTGGGCTGCCTTCGTGGCAACGGCAAAGCCCCAAAGACATGGAAAACTCTACAAGTTTCCATCATGAATCAATTCCTTGCAAGCGATGCAAAGGACAAAGTGCTTACTGATGGTGCAGCTTGAAGCTTCTCTCTCATGAGTCTATCCACAAGTATGCAGACAAGTTTTGGGATTTACATCTCAAGGCTACTATCTTTCAAAAGATAGACTTTGCCGAGCAAAAGTAGCAATTTTGTATGGGATTACCTGAAGAGATGGCCGAATACATCAACTCTCAACGGCCTGGTTCTATCACCGAAGTAAGCCATCACACCATGGTTGCTTCACGCATCAATTTCCATCAAGGTTCTAGACAGAATGTCAAGCCCATGGAAAACAGAGACAAAAATGATGCAAAGGGGAAAACCAATGCTCAAAATTATTCCAAAGGCACTTTCAACAACAACAACAACAATCGATCCAAGGAGAAGGGAGTTTACAAAGGCAAAAACAAACTCTCTCTTGAAGAGCTTGAAGCTTTTTACAAGGACCATAAGTGTTTCAAGTGTGGGGAGCAAGGACATGGCTATCGTTCTTGCCCCAGGAAGAATGCTCACAATGAGACTCCTAGGGCTTCCACCATCGAAGCTCCAAAAGAGGATGTTCATTGCAAAGGATCATCACTTTTCTATGCTTGGGGAAAGGTAAGAGAGCATGATGCCTTTATCTTGTTTGACCCTGGCTCTACTCACAACTTCATATCAATGGAGTTGGCCACCAAGTTGGGTATTCAAGCTTTCAAGATGGGAGATATGGTAATGGTTGGCACAGATTTCAAGGGAAAGCAAGCCTCCGTTACTCCCTTGATTGGGAAGTTGAGGCTTCATGTCCAAAGCTATGTCGACAAAGAAGACTTTTTCATCTCTTCTCTCCAACATGAGGATGCTATCCTAGGGGCGCCATGGTTTGATTGCATGGCTGCCAATATGATGTTCCCTGAAAGGAGAATCTACTTCACCTATAGGAGAAAGAACATGTATATAGATGCTAGTGAGCGTGGTTGCACTATTCCACTTGTAAATCCTCCTGCTTTTAATAAACCAATGAAGAGCTCAGTTTCTGCGTACATGATTTTTGTCAAAGAGTCTCTACCAGATCCTAATGTTTCATCAAATGTAAACGGTAGAAATCAAGAAGAGTTAGACTTATCTACTTTTCTAAAAGGATTCCGAGATGTGTTCATCGATGATATCCCTATGGACTTACCTCCAAAATGAGGAGATGATGACCATCGCATTGAGCTCCTTCCAGGAAGCTCACCGCCTAACAAGCCTCCTTATCGAGTCTCACAAGCTCAACAAGAGGAGATCACAAAGGCAAGTACAGGAATTGGTAGACAAAGAGATGGTGAGGCCTAGTTCCTCTCCCTTTTGTTCTCCAATCCTTTTATTGCAAAAGAAAGATGATACATATCGTATTTGTGTGGACTATCAAGCACTAAACCATATCACTATCAAAAATAGGTTTCCCGTGCCTCAGGTAGAAAATCTATTTGATAAGCTGCAAGGCTCTACCTACTTCAGTAGAATTGACCTTAAAAGTGTCTATTATCAAATAAGGATAGTGGATGAAGATATCCTAAAGACCGCATTTCGCACAACGTTTGGTCTTTATGAATATCTAGTATGCCTTTTGGATTGACTAATGCACCAGCTATGCTCAATCGTCTAATGGAGAAAATTTTTAGACCTTACCGCAAATTCACTGGAGTGTTCTTTGATGATATCATCATCTACTCCAAGTATTTGGAGGAACATAAGCAACATCTCCGAGTGATTTTTCGAGCATTGAGCTTTTTCTCAACCAAACAAAAAGTAAATTTTTCCTTCAAGAGATTCAATAACTAGGTCATATTATCTCTCAAGATGGTATCCGTATGGATTATCGAAGTTAGTAATAAAAGCATGGCCTAATCCAAGGAATCTACATGAGCTAAGAAGCTTTATTGGTGTGTGTGTGTATACTATATGAAGGGGATCGGGGAGCACCACAGACGGAGAGTGAGAGAGAGAGAAGGAGACACACGACACAGATATGGGTGGGGAGACTCCAAAGAGTGAGCAGTCCCCTATACACTTATGCTATGTATAAGGTATACAAGTCAGTGGGCGCCCAGACTCTGGGCGGCCGGGCAAGGCACATGCGCCTATACCCCAACAACCTCCCACTTAAAGGCGACTGTGCCTTTAAGCAAGGGAACCTAGTCTAAAGACTACAAAAGGTGAGAGAAAACCGCTCTCAACCAATGCCCACTGACTGGCTGTGATCGTGTGCATCCGGCTTTCCTACTCCAGTGTAAGTCCATACACCACCAAACATACCGCACACGTACTTCAAGTATGTACGCAATACCTGCATATCTCCCTCGTGCACTATGCCATCATCAGTCAACAAACGACTGACAACCCCAACTGCAAATGCTCCCACTACAGCTGCGATATCCGGTCTCAAGATCAACATCTCATACATGAGACCACCGAATGCCGATGCAATGCTAGCGGGCCCTACTAGCTCTACGGAGCATGCATCAACATATATATCCCTGGCAATAGGCATCTCTGACTGACAAGGCGTGTCAGCCATATGCATCTCCTGACTGTCCGCAAAAGACGCATCAACCTGTCGTGCAACCTCAGAGCAAACCAGCTGCTCTACGTGTCTACTGGAAGACATATCCTGCACAACTATATCCCCATGCTCACTGTCGAGCATAGAAAGGAATGACTACATAATCGTTGACATCTCAGTCTCCTCTACAATCATCCACTGCAAACATGACCACTCAATCTGCTATGACTCACTAGAGCTCTCATGCTCTAACTCCGTATGCATAGACTCTTGCACAACGTCCTCCTGTCGTGACTCACTAGAGCAAGACCGCTCTACCTATCTATCCTGCATAGAAGTATCTCGCACAACTGACTCTTTGCTTTGCTCAGTCACTAGCAAAGCATGCATGTTTGACTCTGTCACCTCTCTGTGTGACTGCTCAAGTTGTGCCCTAACTGTGTGCACAACGAGCTCACTACTCTGCACTCCATGCAAAGCACCCTGCAACCCATGAGCAAAAGAGACTGTCCGGGTCTCTCGCTCTCTGCATGGCTGTAACAAGATTGAGACTCGACCATCTCGCACGAGTACTACGTGCAATGGGTACCATGTGCCAACTCTAGCACCTGTCGCAATCACTAGCGAACCCAAATGCAATGAAAAAGATCGCTCAAGCAACGATACCCGACATCCACTATCCCGTAACTGTCTGGCTGAGATCAAATCCGTCTCAGATCTGGCATATAACGCACATGACGCAGGGTAAATCTCATACCACTGGGTAAGGACAAACATACGTCTCCTGCACCCTCAATGTCATACACAGCACCATCAGCCATGTGCACACAACCAAGTCTCCCACTAGAAAACGTGCTAAACCACTCACGATGCGACATGACATGGAAAGTAGCATCTGAATCTAGTAACCAATGTGAAGACAATGTGCAATCCGATATGCAATCCGTAGACATAAGATCGTCTGAAGACAAGCTAGATGTAAATGTGACATCGCCGTCACAAGCATACTCAGTAACCACCGTACTGATCTCACTAGCATCTGTCGTGCCCAAATCTGCATCACACATATGTCGCCTCCGTTGTCTCAAACGCCTGAAACATCAACGCCGAATGTGCCCTCTATGTCCATAATACCAACATGTCAAGTCTCTATGCCGTCGAGACTTGCGTGTGGGACCAATCTCTCCCATGGACATAGAAGTGGGACTAGACTCCCCTGTAGACATGGATGTCGCGTACATAGCATGTAAACTCTGCCATAAAGCATGAGTTGTAGTCTCTCTCGAGACCTGCCAGTCAACAGACTCAACCAGATGCAAACAAATCGTAGACATTGCCAACTCATCAAGATCCTGCCAATCATCATCACGCATAGACTTGGGCTTCGCCGATAAACCACACAAGGATTTATCCTGCCCCAAATCCGTCAATGCAACAAGCATATGCTCCTTCCAAGCAACAAAATCTGCACCATCAAACTGTGTCAGACCATAACGCTGGAAGTCAAATGAAAAATCAGCCATAACGCTCACAAAAGAGCAACCAACAATGAGTAGCAAATGTCAACCAAATCAACCCTAAACTGGCTCGAATCGCATCAACAAAAGTCTGCAAATATGGTTGTAAATCAGCTCCAAAACAGCCCCAAAATTCAGCTCTTAAACAGCTGCATATACAAGTCACAAATGTGTCCCAAAGCAGCCTACAACTGAGCCATACATGGACACCTGCAAAGAGGAAACAATGGCTGAAAATTCAGCGCCCAAATAAGCCCTCAAACCTGCCTGTAAACTTGTAAACCTGTAGCTGAAACCTGCTGAAAAACCTCAAGCCATTAGTGCTCGAATCCGGCTACCTAGCTCGTAGCCACACAAGCATACATCACAATACTCACTCTTGTGAGTGTGCCAAGATAACTGTACGCCTGTCAAACCGTGAGCTAATCACCAAACCCACACTATGCGGTATCGATGCATACACACGCACAAATCTCCCACCTGCAGAGAACACCGCACGCAAATGCTGAGTGCAACCCGCAATCTCTACCTAGATCGCATAAATGATGCGCATAAAACTCCTGGGAAAATTTCGCCAAAGTTTCGTCAATAAAACGGCCACAAAACCAGTAACCAAACTAACTGCACACTAAAAACCATGAGCAACCAAAGCACATCAAACCGCACTCCAAATGTATGCACCAATCTCCACACTTTGCATACATCATTGCAAACACCTGCAAATCTAGTACACAAATATCTGCTCTATCTGTGACTGCCAAAAAACATGCTCGAGGCATACATTGCCGAGCTCAAAATGCAATCACATTAGTCTCCCTGAGCATCAAACCACATAAGGCATACATTGTATCCTCCCACCTGTGAGGAAACTTGCAACAAATATTACTCTCACATTTAAGAGCAAACCATGTGTGGAATCCTCGACACACAATAAACCACTGCTGCTGCAGAAAATTCAGCGTTCAGAATTTTAAAATTCTGATATGACGAGCGCGCCCGTAGCGTGCCAAAACCCCAAGGTAGACTCCTGGATCACATGTATCCGAGTCCGGGTGTGAAAGCTATGCCAAAAATCTTCGTTTCGATCCAAAAACGCAGCATAAACTGCCAAAAGAGGGCTGAAAAATGCAGCTCCTCAACCGTAGCTCGAATGAGGTTTCTGATGGCTCGAATGGCTTCGAAAGGGGGGTAAAACAGAAAGACACCTGTTGGAAACGCTCTCGGAAAGCTGAATTTGCCGATGCCGAAGTCAAAACCCTGTTTGCACTCTTGAAAGTGCACGCGCGCGGACGCGATTTCGGGAATGAAACTGGCTCTCTGCTGTCGTCGTGACTGTGCACACACGCGCTCTCTCCGCACCTACGCTCTGATACCAATTGAAGGGGATCGGGGAGCACCACAGACGGAGAGTGAGAGAGAGAGAAGGAGACACACGACACAGATATGGGTGGGGAGACTCCAAAGAGTGAGCAGCCCCCTATACACTTATGCTATGTATAAGGTATACAAGTTAGTGGGCGCCCAAACTCTGGGCGGCCGGGCAAGGCACATGCGCTTATACCCCAACACTATAGACACTTCATAGCAAAATTCTCTGAAGTAGCAGGACCACTACACGACTTAACTAAGAAGAACGTTAAGTATGTATGGACTGCTAAGGAGAAAAATTCTTTTGATAAGCTCAAAGAGAAGCTTACTTTCCAACCAGTTCTCATGCTTCCGGATCTCTCAAATCCATTTGAGGTCCAATGTGATGCTTGTGGTGATTGCCTTGGAGCAGTTTTGCTTCAAGAAGGGATGCCATAGCATATGAGAGTTGAAGGCTCAATACGGATGAACGAGTCTTGGGCATTTATGAGAAAGAGCTTTTAGCTGTTCTACATGCCCTAGACACATGAAAGCACTATTTATTGGGGACTTCATTTATTATACGAAACGACCACCAAAGTCTCAAGTATTTCATGATGCAAACCAAGCTTTTTGATAAACAAATGAGGTGGGAAAATTTTCTTTCGCAATTCAATTTCCATATTTCTCACATTTCTTGTAAGCACAATCAAGTGGCCGATGCACTTTCACGACGACCAAAAGTTATTGCGGTGTCTATAGCTACTCACATTGATTTATCTTCTATGATAGATGAGTATGCTACGGACCTTGATTTTAGAGACATAATGTCAGGCCTTGCTTTGGGAAGAAAGAGGAACAAGTCACCTTGCAGGATGGTAATCTTCTCCACAGCAATAGGCTATGTGTTACCCATTCCCTTCGTGAAAAAGTTATGTATGAATCCCATGCTCCTCCCTATGCGGGGCATAGAGGTATTCAACCTCCTCTTCGAGGAGTAGAGACGTATTTCTATTGGCCTACCATGAAAGTGGACATACAAGAGTATGTTTCAATATGTGTAGTATGCCAAAAGACCAAGTATGATAGAGGGAAGCAACCTCGATTACTCCAGCCATTGCCTATACCAAATTCACCATGGGAGAGTGTATCCATGGATTTCATCGTTGGATTACCCAAGTCTATCCATGGGAATACGGGAATATGGACAATAGTCGACAGTTTTAGCAAGCAAGCACACTTTATTCCTTTCAAAAAGACTATTAAGGCACACCAAATGGTAACTCTCTTCATATTACAGATTTTCAAATACCATGGATTACCAACATCCATCGTGTCAGATAGAGATCCTAGAATGACCAGTAATTTCCAGAAAGGCCTCTTTGAGAATCTAGGAACAAGATTGAATTTCTCTTCGGCCTATCGCCCACAAACAGATGCCCAAAGTGAGATAGCCAATCTTACGATACTCGATTTACTCAAGGCTTATGTTAGCGAAGTAAATCAACGCTCACAATGGGAAAAATACTTCTCTTGTAGAGTATGCCTACAATAATACTGTACATACTTCTACAAAAAAAAGCACCTTTTGAGATCATTGAGGGAAGACCTAAAAGTCCCTTGTTGCTACTCAAAGCACATGGGAAGATCTTCGCTGCCGATGAGTATAGCGTGACCTACAAGAATCTTTTAAAAAGATTAAGGAGGCCATATCCATCTCTCAACAAAGGCAAAAAGCTATTGCTGACAAGCACAGAAGGGCCTTAACGTTTTAAAAAAATGATTGGGTCTTACTTAAGTTTCTTAAGGCTCGATTAAGGCAAACAACGGGCAAAAATCCTACGGGCCATCAAAAGTATTATGCTAAGTTAGCAAAAAGATACTATGGTCCTTTCCAAATCTTGAAGCCCATCAATGAGACGGCTTACCAATTCAAGTTGCCCAACCATTGGCTCATACACAATGCCTTTCATGTGAGCCTACTTAAGTCCTATAAAGGAGAGCCACCAAGTGAACCAATTGTTGAAGACCCTCCCAAAGTTGAAGACCAAGAAGAGGTGCTACAACCCAAAGCTATCCTTCGGCATGAAGACAAGGTACTACGACATGGTAAGATTATCCGATGGTATCTTATTAAGTTCAAAAATTATCATTTTGAAGATGCTAGATGGATGCAAGGAATACAGCTTAAGGATAGTATGAACCTTGTCAATGCTTACAATGCTACATTAGAGAAAGCAAACGTACAAATTTCTTTTAAATGACCAATGTTTTTGTCTAATAAGACTAGTTCTCTTTTTATTGTGCACAAATCTAAATAGAATGCATGCTTAGAATCATGTTTGTGATGACGATGTCTCTCAAACACCAAGTAGAATTTGTCACTCTACTTTGGGACAAAGAAATGAACTAAAGAGCAGACATGCATGCGGCAGTTATGTCTCCCAAGCACCAAATGTATTAGTCATCCATCTTGGAAAGATGTCGTAAGGTAAAAAGGAATCCTCTACCCGCTAAGTAACATTGACTAATGATTAAGGCTTTATCTCTACTACCTCATAGTCGAGGACAACTATGATTTCAAGAGAGAGGTAATGTCATAAAATCTAATATCTAATCAACCCAAATGATTTTCTCATATTAAACGGATCACTTAATGTGGGAGAATAAACGGGAACAAGGGTTAAGATATAGACATGTGCTTATAGATCTATCTCAACACGGGGCCAATGGTAAAGGGGCCCAAATGAGAGATGGTCTATCAAAGAGAAAGGCTAACCAATGGAGCATGAGACCTTAGGGTTAGCTTCATATTGAAGACTTCCAATAGTTAGTGTAAAAGGCCTTTAACCTTAGGTAAGCTAGGGTTGAGCTTGAGGTGGGAACCCGGCCCAAGCTTAAGGTGCTTGAGGTGCTTGTCGTGCTTGATGACTAAGGTGCTTGAGGTGCCTAATGATTGAGATGCTTGAGGTGCTTGATGATTGAGATGCTTGAGGTGCTTGTCATGCTTGAGATGCTAGCGCTCTATTTGAGGTGACCAAGCTTGAGGGGCTTAAGGGCGCTTGGGGTGGGAACCCAACCCAAGGTTGAGTGGCTTAAGGTGTGCAAAAGTCAAATCCAATCCCTAGAAGGAGGGGGCTAGCCTTACAAGAGGTGGGATGAGAGAGCACACACACACTCACACAAGGCATGATTGGTACAAAGAAAGCAAAAGGAACACTTGTCAAGTTCCTCCTCATGTTGCCCTCATGGTGTGCCTGAAGCGTATTGGTTGGCCACCCAAGGGGTCCAATGATAATTAAGAGATTTAATTAATTGATTTGCATTTATCAAGTCCTCTCTCTCAAAGGGGAAAGGGGGACACTTGTCCCAAGGCTATCCTTGTTACTTGATTTATCTCCTGCTTGTGATTGGCTAGGTCTGGAGGGGTCCAATGAGCTTCAAGCATGAGCTACAATGGGGGGTCAACCAAGGAAGCTAGGGGCTTGCTTAGGGGGTATACTCTCCCACACGCACTCACACACATGCTCATTGTGTGAAGTGAAAAGTGCAAGAGTTCCCTCTCCTTCTCCAAGCAAGTAGAGAGGTTGAGAGCCTACACCAACACTCTTGGCTATGGAGTGCAAATCCAACCAACATCATGCTTCAGTGCTTAAGCTTGTCATCTTCTCCATCTTCATTACTATGCTATTATGTATGCTAGCAAGAAGAGTGATGATAAGTAAGGAACTAATTCTTTCTCCTATGAAATGTTTCTTCTTCCTCTTCCCTACCCTCATTCCTTGCTAGCTCTCTCCACCTTTGAAGGTGTTTTGAGGTCTTGGGACTGAGGCTTGGGATAGTTAATGATTTCCACAAAGTTTATGTTATGCTTGTGATGCATGAATCTTTCCATCTTCATTGCATATCCTAGGTCATACGGAACACAAAGATTGTATTGTAACAAGTCTCTCTTGATGGGAGAAATCATAATACAAATGCCTATTGGAGGCGGGACCGGCTCCACATAAATCCGGTCCTCAACTGTTGTCATGTTCTCTAAATTCTTTCTCTTGCAAAAATATTATTCATGCCAAGTTAGCTAAATGCTATGTTTATGTTGCTAATATCAATTATGTTCACCCGCTATGCTCACAAAGTAAATTCTCAAAAGTACTCTCATTAATTTCCACTACTCTCAAGTTAATAGGCCAATTCCATTACACAAAGAGAGGGTGGTGGCACTTTGGGCAGAGAGTTTGGGCACTCATAGCACCCCTGCTAGTAGTGTGACCACTGGACTTACTGAGCTCGGTCGCTTCTTCCTCCAGGAGTCTGCAGCTCACTTGGCTATTGCCAAGGAGTAGGAGAAGCATCTCAGATGGGGCATTGCGTCCTTACAACACATGCAGGAGCGCCACCCTAATAGTCCTTGGTTGGAGGAGCAGATGCAACAGGCTCGAGAGGAGCTAACCACCATTAAGGAGCGGCGTCATGAGTTTTCCTTTCCTCGACAGGCATTTTAGTGGACCCAAGTAGGCATCACCTTACCATGTTCTCAGGGAGGGTTGGGGATCATTGACCCAGAGTAGAGCTCTCCTTGGGAAGCTTGTAGTAGCCAGAGGACTTCTTCCTAAGAAAGGAGCTCTGGAAGGAGCTATTGCTACATAGGATTCGTGTCCCTCATACAAACGGCCCTTGGAGCTTGTCCATCAAGTGGATTTTTACAAAGTTGCGTCGAGTTGGCATGAGCAAGAGCTAGGAGGACCGCTTTGTTGCGAGCATGCTAAAGTCTTTGGGATCATCTACGAAGTGGCCTAGAGCAACACCATGTCACTTGCATGGAGAAGCCCTTGAGACAGCCTCTTGTTTGGAACCCCATGGTTAGCACACAGAGAAGCCACTTGGTTGGTAGTAGGCCCCATGTTTATTAGGGTCCCATGGCAGAGGGTCCCAACCCGCACTCTCACTGACTGGCTACAGTTTTCTAGCCTTCCTGAGGAGATTCAGAGCATCCAACTATGAGGGATGAGGGGGGTGCAGAGCATGTGTCAGGATATCATAGAGGATGTACCAGTGGAGTGGCATATCCCTCTTGAGGGAGCAACTCCCAAATGGATGGGGACCTTCACTCGTCTGGAGGTCCTCATTGGAGTTAGGGCTTTCTCGGATTCAGTGCCCCACATGTTTTCTGAGATTCAGGGAGAGGGTCGTCTTCACAAGTGTCTCAGTGGAGGCACCACAAGTTGTCGAGTGTTGTTTTCGAAGGATCCGAATTGCGGGCATTTATGGGAGGACTCGTGTCATCGATCCTGGCCTGATCTTGAGTCAAGACACTAGCAGCTTTGGGCTTGGGAGAGCCGCCCTCTTGTACGAGTACAGTGGGACCCGGGAGAGTTCTCTTCAGCCGATCACCCAAGGACTCCTTTTTTTCAGTACACAACTCGCTAGGGACAACACATATACGAACAAAGTGAGGCTCGCCCAACTACAACACTTCATTCACAGGAGGGTCTCACAGTCGAGTGTTTGTGGGACAGCACACAGCCAAGAATAGTTACCATGTTTCAGTGGCTAGTTACGCACAGGGCTACAACAGTTGGGAGTCGATTGGTACATAGTGGCTTCTTGGCAACATGTGCAACTTGTGGCCATCCTTTGGAGAGTCAACGTCATTGTTTGTGGGACTGTCCCATGGCATATCAGGTTTGGCTTCAGGTTCTTCGGCTGATGCCAACCCTTTCCACAGTCTGACAGTACACTTGCGATGTTGCAGCTTAATCCACTCTCACGGGCCCAGTGCTCCATTTTGAGTTAGCATGGTGTCATGAACTCATCTACCACCTGACATTCTGCTTCATATAACGGGCCCGTTGCTTTCGCATCTTTGAGGCTCGCCCTATCCCACCAACAGAGACTCTTCGTGACAATTGGTTGGAGTTGATTGATACCTTGAAGGGTTAGTTTGAGAGACTTCAAGGTAGCTCCGATCACATGTGCGAGCACCGAGAGGCTTTCTTGCAACTTTGGCGCCTAGGGCCTTTCTTTACCATGGTTCAAGGTGTGCCTAGATGGCACTACAGGCCACCAATGTGGCTCTTTCCTCCTGATCTAGCCCTCATTGTACATACTTTGTTTTTCTAATTGGGAGAGTCTCCCCATGTTTCTGATGTAGCCCTCTCTCGCAGAGGTGGTTTGTAGCCTTTAGGCAGCTTTATTAACTAATGAAAGGATCTTTTTCTTGCAAAAAAAAAAACCATCCAAATAAAAAGATTTACCATTATTTAGGTATGGGGTAGGTCAAGCCTCAAAACTAAACCAAGAAAATAAACAAGCGTCTATAACTACGGTAGCATGAAGGATGTTGCTAGATTCTATTTTGAAGAAATCTCTAATTTTAGATCACCCGGAAGAAAGAGAGTGTCTTGGTTGATACTCTCATTGGGTTGAATTGCTCTCGAGTACTTTTAAGAGGTGGCCGTTGATTTTTGGGTTATGAGCTTTGTTTCATATTGATGGCAACCCTTATGTAATGCTCTACGGCTGTGTCTTCAATCTGGTTGTACCGACAGACTTGGCACCTTGGGTAGTTGAAGTTTGAGGCATCATCTCTAAGAGAACTTAATCCTCAACAATTTAGCACAATCAATCTCTGTACATATTTGACCTCAAAGCTAAGTTTTGTTCTTGAATGTTTACAAAACTCACCACATTCCTTTTGCAATGAAGGATCTTTGAACCGGAGCGTAGACAATGTTGCAATAGATTAGGCAACAGGGGAGACTACCGTTGAGAGCATGTATCCACCCCCCACCTCCTCATGCATGGCTCGTTGCGTCAACCTATCATTTGCGACCAAACAATTCATTTCTTTGCCCTTGACCACCAAAATGTGTGGTACAAGTTCAGAAACAGGAGCCCCCTTTCAAGTATTCAGTAACGAGATTCGCCTACAGCTTCCTTCTCCTGATCACATATGGTGGAGCATTTCAATGATGGGTACTAAAGTCTTCCAAAGTGAGTTGGAGATAATACACAATACGGGCTAACAACAGACCTTGGGGGACAACCCATTTTCAACCTTTTGGCAATCATTGATGCCAAGCAGCATCTCCAAAAACAACTTTGCCATGCATAAAACGATCGAGAAGCCTGAGAAGATTGTGTCACATTAGAATCGCGCAATGGCCTATGTGTTCAACCCGTATTACAAGGAAATTGTCGAGAGAATGACAAGGTGAACAGCAGATGACGGATTGCCTTGGAGCACCTTGTGCCTGATCCTTCCATTAGGTGCAAGCTGAGAGAGCAGTTCTGTCTATCGACAATAGATGGGCCTTCTAAATTGGCAGATCACTCCAAGATTGCCAACTGCTATGGTGGGAAGATTGGTTTAGATAGGCCTGAGTTGCAATGCCAAGTTGTCCATGTTCTCAACCAAGCGGTGAGTTCCAGTTGCTTAGAGCAATCCAAGCAACTTTGCAGTGTCTAAAATCACATTGACTCAAGGAAGAACCATCCGATGGTCCAAAGGGCTTGGCAAGGGCCTCACGATGCAAGAAAATCCCTTCATGGAGTTGGAGCAAGTCTCAGTGACGGTCTATGTTTTAAGATGTTAAGACTCATACTCCTCGTGAGAGGAATAACTCAGGCACATGATCATTTGTCCCCTTACTGCTTATCATTTGAAGCCCTTGAAGTGTGTACTTATCATTTCGTATCCGTCATTGTGCCGCCCTTGAAAGCTGGACAACATCATGTAGGAATCACCTTGAATTATTACAGGGAATGAAACTCTCGCTTATACGCTATGACATTTTAGGCTACAACAGTTGGCAAAAAGACCTGTATAATTTTCAGTGAAAAAATTATGCAGCAACAAAACCAGACTGAGTGGGCATCTTCAACGATAGCCAAGGCCAGCGTCCAGGGAGCAGCTCTGGTGGTGGTCACTGGGACACACACAGCTGACAAGGCACTTGACCATGCACTCTCTCTCTCTCTCTCTCTCTCTCTCTCTCTCTCTCTCATACAGATAGATCTCCACTTTAGTTTTGTGAGACATTTGTCATCCATTCATAAGGACCAAAAATGCTGCTCATTACTATGAGTTATATTGAAAGCCAGCCAGCATGTTCTATGAATCGCATGAAACCAGTACATGCCTATTTTTTTATGTAATTCCTTACAATGTGATTTTTCAATTCCTTACCAAAAAATTTGAATTACAGAATGTTCAATAAACACCGATCACTGTCCCTGTTAAGTACAGTACCCAAAAAGGAAGACCACATATTATGTATTAAGCCTTCCAGAAAGTGTTTACCTTCACAACATACAAGACGTGCTTACATTAGAGAGTGGAAAAGGACGGTAGCATGTGTACTTTAAACCCAGATACGGGACTTGCAGCTTATTTACAAGCAGTGCCTCTCAGAGCTCTGGAAGTGTTTGCAACAAGAATTCACCCACAGCTAACAACAAGCACTAAAGAAACTGGCGTACCGGAACAAACCCAACCGTTAACTTCCGCAAAATCCTAAGCAAGGATAGCAATGTAAATGTGAAGTTAATATGATCACTCAAAACTCAAGCTCCACGCCATCTCTAAACGTTTAATTAACAAACATACTGGAACAGCAACATGAAATGGGCCATGATAACTTAAAGCTCTTCCTTTTTAAAGAAGAACAAAGTTCCTTTCACTTAAATATACACTTTTTTCTTTTTCGACACACCAGAGGGCCCACATGGGGAGGTGCTTATCCCTTCCAAATATTAGCCATGTTATATGGTCGGGCAAGGGGGCAAGAGCCACGCGAAGGTATCACCATGGCATCAAACTCTAGTTGAGGGATCTTTGGGAAGTGAGAACTTGACTACTTTCTGCAACCCAAAAATTCACAATAAGGAGGGGCCTTCAAAACGCATACTTCAATCATATTAAAAAAACCAAAGTTACATTCTGGAAAATTAAATGTTTTTCAAGAGGAAAATGCTAAAGGTGTCCCAGAATTTAAAGTTCGCTGTTCAACCTTCCTT
Source organism: Adiantum capillus-veneris (assembly GCF_014529385.1). NCBI lineage: Eukaryota > Viridiplantae > Streptophyta > Polypodiopsida > Polypodiales > Pteridaceae > Adiantum > Adiantum capillus-veneris. The sequence goes on from NC_140943.1 coordinate 78,715,311, forward strand.
CAAGTCTCTGAAGACCATGAATCGAACGTATGGAGGGAGCCCCATACCTAGTGGCATCCTTGCATGTGTGCATGCCGTTGGAATTAACCCTCCCAATGTGTGTGTGGGGGAGAGAGAGAGAAAGATGAAATGAAATGAAATGTTATATTAACGTCTTCAAAAGGCCAAAATAACCTATGAGACCAAAACGTTACAACGCGGTGAATTTGATACAATGTCTGAGTACTAAAAACAAAAAAGGAAAAGAGAATCCTAAACTGCTAGATGCGAACCCTGGAACTATGTACGATATGAGTAGGGGGGTGAAAGTAGTGAATGAGGGCTAATACAACACAATGTGGATGTGTGTGGGGATATAATGGGTAAGAGCTAGTACAAGATGAGCAGGGTGAACAATCCCTAAATCACACGAGATCCATCATCGGTCGTTGGTAGATCTCATCAATCTCCTCCATGGTCAGTAGTCTGACCAGGCGTCGTGCATGTCGGGCCAAAGTGATCCGAATCCTCTGATGCAGCCGTCAATGTTGTGTAGTCCTCCACAGTCGTGGGCGTCTAGATCTCCCTAGCTCCGTTGCTCGATCAATCAGCGTGCCGCTGGTGTGAGGAGAATGTGAGCTCTGATGTGGTAGCTGCGCCTTCGGCTGCTCAGTGTCCGCTCTAAAGAAGTCTATGATCCGTCTCTGAGACTCACTAGCCTCTCCTCTCATCAGACTCTCTCTGTGTCTGCGCAACTCGAGAAAAAACAGTCCCAAACATCTCTGATCCTTATACCCCATGACTCTAGAGAGTGGTCCAAAGCCCTCTCTGAACAGGCAGTGAAAGCGGCCTCGTATCTCATAGTAAACTGGGTAGTGGCATGTGTAGTGCAACCCTGTGTCAAGCTCCATGTGACATAGGGGACATGTCTTGGCCTCTGCTGGTACTCCACTATATCTACCAGTCTCGATCCGAAGCTGGTGTAAAGATGTGCGTATCTGGCCAATAGCACATCATATCCCATGAGATAAGTGGGTGTCCATGTATTTGGGCCTCGTCACAAAACCATCCTAAGTAAGCTGTAGAAAGCCATCTTCGTGCCCAGCTCCTGTGCCGCCTGTATCCAAGTCCTCTTGGTATCTACCTGAGTCAGGTCCTGATGGATGAGCCTAGTGAGTGCTCCATTCGGCAGAGTACCGTGCACGTTGTCTTCTAGTCCTTGGTTTCTTGGCCCATTTCTTGTGGCTTTGGATGGTGTGCTCTAGCCAGATGTAGAGGCAGATGATGGCGGTAGCATAGCGGCTTCTTGGGCTAATCATAGAGTGAAATTCAGCCAGTAGATGATGTTGAAATGAGGATGAAAGGGCTGGATTTAAAGGTGTGGTTGTTTTATGAACAAAAAGGGTAAGCTAGGTAGCATGGGGACAAAATCCAACCACATGTCAAGAAATTGATACATGTGTTGACACCCCTCTTGTCGAAGCACTAAGCGACAAGTATCCACCTTCTAAGAGGAATACGACAAGTGTCCTGCCATTTGTCACTTTGTTGTAAACTTACTGGCACGTGCTAGAAACTTCCTTCTAGGACCTTCTAGAATGTTCCTTCTAGAATCTTCTAGAACCTTTTAGAATCTTCTGGAAGCTTCCTTCTTTAGCCGAAAACTGCTGATAAAGAAACATCAATATGGGTATCAAATGAAGCTCTTTTCGTGCATATCACGATTTTAACTTCAAAATATAAAACCAAGATACTTATGAAAACATACAAGCATTCAACCCACATATGCACAATGAGGAATCTTTCATGATCATGCCATTTTATTGATTGTAACTGTCGTTTTTGGTGGATCTAGACGACACTCCAAGACATCGATCCTTTCTATGTGCAACTATGACCCCATATGCATGAGCTACATGTCACAGGCATCCTTTCAAGTTATCTCGGTGGGAGTTGTGCATTATCAATGTTCTAACCCATTGCGTGGACTCACTTTAACTTGTGACTACTCATCGATGGCCATCCTAAGTGCACGACACCACATATGTTGAATTCAAAGAGAAGAGACAATTTTGAGAATAGAAATTATAAGAACACTTGAAAAAGGATACAGATCTGTTTCAATTGAGTTGTGACACTGGAATCCTTGACTTCTGGCTTTCCACTCATCTTCTTTTCTTCTACAAGCAGAGATGCCTACTAATTTAGAGAGAAGAAAATGGGTTAAAGTTGTGACTATGTGATCATAGCTCAGAGAAAGGGATTTGAGTAATACAACAATAGCTATATCCTCGTCATCCTTTAGAGAAATGCCTGCAAGTTGAGTCATAAGACTAAGCCAAAAACATTTAGGGCGCCATTTCAAGTTTGAAAAATTCAATGAGAAGCCGAAATTTGCTTGGGCACCAAAAAGGGTGTCAAGTTGATCCGAAGTCTCATCAGCGGTCTCACATCCATCCAAATGATGGATATAAGTATCATCTTGATGACAGCTTGTGCAAGTTGCCCAAGCAGCTTCTGTAGTTGGTCTTCATGGTTTTCGTTCCTTGCCATTGGTGATAGCCCAAAGCACCTTCTTCATGAGCATTAGTTTAATGCGAGTGTGCGACGTGTGAAAACTATGGCCTTTGAATCTTGCAGCTGGAGCTCTAGAATCTTTAGACGAGGTCAATGTTGCTTGCTTATGAGATTCCCTCTTAAGAGTTTAAGAAACTCGCACTTGAATGAGAAGGTCTCTGTAGCTTCACCAAAGAGAAAACTCATTATAGAAGGAGATTACGGTTGTGTAAATATGCACACAAAGCAGAAATTGCCAACGCTAACATGTTGAAGCTCAACCTGAATGGGCACGCATGAATTTGGAGGCCAAATGCTTGTGTAATAGCCACCGAAGGGCAACCACTTATGGGCCCAAATAGCAACGCAGGGCAGCTATGAAGCTTATGCGAGATGAAAGGGGAGCTCAAAGCTTTAAGGGAGAGTGCTGCCCCCTTAATTGGAGCACTCCTTGAGAGCTTCAAGCTCTCAAGCGATAGAGAAAGGGTAGAGCTTCAAACTCTTAGGCAATGAAGGGTGTCATGTCCACATTGTACTCGATCAACAAAGACATGCTATTGCTACTGATAAGCATCATTCTTAGTATAGCCTAGGATCTAGTTTGGTACTTTGTGAGCCTCTCAAAGGATGTGCGTGACTAGAAAGATCAATAGTGCATACCCCACTTAGGCATGGGAACAGCCACTTAGGACATTTATTACAATAAAAACCCCTTTCAAGTGGAATCATGGGACAAAAAACACTGCTTGACCTCCCTTCAGAATCCTATATACGTGAACCTTTGGGTTCACCCTTGCAGCATATCAGTCGGAAGCACTCGCATGGGCAGCCAGCACCCCATCTCAGCAACCATGCCTCACCTTTAAGAGGGGGATGTCACATGCGCAATCCTATATACGTGAACCTTTGGGTTCACCCTTGCAGCATATCAGATCGGAAGCACTCGCATGGGCAGCCAGCACCCCATCTCAGCAACCATGCCTCACCTTTAAGAGGGGGATGTCACATGCGCATTGCACTTGAGCCATGTGGGCATGCTACTGCTACCGGTGAGGGCCATTTTCCCAAATCCTAGCCATCGTCCTCTTTTCCGCAAGAACCGATCAATAGGCCCAAAGAGAAATTTTAAAAATTCAATTTTTAGGAGGTGGAAATGTGCCACCTCTTTCTCTTCTCTCTCCCGTTTTCTGTAAATGACAAGAAAAGGCTCTCTCTCTCTCTCTCTCTCTCTCTCTCTCTCTCTCTCTCTCTCTCTCTCTCTCCACCAAAAGACGAGGAGGGGGCTCTTGTAATAGACTTGGAAAGTCCAAGCCCAAGATCTAATGCAGCACATGAGAGAGAAACTGAAACAACTGAACAAAACTGGGAGAGAGACGACATGGCACGGCGGAGGTCCGCGTCCAGATATAGCGACCCCAAAGATTGGTGCCATTCTGCGGTATTTCTTTATTTATACTTCAATAAGTACAATGTCTGAGGGTCCTCTCTATGTGTAGTGCTCCCAAGCAAATTTGCCAGAAGAGGAGGCCCTCCCACACTAATAAAGGCCCTCGGCCTGGCTCAAAAGCTGTTACATGAAAAGCATCAGTCTAAAAGCATCTGGAGCCCCAAAAGCTAACGCTCCCTAGGGCTGTCCATACAGCATCCACGTCAGCCAGTCAACGCAATCTTCACCGCAAATTGCGGGCGTGTGTACAATCTGCCACGTCATCAATTGGCTACACAATTTTGGTTCCATGCTTTTATTATTAAAGTTTTAGGCCCCTAGGTCGGGGGTACCATAAGTTGGATATCTTTTGGGTTAGGTATTTACCCTTTTGGGCCCCTCGACAGTAACCAGGTCCTCTTCTGTCCGGGCTCTATCCTTTAGGCCATGCCACATTATCACTTTGTGACGTACCCCTTCTTGCAATAGTTGTAATCGCCCTCGATTACGCTTGCAAAGCAGACATAAGACAAAAACAGTTCAGTAGACACCGACTCTAAGTACCACCGTACCAGACCACACATATCGAGCACTTGCACGAAGATGGCAGTCATCACTGAACATTCACATCACATTCCCGTCACTATCCCCATTGAGATCTTAGCACCCGTGGTAGCGTTGGCTCCGGGTCTTTTGTGTGTGTTTGTGCAAAGAGAGAGGTAGAGAGAGAATGATTGAGTGAGCTATTTTGTGTGTGGTCGAGGCGTGTGTCGCCTCCCTGTGTGAGTGCATTTGCAGATTGGGGAGTTGTATGCATCCAGTGGTGTCGGGATATGATGGTTTGTTGATAGGTTTATGGTACTGAAGTGCTCCTGTGTGGGTGTGGGTAGTCGTGATTGCTCGTAGGTGAGTCCTTGGTGTGAAGGTTGGCAGAAAGTGTGCGTGTGTGTGAGTTTCTGTGTGAATCTCGTTACTTTCATATCCACATTACCTCTCAGGTAAACAAAGACAAAAATGTTGCAATCATTCCATCTTTCAAACATGCACTCAAACAATATACACATCAGAGAGCACATGTAACAAATTCATTTTAGGAATTCCCATTTCAAAGTACTTCTTTACATAAAGTCATTCAACAGAATACAGTCAGCCTGTCGATATCCCTGAAATCTCAAAGAAATCGACGACTTTATTCCATTGAGGTAACCTATGACAAAGGAGCGGAATAACTCGCCTCTTGTGCAGTCCGCACCGCACCGAATTCAACCTACTCATTCAGCGGTAACTCTTGGAATAATCGGTGCTAGACCAAAAGCTTCAAGGTAAAGCTCTAATATCTGAAGAGTATCTGCTAGGTCTCCTCCTTTATCCACTTGGCAACCAAATCCCGATAGTTCCTGAACTTGACCAAATATGAGCGTGTCAGCTTACCTTTCACTTTCCTTTCCTTGTGAGCGAGGACCTAATCTGTAATAAGAATCTCCTCTCCACTTCGGACTGCTCCTCTGGTTTCTTGTCCACCACTAACACTTCACCTTTGAAAGGTCTCAATAGACTCAAATGCAACGCATTGTGAATATTCCAAGTATCTAGTAACTTCAATCTGAAGGATACATCATTTATCTTTTCTTAAATGTGCAAAGGTCCATAGTATCGCATACTTAGCTTTGGAAAAAGAAACTCCTTACCCTTCTATTTCAGTAGGCGTGCCTTCTCAAACCATAGTAGCATCCAATCATCTTCCTTCAACTGCAAGTCACGTCGATGCTTGTCTGCTACCTTCTTATGTCATGCTTGAGACTTCTCCAAAGCCTTCTTTACCTTGTCAAAAACGTGTCCAAATCTTGTATATACTGATCTGTTTCAAAAATCTTATATTTGGTGCTCAGAATAGGTGGAACCTTCTTGACACCCTCAATAATCTCAAATGGTGCCTTCCCTGTGGACGTATGTATTGTGTTGTTGTAGGCAAACTCTACCAAGGGAAAATACTTCTCCAATTGAGTCTTTGATCAGAGATATACGACTTCAAAGAGTCCAAAACCACTGAATTGGCTATCTCCGACTGCCGATCTGTCTGTGGATGAAACACGGACGAGAATTTAAGCCTTGTGCCTATGTTCTCTCAGATTGCCCTCCAAAACAAGCTCATGAAACGAGGATTTCTATCTGAGACTATAGATCCACGCATACCGTGAAAATCTGTGAGACAAACAGCTTAGCCAAGTGGTCGGCTTTAACTGTCTTCTTTACAGGAATAAAGTGGGCTTGTTTGGTGAATCTGTCGATGACTATCCGAATGCCATCATGCTGACTCTGAGTCTTGTGAAGATAAAAAATGAAGTCCATTCCTATACTCTCCCAAGGTCGGCTAGGGATAGGTAAAGATTGTAGAAGACCGGGTGCCTTATGCCGATCAAGCTTGATTTTCTGGCACACCAAACAACTGCGAACAAACTCATCCACATCCTTTTTGAGCCTTGGCCAATAGAAATATTGCTCGACACCTTTCAAGGTGGTGTCGATGTTACGATGCCCCGAAAAAGACGGACAATGGCACTCTGTCAAAACCTTGTTCCTTAATGCCTGAGTACATACAACATTGTTTTCCGCATTGAGTATCCTTCCTTCAGAGCATAGCTTGCAAATGTCTCCTCACTCTCCGACCGGTCAAAGATGTCTGCAAAATCTGGATCTATAGTGTATTACTCAACCATATCCTTGAAGTTCTAATGGTGAACCGCCAACATAGCGGAGCTCTGTGGATTGCGAGACAACGCGCCTACCACCAAGTTCTTATTTTCCTTAACATGGACGGTCTGAAAATGAAACTGCGACAAAACATTGCCCATCTTATCTGTTTGTCCTAGAGTTGTTTCTGGGACAAGAGGTATCTCAAACTTCGGTGATCGATGGAAACTATAAAATCGGCTCCAAGTAGAAAATGGCGCCACTAAGTAAGAGCATGGATGACTGCCAATAACTCCTTTTCGTAAATTTATGCGACCCATCGCGTCGCGAGAACATTCTACACTCATAAGTAGTCTTGAATGCCGCAATCTCTGATGGTCCCCAAGAAAAAGGAACCCCTTTGTGTGTCAAAATGTGTAACAGAGAAGCAATGTCTGCAAACTTTCGAGTGAACCGTAGGTAATACGAACATAAGCCCAAAAAGCTACAAACTTCATGTACAGTCTTCAAATATGGACAATCTCTAATGGTTTCAACCTTGGCCGGGTCCATCTTTACACCCTCCGCATAGACAATGTGTCCCAAAAGTGTATGTAACGTGACACATCCAACCCTATGTGTCCGTGGACAAGCTACTTCATGACCAGGGTTCAATTTAGTCAAATCAGTCTAGAATAGGAAGTGTTCTGGCACTTTTGTGAGTCTGTTCGCAGACCGTGCATGTCCAGGCACTTAAAGTAGATGCATATCCTCTGGTTGCACACAGCATGACCATCAGATTCCATCAGAACCCATCAAGAGCATTTTTACAATGCATAGACCTATTTTCCCTATTTTTGACATTTTTCGCTGATTATTTTTGCTTGTATATATAGAAACCTAGTGCTAGCAATTTCTGGCAAAAGAGGCAGCAGGAGCACCTTGCTCAACAGGCAACTTCTCAACAAGACCCCCACAGAGGCCTAGCGTTTTTGCAAGAAACAGCAGAACCAAGAGTTTTTGGATTCAAGACCAGCCCTGGCGTTTTGCACAGCAGATCAGCCCCGACGACCACAGTAGACAGCAGATCCCCCAACGTTAGCAGATTCCCCAAAAGACAGCAGATTCCCAGCGTTAGTAGATTTCTACCGCAGGAAGTAGAATTCAGCCTAGCGTTTTTGGTTTGCAGATCATCCTCAGCGTTTTGATGTTCCATCGCGACAAGAACCAATCAACAGCATTCAGTTTTCAGCCTTAGCTTCGTCATCGTCGTCTGCACCGTCTACCTCAACATAGCAGTACTTAGACTCATTGCACATTTCGGCCCCTTAGCATTCTCAGATTCAGCCCGTCTCGTCGTCGTCGTCGTCGTCGTCGTCGGCAAGTCCAAGCATTGTAGAGATTTGTGCAATCATAAGTACACCGCTCTCGCCATAGAGAGTGGGGCCTTTGGAGGAGAGTTTTGACAACATTCTGGTGTCGTATTCTTCTCTCTCTATCTCTCAGTCTCATGCACCTTCATTCACAGTGTCATTCACTTTGTTTGTGTCCATTGCACTCTCTTACTAAAGGAACGGAAGGCTCTCCCTTCCGTAAGTAAAAGGAACCCTTGAGCACAGTTCGAAGCACACATCTTGAGCAAAGATCAACATTCACTTCCGCTGCACCTTACAGTGTATCTCTAGCAAGAAAAACTCGCTCTTTTTCCCATTAGCCACCATTCGATGTTGCCGTATTGCCTGGAAAACCCGTAATAAATGGTGTCTGTGCTCTGCCTCACTCTTGGAGAATACAATGATGTCGTCAAAAAAGATATCCACAAATGACCGGTACTCTCTAAAAATCATGTCCATAATCCTATTGAACGTTGCAGGAGCATTCGTGAAACCAAAACGCATCACCAAATACTTGTACAATCCAACGAATGTCCTGAACACGTTCTTGTATACATCTCCAAGAGCGATCCTAATCTAATGATCGCCACTTGTCAGGTCGATTTTGCTAAAGCATGTAGAATCTTGTAACCTGTCCAGTATATCATCGATCTTCGCTATTGGAAACCTGATCTTGATGGTGATTTTATTAAGAGCTTTGTAGTCAATGCACATTCTCCAAGATCCATCTTTCTTTGAAACCAACAACACTAGGGAGCAATAAGGTAATATACTCGGTTGAATTAGACCCTTTTCGAGAAGCTCTTTTACTTGGTTTATAGTTTCCTCAATTTGGCTATGCTAGCTCGATAAGGTGGTTGGTTCGGAAGCGTGCTGCCTAGAATCAAACCAATCGTATGATCTTAGGGTCGCTAAGGAGGTAACTCTCCCAGGTAGCCTTCAAAGAAATAATCGGCTTGAGCTTGCAGAAAATCTTGTCGTTCCTTCTTGAGGTCAGACAAATTTGACGTTTTATTGTCATTTAACTCATTCAAGTCGATCGAGTAAACAAATAGACTAGATTTCATTAATTTCGAAACGACCAAAGTTGATACAAGTGGGACGGACTTGCCCTTTAATTTTACATCAAGTGCTATATCAAAATCCTTTTGGCTTCTTGATCTCGTACTTTGCCCCACGCTCTGCACAGCTCCGTACTTTCATCCATCTGGTCTAGGTCGGTCCTCACAAAATCTGCTACCAGTCCTTTTTTTTCTTTGCTCGCTCCTTCCGGATTTAGAACTCTCTCGCTTGTCCTCGGCCTGATCATTGGACGCTTGTTGGGGCACTTGGCAAGCACATGCCCTTGTTCCCCGCATCCGTAACATTTTCCCTCTTTGTAGTACTCGGTATGCTGTAGGGTAGGTAAGTGTTCCTGCATGTATAGCAAAACCTTGTTTGGCATGTCCCATGAGCCGTTGCATGGACTCAGTCTTCTTCTCCAAACAATAACCTTTGGGGAGTCCACAGCAGAACTCCTCAACTTGTTGCTTGATAGTTATCTTCTTGAAGGAAGAAACAAGTAGAAAAGAATCCCAAAACCTCAGGCAGTAAAGATCCAATGTGTCGTCCTGGTCATCCTCATATGCCACAAAGATGTGAAAACTCACTTGAACTACAACAACTCCGTCGATGCTTCCTTGCGTAACAGTAGAGTAGACCACTATGTATGGGTATTCCCTTTGAGATATGACGTTGCTCTTCGTACCTTGGGAGTGCTTATAGTGTCAGGTGCACCACAAGGGTTTAAGGATTTTAGCTCGGATCTAGTGCTTTGCAAAAACATAAGGTTACTTTACTTGTCACTTGACACATCCCAACCCTATGTGTCCATGGACAAGCTACACCACAGCAGGGTTCCCGTCAGTCAAGTCAAGTTTAGATTAGCAGTGATCTGGCCCTTTTGTGAGTCTATTCGTAGACCGTGCATGCCCAGTCACTTAGCTTAGATACATATCCTCCGGTTGCACACAGCATGATCATCGGAATTCCCATCAGAATCCATTAGCATCATTTAGGGAAATTTTCCAGTGCATTTAGTCTATTTTCCTATTTATTGGCTATTTTCACTTATTATTTTTAAGTGACTTTCCAACAAAAGTAGGTAGGGCAATTTTGCTAAGTTTGTATATAAGCAAACCCAAGTTAGCACTTTCTGGCAGAAGAGGCAACAGGAGCTTCCCGCTCAACAGGCAACTTCTCAGCAATACCCCCTCTCAGCACCCTAGGCCATCCTTGGCGTTTTTCCCGCGACCAGCCACCCTCAACCGTTAGCGTTTTCAGCATTCCCTAGCGCCAGGCAACCGCAGCAGTCTCAACGTTTCCAACCTCAACAGATACAGCACCAGCCAGCGTTTCATGCAAAAACGCCAGCCCCAATTGCAGACTCCAGCGTTTTTCAGCATGGACAAAAACGCAGATTGCAGCCATTGAAAAACGCAGATTTCAGCCCTTTACAAATGCACATTCTTAGCAGAGGAACGGTAGCAAATCAGCCCCGATTCAGTTGCCGAAGTCCCCCCAAGTTTACCCTTGAAAAACGCAGCCCAAACAGTCACTTTCAGCCACCGAAACAGTCCCCGAATTCAGCGATTAGAAGCCTACAGATTTCAGCCATCGAGTAGTCGCCGTCATCACCGTCGTCGTCATCGGCATAGTCCCATTGCATCAGTCCATTGCATTCGCATTGTGTCACAAAACGGGAGCTTACACGAGCACTTGAAAATCTGAAAAATAAAATACTTTGCAAATGTGAGAGAAGGGAGAAGATCGACACGGTATTGGGGACCAGAAGATGGGCTGGTCCCCCCCCCCGTTAAGAGTATTCTTTTATTCAGGGAGAATTCGTATACAAGCACGAGAACCCGAGGAAACCCCTCCGTTCTATAATCTTAGACCCGAAGGTCATGCTTTCCCGTAAAGGGCTTGGGCACAAGGCCGTTCCTTCCCGTAGGGGACTTAGGCGCGAAGCCAGACTTTCCCATAAGGGACTTAGGCGTGAAGCCGTACTTCCCCTAAAGGGCCTTCCCGCAAGACGGGAGATTCCTGCAAAACAAACCACACAAACACGCGACAACAATTTGTATGGCGAACCCACAATAGATACCTGTCGCTCTTGCGTGGGAAAAGCGACTTCCGTGCTTCGTAGTCTCACGATCTCTTGCGGCAGAGTCTTCTCTTGCTGACGTTGGTACCTCCCGTGAGTGAGGGCATGTGGTGCTTTTATAGCTTCCTGGCCACGGCACGAATAACTGCTCGCGTAGAGATCGCGGCCATGTTTTTTTTTTTTTTTTTTTTTTTTTTTAATGCGTTGTTCTACCCGAAATAGGGAGAGAGAATTCGCTAGCTGGTTTTGTTGCTTTATCTTCTAAGTGGCTGCCCACTTATTAAGTGGGTGGCCGGCATATTTTAAAATTGGTATGAACCTGCCCAAAAACTCAATAAAACCTTATAAGTTAAAACCAATGCATTTAACAACACTTCCCAGGCGTCCCTAGATGCAACCACATGCACGAATGCAATGCAAACATAGATTCCTCGCTGGAAAGCGTCTGCCTTCCCGCGATTGTTCCTGCTTTTCGTAAAAAGCTTCATTGAACCCATCTTTATTCTTGTGCTTGCGTTCTTACGCGTATTTTCTTACTCGGTTCGGATTTCCTCCTTAGCCTACGGGATGCCCCCTTACTGATGCACCCGTCACCCATCATGTGACGCATCAGGGACACTCGTAACCCGGCCCTTTCCACCGAACTTACGGAAACTCCTTCACAATGTTTACCGTCACCCATCAAATGACACTTCAGAGTTGTCCGTTCTTGATGGCAGTTCCTGTAGCTACAATCTTTTAACAGTTGTTAGTGCACACAATAAAATATCCTAAAAAAAGTGATTAATCATTAAAAATAAGAAAATAGTCCAATTAGCAACACATTGTACATCTTTGTGCAATCAAAGTAGACCACTCTCGCCGACGAGAGTGGGGCCTTCGGAGGAGGGTTTTACAACCTCTCGGGTGTCGTATCTCTTCTCTCTCCTTCTCTCAGTCTCATTCACTTGCATGCACAATATCCACTCACTTTGTTAGTGATCATAGCACTCTCCATAAGACGGAAAGCTCTCTCTTTCCCTAAAAAACTAAAAGGAACCTTGAGCAATAAAGATCACTAATCTTGAGAAAATACAACATTCATTCCGTTGCACCTTACATTGGTATCAGAGCTTTGAAAGTGTTCTGTATTACTCAAGGAAAGAACCACAAGAATTTTTTTTTTGCTTGTTGCAATCGCACGAACCCAAGTTTACTTGGGCGTGTCGATTCCTAATCGTGTTTTGTTGAAGAGTGACAGGAATCCCAAGAAAGAAGGGCTTGTCCAGCCTCCCCTTGTGTCTCTTTTCACTCATTGAGAGCGGACCGTGCACTTCGCGGCCAACCAATCGACGTGAGGTGGGAAAAAGCAACCTTGGTGTGAGCGCAAGGCCGCCAAGGGGTGCGCCCGCAGAAAGAAGTAGAACTCGGGTGAAGAGAAGATCCTTCTCCAACGCGATTTGCAAGCGAAAGAAAACCTCAAGAACCCAAGACCCTCAAGACTCAAGAACCTCAAGAACCCAAGATTCTCACGAATCAAGGACCTCGAGAACCTCAAGACCCTCAAGAACCCAAGTTCCTCGCGAGCTTAAGACCCCAAGATTATAGTGTATGGTCGTCACCCGAAGCGGAATGGATACTTCGCATACAGATGATGAGCATGAGAGAGGCGACGAAGACTCGTCCCCACCCGAAGATGATTTCTTCAACCCTCCCCCTTCGCCATCTACGCCACCAAGTGCACCAGACCCTATGGAGGCAATGGTCAAGCAGATGATGGCCATGATGGACAGACAGGAAGACAAGCACCTTGCTTTAGAACGCGAGCGCCTTGCTCAGGACCGTGAGCGCGACGACAGAATTGCAAGAATGGCCGTAGATCAAGCAGCCAAGGACCGCGAGCGCGACGAAAAAAACACAAGATTTGCCGCACAACAAGAAGAAAATCGACTTGCTCTCGAACGCGAGCGCGCTGAACAAAATGAACGAAAAGCAGAAAAGGAGGCCAAGCGTGAAGCTCAAAGGGGAGCTTCGCAATCAAAAATTTATTTCCCAATTGCTAGCCTCGAAGACCGAACCACCCAAAGATCGTGGGAGTTCGTCAAGTGGCAAGCCACAACGCGGATTCCAACCATCCAGTTACAGAAAAGTTGACTTTTAGTAAGTATGACAGTAAGATGGATGCTACAGTTATTCATTCTTGGTTGCATCAATTTAATGCTTATTTTGCGACAACTAAGAAGACAGGAAATAGCAAAGTTTTGACGGCAGCTATGTCCATCAATTGGTACCACGCATGGCAAGAGGCACAGCTAGCCGCGCACCTAGAGGCAGCCGACGATTTCACGCCCCTCTTTTAGTTGGGCTGATTTCCAAGACAAGCTCAAGGCGCGGTTTATGCCACCTCAGTACCTTGCACGATTGAAGGACGATTGGCGAGCTCTCAAGCAAAATGGTATGCCGGTTATGTCTTTTTCTAATCATGTTTTGCAGCTAGGTACCCAACTACGCATGTCGGATGAAGAGCGCAAAGAGGCTTTTCTCTTTGGAATTGGACGAGTATATCAAGTACGATGTCGAGGTACTCGATCCAATCGATCTCAACAAGGCGGTAGCGATTGCTCTCGCACAGGAGATGAAGCACAACAAGGGAAAGCCTAAGGAGAACAAGACTTCCACAAGTACCTCACAGACTTCTCAGAACCCTCAGAACGATAAGAACGGTAAGAATGGTAAGAATGATAACTCTTCTAACCAATCTTTCAACAGTCTCTCATCAAAGAATTCTTCCAATGAATCAAAGGGTAAGGCTAACACAACTGCTAAACCTAAGCTTACTCCAAATGAAAAGGTAGCACAAGGAATTGTAGGAGGATACATCACGTCGAAAGAACAAAGCACTTATTCTAAGGAAGGTCGTTGTTTTCATTGTCACATTAAAAGTCACATAAAAAGAACATGTCCTAAGCTTGAATCGAATGAATCTAAAGAACCCACAGCACCCACTACATCCGTCAATGCAATGAATGATAACACGGGTGTGCCCAAAGTTTCTCAGGATCCTCCCATTGATGATTCTCTCATTAAAGGTTATGGTCGTACGTCGGGGCACCGTTTTGTCATATTGTTTGACCCACGTAGTATGCATGATGTGATCAGCCCCTCTCTTGTTGAGAGAGCCCGCCTCGAAGTTAGTCCGAGATCTCCTATTGAGGTCTCTGGCTTTCGTCCTGGTATGGACGCTCTCATCACGAAGGAGTGCCTTGATGTGTTGTTTGCAATTCAACAGACTGCCTTCACTAGAAGATTTGTTGTTTCTCCTCTCTCTGGATGTGATATGATTTTAGGCATGAAATGGTTTCGTGAAATAAACCCTCTCGTTGATTGGGAGGCTAACACTTTAACTCTCAATGCCAAAAGTGATTCTCCTACTGTCTTTCATGGAGAGGACATTGCTCCTTCTCCATCTCTCATTGCTAATATGCAGGACAAGATTGAAAGGCTTCGGGATAAGGAGATTCTCTCAATCTCTTTGTCTTCACAGCATGACACACAGGATTTGCATGATTATGAGAAGCATGACGATTTGAATGATAATGATCTGCATGATGATTTGGATGAAAAAGACAAGCATGATGAATTGCATGAAGATGATGAGATTGTTCACAAGGATGATGTGTTAGACCATGGTTGAAGAAGGGCACATCCTAGACCATGGTTGAAGAAGGGCAATGGGTGCCAGAGTCGCACGAAAGCCTCTCTGCGCTCTTGCATGCGGTCGGAGCTGCCCTGAAGTCTCTCAAACTGACCGTTGAGAGTATGGATCAACTCCAGCCAAAAGTCTCAAACAATCTCTGTTAGTGGGACAAGGCGAGCCTTGGAGATGCGGAAGAAATGGGCCCACCAAATGTGCTTCCAGGTATCAAATCAATAGTGTGATCCTCAAGACGAGACCGTGACAACTCGCCTGGTAGGCCCTCAGAAAAGCAATTGCCATGAGTGTGGAGAAGATCTTTGCGTTTCTTATCAAGTTCAGACATGTT
Organism: Adiantum capillus-veneris; assembly: GCF_014529385.1. NCBI lineage: Eukaryota > Viridiplantae > Streptophyta > Polypodiopsida > Polypodiales > Pteridaceae > Adiantum > Adiantum capillus-veneris. Next base: position 78,730,503 of record NC_140943.1, read on the forward strand.
CGTTCTGTGTTCATCATTTAACTCTTTCAGGCAGATCGAGTAACAACAAAGAGACTGGATTTCATTAATTTGGAAATGGCCGAAGCCAATACAATAGGCATAGACTCGCCCTTCAGTTTTACATCAAGTACAATTTTTTGGCCCTTTTCATTTGTCAATGTCGCTTTCTTTGCCCGATAATCGACCACGGCGTCATTTTTATGGTACCAAGGGACTCCTAGGAGGACGTCACAACCTTCCAAGGGCATTATGTAAAAGTCCTCGTGCCCCAAATACCCTTGACAATGCAACCGAAGTTTGTCAATGACAAGTTTAATGGCTATGTCCCATCCGGGTGCCGCTAGAACTGCCTCTGTTGGTGGTCCCATCCTATCGTGTGTAATCTCGAGCCGCGTCGTCAATTCGGGTTAAATGAATTTGGCCTTGGCTCCTCCATCAAAGAAAATCAGGGCTTCTTGATCTTTCACTTTGCCCCAAGCTCGCGAAAGTTCTGTACTTCCATCAATCGTGCATGGGTTAGTACCCATGCAATCTGGAACCAGTCCTGCTTTTATCTTGCCTTTTCTGCCACGTTCCTCTGCTCCTCTCGAACTCTCTGGCATGTCTTCATGTTGTTCTTGCTGTGCCTTTTTGGGGCACTTCGCGGAGACGTGCCCATGTTCCGCGCATCCAAAACACTTCCCTTCTTTGATGTAATTGGCCCTCTCTCGAAGAGTGAGCCGGGGTCGTGTATCCTTATCTTTCTTTTCTTGGAAACTCTTTCTCTTTCTACTTTCATTGTGAGAGGTCTGTTGGGTTCTCTGAGTCAAGATCTCATCAATGGGGTAAGTCAAATTTCCCAAATGTATCGCAAAACCTTGTTTCGCATGACCCATCAATTCTTGAATAGAATTCGACTTTTGTTTCACGCAATAGTCCCGGATCATTGTAGGGAGTCCGCAGCAAAACCGCTCAAACTGTTCCTTAAAAGAGACCTTAAATGAAGAGATTGGTATAAAAGAGTTCCAAAATCTCTCGCAAAAAACATCGGCAGAATCTCCCTTGGTCATCCAAAGATCATTCCAAGCGGTCCGTATATTTCGTTCGTACTCCCGAGTCACCCAAGAAGAAATAACGAGCCTTCTGAATTTCAACCATTTAACTGGAGCTTCCTTCCTCAGAAGAAGAGTGGACCACCATGTTCGAGCATTTCCTTTGAAGAAAGATGTAGACCTCCTAATCTTGGAGTGCTCTGAGTAATGCCCTCCAGAGAAGGCTACATCAAACTGCTGAATGAAGGCCAAAGCCCTCATAGCATCTCGGAACCCAGAAAAGGATTCAAATTTAATCGGCTGTCCACCTTCTTTGAATTCTTTTACTTTCTTGCTTTTGTCTTCGAGAAAGTCATATAAGTTAGCTCTGTAAAAATGCTGCTTCTTTGCGTAAAACATGTAATCGTCGGAGTCCAAACAGTTAGAGGATGACTCCTTTGTAGAACTGTCAGAAACTGGGTGAAATCTAGGTTTCTTTGCCTTTTTCTTGCCCTTTCCGAAGCTTCGCTTTTTGCTTCACTTTTTACCTTTTCTGTCCTCCTCACTCGAATCAGAAGAGCTAGAAGAACTGTAAGAAGAAGAAGAAGACCCAGTTCTTCAAATTGTACATGCTTCTTCTGCTTTTTTGCCGATGCAAAAGAAGATTGACGACCCAAATAACCTGAGAAGTCAGTCCCTTTCTTGTGCTTTTTCTCTTGCTTTTTGGATTTGTTGTTTGCATCCAAAAGCCGGTTGATCTCTGTCTAAATCACCTCTTGTAATTCTTGCTCTGTAAACATCCTCGGAGAAGGAGATTTCTTGATTGCCGGTTTGATGGGTGGTTATGTGGCTTTCTTCCACTGGGTGTGCACTTCTGTGATGGATTGTTGAGACAAAAATTTTTCAAGCTGCGGATCCTTCGCAATTTTAATCATCTGCTTTGTGCACTCGTCAACCTGCTGTCGACATTCCATCTCTTCAAGTTCGTACTGAGTAGGCCGAGGTTGCCCGTACTCTTCCTCTGTTTGTTCATCAAAATCTTCTTCTGATCTCCTCCCGCATTAGCAGATGCAGAAGAAGTCGATTGATTCTTGTTGGAATCCATAAATGTCGCGAGAAAAGGATCGGATTTCCCTATAGAAGAGAAATCGGCCGCGCTCTGATACCATTGTAACAACCTTGGACACCCCAAGTCAAGATTCTACCGCAACACGACAGAGATTCACTTCAAAATAGTTCACAAAGATGACATGGCCCGGCGTAATTCCGTGCCAAGAGGTGTTGGCCCCAAAGACTGGCGTCCCTTTCGGTAATTCTTTTTATATTAATCTGTGTGCAAAGTACAAAAAGAGCCCGCGGGTGCTCACTCTCAAACTCTGCGTCCAGATGCTCTAAGAAGTGAGCCCCAAAGGCCACTTATAAAGAATTTACAAGGGATGCTAAAAGCAGCCCCAAAAGCTTCTCCAACTCAAAAGCAGTAATCTCCAAAAGCTTTTAAAATTTAAAGCATAAATGCCCAAAAAGCTTCTCAACGTGATTACCAGAAATCCATACAACTGTCAACGTAAAAAGCGAAACGTTCGTACTGTTGTCCGTACGGCCTGCCACGTCAGCATGTCAACGCGTTTTCCGGCAGAATTTTTGATGGCTGCCACGTCAACCTGTCGGTGCATTTTACGAGTCCTGCAGGATGCCACGTCATCAGTTTGTGACAGCAGCTCTTGCATCCTTTGTAAGGAAACAATGCCCCGTCGAAAACGCTTCTCCTCCTCCCTCACTACAGCCAAGCGAGTTACAGACTCCTGAAGGAAGAAGCGACTAAGCTCTGCCAGCCCAGAGCCCACTCTACCAACAGGGGTGTCCTGCATGTCCAGGTTCTCTGTCCAAAGTGCCTCCACTCGCTCTCTAAGCTCTGGATCCAGCAAGATCCTCTCGGGGATGCAAAGCATCGCACCCCCCCTCCTCTGTCTGTTTGTCACAGTGAGAATCACTGGCATGTGGTCGGAAAAAGTAGTCACTGTCAAGATGCAAACATACCTCCCCATGTCACAAATGTGGGCACTGGCGTAGAAGCAATCTATCCGAGATAGATTCACTCCTCCTACCCTGCGGTCAGAGGAAGAGAAAGACAGGCTGTTTGAAAAACTTGGTTCTTGTCTAATAGTGGACTTCTCCATACCTTGAGTAGACCAAATTGACAAGCTTTATTTCTTTCCAAACCACGGAGTGTGACTGTAGATAATGTGCTGTAGAAAAAAAAAGATCCATTCTTTAGCAACTTATGCAAACATTGAAGCAAATTAGCAGAGTCAAAATTTCATAATTATTACCGTGTAGTGTGTGAAGTGGTCTGAGCTCCAAGCACTTGTCATAGCTTTCTTGAATCTGTTCAACTCTTTCTTAAAGTTGGAGAGGTCATTCTTTCCCCAATGACTTTTATCATAGTAAGAAAAAACTGCATCCAGGGCTTCCTACACTTCTACCTTTTCATTTCTTTCTCTGCATCCAGTACCAGATTCCATGGCGTTTTCAGCCCTTGCTTGATCGCCCTCATCTCCCAAGTCCCCTAGCGTTTGCAGATCCACCCAGTCTGCAGCAGAAGTACAAATTGACCTAGCGTTTTTACTAACTCTCAGCCCACAGTCCAGCGTTTTTGTTTTCAGCCTGCTCTGCAGTAGAATACTCAGCGTTTTCAGCATATACAGGAGGTAGCAGATTCAGCCCCAGTTGGTTGCAGAAGATCCCCCATTTTCAGCCATGAAAAGGTAGCCAAAACAGTCATTTTCAGCCACCAAAACAGTACCGAAATTCAGTAGATAGAAGACCACAGATTCCAGCCCTTAGGTCGACTTCGTCATCACTGTCGTCATCGTCGACATAGCCTAGACTTGCATCAGTCTCATGCATACCATTTGTACCAGATTGTGCAATCAATAAGTAGACCACTCTCGCCGACGAGAGTGGGGCCTTCGGAGGAGGGTTTTACAACGTCTCTGGTGTCGTATCTCTCTTCTCTCTCTATCTCTCAATCTCATACACTTGCACGCACATTGTCCATTCACTTTGTTCGTGATCATAGCACTTTCCATTAAGAACGGAAGGCTCTCCCTTCCATAAGAACTAAAAGGACCCTTGAGCACACTTCGGAGCACTCATCTTGAGCAAAGCGCAAACAATCATTCCACTGCACCTAACATTGGTATCAAAGCTTTGGTAGTGTTCAGTATCACTCAAGGAAAGAACCACAAGAATTTTTTTTTGCTTGTTGAGGTCGCACGAACCCAAGTTCGCTTGGGCATGTCGATTCCTAATCGTGTTTTGTTGAAGAGTGACAAGAATCCCAAGAAAGAAGGGCTTGTCCAACCTCCCCTTGTGTCTCTTTTCATTGATTGAGAGCCGACCGTGCACTTAGCGGCCGGCCAATCGACGTGAGGTGGGAGAAAGCAACCTTGGTGTAAGCGCAAGGCCGCCAAGGGGTGCGACCGCGGAAAAGAGTAGAACTCGGGTGAAGAGAAGATCCTTCTCGAACGCAATTTGCAAGCGAAAGAAAACCTCAAGAACCTCAAGATCCTTAAGAACTCAAGAACCCAAGAACCCAAGACCCCCAAGAACCCAAGTTCCTCGTGAACTTAAGAACACACAAGAACCCACGACTTCAGAATGATCATCACTCGAAGCGGAATGGATACTTCGCTTGGAGGTGATGAGCATGAGAGAGGCGAAGAAGAATTTTCCCCACCAGGAGGTTTTTCCGACCCTCCCCCTTCCACATCTACGACAAGGATTGCGCTAACTCCTATGGAGGAGTTGGAACAGGAAAGAAAAGCAGAAATAGAGCGTGAACACAAAGAAAGAATGGCAGCCATAGAGCGTAAGTACACAGAAAGAATGGCAACCATAGATCGCAAGAACAAAGCAATAAGGCAAGAGATGTTGCGACTCTTTTCTTGAATGCAGGCACAGATGCAACAGGATCGGGAAAAGGAGACTCTCTCAGTCTCTTCTTCTCCAAAGCATGACACACAGGATTTACATGATTGTGTGAAGCATGATGATGATTTGATTGACAATGACTTGCATGATGTTTTGATTGACAATGATAAGCACAATGATTTGCATGATGATAAGCATGATGATTTGAATGACAAGCATGATGATTTGCATGATCAAGATGTGATTTCTCACAAGCATGATGAGTTGCATGAAGATTATGTGATTGTTCACAAGGATGATGTGTTAGTGGATGCTTTTTCTAGTGCAGCTAACCTCGTTGTAGATTTGATCAATCACGAAGAACCGATCTTGGCTTTCGAGTCAAGGTCCAAAGAACCCCCACAGGACGATCGATCATTCAGGAAGGATCGATCTTGGCTCTCGAGCCTAGGTCCAAAGAACCCTCACAGGAAGCATTATGTGTTCGTTCAACTTCGCATGATTGATACGCACGCATTGTTCGAGTGTTTCATTCGTGATCGTTTCCTGTATTTTAGTCAGCATCGTTATGTGATCCCTTTTACTAGGCATGACATATTGTATGTTGAGCACGTTTCTGTCATGGATGAGCACGAATGTATGCGGATTGTTCATGAAAAGCTGAAAAGTATGCATTCAAGGACGTCACATTCCATGTCTCTTCCTTGGCATGACACAGTTGTAGAAAGAGCACATGAAAGTGTGAGCACCAAGCATGGGCATTTCCGTTGTGAATTGCCACAGTTGATTGCTCTAGATCAGAAGAGAAAGATTCGATCTCATTGTTTGCATGTGGTTGATGAACGGGTTGTCACTCGGTCTCTATGTTCATCTACATTGCATACACAGTCTTTAGAGAAGACAAGATTTCTTTCCTTCACTTTACATGGAATGGGTATGTTCATGGTTTTGTGTAGGAAGTGGTTTCAGGAATTTTCAGCCATGGAGATTCTTGAAGAAGAAGGAAGCATGACTCTCAACGAAGTTGAAGCATTGAAGGAGCCACAGAAGACTTTGTCGCTTTCGGCGCGGCCCAAAGAAGCAAGCATTGCAGACCTTTATGAAGTTCAAGTACCGCAGGACCCACACATCAGAGTGGGTCGGAAAAGAGTCCATTCCAGGATTCCGGATGCTATTGGCGCTCTCTCTCGACGCCATACAGTTTGGTACCAGTACCTCACTTTGAAAAGGAGGGGATGTCAAGTGACACATCCAGCCCTATGTGTCCGTGGACAAGCTACAGCATGATCAAGGTTCAGTCAATCCAGTCAGTCTAGATTAGAAGTGATCTTGCACTTTTGTGAGTCTATTCGTAGACCGTGCATGCCCAATCACTGAGTGTAGATGCATATCCTCTGGTTGCACACAGCATGATCATCAGTATTCCCTTCAGAATCCATCAGATTCAGTCAAGGGAACTTTCCAGTGCATTTAACCTATTTTTCCTATTTTTGACATTTTTCACTTATTATTTTTAAGTGACTTCCCAACAAAAGTAGGTAGGGCAATTTTGCTAAGTTAATATATAAGCAAACCCAAGTTAGCACTAAATGGCAGAAGAGGCAACAGGAGCTTCCCGCTCAACAGGCACCTTCTCAATAGGAACCCCTCACCACCCCTAGCATTTTTGGATCCCCATCCTCGCCGGGCATTTTCAGATCTCTGGCGTTTCCATACTTTGCATGATCGCCATCACCCTCAGCATCCCAATGTTTGCAGACTCCCCATGATCGCCATCACCACCAGCTTGGTAGCGTTTTTGCATTTCCTCGTCAATACCAGATTCCATGGCGTTTTCAGCCCTTGCTTGATCGCCCTCATCTCCCAAGTCCCCTAGCGTTTGCAGATCCACCTAGTCTGCAGCAGGAGTACAAATTGACCTAGCGTTTTTACTGACGCTCAGCACAGTCCAGCGTTTTTGTTTTCAGCCTGCTCTACAGAAGAATACTCAGCGTTTTCAGCATATACAGGAGGTAGCAAATTCAGCCCCGGTTGGTTGCAGAAGATCCCCCATTTTCAGCCATGAAAACGCAGCCAAAACAGTCATTTTCAGCCACCAAAACAGTCCCGAAATTCAGCAGATAGAAGACCACAGATTTCAGCCCTTAGGTCAACTTCGTCATCACCGTCGTCATCGTTGGCATAGCCTAGACTTACATCAGTCTCATGCATACCATTTGTACCAGATTGTGCAATCAATAAGTAGACCACTCTCGCCGACGAGAGTGGGGCCTTTCGAGGAGGGTTTTACGACGTCTCTGGTGTCGTATCTCTCTTCTATCTCTATCTCTCAGTCTCATACACTTGCACGCACATTGTCCATTCACTTTGTTCGTGATCATAGCACTTTCCATAAAGAACGGAAGGCTCTCCCTTCCATAAGAACTAAAAGGAACCTTGAGCACGGTTCGGAGCACTCATCTTGAGCAAAGCGCAAACAATCATTCTGCTACACCTAACAACTGGACTATAGATGAACCCCTATCCAACTTTCCATGAAATCCCAAGAATGTTATGGCCTTCATCCCACCAATAGAAGCTTTCCTAGGGACATTATTTCCACCAGATGACCTTTTGGGGTCTGACTCAATCACAACATTCCCCATATGCATGGAATTTGGTACCAGTACTTCACCTTAAGCAGGAGGGGATGTCACATGCACATGGCTCTATGTGCCATGTGGACATGCTTCATCGACTTCTGCAGCCGTTTTTCCACTTCTTCCTAGAATCCTAGGAGGATTAGTACCGCAATTTTGTGTGAGCCTGTTCGCAGGACCTGCAAGTCCGGACGAGTCCATTAGATTAGGTTTTCTAGTTTTGGAACCCTCTTGCATAAATGGTTTGTACATATGTTTTGACTGATGTTATTACACTACGGTGGGCATCTAGCATGGCGTGCATTTAGTTCTAAATTAGAGGAATTCAACAAGCCATTCCCCATGTCGATCGGATCCCCGGGTGGGCAAATGTGCAACAGTTTCACCAAGAAAACTAACCCCCTGACCAATCTTAAAAAACCCATTTTTATGATTTATTTTGATGGGTGGTTACCTAGCCTAAGGGAGTTTATAACTCATATTTCAGCCCTATTAAGGGAGCACTCAGCCTAGCATTTTATCAGCAGATTCCTAGAGCTGGATTCAAGAGCATCTCAGCCCAGATTTTGCTCTCATTAACCGTAGCGTTTTCGGAGATCCAGATCAGCTATGGCGTTTTTGGCAATAACCAGCCAACGTTAGCAGATTCAGCCCTAGCGCCATTATTCATGTAGTTCAATCTCAGCGTTTTCAGATTTCAGCCCTTCTCCCTCGCGTAGCTGGCCGGAATCTGGCCTCGCAAGTCTTTGTAACAGACTTGGACACTCTAAGTCAAGAATCTACCGCGACAGCACCAAATAACCACTTCAAAACAGTTCACAGTACACAATTTAATTCGACACTGGCCCGGCGGAGTTCCGTGCCTAGAGATAATGGCCCCAAAGACTGGCGCCCCTTTTGGTATTTCTTCTTGTATTAATCTGAGTTCAAAGTACAAGAGTGCGGGCAAGCGCTCACACTCGGACTCTGCGTCCAAATGCTCTGAGTTGTGAGAGGCCTGCTCACATATTTAAAGTTACAAGGGTTGCTAAAAGCAGAGACCCAAAAGCTGAAATCAAAAGCTTCAAGTAAAAGCTTTGAAAATAAAGAAAAGTTCTTCCTCTCTCTTTCTTTTAATAAATAAAGCAGAGAGGCTTTCTCTTTCTCTCTCTCTTGCTAAAATAAAGCAAAGAGGGTTCTCTCTCTCTCTCTCTCTCTCTCTCTCTCTCTCTCTCTCTCTCTCTCTCTCTCTCTCTCTCTCTCTCTCAACAATTTGCATAGAAAAAGCAATGCCAAAAAGCTGCCCAGCTTTCCGTGGATCACGCTGATGTCCAGCAAATCAGGGTTAGGGTTAGGGTTAGGGTTAGGGTTAGGGCAGAATTAAGGTTTCTGGTTTTAGGGTTAGGGTTTTAGCAAAATTAGGGTTTTTGGTTTAGGGTTAAGGTTTCAGCAAAATTACGGTTTTTGGCAGCCACGTCATCACTTTGTGACATACCCCCCTCTTGAAAGCATTGTAATCGCCCTCGATTACGCCTACAAAACAGAGAGGCCATTAACCGTCTTAGCAGACACTGACTATTAGTACCTACGTACTAGGAACACACATCTAGCACATGTACCAATCGACAGTCACATCACAAGACATCACTAGAGATCACACGACATCACATGACATTCAACATTCATTCGGATCTTAAACCATGATTTATCGGCAATGTAGTTAGCAATCGCATCTAGATCCAGTCGGGACCTCTTAGATGCCCGATTGACTAACCCCTATTGCAACCATGTCCATTCGAGATCATTTAGACCAAAATGCTGCAGTCATTTTGTCTATCAGTTCTTGCAATTAAACAAGTCAAGAACAAGTCAGTTTCATATTTTCCGGAATTCCATTTCATAAAGTCATCCAGCAGAATACTGTCAGCTCTCAATATCCCTAAAGCTCAAAGAGACATCAGTGACTCTAGTATTTGAAAATCGAGGCATCTCTTGACAAAGGAGCGGAGTAACTCCCCTCTGTGCAAACCCACTGCACCAAATCTCCGGCCGAGCTGAATTGTAGGTTCCATTTGGAATAGACTATGCTAAACCAAAAGCTTCAAGGTAAAGATTCACATTCCAAGGAATACCTGCTAGGTCTTCCTCCTCCATTCGCTTCGCATCCATTGCGAAGTAGGTCTTGAATTTAACCAAGAACCGTCAGTTCGATTTACCTTCTTTCTTTCCTTTTGTGCCAATTTCTGTTCTGGAACGAGTATCTACTCGTTTTCGTCCAATTCGGGTTGTACCTTTGCCTTCCCATCATCGGGCACGTCGCCTTCAAAAGGCTTTAAGAGACTCACGTGAAAAACATTGTGAATCCTCCAAGTATTCTGGCAGCTTCAATCCAAAGGAGATATCATTTATCTTTTCGAAAAATCTGGAAAGGACCAAACTATCTCATGCTAAGCTTTCAAAGAAGCCGCTCCTTTTCCTTTTTTTTTTCTTTCTCGAGAGTGCCTTCCCATAATGTAAGAGCACCCAATCACTCTTCTTCAATTTCAAATCGTGACAATTGCGATCTGCTGCCTTTTTCCGTCCTTTCCCGAAATTTCTGCAAAGCCTTCCGGGCCAAGCCCCTCGTGAACTGGTCGGCTTCAACGAAAAATCTTATCTTTCGTGCTAAGGAAGGGTAGAACCTTCGTAGCAAATTTAAAAATCTCAAATGGCATCTTCCCCATCAAAGAGTCAAACGTGTTTCTGTAGGCATATTCCACCAAAGTTAAAAACCTTTCCCAAGTAGTCTTCTGATCCAACCAGAAGACTTCAACAAAGCCAGTACCACTGAATTAGCAATCTCTGATTGCCCGTCAGTCTGCAGGTGGAACGAGAACTACAACCGCGTGCATATGTTTTCCCAAATAGCCTTCCAAAACAAACTCGTGAACCTGGGGTCCTGTCGGAGACAATCGTCTCAGGTATGCCATGTAATCTGAAGACCTGGGCAATAAACAACCATGCCCACGCTATGTTCTTGGGAGATGAAATCCATTGCAATACTTTCCCGGGGCGGGTGGGTATGGGTAAAAGGCTGTAACAATCCCTGTGCTTTATGCCTGTCAAACTTGACCTTCGAGCATACCAAGCAACTGCGAACAAACTCGTCCACATCCTTCTTGAGTCTCGACCAAAAAAAAAGTATCGCTCTACCTCTTTCAAGGTGGTAGCAATGCATCGGCGACCCGTAAAAGGCGAACGGTGGCATTCGGTTAGAACCTTTCCCTTCAACGGCTGTGTAACGCACAACATGGTTTTCTTCATCAAGTAGCCATCCCGAATGGAATAATCCGCTACTATCTCCCCTTTCTGTATTCAATTGAATACATCTGCAAAATCTGTTTTGTGACGTACTGACCATAGTAACAAGGAATGGCCATTTTTAGGTTCCCGTTTCCCATTCCCATCCCAATTTCCCGTTCCGGATCCCCGTTCCGTGTTTTTCCGAAACAGGGAATGGCATTTCATGCATGTTGCCGTTCCCCGTTCAACGTTCCGATTTCCCGTTCCGGGTAACTATGGTACTGACCGACCATATCCTCAAAGTTCCTATGATGTATCGCGTAAATAGCAAGAACCAACGGCTTTCGGAACAAAGTATTTGCCACCAATTTCTTCTGTCCCTACACATGGACAATCCGGAAGTAAATCGTGAAGAAGTTTGCCCACCGCATCTGCTTTTTCCGATAGTTTCTTCCGTAACAAGAAGTAGCGTAAACTCGCATCATCTGTGAAAATCGTAAAATCGGCTCCGAGTAGGTAATGTCGCCACTGAATAAGAGCATGAATAGCCACCAAAAGTTCTTTCTCACGAATCTGTGCTATCAATTCTAGCCTTGAGAACAATCGGCTCTCGTAGGCATTGACATTGGCCTTCTTGCATTAAGACCGCATCCAGACTATGACCACAAGTATCACAATATACTACAATCGACTTCTACAAGTCCGGCAAAGTCAAAACTAGTCCCGTAGTCAATTTCTCTTTCAAAGTCTGAAAGGCAGTCACCTCTGTGGGTCCCCACGAGAAAGGGACTCCTTTCTGTGTCAAGATATGCAAAGGGGAAGCAACCTCTGCAAACTTTCGAATGAACCGCCTGTAGTACGAACACAGTCCCAAGAAGCTTCTAACTTCCTGGACATTCTTCAAATCGGACCAATCACGGATAGTCTCTATCTTGGCCGGATCCATTTGCACTCCTGTTGCTAACACAATGTGTCCCAAAAAGTGTATCTCTGGTAGGAAAAATTCACTTTTCTTCGCATTAATCACTAACTTGTGATCTCGTAATGCCTGAAAGACCTGAAGCAGATGACTATATGTTTTTACCTCATTCTTGGGAAAAACAATGATATCGTCAAAGAAAGTACCAAGAAATAGCCTGTACTCTCAAAAAATCATGTCCATCATCCGGTTAAATGTCGCAGGAGCATTGCCAAAAGGCATCACCAAAAACTCAAATAACCCAAAAGTCGCTCGAAAGGCTGTCTTGTAGACATCTCCCGACGCAATTCGGATCTGATAATATCCACTCTTCAGATTAATACTGCTAAAACATGAGGATCCTTGTAATATGTCGAGTATATCATCGATCCTAGGAATCCGAAATCTGTTCTTGATGGTGAATTTTATTGAGAGCGCTATAATCGATGCACATTCTCCAAGATCCGTCTTCAAAACCAACAACACTGGAGAGTGATACGGTGAAGTACTAGGCTGGACAAGACCCTTTTCCAAATTCATAATCTCTTCGTTTTGTGCTCGGCTCACACTCCAAGTCAAGAATCTACCGCGACAGCACCAAATAACCACTTCAAAACAGTTCACAGTACACAATTTAATTCGACACTGGCCCGACGGAGTTCCGTGCCTAGAGATATTGGCCCCAAAGACTGGCGCCCCTTTCGGTATTTCTTTTCGTATTAATCTGAGTTCAAAGTACAAGAGTGCGGGCAGGCGCTCATACTCACACTCTGCGTCCGGATGCGAGTTGTGAGAGGCCTGCTCACATATTTAAAGTTACAAGGGTTGCTAAAAGTAGAGCCCCAAAAGCTGAAATCAAAAGCTTCATGTAAAAGCTTTGAAAATAGAGCAAAAGTTCTTCCTCTCTCTTTCTTTTAATAAATAAAGCAGAGAGGCTTTCTCTTTCTCTCTCTCTTGCTAAAATAAAGCAAAGAGTGTGTCTCTCTCTTTCTCAGCAATTTGCGTAGAAAAAGCAACGCCAAAAAGCTACCCAGCTTTCCGTGGATCACGCTAATGTCCAGCAAATCAGGGTTAGGGTTAGGGTTAGAGTTAGGGTTAGGACATAATTAGGGTTTTTGGTTTTAGGGTTAGGGTTTCAGTAGAATTAGGGTTTTTGGTTTTAGGGTTAGGGTTTCTGGCAGCCACGTCATCACTTTGTGACAGTCTTCCCTGTTGTGGTCCGGTACTTTGGCAGGCCATCGAGCCTCCCCTCGGCCATTCGCTTGCCGGCATCAAGTGTTCGCATTACTATCCATGATTGGCATCAGCAAGATCTACATTTTCAAGCTTGCTTTACGCGAGAGATCCGCTGCGTTTTATGCTTCAGATCTGCATTTTTGCAACCAGTTTTCAATCCTTCATTCCTCTCACACCGGGAGCACAAATCAGCCCCAAATCTACCCCTTGATGGCAATCCGCAATCCCACATCAAGAAGGATCCAAAGATGCATCAAATCAGCCCCGGAGGTGCCTCGTCTTGAGGAGTTACTACAGAGACGATCATCATTCAAGTCAATAGTGTCTGCACTTGAGGTATTGCATGTGTGTACATTTCATTTACGCAAGCAAAAGAAAATACCACATCAGCAACGGTGTGGGGAGCTCTTGAGAGGGTTGGTTAGGATTCGAGAGTTATTCTTCTCTTTTCTCTCTCTCTCTACTTTCTGTTCTCTTTTCTATCAGTTGATTCCCTTGCTTCTTTGTCAAAATGTCGGCCGTTTTCCTAGAATTGAGAAATCTAGCCCTAAGAATTTTGATAATAAGAATTGCATAAGGAGAAACTTATCCCCTATTACAAAATAGGAATCCATGTTTTCACTATCTCATACCCAATGCTTCATCATGAATAAGTACATGCAAATTCCTTGCAAACACAATCGCATATTCATCGTACATGCCCATTCCTCATAATACACATTCAATGCATATTCATCAAAGGCTACAGAGTGGATTGTGTTTGGGTCAATGCTTAGATGCTCAATCACACCTCAAAACAAGCATTTAACCCACATCTATAAAACATCAATCCATTCATCCCCATTCAAGTTCTATAGTACCCTCTACCCTCCTGTTCTAAAACGTATTGTTCATCATCACGTTCTCTCTTATATGAAAAATATATAAACATGAACTCGAACATAAATAACCATAAATTATTTAAGCTTGAACTCTCATTTGTGAAAGACTACGGATAATCACAAACTTTCAACTGTGTACCCTGTAGATCATTTCTGTAGGATGGATATGTCCACATCGTGTATCTGCTTTCATAAGACAATGAGGTCTCATCCTCTAGAGAAACCAAACCAGTAAAGATTGAACATCCATTTATCATGACCCAAGAGAGGTGATGACCACCTTAGCTCAAGTATCAAAACAAACCGCATGGTAAAACTCCTTGCTTGCTTTCAAAAATGAAAAGCATGCTCTCTCTCTCTCTCTCTCTCTCTCTCTCTCTCTCTCTCTCACCTTCTTCTCAATGCAGGATCGGAGCGCAGAAAGGAGGGCAATGCACTTGTCGGCATCATAAGGGGAGGCGGCAACACAGTTCAGTAGGGCGAGGGCCTCTTCGCCGCAAGGAGGCTTCAGATTGGGGCTAGAGTTCGCCATGCACGGAAACGCGGCTTCTTCAGATCAATGGGAGCAATTTACTTCTACGTCATGATTGATAGGCCTGTGTGAATGCTTAGCTTCATTTAGAAGTGATGTTGCAGCCAACAGAATGTGGCAGTCCACAGGGACACTCAAGATTTAGCGTGTATGGGTGGACTTCGTACATAATATATTAAATATATTATGTACAAAAGCTTATGGCCAAAGTTGTTAAGGACTCAGGAGGATCTTGGCTAGATGCTCTTCTTTGGCAAGGGAAAACGGAACGTGTAGGGGTGGGCACACGTAGAGGTGTTGTTGTGCACATGCATGTACATTGTACCCACCAAGGCAAGGCTTCTCTTCGGTTGTGGAAACGCGAGACGCACACGCACGCATACACACGTGACATGTAAGCAGTGGCTAAAAGTAGTTGAAAGCATCAGTGCAATTGCAAATGTTGACGAGGGGAATCAACACAGATGAGAGAGAGAGAGAGAAGAAGAAGAAGAGTATTTTAACGTCGTAGGAAACTATCGCAAGAGACCTTAAAGATCTATCCGACGAGGAGAGTTGAACTCAAGACCTGTTATTCAAGAGGGAAATGGCATAACCAATCTACCACACTTGGGTGGTAGAAAGGTTATACCATTTTCCTCCTTTTATTAGCACATACCCACACACACACACACGAGAAGAAGAGTATTTTGACGTCGTAGGAAACTATCCAAGAGACCTTAAAGATATGTGCTTAGAGAGAGAGAGAGAGAGAGAGAGAGAGATATTTGTTTGCCATGTGTGGGCTTTCTCTCTGTGCTTGGAGCCCACTTCGCTAGGGTGAAAACAGGGTTACACACACGAGCATACACACAAAGCGAGGACGAGACTGAGTGAGCGGTGTGGTGGACAGAAGAAGAAGCCAGGGGGGGATGTGCATGTAGAGGTCCAACCATGGGGAGCGCGAACAAAGGGGGAGTGCGGGGGTTCAAATTTTATCAAAGTGAGGGTCAAAGATGGAGGAATCTCCATGGCTAATTAATAAATTGTTTTTAGAAATAGCCAATATGTGTTGGAATTAGGGTTGCAGAGAAACACACACAGCTTGGAGAAGACGAAGGAAGCTCAAGGCACACAATAGAGAGTGTATTCCTTAGTGTGCAATGGAAAGATAGATAGCCCTAGAGTGATGGGCGTATATACAATGCACGGGGGAAAAAACCTCCTAAAGAGGGAAAAAATGCCCCGGCGGTCCTAGTGTGTTCACACACATCACTACCACATGTATATGGTAACAAATCCCCCCTGGAGTGATGCGGTGAACGAGAGCTGGCACATGAGTAAAGGGAAGTGCCATGCCCTGAGGACAGGATCAGTCCACAAAGGGGAGTAAGCCCAAAGCTTTGCGGAAAGCTTCAAGCTTCTCACGAGACAATGCCTTTGTGAAAAGATCTGCAAGGTTGTCCTGTGTTGGCACATAAGCCAAGCTGATCTCTCCTGCTGAGAGCCTCTCCCTGACATAGTGGTAATGCACCTCAATGTGCTTTGTGCGAGCATGAAAAACTGGGTTCCTCGCAACTGCCAATGCGCTCTGACTGTCAGTGTAGATAGTGTTGGCAGTGTCCTGTCCAACACCCAAGTCAGCCATAAGGCGTCTGAGCCATACACACTCAACCGTAGCTGTGAAGACTGCCCTGTACTCAGCCTCACAACTCGAAGTGGCCACAGTAGGTTGCTTCTTGCTCAACCATGATATACATGAACTGCCAAGCATGAAACAAAAACCACTTGTGGACACTCGCGTGTCAAAACAACCAGCCCAATCTGAGTCCGAAAAAGCATGTAAGTCTGGCGGCAATGATCCCCCCTTGGGATAAAACAAGCCAAGATGTAAAGTGCCACTAAGGTAGCGGAAAATCCTCTTGACAGCCTGCCAATGCTTAGACCCTGGGCTATGCATAAATCTGCTGACCTGCGAGACTGCAAACTGAATATCTGGCCTCGTGTTGCATACATAAATGAGGCAGCCAACAGCAGTTTGGTAAAGAGTGACATCAGCAGGATCGCCAGCATCATGTAGACTCAACTTCAAACCTGTTTCCATGGGAGTGGTAATAGGTTTGCAATCCTCAAGTCCAAACTTACATAGCAATGTCTCTATGTAACTTTTCTGACACAAGGCAATACCACCATCACACTGCTTAAACTGTATACCCAAGTAATGATGCAACAGCCCCAAATCTTTCATCTTGAAAGTAGCATTCAAATCAGCCTTAAATTCAGCAATATGTCTCTCATTTGGTCCAGTGATCAGCAAATCATCAACATAAAGAACCACAATGAGAAATACATCATCCTCACGCTTTACATACAATGTGCTTTCTGTTGGACTGTTACGAAAGCCTCGTTTAACCAAATGAGTGTCAGCTTTCTCATACCAAGCACGAGGAGATTGCTTCAACCCATACAAAGCCTTCTTACATTTGCACACTTTGTCTCTTGTCCTTTTATGACAAAACCGCGAGGCTGCGTTACATAAACTTCCTCAAATATGTCACCATTCAAGAAAGCAGTAACAATGTCTGATTGATGTACATCCCAACCAAAATGAGCTGCCAATGCACATAGAAAACGCACAGTAGTCATACGACAAGTGGGAGCAAAAGTCTCTTCATAATCTATGCCTTTTTGTTGTGCATAACCCTTTGCAACAAGTCGAGCCTTATGGCGATCGATCTCACCATCCGGCTTGCGTTTCAACTTGTAAACCCACTTCGTACCAATGGCCTTTTTGCCAGGAGGCAAATCACATAAAGTCCATGTGTCATTCTCTATAAGTGCATCATATTCTGATTTCATGGCAGCAATCCAATTTTCTGAATTCTGTGCTTCATCAAAAGACAGAGGCTCCTCAACATCATGTAAACTAGACACAGCCAAAGCATAACAATCTGATGCATAAGATGCATGGCGAGAGCCTGAACGAGTACGACTAGATAAAGGTGCATCCAATTTACTGTCACGCAAAGTGTGCACCAGCCATTTTGGCATACCTCTAGCCTGCTCATTTTCAGCCCTTTCCTCATCAAGTACATCATGTACATCTGCATCAGTAATAGGTTGTTCTAAAACATTTTCAGAAACCCCCATAGGCTGTACATTTGCCTCATTGGAACTTACATTCGTATTTCCACCACTGAAAAGAGGCAACAAAGTGTCATAAATGTCCTGTGAGCTTACATTACTGTCTCTAGTACATGACAGCAAGGGTTGAACAGAATCTTCCACAAACACTACATCCCGTGAAACCAAAATACGTTTTGTTTGCGGATGATACAACCTGTAACCTTTGCTTTCAGCACTATAACCAACAAAAATACATTTGACAGCCTTATCATCCAATTTTCTGCGCTGCACTTGTGGCACCAAAGCATATGCCAAACAGCCAAAAACACGCATGTGCTCAATAGAAGGTTTTCTATCATGCCATGCTTCATATGGAGTAATAGACTGCAAAGCTTTCGTAGGACACCTGTTAAGTACATAAGTGGCACACATGATGGCCTCAAGCCAAAAAGAATGCGGCAAAGCTTGACTTTTGACCATACATCGTGCCATTTCCGTTAGTGACCTGTTTTTCCTCTCAGCAACACCATTTTGCTGAGGTGTATAAGGCACTGTACATTGGTGTTTTATCCCACGACTAGCCAGAAATGCATTAAATTCATGAGACATATACTCCCCCCCTCGATCGGAACGGAGGGTGCCCATAGTACATTTTGAGACATTTTCAGCCATAGCCAAAAATTGTTTGAAGCACATAAAAACTTCGGACTTTGCTTTAAGCGGGAATACCCATGCATGCCTGGAGTAATCATCAATGAAAGTCACGAAGTACAGGTAATTGCCCAAGGACGGAGTTTGCATGGGCCCACAAACATCACTATGCACAAGTTGCAACCTGCATGTGGCCCTAACTGAACCATCCTTTGGAAACTTAGAACGCTGCATTTTACCCAGAATACAGGCTTCACAAACATGTTTGATAGGTGCTTCAAGAGGCGGCAAAGAAGCAACCATATCAGATTTCTGCAAACGCAGCAAACTGGCAAAATTCAGATGACCAAAACGTGCATGCCAAAGTTTTGCATCTGAAATAGCCCTTGAATCTACAACAGCATTTGCAAAATTTTGTCCACACTTGTCATACAAAGTGAGCTTATACAGCCCACGGCACAAAAGCCCAGATGCAACAATTTCATCACCAAAATTGAGATCATGAACTGTACATCTGTCATCCACAAATTTGACTACAAGTCCAAGTCTAGCAAGTGCGGATACAGACAATAGATTCTTCTTGATCCCAGGTACATAAAGTGCATCAACAAGTGTGAAGGAACTGCCATTAGCAGCAGTGAGCACAATCTTTCCAACTCCCTGAACTGGATAAGAGGCGTTGTTGGCACAAGTGACTGAATTCCCATGAGGGACAGACTCGAGAGAGGTAAACAATTCACGATGTGAGGTAATGTGCTTTGTAGCACCACTGTCGAAATACCACACATGTGAATCTGCAGCAACTGACAAGCATGCATCATGGACAGCAGGATTGTAAGTGCACTCTGCGCTAAAAGCCCATTCTGCATCAACATCAACATCACAATCTCCTTTCACAGAAGACTCAACAATGGCTGCATTTGTAGTGGAACCAGCATTTGCAGTGGAACCACCCTCTTTCTTCTTAGCCTCTTTGGCCTTCAACTTAGGACACGACTTGATCAAGTGATCATTGGCTTTACAATAATGGCAACGCATCTTCTTTTTGCCCTTATCACCAGAATTGCCAGACGAAGTGCTGCCAGCAGAAGCATTAGGAACAGAATTTTTGCCACTCGCAGCAGAACCATAAGAAGTGGCTGCATTACTGTTACCACCCTTTCTTTGAGAAGCAATAAAAGCCTGTTCAACTGCACGCTGCCTAGTCCTGTTTTTTCTAGAAAGTGACTCTTGCAACAGCAATGTGCATAATGCATCAAACTTGACAACTTCAGGATTTCCTTGGGTCATCAGTCTCCAAGTACTAGCAAAAGTCTGGTAGGAATCTGGTAAGGCATCAAGAACAGTCTGCACAAGGGAACTGTCAGAAATGACTTCACCTGCAGAAATGAGTTGCTCATTGATATCCTTGACACTAGCAAGGAAAGTGTCCATATCATCTTCCTCATGCATAATCTTCGACTCTAGCTCTTTACGCAGCAAAGCAATTTTAGCCTCATTGCGGCTTGCATAAAGACCTGCTAGAATATCCCAAGCCTGTTTTGCAGATTTTGCTGAACGGATGTGAGGAATAATGGTGCGCTTCACAGACAACGCAATCAATGCATGAGCCTGCGCATCCTTAACATCCCAACGAGCTTGTTCTGCTGTAGGCAAAACAACTCTAACAGCTGCAATCCTTGCAGCAAGACCTGCAACATCCTCAATATCGCCTACATCTTCAGAACCAGGACGTACATCAATGCCCTGCACAATGTTCCAGACACCTTTTGACACAAGAACGTGTTGCATCATATAAGCCCACATAGGGTAGTTGTCCCCATCCAACCTGTCCTCAGCAGCAAACATCTTGAACACATCTGTGTTGTTGTTGTCAGCCATGGTAAATGCTGCACCTGATGTGAAAACTGCCCGAAAATAGGAGAAATGGAGTGGGAACAACTTGTGCTATATAGCACAAACCGTAGAAGACTATAAGGCACCTGTTATGCAGAAAACGGCACTGACAGAAAATCTGCACAAAATGACGAAATAACCTGTGCAGTACTGCCCGTAGTGGAAACGGAGGCCGAAATGAGCCCAAATCAAAATTCTGAGCAGACCAAGCTCTTCGAGCTTTCCCAAAATATTTGTCGACCTGCGAACGCTCGCCAAAGCTCACTGAAATCGGAGAAAGTGAGCAGGCGTGTGCTGGAGCAGCTGGCGACTAAGCCCGGGAGGACGTGACCTGCTCTGATACCAATTGTTGGAATTAGGGTTGCAGAGAAACACACACAGCTTGGAGAAGACGAAGGAAGCTCAAGGCACACAATAGAGAGTGTATTCCTTAGTGTGCAATGGAAAGATAGATAGCCCTAGAGTGATGGGCGTATATACAATGCACGGGGGAAAAAACCTCCTAAAGAGGGAAAAAATGCCCCGGCGGTCCTAGTGTGTTCACACACATCACTACCACATGTATATGGTAACAATATGTTTGTATGTCCGTACGATGAAGAAAATGCTTTATTAAGGGGAATCTTGGCTAAATGCTCTTCTTTGGAAAGGGAAAATGAAAAGTGGAGGGGCGGTCAAAAGCAGAGGTGTTGTTATACGTATGCATGTACCCACCAAGGTAGGGCTTCTCTTCAACTGTGGAAACACGAGACACACACGCACGCACTTGCAATATGTAGGCAGCGATGCTCTTGCAAATGTTGACGAGGGGAATCAACACACATGAGAGAGAGAGAGAGAGAGAGAGAGAGAGAGAGAGAGAGAGAGATTTGTTTGCCATGTGTGGGCTTTCTCTCCCCCTTGGAGGTCTACATTGGTAGGCATCCCGTGCTCCTACTCTTGAAGGCGGGGTTGATGTCCAACTATTAAGGCGAGTCTCGTGAAGAGGGGGAGGATCGCTTTGTGCAACCGATGCGTAACATGTTGATATCGAGTAGCCTTGTGCAGTTGATGCCTGACCTGCTTGTGCCAAGAGCAACACGTAGGCACACAACCGAGCATACACACAAAGCGAGCATGAGGCCAAGTGAGCTGTGTGGTGGACAAAAGAAGGAGCTAAGGGAGATGTGCGTAGATAGTCGTAGTCATGACGAGCGTGAGAATGAAGGGGGAGGACGGGGGTTTGATTTTTTTTTATCAAAGTGAGGATTGGAGATGGAGGAATCTCCACGGCTAATTAATGATTTGTTTTTAGAAAGAGCAAATATGTATGTGACCATGATGGTATGTCAACAAATGATCATTCTCCTAATCTACTTGTTCGAAATAAATTAGTAAATATTGCATCAAAGTAATAATACATACCCAAGTTGCAACCTTGGTGTGCAATGCCAAAGCCCCATTGTTCGATGTCTACATGTGCAATCTTCTCACTCGTTCATGTAATTATTTATATGTTTTGATGCACACGTAAAACTATGGATTTAGATTAGATTATCCTTGTAGCATGTACTCCGTTCTAATGGCATATTTTGATGCATGCATAAAGCTATGGATTTAGATTAGATTATCTTTGTAGCATGTACTCCATTTTAATGGCATTCTTTTTCAAGTTCTGAATGAATCTTGATCATTGAAAGTTGGAATGGCTGGAAAATTTGGACATTTTGCCATTCCATGTGGATTGGCAATCCTTAAATATGAGTGTCCATTAAAATTATAAGGTGCATGTCAAATCCCAACATTGTCAATAGGGATAACTAGAATGTCTTGCTATGAAGGAATTATTGTGACCCTTTTGGCCAGTGTTTTAAAAAATCCAATAAATAGTTAGATCCCCCCCCCCCCTCCCCCAACAAAAAAAGTGTCCTAGCCCCCCCTTGTCACCCACCCCTCGACAGCAAGCATGATCTCACCCAAGGTAGCAGTGGTGAAGGTAGCACTACAAAAACTCTATGTGGCAGCCTACACCAAATGTCACATGCACTTTGTGCCTCCTCCCCACATCCCCTCTTCCCCCTCTTGGATCCCCACCTCTTGAAACCCAATAGGCCTTGACTACCTTCTTTGCGAATTGCTAAAAAAGAGACTCTATGTCTCGGTAGCCCCCTTCACAACTGCTCAAAACATCATCGCGGACCTCTGGTTTGCTAAGCCAATGCGCCCGGGGGGGGGAAGAGATACACGTCCTTTGCTACAAATAGCACAGAGAGAGAGAGAGAGAATCTCACACACCTGTAATTTGTCGAGCACATGAGAGAGAGAGAGAGAGAGAGAGAGAGAGAGAGAGAGAGAGGGGTGGGCGGGGGTAAGAGAGACACATCCTCTGTTGTAAATAGCAAGGAGAAGAAGAGAGAGAGAGAGAGAGAGAGAGAGAGAGAGAGAGAGAGAGAGAGAGAGAGAGAGAGAGAGAGACGGGGGGCGGGGGGGGAGGGGGGGGTAAGAGAGACACATCCTCTGTTATAAATAGCAAGGAGAAGAAGAGAGAGAGAGAGAGAGAGAGTGTGTGTGTGTGTTACGAAACTCAGCACCCTCTTGTTATATGTGATTAACTACAATTGGGATTTATTTTGAGCAATAAATAAATTCCTCGATCATTTTATATTTGCATAGTGTTTTTAAGAACTAGCCCTAAAATGGTCATGTAACAAGTGATATGCTCAACTCATGCTAAAATGGACTAAGTGTAAAAGAGGGGCCTCCAATTTTTGGCACCAACAAGTAATATCAAAAATTAAATACCAAACTCCACAAGAGGTGCCGTGGAGTTTGGGGTTACAATCTTTTAAGCCATTCTTATGTAGATGCTCTTAAATTTTCCCATTCCCCTCTCTTAATCTATGTCTTGGGTTATGTAGTTGTGTCATCTTCTTGTGTAAGAGTGTATCTCTTTCCTTCCTTGTTTTCTTTGTGTACTATTATGTGTAGATATGTCAACATCTCCATCTCTTTCTTTATGTGTCAACATCTTTCCCTTCCATCTCTCTATTTTCCCTTCTCCATCAAGGCAAGGTCAAAGGTTATATTTCATGGCCAAGGGTGGAAACCCACCCTTGCTCCCAACAGTGGTATCAGAGCTTTTGGTTCAAGAGAATCGGCAATCGAATTCAAATTTTAAGGAGAAAATTGTGGATTTGTTGCATCAAGTTTAGAAATTAAAGCTCAATCGATGAATCGGTAAATCGACGATCAAATTCCGCTTATTGTTGATAGACAAACTTGGAAGGCTCGATCTCGGCAACCAAGAAGCTGATGTTAAGAAGGCTATAAGGTAAATTTGATTTTGCTAATAAAATTTCACTAACTAGATCAATGGTTGCAAAAAAACAAGGGCCTTGGTTGAGGTAATGGGCAACGACATTATGCAAGATTGAATTTTCAGTTTCAAAGTTCGATTAACTTCAACCGAATTTATTATCGACTAATATTGTGCAATTTTGATCGACAATCATCGAGAGAAAAAGAAAAGTTTTAGAAGTGGTTTGAGAGAAGTTGATTGAAGCTAAGTTAAGAAAAGCACAAATGAAGGAATCAAGAAAAAACAGATTTTCAATGAGTATTGGAAGAGCCAATCTCGGATGGGGAAGAGAAAAAAAATTTATGAGGCTTTTGAAAAGAGTTCGCAATGAAGGTTGCCCATGGATGCAAGCCTCACGAGGAAATCCAAGCTTTCTGAAATTTGAAGTTTGACTACTACTCTTACTCAAAGTGAACTTACAGGGCAAAGAGAAATTGAGGGGGGACTGGGGAGATAGAGAACTCTAAAACTTTATGTAACTCCCTTGCAAATCGGTTCAAAGCGGTGGGAATCATCGCTTATACACTCACTTCCATGGAGTTCGATCATCATCAAACTCTGCCCAGGTTGCATCAAACTAATTGCACAGCAGTTGGGAATGAATTTCGCTTCATGCATGCAGGTCGAAACTGCTCTACTGCAGGTCCCCATCTACCCTTTAGGTCATCGCACACTCGTTATCTAAGAGAGAGTTCACTGCCTCACGTTTTTACCTCATGCATTTTACACACTTTTTTTGATTAAAGGTGTGGCCTTAAGTCCGACCGCCCACTACATGTCACCCATTTAATTTAGCGGTCATTCACCCATTGGCTTCACCTCTTTGGTCAAGCTGTAAAAAAAAAAACTCCTTTGGCTGTCCCATTTTAGCCACTCTTGACCACCCATTACATGCCTAAGCTAAGGGGAAATTCACCCCTCCTTGAATCCCTCAGTTGGATGTATAGTCTTAACTCCTTTGCCAACACCCACCAACTTAATCCAACACCTTAGGCCGCCTATCATCAACTACCTTGGCCACCCATTTCCAAGGGCTCCCAAGTCATTGGCCGCACATTCTCAAGCTTTAATTTTAGCTTAAAAGATCAAAACACAAATTCGTTTGTCCATTTCGCATGCCTTGAATTAGATCTCTTGTGGCTTCAAAAGATATAATTGACACATCAAAAAACACATTCCAGTATTCTAGAGCTCGTGATCGCCATGGTTTCCAAAACCCCATTAGCAGTCGAATATTATCGAGCTTGTGTTAGCCATCACCAACTTACCCTACTCAACAACAAGGTAGATCAATTTAAACTTACTACATTTTGTCAAATTTTCCTGAAAATTTTGTAGACTAGGTTCCAAAAGAAAGAGAAAAGAGTGCATCAGCTACTACAGAAAGTTTGTACACCGCAAATGAATTCAAACGCTGATCTCTTGCTAATGGGATGATACTTCTATCCATGATTTTAAACAAGTTATATTAGATGAGCTTTGTACTACTAACCCTCCATGGAGTTTTCTCTATTTGTAAGTTGCAGAGATGGCACCAAGAAGACTGTGGCAGAATCCACTAGACACATGTCCGTATTTGAAGCCAATTGGACAAATTGACCACCAATACTCAAATTCCTCTACTAAAATCAATCAAATGAAGAGCTTGAGCCAACATGACTAGGATACGAATTCCATGCAACTGATATAAGTATTTTCTATCCAAATTAAAATGTCATAATCACTCTTCTATATCTTTAATTAGCATAGTTTTCAATAGTAGATACCTATCAGTAGAAGAAATTTGTGCTTATTAAGATCTTGATATGTTGTCGATTTTGATTTAGTTATAAGTAATAACTTCAATCAACTCCTATCATCTAGAATTTGAACTTTGTTAAGCTTATTATATTCTAGTTTTGATGCCAATTGTAAGCAGGTATCTTGAAAGTCTATGCCGACTGATCCCACCTTATCACGATCACAAATGCAATCACTTGTTAGTACAAATTCTCTCACGGATTGTGAGCTTCAAACTCCAACAGATAAGTATCCAATTTACAATGATTTACACTTTTTTCAAAAAGCCAAATGCCAAGTTATTGAGATGTGATAAAATTGCATAATTAATTTACTACTTATGTGCTCTAGCTTAATTCAAGGATACAAAGATGTTTGTATAATGAAATAGACCAATTGTTCTATAATGAATTTAATTATTTTATTCAACACTGCATATACTACCACATCTCTTGAATTGTTTACATCCAGACATCGGGCTTCCTAGCCCTATGAGGTACTAATTTTCAAGTGAAGTTTTATTTTTAGATATTCACACTTGTGGCCACTCTATGCGCCACTTTCTATGGATTTTATTACAAAATATACTAGGCAGGAGGAATGTTAAGAGTTTGTTTATTCTCTATGCCCTCAGCTCATGCTTAGAGAGTCACTATGTTTTGGCTCATGGTGTAATGCCCAAGCATATTTGAACATGATACCTAACCTTGTCCTGTGTTTTAATACTTCATTTCTCTTCTCCCAGACATAGTCACAATGCATTCCACATAATCTTTTAGAATCTTTCGAGGACCCCTATCTACACTTTCAGATCAAGAAGAGTAACTCATCCATGACCAAATACTTGATCATGAGACCACCACTACATGCATGGGAATGGTTTATAATCGTTACCTTTTGACTTTTGAAGGCCACCCTAGAGAAGATGCTAAATGGATGCCTGAATTTTTTTTCAAACTTCCCAGCTCTTCTCCACACATTTCATCACTCACGGTCCAAATGATTCTCTATTGAACAACTAAGGACAGTTTCTATCCCTAGAGGGTGGGATATTACAAGACTGGTAACCCTCCTATTGTATGTGGTTAACTACAATTGGGATAGTTGGAGCGTAATTGTTGATTATTGTGCTATCTTTCTATTTTTACTAATGGTGAGTTGATGACTTGTAGAGTTCTGGGAGTTGAGGAGAAGGCGCCATCAATAAATACATTCCTCAGCCATCTCATATTTGCATACCGTTTTTTAGATATTTTATCAATAAGCCACTATGGCTGCTTTGTAAATAGGATGGTGAGAACTCACCCTAACATGGTCATGTAATAAGTGATATTCTCCACTCATACTAAAGTGGACTAAGTGTAAAAGAGGGGTCAACAAATTTTGGCACCAACAAGTAATATCAAAAATTAAATACCAAACTCCCCAAGAGGTAATGTGGAGTTTGAGACTACAATCTTTTAGGACATTCTTATGTAGATGCTCTTAAAATTTCCCTTTCCTCTCTCTTAACCTATGTCTTGGGCTATGGGGTTTCCCTATGTCATCTTCTTGTGTAAAAGTGTGTAAGAGTTTGTTTCCTTCCTTCCTTGTTTTCTTTGTGTACTATTATGTGTAGATTGTCAACATCTCCATCTCTTTCTTTCTGTGTCAACATCTTCCCCTTCCATATCTCTCTTTTCCCTTCTCCATCAAGGCAAGGTCAAAGGTTATATTCCATGGCCAAGGGTGGATTCCCACTCTTGCTAGAGAGAGAGAGAGAGAGAGAGAGAGAGAGAGAGAGAGAGATTTCATTATGTCATCTTCTTGTGTAAAAGTGTGTAAGAGTTTGTTTCCTTCCTTCCTTGTTTTCTTTGTGTACTATTATGTGTAGATTGTCAACATCTCCATCTCTTTCTTTCTGTGTCAACATCTTCCCCTTCCATATCTCTCTTTTCCCTTCTCCATCAAGGCAAGGTCAAAGGTTATATTCCATGGCCAAGGGTGGATTCCCACTCTTGCTAGAGAGAGAGAGAGAGAGAGAGAGAGAGAGAGAGAGAGAGAGAGAGAGAGAGAGATTTCATTATCGCCCATCAGACCAAAAGGAGTCCATTACAACGAGGTTTTTAGAGAGATACATATCAATTAAGGATCGAGGGTCCATTGGAAGGAAAAAGAGGAAAAGGAAAATTTCAAATCCTAAGCGGGGTAACGAGACAAAGGTGTCAGTTTAGGAGCTTGAAACTTTTAGATGATGGCTTTATCGCCTTGATAGATAGCTGATTTACCTTGTTTACAAGCTTCATGCATCTTCTTGAGATTGTTTTTCTTAAGCTTAAGTTGATTTGGAGTCAATTCCTCGGCAATCCAAAGTGTTCTTCCCTTGAGGAGGTGAGATTGTTGTAGTAGTTTCATCCACGCTTCTTTGTCCTTGAATGTAAGAATACATTGTTGGGATGGCACTGGTTTGTTTGTATCATTGATCCAAGAGACAAAATTATGCTTGGTGTGAATTGGTTGGAGAACATCATTGAGCTTGGTGATGGCTTCTTCAAGTGTGTCTTCCTCGGTGCACCATGGGAGGTTGAGCCCTCCAATCCCGACCTTGAGGCCAAGAGACTCTTGCAATTGGTTTTCTTGTAGTGCTTTTTGTATTTGAGTTTCAAGCTTCTTGTGTGCTCCCTTGTGCATTTCTTTTTGTACCGCCATGAATGTTCAATGAGGGAAGCTTCGACTTTGTGAGCTTTTGCAAGTAGAGCTTGACTCTCTGTTTCCTTTGCTTCCTCAAGAAAATGCAGGCGTTGCTTAAATTACTCGTTCTCCTTGATTAGCCCTTGGATTTGTGTCTCCAGGATTGTAATCTATGCATCTTGACGGGTACATGGAGGGAGAGAGAGAGAGAGAGAGAGAGAGAGAGAGAGAGAGAGAGAGAGAGAGAGAGAGAGAGAGAGAGGGGGGGGGGGGGGGGGGGGGAGGGAGAGACACACATCTTCTACTATAAAGCCTATCTCAATTTTTCTCTACAACCGATGACAATGGAAATTTTGTTGTTGTCTGCACACCAATCATGCATTGAATGGTGTTGGAATAGCAAGGAGAGGAAACTGGAGAGAGAGAGAGAGAGAGAGAGAGAGAGAGAGAGAGAGAGAGAGAGAGAGAGAGAGAGAATATTTTGAAGATTCAAAAGATTTTCTGTTTCTCTAATTTTGTTGAGATCATGGGTATGTTTGTATGGCCATATGATGAAGAAAAATACTAAGGGGAATCTTGGTTAGATGCTCTTCTTTGGAAAGGGAAAACAAAAAGTGGAGGGGTGGGAAAAAGTAGAGGTGTTGTTATACGTATGCATGTACCCACCAAGGCAGGGCTTCTCTTCAACTGTGGAAACACAAGACACACACACACACACACACACACACACACACACTTGCAATATGTAGGTATCAATGCTCTTGCAAATGTTGATGATGGGAATCAACACACTGTTGGGGTAAGCCCAACTTGTGGTGACAAAGTGGTGTCTATCTATGAGGCTTTCATAAATTGGTTAGACCGGAGGTTCCTAATACCTTAAGGTTTTGGGGTTTGGATGGCTAGACCAATTTGTGGAACGTCATAGTTAAGCGCATATGCGCGGAAACAGTACTGGGATGGGTGACCTCCCGGGAAGTTGTTGCCCCCATGACCTACAATTGGTATCAGAGCCATGGTTCAAAGTCCAACCTCTGAGTCCATGGAACGGGACATGTTGATGTTGACTTCAACCTCTGAGCTAGCTCCCGGCCACGTTGAAGCTCTCAACCTCTGAGCCTAGAAAAAAGGCGGAACACGTTGGTACTCAAGGGACGGGAAAGTCCCAAGTTTGGCTTCAGGGGGCGATTGTTGGGGTAAGCCCAACTTGTGGTGACAAAGTGGTGTCTATCTATGAGGCTTTCATAAATTGGTTAGATCAGAGGTTCCTAATACCTTAAGGTTTTGGGGTCTGGATGGCTAGACCAATTTGTGGAACGTCATAGTTAAGCGCATATGCGCGGAAACAGTACTGGGATGGGTGACCTCCCGAGAAGTTGTTGCCCCCATGACCTACACACACATGAGAGAGAGAGAGAGAGAGAGAGAGAGAGAGAGAGAGAGAGAGAGAGATTTGTTTGCCATGTGTGTGTTTTCTCTCTGTGCCTGGATGAGATTCAAGGCCCCTTAGAGGTCGACACTAGTAGGCATCCTGCGCTCCTGCTCTCGAAGGCAGGGTTGATGTACAACTATCAAGGCGAGTCTCGTGAAGAGGGGGAGGATCGCTTTGTGCAGCCAATGTGTAACATGTTGATATCAAGTAGCCCTGTGCAATTGATGCCTGACTTGCTTGTGCTAAGAGCAACACAGAGGCACACAATCAAGCATATACACAAAGCGAGCATGAGGCCGAGTGAGTGGTGTGGTGGACAAAAGAAGGAGCTAAGGGGGATGTGCATAGATAGGTGCAGTCATGGCAAGCGCGAGAACAAAGGGGGAGGACGGGGGTTTGATTTTTTTAATCAAAGTGAGGATCGGAGATGGAGGAATCTCCATGGTTAATTAATGATTTATTTTTAGAAAGAGCACGTATGTGACCACGATGGCATGTCAACAAATGAGCATTCTCCTAATCTACTTGTTTGAAATAAATTAGTAAATATTCAATCAAAGTCATAATATATACCCAAGTTGCAACCTTAGTGTGCATTGCCAAAGCCCCATTGTTCGAAGTCTACATGTGCAATCTTCTCACTCATTCCATGTAATTATCTATATGTTTTGATGCACACATAAAACTATGGATTTAGATTAGATTATCTTTGTAGCATGTACTCCGTGTTAATGGCATATTTTGATGTATGCATAAAGCTATGGATTTAGATTAAATCATCTTTGTAGCATGTACTCCATTTTTATGGCATTCCTTTTCAAGTTCTGAATCTTGATCATTGGAAGTTGGACATGGCTGGAAAAATTGGACATTGGTCATCTGTGACAAGAATTTGTGACAAATGTTGTTTACATTAGATACACTTCAAAATTTTGCATATAATTGCTGGCTAGTTCCTATATTGCTACTCATTGGAACGGAATTGCTAGATCTAGAACTCCATGTCCGCATGGATTGCTAGAGAGAGAGAAACAAAAAGGAAAAATTAGTAAAGGACATAGAAGAAAAGGAAGAGAATTTTTAACGTTGTGGGAAATGAGAGAGAGAGAGAGAGAGAGAGAGAGAGAGGGAGTGTCAAAATGCGATGGAAAGAGGAGAGGTTTTCTTATAGAATAAGGGGCCTTGTTGTTGGCAAGCTCGTTAATCATTAGCAATACATAAGAAGAAAGATGGGGGTGAAATCTATGGCATACTCATTCATAGTATTGTTGGCCCTGCTTGAGCATGATGCCTCATCCGGAGTAAGGACCCGTTTTGAGGGTTTTCTCTTTATGCTCTGAACCCTTGTTGTCCTCAGGCTTTTTTCCCCTCGACTATTTGAGGAGAGAGAGAGAGAGAGAGAGAGAGAGAGAGAGAGAGAGAGAGAGAGAGATTCCAACCTGACAAGCTTGCCATCGACAAGGCCTAATATGCCATCGACAAGACCATTAATCTTGCAACCTTGAACCATGCAAGAATTTTATAGACCAAAATAGTTTTTATTATCAGAAGAGTACGTTGCAAAATCTGTAAATTGAAACTCCTAGTTCTAACTTTGTAGCACAACAAATTGATTTAAAATAGACAGATATAATGCAAAAAAAGACAATTTCATTAATCTTGCAACCTTGAACCATGCAAGAATTTTATAGACCCAATTCATTCTTTATTATCAAAAGAGTACATTGCAAAATCTGCAAACAAAAACTCCTATGAAGAGTCACATTCATCGTCAATAAATATGTTGCGTATACGAGGTCGCTCACGAAGCTACAAATCAAAGCGACCATCTGACGCCATCCGTCTCGCCTCCGCTTCAATATACATGGGTAATGTACTTCATAAAAAAAACAAAAAATTATAAACTAGCCAATGAGTCTAATGGCAGCTTTTTACAACCAACAAGACATAGTGATAGATTATTAGACACACAATGGCATAAGAATACCAAAACACATATATGATAGAAAAAAGTATGTAAAAGGTCCAATTATGGAATGGGAGTCTCACTAGTCATCAAAAAGGTTCCACCCATAGGCCTATCACCCTCATCCTCTAAATCAATAGGCGCTGAAGCCTCCTCCCTGCTCCGCTTTTTGTGATGAAACATAGACTGCACAAAACCTGTAATAATACTATCATCATAATCCAAAGAACCACACACTCGACCCGAAGCTGCACATGCCGCCAACACAAGTGCAGTTCCGCATCCAAACTCCAAGCAAATGCCTCTACTCCTGCGTAACAACTCCACAAATGCCCCCAAAAATGTAGAGCTCCTTGCAATGTTCCACGCCAAGGCACTCCATCGGTGGCAATGGATATCGAGGTATCGGGAATATAGTGCTACATGATAGAATCTGTAGGCCTCACGCCAAGTGCTTGAAAAGAAGACATACTCTCTGCTATGTAAATAGGCGGTGTGGAACCCCGTCAATGCACCAAGTAAAACATCAAGGTGTCAAACTACACACATATAATACCAAAAAAATTATTTTTAGAAAAAGGACACACCTTACATAAACTACAAAAGAGAAATACAAGCTACATGAACTCGGTCTCCTCTTGCTTCCATGAAGCCGTAGGGAGTGTGATGAAGCACTACTATCCATCGATAAATATGCGTGTCAGAAGCAATGTAGAACCTTTTGACCCATCGAGGTGTATCACTTTAATTGCAAAACAACACATGAATGATTTGTATACTTCAACTGTGAACCTCAAATACAAACTTTAAAGTGGATAGAGACTACAAACCTGCAAAAGAGGCCATGATTAACAACCAACCGAAGTCCGATAAAGTGTTCCATGCAAGATGAATTCCCGCACGGACATCATCCTCTGTGATTGTATCCCACATGGGCAGGACACCATAGCCACTCATCAATCCTCCATATGGAAGGTCGAGGAAAATAAAATCTGCAGCCCAAGCAACTGACTTGTTGTTTCGCCTATAAACAAGATCACTTGGTTGGGCCTTGAGCATATGCTCATGAATCATAGCCCAAGATGGAGACCTTACTCCCAATGAAAAATCTCCAGAAATGAAAATGTAGGCCCAGTGACACCAATACATTGATCAAAATCATGTCTAATATGACCATGCATAGAGACATTATCTGGATACTCAAATGAAAAGACACGATGCAATTGACAAGATCCACCAATATCTGAGAAGCAACGACACAAAATTAGACAAAGAAACATAATAATTGACTATAAAGTGTAATGATGTTATTAAGTACGAGAAGTACTACCATGTGAGGATGGCATAGCCTTCTCCATTAACTCATCTACAATAGTGTCTGCTATAGCTTCCTTTACTTTTCAAGAAATCCCTTCTCAATGAAAATACTTTAGAATTACCAAGCTTATACATTTCAAGGTTAAAGATGTGGATAAGGTTTTGTATCTCTACCTGAAGATGGTACTCGTACTTGTGTAGCCGGTCTAGGAGGAAGCCCTGCACCTACGGCTCCCGATAAACCTGGCACATAACTACCTCCAATCGCATCTCTGAGATCTCTCTCACAAGCTAAAACATGGCCTTTCTCTATGTCTATCCACCAAGGGCAAGCTTCAATTTCCCATGAAGAAAGCTTATGTAACTTCTCTGAATACATACATGAATCGGGTATCTTCAATTCTATCCACTTTCTAGCAAGTAGTGGAATCGAAGGAAGAATCTTTCGCGACACCAAAAAGTTCTAGAATCTTGACAAAAACGACAATGATACATTATTCTTAAACTTCTATAAATAAAATTTATTTATTTACATACTGCCTTGGAAACAAAAATACTTGTATGCCAATCTTGTGCAGCCATACACAAAGTGTCAAGCTTTATGAGGGCTTGTTTATCAACATCTTGTGTTCTCATTTCCAAAGATACCTCCAAAGGAAAGAGATGTGGCTTAGCCTCAAGCTTTATCTCCTCAAAGTAGAACATAAGGGTTCAGTCAGGTGACAAGACAATGTCTTCACATGTACCCAACATATCTGTCACCAACTGTGAGGCTCTATCATAGACCCTAGCCAAGAAACCCTCCCTATGAAGCCAGCTTGAGTGGACACAAAAAGAAAAATGAAGAAAAATTTAATACTTGATTCAAATCATTAAGAGATAGTTAAAAGAAAAGTCTCACATTCTATAAGCAACATCTCCTTTTTTGATGCCATATGCTGTCTTAGTGAGATTGTCCGTCTCTAAAAGAGATAACCATAACAACTTGTTTTGTATTGGAGCATCCACATTATCAATTAAGTTAATCTTCTCTAATGTTGCCCAACTTCCAAGAGCCCACTGCAATGACAAGACTTTGCCACCCAATCCGAACCCAAGTGTGGATCCACAATGTTAAGAAGCTTACAAAACAAAAGAAAATGTTCATCAGATGTGTGTAACTAAAAACCATACCATGAACACAACAAAACATACATACATAAAAGAATACCTTTCCAATCTTGTCACTATACTTTGTAGTGAGGTCGTGATAAATTTTCTCCTCCTCTTTCTTTAAATCCTCTTTAGCCAAGCTTTCACGAGAGAGCTGATCAACCCTTATGTTATATTCCGTGGCCATTTGCACCTATCGAAAGCTTAAGGAATTAACAATCATTGCAAAATTGAATGTTTTGAAAATGAAAGAAAGAAAAAATTCTACTCACATCATACACAAGATGTGCAAGGTATTTTTGTGTCAATGGATACCAAGGATCCTCACCCTTAGAGTAATATTTTCTGACATCTGCAATCAATTTTTTATCTCAGGGATTTTAAGTATACATTAGGATCACCAACACAAATGTGAGTCAAATTCACAATCTCATCCCGAAGATGCGTAGTGACAAGAGAATGGAAATTCATGCTATTCACACCAAAAAAAAAAATCATTCAAAATTTCGTAATTGTGTAAAAGACAAGGAAAACACTCAAGTTCTCACAAAAACAACAAAGAGCACTTACAAGTTCATTCTTTGTAGACTTCTGAGCAAGGCAATCTCTGACACTCTTGTAAGATCGATAATAGTACAAAGAACTTTGTAATGCTTATCTTTTGATGTGGAAATTTTTTCTTTAATGGCTTGAGTCCATGCCACTGTTCGATGATTTCCCTCCCAAACAAAAAACTTGTGACCAACAAAATCTAACAACTTTGGGTTATTTTGCAACTCCATTTCGAACTCCTCATTGACCTCATTCAACTGTGGATCCCACTCCTTCATAATCTCATCTACATAAGATTTACTATTCAAATACATAACAAAAAATAAAATGCAAGTAGATTGCAAAGCAAAATTAAAAAGTAATTCTCACCTGTGACCTTTTTTTCTTCTTTCTAACATGTCCACAAGGAAACAATGAAGGACCCCTTTTCTTGCATGTATCCTTCTTTAGCAAAAGCCAACTTCAAACCACTTAAATCGTCTCTTAAACCACAAACTCTTGCATATGGATAAAGACAACAAAGAGGGATAGTGGGGCACTCAAAGCAGCTAAAGAGTCTAGTGGAAGCCAAAATATCTGCTCCTTTATGTGTAAATGCATTGGATTCATATTTTGGCTCACTAGCTGCAATATCCACATCTCTGATCTCCCAAGGAACTATCTGCAAATTACTTTCTTCAGCCGCTAAGATGGGATCTACCTCATGTAATGAACCTTGTTCCATCTCTGATGACATCACATCGTCCTCGAGCATATCCTGACTCGTTCCCATTTTTGTGCCCGACACATAGCTGATTTGGTCTGTTGAATCATATGTTCCAATTGGCAAGGTATCAAGTAACTCTCCTGCTGAAACGACCTCTAGATCTTGGACTGCAACAATGCCATAACGACACAAAAGAGTTTAGAAAACCAACACGGATATAAGTTTTAGTGAGCTCTAATAATAAAAAATTGGCCATAATCTCCTTTGTATATTGGACAAAATTTCAAATAGTATATAAGGATTCTCAGTATCCACCTCACTTGAGGATTTAAAACATTTAGAAAGCTTCAACTTAATCACAACTCAAAAGTAAAAGAGGTTCTTATACTGACTCAAAAAGCTCTTAACTGACTCAAAAAGGAGCCCTTGACCCAACATAGCAAGCAAACACCTACAATCTCTTAAAGCAGAGAGCAATGTTGCACACAACTTCCTTATCAAACAAATAATTGATCCAAATAACTCAAAAAAAAAGGGAATGTCCCAACAAAAAATGCACATGATAAAACACTTTATATAGCACTCTATTTGCCAAACATGTTCAATATCTTTTTTCACACTTTGAGAAGCATATGGGTAGCTATGATGCAGTCCGTAGGGATCTCTGTTGACGCAGATCCTTGGACACCATCAATAAAAGGCATATTTTCTCAATATATTAGTAGGCCAGTTGACTTTGAAATCCATTTCTTCTCGCAGCACAATAATGAAATGCATGGTCTCAACATACTTTAAATTATTCTTGATGTTAAATTAGGCAATATACTCTGTGTTCCATTCATGTTATATCAGGCAGTACGATAGTTTGAATCGGCCAAGACGCTAAACCGTTTAAATCAGGCAGGACACTAAGCCGTTTAAATCAAGTAGTAGGACACTAAGCGGTGTGTTTAAATTAGGCAGACAAGATGTTTAGATTATACAGATACTAAGCCGTTTGTTTAAATCAGGCAGGAGGACACAAACTTAGACACTTAGACAGTTTGTTTAGCTTACTGATGCTGTTAAATCATGCAGTAAGACACTATTTTAAGACAAGGACTAATGCAAGGCGAGAGGATCTGCGTCCTCGGAGACTAAGGCGCAACAAACAATAAATGTACCTATACAAGTCTCGAGCTCTGCTGTGCGCCACAAACGAGCTGCTGTACTCGTGCGAGGGGATCTGCGTCAATACAAATCCCTTGGAGACTTAGGTACCAAACCGCGAGCTGTACCCGTGCAACCAAAGACGAGCTGTACGCCTGTTGATGTGCACAAAAAAACCAAGTTGCTGTACCCGTGCAAGGGGACCTGTGTCAACGCAGATCCCTTGGAGACTCAGGTCCCCCATCGACAACAGTCGAGCTTGGAGACTCAGCTTTACCCGTGCGACAACAGCTGAGCTGTCCACAAGTTCCTGCGGATGCTATGTCTCTTGGTTTGGCAGATGCGTGTAGCTCCAGTCTCGGAAGCACACAGTGCCACTCACAGGCTTTTTTGCCGTGCACATAGTGCCACTCACAAGCTTGAATTTGCATGGAAGAGAACCCAGTGAGGCCCCAATCAATCCAAAGGGATCCGCGTCGATGCAGATCCCTTGGACTGTGTGTATAAGCGTGAGGACTGAGGTGGTCGACTGGACGATCCCCGAAGACGGGTGGACGACCTGGGGGGAGCTTGGGAGCGATCTGCCATAGCTTTTGCACTTCTGCGACACTCTCCCACTCTCCACTTCTACAACACTCTCTCACTCTCTCTATCACTGCCATAGCAAGACAGTAACGATATCTGCCTGGAAATTTAAGTCCAGGTTTTTCGGCTTGAATTTGACACATTCGAGTGTATGCAAGTTGAGGGGGCCACTATTGACACCGATTGCAGCTGGCAATGCACGAGGGCTTTTTCGGCATTAGCAAAATATAAGTAGGTACTTTTGCGTATCTCTATGATTGCACCGGAACCTCGATCTTTCCACAGTCGCTGGCGCCAGTACTCAAAATCAAAATTAGCTTGTTATTTATTTTGAGGGGAAAGACTCGAAATCAAAACTTACTTGGACCTAGCTTATTTCGAGGCTCTAACTTTAATTCATTTTGTTCTAGTTTTTTCTTGCAGATGTTTTATAAAAATGGCCGGCTCAAATTTAAACAATAAGGTTCTCAAGCTGATTCAAATTATGGAGTTTTTAGTTATAATATGGAATTTCTTGTGTGATTATCCCTTTCAAATTTAGAGTTAGCCAGCTATACTAAAAAATCTTATTTCGGCAATCAAAAAAGATAATGTCCTAAAACCTCAATAATAGGAGAATCCTCTTCAGAAGATACTCTGCTCTCGAAATTGAAAAAACGTTCTTTACTCATCATTTTGAGAAATTCAAGTCTTCAATGCGGTGCATTAATAAGCCAAAAAGGACAAAGGTTTTGAAAATAGTGTAAATTTTTTAGTCTTCTTTGAAATATAGCGAGGCGTTGTCCTAAGGACTGTTAGTATTCTTCACAATGTCTAGGCATATTACTGTTTTTGGCCCTTCTAAATCACAAAAGCTTGTCATTATATCTGATAAAAGACATATTGAACTTTCCATTGCTAATATTAGAAGCCATTTTCCATTGGATACATTAATGTTTAGCCTTCATCCATTGACCCTAAGTGAAGTTAGAGGCAATTGCAACCAGCACTGGAGAAGAAGGGTATTTGCTTGATCATGAATACTGTCAGTTCTACAAAGTTCTTGGTGCCGGTAGCTTTGAGGCTCCTATCCCCTTAGATTTAGATCTAGATGACCCTCAAAACCTATCACAAGTGTAATA
Organism: Adiantum capillus-veneris; assembly: GCF_014529385.1. NCBI lineage: Eukaryota > Viridiplantae > Streptophyta > Polypodiopsida > Polypodiales > Pteridaceae > Adiantum > Adiantum capillus-veneris. The sequence goes on from NC_140943.1 coordinate 78,768,371, forward strand.
GAAATGATCCGAGCACTGCCTAGATAGAGTCGATTGTTTCACTCCCTTAATAAGATCAAAAAGATTGTCAAAGTAAATGAGCTACCTACTTATTATGATGGATATGTGGCATTTGAGCTTCAAGCTGTTGATGACTCTTCTGGAATGACAGGGATGGAACAACGACACGATAGCCATATATGGACAGAGTACGTCACTTGTAGTTCGGATTCATTTATGGGTGCTGTGCAATTCAGCAGATGTTCTGGACATCTCAGATGTGTTAATGTGGACTGCCCATACTACACGGGATTCAAGATAAGTAATGAAGTTCATTGGAAAGGCCAAGTATTAAAATCTCCACCATGTGGACTAGTATCCCAAGAATACGGCACTTTGAGTTGTATGCATAACTCTCAAGTGCCAGAGTGTGTTGCTATTTGTCCTGCCATGATCTACTACTGCTTGCCAAGAGATAAATTGAATTCCACAAGGTGTGTTCTTCATTTAGGGGAACACAGACATCCTTGTAGAGAAGGGAAATGCAGAGCTTCAATGATTGAAATTGATGCACTAATGAAGAAACGTGCTACTATTGAACCATTCACAACTGCAAAGCAATTAGAGCGCATGACAACACAGGACATTATTATGGATAAATTAGTTGTGGAAGGTGACCCTATCTCAGATGCCATGGGTGATGATGAGTTTGCTTCCTTCTTGGATACAATTACTCCATTATCCAATAAACGAAGGACTGAAAGAACATTGGAGATTGCAAAAAAATCAAAGAACATTACTGCAAAAGGTTTGGAGGCTGTTCTTGAGCTTAAAAGTAAAGTAGGTATCCTTACATTCAAAGTGTACTATTTCCAGGACAGCTTGGGAAAGATCAACAGCCACATGTTTTCAAGATGTCAATGAAAGGTCCTGGAAGCGGGGTTGACTTGGTTAATCAAATGAGATCAGGTGGCAACCTTAAAAATATGTGGGTCCATTTTGATCACGTTCATCGTGTAAACGGATGGCCAACAATGTTTGCACATGTGTACGACCCATCTTTTCGTGAATTAATGACCATTGCTACTTGTGAATTTACTGTAGAGAGTAAGTTTGCTCAAATTGAATTATGGAAAATTCTTAATAAGGTTGTTGAGGATGTAGGCTTTGACAAGCGAGAGTTCAGAGGCTTTATGGTGATGAAGCAAATGCTAACTAGATTACAGTTCGTACAGTGTATTTTGGAGGTGCAAAAAAAGTCACACCTGATAAAGAAAAATCTTGTGCTTTTCACTGGGAGCAGTCCATGATACTATACACAACCAAGTGTATACGTCCTTCTTCTCAAGAAGAGCACAAAATCTTATGCCGCAAGTGGAGAAATGCCCCTTCAGAGAATCAAGCTGACATTTGCAAAGGGGAACTACGTCAATTTTGGACCGATGGTCATGCAATCCATGATGAGATTCCTTGTTTAGAAACATGGCTGGCTTGGTGGGATGTTAGAGTTTTTCATTAGGGTGGCAGATTTGTGTCCCAAGATGAGTCCGGTATGTTTGTGCCTATGGAAATCTTTCAGAGACAAAGCATGCAAGCATGCGAGCATTTATTGGATATAAGGAAAATCTAAACTTGTATGAGGCAGCTGGTGCGGACATGGCCATGGCAGTGCTGCAAAGTGTAAAGTATAATGCATATCTTAAAGGTGTTCGTACCTTTGTGGGTCCAGGCTTGGAAAACTTGGTGGAGCGCTTCATGCATCGTACTTTTGGTGTATCAAATGCAAAAAACTAGCTGATTATGTTAATGGTTCTACGGAGGATTCCCACAAGAGAAAAGAGCATTAGGAAAAAAAGATCTATCTTTGTTGATGCAGAAGTGCAACTTGATGAGGACAGCCACATGCCAGAATTTGTCACAGAAATCGTTGACATTGGTGGTTCTCATAAAAAAAGAGATGGAGCTCGTGATGTGACCAATTCTTGGCCTGAGATGACAGTTGCCAAGAGTATGTGGGCAATCAGACGAACAGAGCCAAGGTCCAAGGTCACATGCTTTGGAGTGGTTGGTGGACAAAGTAATCGATGCGGTCGATTCATAAATGATGATTCTTTTAATATTAGAAATGGAACACCAGCCCTTGCTTTTGGGGGCGGAGACAATAGCCCGGCTCCAGCTCAGATGCAGGTGGAGTTAGAGAAGGATATATTTGGTTTTGCAATACCATTAATGTGCACATATGGAATGTTCATGAGATGGTTGTGTGACCTCCTGGACCGGCTCCCAGAGTGTGGCCTCTGGTGCAGAGAACAACATTGAGTTTACACAAAGTGAAGCATCTTCAATCTAGTGGATTTGTGCTTCATGACACTACAGAGGGCGTAAAAAATGACTAGTGTGCTTTTTGCCCAAAATACAGAGAGGGCAAGGTTGTTAAGTGGAGGTCCAAGTTGACTAAAGAGTTCCAATGCAGGATTGACCTCGGAAGGACCATGTCAGCAGAACTAGTTAGAGAAGTAATAATTGTTTGTAATGAGTCACACATATTCTACATTAATACGGATGGGTCATTGGCTAAAGGGGTGTCTTATTCTGTCACGCTGTCTGCTTTCCCACGGTGCACATGTGAGGATTTTCAAAAGCGTGAGAGTAAGAAGCTTGGATATATACCATGCAAGCATATATATTATGTGTTTCTTCAGGTGCTGGGGTTAGATGCAATGGCCCATGAGTTTATCCATCAGGAAGCTTTGAACAAAGTGGAACTCTTTCAGGCTTTGGGGGGTGCACGAGTAAATATCCAAAACTAAGAAATAAGAAGGGTGCTGCAATTTTGATGTTTGTCAGTGCAAGCTATTTAATGATACTTTAGATAGTTGTTATTTTTGTCAAGGGATCACAAGGTAATACTATGTACCGAATGGTTGGTTTTGTGCTATATCTTCCTTCAATTTTTTGAGGCACCTCTGTCAAAATTTCATTAATATTTTCTTGTGAGATGGACCAAATTATTGCTGATTTGACGTGGTTTCTCTCTTTCAACATTTTGGGGTGATCATATATGTAAATGTGCTCAACATTGCCTGGCCCAAGACATTTAGTACAATAATAACAGAATGTAGTTGAATTCATGATTGTAAAATAAATTTATTTGAGGGTGTTGCTTCCATACTTTTGGTGTTTAGGGACACCTTTATATGTCAATGTGCTCAGAGTTGCCTAAGTCAACTCATTTCATATTATATCAGCAGAACATAGTGAAAATTATCCATCAACATTTTGTCTGGGGAAGCTCATATTATTGTTGATTTCTAGTAGTTCCTTGTTTTTTATGTTGTGGGGTGATCAAAGAAGTGAAATTGCTCAACATTACCTAAGTCAGCTCATTTAATATGTCAAATTATTTAGAAATGATTTTTGTCTGAGCGAGCTCGAAAAATAGGTTTCTCGGAGATATTTGCTCGTATTTTGGGATTTCTCTTGTAATGGCTAATTTCCATTCCATGTGGATTAGCAATCCTTAAATATGAGTGTCCATTGAAATTCTAGGGTGCATGTGAAATCCTAACACTGTGAATGGGGATAACTGTAATGTCTTGAAAAAATCCAATAAATAATTAGATCCCCCCCCCCCCCCCCCCCCCAACAACAACACACACAAAAGTGTCCTAGCCCCCCCTTGTCACCCACCCCTCGGCAACAAGCATGACCTGACCCAAGGTAGCAGTGGTGAGTAGCGGTGTTTAAGGCAGCACTACAAAAACTCCGTGTGGCAGCCTACACCAAATGTTGCATGAAATTTGTGCTCCCACATCCCCCCTTCCCCTCTTGGATCCCCACCCCTCGGAACCCAATAGGCCTCGTGTACCTTCTTTGCAAATTGTTGAAACCGGACTCTATGTCACGGTAGCCCTCTTCACAACTGCTCAAAACATCATAGCAGAAATCTGGTTTCCTAAGCCCATGTGACGAGAGGGAGGGAGCGGGGTGGGGCAAGAGATAGGCATCCTTTGATGCAAATAGCAGAGAGAGAGAGAGAGAGAGAGAGAGAGAGAGAGAGAGAGAGAGAGAGAGAGAGAGAGAGAGAGAGAGAGAGAGAGAGAGAGAGAGAGAGAGAGAGAGAGTTAGGAGCAAGGTAGCTCATGTAACAGGTTTCGAGAGCTTCATTTAAAAACACTTATTCTCTTGATAAATGTGGAATATTGTAATTCCTATTTGACGAGTGGATATTGTAATTTATGAGCCAAAGCTATAAGCTTCCAGATTGTATCAATTAATCCTTGGATAGAGCTTCGAGATGATTTGTTTTTGACTTAAGGAACCTTGGCTAAGGTGTAAAAGCCAATTTTGTAAAGTTGTTATTAAGTTTTTGGATAAAAAATACATAGCGTGAACTTACGGTGCTCTCTTCTCTCCTTCTCTTGCTTCTATCTCCCTTGTTGGTTGTCACATTGCAGTGCCGTCTGTTGCATTGCAACCACAGGCAAGAGCTCTACACATTGACATAGACATATCATGCTAAATCGTAGCTTTTGACGTCGCCAACACGCGACCTACTTTCATCATAAGTAGGAATTTAAGCTAGGAAATCACAAAGTAAGCATAGGCGGGTATTGGGGCATCATTGCTAAGCATTTAGATGCATTCGGGGTCAGAAATGACTAGGTCAAAATCTCACTACTGTTAATAATTGCATTTTTTGTCCATCATTGAAAGTGAGATTTGAGACCATAAGCATGTGTACTTAGGGCTTATCTACTTGTCTTAGAAGTTTCATAGCATTCGGATGTCGTTTGATGCTGTAACGATCATGGTTTGCTTGTTGATTAACGACTAGCTTTTGATGACTTAGGTCATTTGAGTGTAGCTTGAGTTAGATGCGAGTTGTCTATTTTTGCCCAAGAGATTGACACCCTCTTGTGGCCTCCATGCACTAGTCGAGTCAGATTCTTCCCATGGACTGACAATTATGTTTGTGGTTCACGCTATGTCTGTAATAAGATAATAGTGAGGTTAGAAAACCCATCCACATTTGGCACCGCTGCCGGGGACGAGTAGACCTAAACTAGGAAAAACAAGAGCGTTTAGTGTAGTTGTCCTTTAACTTCCTCTAGGATCACCTAGAGTTAAACTAAAACCGCATAGCTTAAGAGTGTCGTCTTTTGCTGTGTAGAGGAGCTTGGGAGTAGATTATACGTGCTAAGTACCTTATAGGATTGTAGGATTAGGTTGGGATTTTGAAAATGATTGATGGACAAGACAAGTCTTAAGATCAATGCTTCAGGAAACCATACACCTTCCACAACCCAATTTCAACAGAACCTAGGAGTAGGATAAGTAGAATCCAAGGTGGGATCTCAAATCATTGCTTACTCCAAAAGAATCATGTGTGAGTTGTTTATGTGAATTTACAGAATTTCCGGTTTACGTCTTGAAACAACATCAAAAGACTGTCAACCACTGAAAGCGGTTGGAGATCAGCTCATATAAGTTGTATGAACCAGTGGGTAAGCATAAGGATACAATTGAGGTAAATTTTTAAGAGTTGAAAAAAACTCAGATTATTTACATTTTCTTGAGAATTTAGGCCAAATTAACTTTTGACTCGACTCAGAGGCTTAAAACATGTCACAAAAAGACAAATGATTCATTTTAGGCCAAAAGTAAATAATCGTGATTATTTACATTTGGCTCAAAATTGATCAAGGTTGATACCAGAGACTGTGTGCATGATTGCAAACATCTTCTGTGAAGGCTCATAGAATTTGGATAACAAAACATACCAAAATTTTATAAAAATTGAAATTTGTACTGATTGTCGAGAAATTGAGTTTGCTTGATAAATCTTGTTCAAATTTTGTGAAACTTGACTCAGAGGCTGAGTTTAAAGTATTTAACATGTGTGTATACTCAGATGATAAAAAATATGCTAAAATAATTTGACAATCGTAAATAATTATAATTATTTACTTTTGTCCAATTTTCAAGTATTTTTTGCCAACCAAGCATACCACAGGTTCTATCACATTGTATTGAACACTCATACCAAATTTGGTGAAATTTGGATCACAAAAGAGAGACTTAAGCCATATTCTTGAAAATAAAGTATGCGGACATTAAATAGTTGATAAATTGGACAAATCTTGTTCAAACTTAGTGAAACTTGTCCAGAGACTTTGTCCAGAGACTACAACAATGTGTCTATATGGCAAAACAAGCCTAAAAAGTGTAAAAACTAAGAAAAGTAAATAATTGTAGTTATTTACTTTTGGGCCCCTGAGACAAGATTTTGGATTTTTGAACTTGTGCAGTGTTAGAGCAACATAATACAAGGTTACTGGTCAAGTTTGGGTTCCATCGGATCAAAATTAGTATATGATAACTCAGTTTCCAGGTTGCAGATTAGTCCTTTAGATCTTTGCAAGGGTAAAATCTGGAAGTCTCATTTGCTGACTTGCTTAGCTCAGATTGAAGTGATATACACAAACCAATCACAATAATTAGCAAAAATTGTATAGTCTTTGAAAGAAAACAGCTAACTTGGTTAAAACTGACACATGAACTAGGTTGCAGGCAAATAATTGGGAGCTTGACAGGAGTTGAATTCAAGTCAAGTGGAAAAATAGACAACAATCCAATCTGTCGGTAAGTACTCTATCCAGGGATTAACAAGTCTATATGAACCTTAGATCTGGTCATATACTAGCAAATCAGGGCATAGTTGGAGAGACCGCTAGTAGGGTATCCACCGAAGAGAGTGTGAATCAAGGTGATCAATTGGGCACTATCTTTGAAGAAGTCCCAGACACTTATTTCGACTCAACATCTGAAATGTTTTCCTATTCAACTCAGTCAAAAACTGGAACAACAATGCGATATACGCACATACTCACCTTTTATAAGACTAACGTCCATGGAGCTCATGTTTACTTGATCCTAATGAAGAGTATGCCATTCGCATTGATGACCATGACATAGAGTTTGAAGAGGAAATCAGGGCAAACAAACAAGAAAAAATATATATGGCTAAAAATGGGACTCAACACGTAAAAGTTAAAAATCTTGAGTGATAGACAAATGGGGGTTAGAAGTAAATAAAATAATTCCGGATCTGGCAGCAAAAGAAGGTCCACCGACTTTAGAATTCAACGACTACAATCAAGTTGATCCGAAACCTTTGAAACGGCTTAGCACTAATAATCCTAGGATTGGAGTCTATTGTTGGAAGGATAGGAATGTCAAGGATCTTTTGTGGACCTCTCATGCCAAGCCAGGGCAGTTAACAGCCATGAAGATCATCTATAGATCAAGGACAAGTGTTCAACAGATCTACCATCTTACCTATTTAGGGATTGTTATAACAATAACTTTGTTATGATGAGTCCTGAGGAGGTAGAACAGACCGGATACCAAGGGTATTCTATAAGAGATTGGATATTGGGCAAGGACCTGATCCTATTCCAAGAGAGGAACTCCGCAAGAAATCTTTTGAAAGAAATGTTTAAAAACCCAAACCTACCTCATCACGGAGAAAACCGAGTGACATTAGAGCCAGTGCAGGGCTACATGAGTTACTATTTCCAACAAATTGGTTTGAAGGACTCAAGATAGGACTAATTGCAAGAAGATTTGGAGTTGATATGAACATACATGTCAGACCAGCCGATTTTAAAAAATGGATCAAAAAATATAGTGGATTTGGGGATTCATATGACCACTTAGCTAGATTCAAGCAAGTGCTAAGAGTAGAACACATATTTGATTTCCACACTCAATTTGAGGGTTTTGGAATGACTTTAGAAGGAAAATATTTGACATGGTTCTAAAACATTCCACCAAGGACAATCATGGATTTAAATACATTAGCTCAGGGATTTGTGGCTGCATGTTCCAAAACTGGGATCAAACATAACACGATAGCTCAAATCTATAGCTTCAAACAGAAACAAGGTGATTCTGTTAGGGATTGTGCAACTAGGATGAAGCAATACATTGCAAGATGCCCATGATTAGAAATACCAACAGAAGAAAGATTAGTGTCATTGTTTCTAAAAGGATTGCTAAACAAAGAACTTCATGCTATACTGTATAGCAAGAAGCATATGACGCTAGAAGAGTGTGTATCAAATGCTATTGACTTGGGAGAAAATTCTGATATTTTCAATGAAAGAGATGTCCCTAAGGATACTCAGAGTGACAAAACAACATCCACAAAACCAACACAAGTGGGAATAGCTACTGCAACATCACTTATAGACATAGAAGACATGCTCAAAAGGATGAACGAAATGAGGCATAATTTGCAGAAACCTCTTATGAGAGGACCTGGGCAAGGAATACCTCAACATGGACAACCAATTAGGCAGTCGAAAGCTTCATTAGAGCTACGCTTTAGGAGTTGTATTTTTTCAACTCCACTTTTGCTAAAGCTACAGGCACAACAGGTTGTTCAAAGATTATTTTGGGATGGTATATAGTCACTTTATGGCTATTATGTGCTATTGAGATGGTGTTTATGGGTTGATTAGGAGCACTTTTTGGCATCGACATTGTCTTGGGTTTTTCAGGCATCCATCTCCTCACAGGTTCTTGCATACATATAGGACATCTAGGTTTCTTACAGGTTGCAGTGTTTAGCATCAGCACAGATTTCAGTGGGAGTATTTGATGCAAATATCCATTGTTTTGGCACTTTTTGATAGTGCTTGAGCTCTTTTGAGAGCGGTTTTTACTCCCGCAGGGATTTGTTTACTGCTTGCACATTTTGTTTGGCGCCTGTTTGAGCGCGTATACTGCACCTTGCCGTATTGTTGACAGTGGATGTACGTTGAGTTGCAGAAATTGCCTTATGTACCTTTTATGGAGCCGATTTGGCTTGTTTCTGGTAGTCCCGACCATTTCTGAGACTCGATTCGGAGACCCTTTCTGAGACTGGATTGGTTTCTTCTCTGCATAACCTTTTGTGAGGTCGATAGCGTGAGGTTTTCTTGAGCTGGGGGATTCTCGAATGTTGAGATCCTTTCGATGATAAAGGTTACTGGAGTACCCCTTTTTTGTGGCCTCGCCATAGGACATGTATAGAGAGGGCTAGGTGCATTTGACGCCGTGTTGGCATTCTTGGGTCAGCTTTTGACTTTTTATGCACAGTTAGTGGTTGATGCGCCTATCTTATGCTCTGAGAGCATTACTTTTTATGCGTTACTAATCTCTTGTGACAGTTTTGGATTGAGATTCTGTCAGTTTTTTAGGGGAAACTCTGTCGAATTTTTCCCAGAATTACTAGTGTTTACCGCCAGATTATCTTTAGCTTGCAGCCATGTCATCTAGCGGTGAAAAGGATATTTACAATATTCGGAAATTTGATGGGATGATTTTTGCTATCTGGAAAGAGAAGATTCAAGATGTTCTTATACAAAAAGACCAGCTGGATCCTATCATGGAGCGCCCAGACGGCGAGTATACAGATGTTGAGTGGGAGAAACTTGATGCTAAGGCCAAATCTACCCTTCGTTTGCATTTGGCCGAATCTGTGTACTTTACTATAGTTGGAGAAAGAACTGCTAGAGATGTACAGGATAAGTTGTGTTCCAGTTATGAGAACAAAAGTGCCACTAATAAGGTTTTCTTGATGAAGAAGCTGTTTGACCTTTGTATGAAGAAAGAGGGCACTATTTCTACTCACATTAATGAGTTCAATATCATTTTCACTCAGTTGACCACTCAGGGTTTGGTCTTTGATGAGGAAATCAAATGTATCTTCTTGCTATGCAGTTTACCCTCGTCTTGGGATACGTTCTGTATTGCGATTAACAACTCAACACCTGGTACCAGTCTAGTGTACAATGATGTCCTTGGGAGTCTGTTTACTGAGGAGATTTGTAGGAAATCTCTCGAAGGAAAGAAGGATGGTGATGCATATGTTGCTAGTGATAGACAGAGGGGTCGCACTCAAAGTCGTGCCAAAAGCAAAGAACGTGGGGGCTTGATACTGTTGCGCAATATCAGATATTGTTACAGAAGATGCGCATTATGCACAGAATTGGATAGTAGATTCTAGTACGAGTTTCCATGTGATACCACATAGAGAGTGGTTCTCTACTTATTCTCACTCTTCTGACAAAGTGAGACTTGGTGATGCTTATGAACTAGACATTGAGGGTGTTGGAAATGGCAAATTGCATCTAAGGAATGGCACGCACTTTACTTTATGTAATGTCAGGCATGTGCCCAAGTTTACTAAAAGCTTGATTTCTGTTGGTCAGCTTGATGATTTGGGCTACAACACCACATTTGGCAATGGTTCGTGGATAGTGCACAAAGGTAATCTTGTTGTACTCAGAGGTCAGAATCATGGTACCTTGTATTCCATGCATGTATCAGATGTTGGTCATGATTACATATCTATAAACGAGCTGGCGTCTACTGAGTTGTGGCATTGGCGGCTAGGTCATATTAGCCAAAAAGGAATGAGAACTTTGACTTGTTTTGGCTACTTACCTGTCTTGTCTTATGTTGACTTTCTTGTTTGTGAGCACTCTATCTATGGCAAACAGACTAGGTCCATGCACTTACCATTGGGTCAAAAGCGAGCTGAACCTCTAGATTTAGTACGTAGTGATGTTTGTGGTCCTATGTCAACCAAATCTCTAGGGGGGGCCAGCTATTTTTTGACATTCATAGATGACTCTACTCGAAAGGTGTGGGCATATCCTTTGAAACATAAGGATCAAGTCCTTCCTGTGTTCCAAAATTTTTTAGCACTCGTTGAGAATCAGTCTAGCAAGAAACTCAAGAGGTTACGGACTAACAACGGTGGAGAGTATGTCTCCAAGGAGTTTGACAATTTTTGTGCAAAAAGGGGGATTAAAAGGTAGTTTATTGCACCATACACACCAACTCAGAATAGAGTTTCTGAGTGCATGAATCATACGATTCAGGAAAGAGTCACAGCCATGCTTTCTAGAGAAAATCTCACACAAGGCTTTTGGGCACAAGCCGTCTTGACTGCAATGCACATTATAAATCGTTCACCTAGTATGCCATTGAATTATGAGATTCCAGAAGAGTTATGGTCTAAACGTAAGCCCCACTATGACCATCTACGTGTTTTTGGTTGTGAAGCTTATGCTCATGTGCCTAAACAACTTCGACAGAAGTTAGAGCCAAAGTCACACAAATGTATTTTCATCAGATATGATGCAGATGGAGAGATGGGATATCGTCTCTGGCACCCGGAATCTCATCAAGTCATCCGTAGTTTAGATGTGATCTTCAATGAGTCGAAGATACATAAACAAACTATCAAGGAAATAGAGATTCAGAGAGTCACTTTTGAGGATGTTGTCTCGGAGACAGTGAAATCAACTCAGCGAGCTAGTGATGTACCTTCCACTAGCAATGCTCCAGAGGGAGCGGATAGCAATGGTCAAGGAGTGAGACGGTCTACTAGAGTCTCTCGTCCACCTGTGCGTTTCGAGCCAGGTCTTGATTACATCATGTTGACCGATTGTGGTGAGCCAAGCTGCTACCAAGAAGCCATGATGATAGATGATGTGGTGAAGTGGGAGCAGGTTATGGAATCTGAGTATAACTCAATTCTGGCTAATGACACTTGGGACTTGGTAGAACTGCCAAATGATGCGAAAGCTTTACCTTGCAAATGGGTTTACAAGAAGAAATTTACCTCAGGTGATCCAAATCCAAAGTACAAGGCTAGACTTGTAGCCAAAGGGTTCAAACAGCAAAAGGGAGTCGATTTTGATGAAATCTTCTCGCATGTGGTCAAGATGACAACGCTTAGAACCGTACTTGGTCTTGTAGCGATTGAGGACATGGAGCCTGTCCAAATGGATGTGAAGACATCATTTCTTCATGGGGATCTCGATAAGGATGTTTACATGCAGCAGCCTGAAGGGTTTGTTCAGGAGAACGCATCTCGTGAGGAGCTAGTATGTAAGCTCAAAAAGGCCCTTTATGTCTTAAAGCAGGGTTCAAGGAAGTGGTATCATAAATTTGATGCATGTATGAGGTCTCAAGGTTATAAAAGGTGCAAACAGGATCACTGCTTGTACACAAGAAAGCTAGATGATGGCTCGATGATCATTCTAGTTTTGTATGTTGATGACATGCTTATATCTGGGAAATCTATTGTGGAAATTGCCAACTTGAAGGAAACACATAACAATAATTTTGCGATGAAAGATTTGGGGGATGCTACACACTTTCTTGGGATACGAATCAAAAGAGATCACAAACGTCATATTCTTGAGTTATCTCAGCAAACATACATTGAGAAAGTTTTGCAGCGTTTCAATATGCAGGGGGAAAGCATTGAGTACCCCAATGCAAGCATTCTTGAAACTCAGCAAGGAAGATGCACCCAAGTCTGATGCTGAGCGAGCTGAAATGGATAAGGTACCATATTCTTCGGTAGTGGGCAGTCTCATGTATGCTATGGTGGCCACAAGACAAGACATTGCTTTTGCAGTGGGAGTGGTGAGCCGATATATGGAAAATCCTGGTAGCAAGCATTGGGAAGCGGTGAATCACATTCTTAGGTACCTCAAAGGTACGGTTGGCATGTGTTTATGCTTCAAGAACAGTCATGCATCCATCGTGGTTTATGCGGATGCAGACTATGCGGGTTGTGTCGACAATAGAAGATCGACATCTGGCTATGTATTCATATTTGCTGGAGCAGCAATATCTTGGAGGTAATGTCTTCAAGATTGTACGTCGTCTTCCACTATAGAAGCAAAGTACGTTGCATTGTCGGATGCAAGTAAAGAGGCTGTATGGTTATCTCGCTTGGTCAGAAATCTTGGCATTGATGAGACTCTAGTGATATATTGTGATAGTCAAAGTGCTCTTGCATTGGCTAGGAATCCCGTGTTTCACCCCAAATCAAAACACATTGAAGTCAGGTATCATCTTGTGAGAGATTTCTTGGTCAAAGAGCTCATTGATTTGGTCAAGGTACAGATTGACAACAACCCAACAGATGCTTTGATGAAAGGCTTAGCTTTGGAGCGGTTTACACATTGCAGTGAGTTGATGGGTAAAGGTTGAAGCCACTAGATTTCTTCACGGTTGTACATACCAGGTCACTTGGGCTGCGTTGGCCTTCAAGTGGGAGTTTGTTGGGATTCAGGCCAACTGGCTGGACATCCCACTTACTACTAACCCATCAACTAACTTAACCACATGTACACTTATTCTTTAATACAAGAGAATACATCCCACTTACTACTAACCCATCTACTAACTTAACCACATATACACTTATTCTTTAATACAAGAGAATAAGGAGCTGCAACACGATAACGTTGCTGTGCACTCCACCCAAAGCATGTCTCTCTCTCTCTCTCTCTACTCTCGCACTTGCACTTGCACTCACACACGCTTCCCGCGGAACCTTCACAAAGTATGATGGAAATGTTCAATATGTGTCTATGATACCACAAGTATAACCCATGTATAGATATCAGCCTAATATGGCCCCAGCACAAAGACCATTGATGAGTATGGAAAGACCACAACCTGTGTTGGGTCAACAACCTTAATTTCTTGGACATACTGCAATGCACTATGGCTGCTTTGTAAATAAGATAGTGAAAACTCACCCTAAGATGGTCATGAAATAAGTGATATGCTCCACTCATACTAAAGTGAACTAAGTGTAAACGAGGGGCCTCCTATTTTTGGCACCAACAAGTGATATCAAAAATTAAATACCAAACTCCACAAAAGGTGCCATGGAGTTTGGGGCTATAATCTTTTAAGCCATTCTTATGTAGATGCTCTCAAATTTTCCCTTTCCCCTCTCTTAACCTATGTCTTGGGCTATGGAGTTTCCATGTATCATCTTCTTGTGTAAGAGCATGTCTCTTTCCTTGTTTTCTCTATGTACTATTATATGTAGATATGTCAACATCTCCATCTCTTTCTTTCTGTGTCATCATCTTTCCCTTCCATCTCTCTCTTTTCCCTTCTCCATCAAGGCAAGGTCAAAGGTTATATTTCATGGCCAAGGGTGGAAGCCAACCCTTGCTTCCAACCGTGGTATAAGAGATTTTGGTTTGACAGACTCAACAATTGAATTCTAATTTTAAGGAGCAAATTGTGAATTTGTTGCATCAAGTTTAGAAATTAAAGCTCAATCAATGAATCAATAAATTGACCACCAAATTTCGCTTATTGATAGCCAAACTTGGAAGGCTCGATCTCAACAACCAAGAAGTGATGTTAAGAAGGCTAAGGTAAATTTGATTTTGCTAATAAAATTTCACTAACCAAATCAATGGATGTAAAAAAATCAGGGCCTTGGTTGAAGTAATGGGCAATGACATTATGTAAGATTGAATTTTCAAATTCAAAGTTCGATTAACTTCAACCAAATTTATTATTGGCTAATATCGTGCAATTTTGATGAACGACCATCGAGAGAAAAAGAAAAGTTTTAGAAGTGGTTTGAGAGAAATTGATTGAAGCTAAGTTAACAAAAGCATAGATGAAGAAATAAAGAAAAAGCAGATTTTCAATGAGTATTGGAAGAGCCAATCTTGGATGGGGAAGAGAAAAGAAAATTATGAGGCTTTTGAAAAGAGTTCGCAATGAAGGTTGCCCATGGATGCAAGGCTCACAAGGAAATCCAAGCTTTCTAAAATTTGAAGTTTGACTACTACTCTTAGTCAAAGTGAACTTACAGGGCAAAGAGAAATTGAGGGGGGACTGGGGAGATAGAGAATTCTAAAATTATGTAAGTCCCTTGCAAATCGGCCCAAAGCGGTGGGAATCATCACTTATACACTAACTTTCATGGAGGTCGATCATCATCAAACTCTACCCAGGTTGCATCAAACTGATCGCACAGTAGTTAGGAATGAATTTCGTTTCATTCATGTAGGTCAAAACTGCTACGCTGTAGGTCCCCATCTACCCTTCAGGCCATCGCACGCAGTTGTTATCTGAGAGAGCTCACTACCTCACGTTTTTACCTCATGCATTTCACACACTTTTTTTGATTAAAGGTGTGGCCTTAAATCTGGCCGCCCACTGCATGTCACCCCTATTTAATTTAGCGGTCATTCACCCATTGGCTTCACCTCTTTGGTCAAGCAGTTAAAAAAAAAACTCCTTTGGCTGCCCCATTTTAGCCACTTTCCACCGCCCATTGCGTGCCTAAGCTAAGGGGTAATTCACCCCTCCTTGAATCCCTCAATTGGCTGTATAGTCTTAATCCCTTTGCCAACAACCCACCAACTTAATCCAACACCTTTGGCTGCCTATCATCAACAACCTTGGCCACCCATTTCCACGGGCCCACAAGTCATTGGCCGCACATTCTCAATCTTTAATTTTAGCTTAAAATCTCAAAACACAAATTCATTTGTCCATTTTGCATGCCTTGAATTAGATCTCTTGCGGCTTCAAAAGAAATAATTGACACATCAAAAAACACATTCCAATATTCTAGAGCTTGTGATCGCCATGGTTTTTGAAACCCCATTAGCAGTTGAATATTATCAAGCTTGTGTTAGCCATCACCAACTTACCCTATTCGACAACAAGGTAAATCAATTTAAACTTAGTACATTTTGTCAAATTTTCACTACAAGAGGTCACTTAAATTTTGGCGCCAAATTATCGAGGACAATGACGAGCATCGATATATGTGCAAGTAAGTATGGAGGGAGATAAACATTTTAAAAATTTTCATTTTTAAATTTTTGACGCTTGTACCAATGATTTTTTCGGTGCTTGTATCCATATGTATTCTGACGCCTCTTCCAATGTTTGTTCCAACGTCTGCACTAGCACCTGTACCAACGGAACCTGCAAAAACTGAATACGCGGATCTTTCCCTACGCATTTCTCTAGTTTGTGCACCTCTTCTCTTTGTCTCCTCCTCCTCACCTACTGCATCTGGTGCCCAACAACTTGTCGGAAGTGAGAATCTTGCTTGTGGACTACTCCTTAGCATCAAGGTGATATTCTTTTCAAGTTTTCTTGTAGGTTTAGGGTTTAGGGTTTAGCTTAGTTTGTGTGTGTGTTTTTGCAGGTTTGAAGATGTTTACAAGACGCTTTCTTGCTCAAATAGGCCGCATGTGAGTGCTCAAAAGTTTTATGCATATTAAATTAATTTAAAATCATATTGTATATTGATGAAATAAAATTTCATTAATTGGGATTTCAATGCTTGAATTTTTATGCAATCTTGATTAGAAATTATGTTTGAAAAAAATGTGTTTTGAAATTATGGTTTGGGGTATTTTTGATTTGAAATTATGCTACGGGGAAATTCTATTTTGAAATTATGCTTTGAAGAAAATTTGTTTCGAAATTATGCTTTGGAAAATTTTTGTTTTGAAATTATGTTTCGGTTAGGTTTAGTTTAGGTTATAGGTTAAGTTTAGTTTAGGTTATATGTTAGGTTATGGTATAGGTTATATGTGAAGTTATAGGTTATAGGTTAGGTTATACGTTAGGTTAGGTTAGGTTAGATTAGGTTTAGGTTAGGTTTAGGTTATAGGTTAGGCTAAGTTAGCTTATAAGCTAGGTTATAGGCGATGTTAGGTTAGGTTATAGGTTAATTAGGTTAGGTTAGCTTATATGTTAGGCTAGATTAGCTTACAGATTAGGTTCTAGGTTAGGTCTAAATTATAGGTTATAGACTAGGTTAAGTTATAGATCAGGTTTAGGCAACATGTTAGGTTAATTAGGTTAGGTTATAGGTTGTACATAAAAAGTTAGGTTAGATTATAGGTTAAGTTAACTAATGTTTAGGTTATAGGTTTGGTTCGAAAAAATATGATGCTCCCAACTGAAACATTGGCGGCCCATAACCATGATGTTAGTAGCTTACAAAATTATTGCCAAGTCAATTGCCCTAAGACTCTATCCCATTTTGGATAAGGGTATTACTCCTTGTCAACAAGGTTTCATCAAAGGAAGATCTATTTAAGATAACACTTTGAGAGCAATGGTTGGATTAGAATACACACCATTCACCATGCAAGATTGTGTCGGTTATAGGTTAGGTTATAGTTAGCGACAAATAGTAGAAAAAACGCAAAAAAACTTTGGAAATGACTCTTGTACTTTAAAAAAACTCAAATGGACTTCGATTAGGTTTAGGTTATAGGTTAGGTTATGTTATAGGTTATGTTAGATTAGGTTTAGGTTATAGGTTAGGTTAGATTATAGGTTTGGTTAGATCTAACGGCAAATTAATAGTAGAAAAATGCAAACCGACTTCGAAGATGACTCGTGTACTTCAAAAAACACAAACGGACTTCGATTAGGTTAGGTTATAAGTTAGATTATCGGTTAGGTTTAGGTTAGAGGTTATGGTTAGATTATAGGTTAGGTTAAGTTATAGATTATGTTAGATCGGGTTTAGGTTATAGGTTAGGTTTAGGTTATAGGTTAGGTTAGATAATAGGTTAGAGCTAGTGGCAAATTAATAGTAGAAAAAACACAAACGGACTTCGAAGATTACTTGTGTACTTCAAAAAATGCAAACAGACTTCGATTAGGTTAGGTTTTAGGTTATAGGTTATGTTAGGTTAGGTTAGATTAGATTATAGGTTAGGTTACAACTAGCAATAAATTAATAGTAGAAAAAATACAAACGGACTTCGAAGGTGACTTGTGCACTTCAAAAAATGCAAACGGACTTCGGTTAGGTTAGGTTATAGGTTAGGTTTAAGTTATAGGTTAGGTTAGGTTAGATTAGGTTATGTAGGTTGGGTTTAGGTTATAGGTTAGGTTAGATTGTAGGTTAGGTTAGAGCTAGCGACAAATTAATAGTAAAAGAAACGCAAATGGACTTCGAAGATGACTTGTGTACTTCAAAAAATACAAACGGACTTCGATTGGGTTAGGTAGGTTATAGGTTATAGGTTATGTTAGGTTAGGTTCGATTGAGAGGACGTTGATTGGGAGGCATTACCATGACGGTCTTCTTGATACAGTCTTACTCAGTCATCTTCATACAGTCTTTTTTGTAGCTGTGGTCTTTTTGATACAGTCTTACTGAGTGATTGTTTGCATGTACATTTTGTAGTGCTTATGTTTACGGTTTTGCATTTCGTTTGTGATTATGATTTGCTTTGCAATTATGGTATGGCACAGAGGTTATGGTTATGGTATGGCATATAGGTTTTGGTCATGGTTTGGCAATCAAGTTATGGTTATGGTTTTGCAATGATGGTATGGTAACTTGGTTTGGCAATCAAGATATGGTTCTGGTTTTCAGTGATGGTATGGCAATCATGTCATGGTTATGGTTTGGCAATCAGATTATGGTTATAGTTATGGTTTTGCAATTATGGTATGGTTGTTATGGTTATGGTATGACAAGCAAGTTATGATAATGGTTATGGTATGGGAAGTGGCTTATGTTTATGGTTTTGCAGTTTTTGAATCATGTTTTAATTATGGATATAAAATCTTTATGTCGTTGTGTCTATGGTTTGGGAGTCAATTTTATGGTTATGCTTTTAATTACATGTCATGATGAAGCTTTTGATTTTGTGGTTTTGTTCTTTTTACAATTTTGCTAATCTGTATACACCCGCTCTTTAGCGTCAACTTGTAGGTGGAGTGCGGTTGCTTGTGCACTCTTCCTTTGGGTAGAGAGGGTTGTATTCTGTTGTTACAGTACGTGCAATATCAGTTTCCAGCCCTCTCTGCCCCAAAAAAAAAATTGCAGGTTTGGTCGTCGGAACAAAATTCGGTATGCACACTGGTATAGGCCTCAGAATAACTGCCGGTATTAGATAAAATTTTCGGTGCTTATAACTACTTATATACATGAGTAGATAATTGCATGTATTCCGATGGTAATTACTGTGCTTATTTCGATGATTGTTACCAGTGTATATATCGACGGTATGATACTGGCGTTTATTACGATGCTTATTTCATCATATTTTACTTTTAAAAGAAATGTTGTCTCGTCGGTATCTACACTGATTTTTGCGCGACGTGTTACAGTGTTTCCTGAAAATTTTGTAGATATAGGTTCCAACATAAAGATAAAATAGTGCATCAATTACTAAGAAAAGTTTGTAAACCGCAAATTAATTCAAACACGGCTCTCTTGCTAATGGAATGATACTTCTATCCATGATTTTAAACAAGTTATATTAGATGAGCTTTGTACTACTAACTCTCCATGGAGTTTTCTCTATTTGTAAGTTGCAAAGATGGCACTGAGAAGACTGTGGAAGAATCCACTAAACACGTGTCTATATTTGAAGCAAATTGGACAAATTGACAACCAACACTCAAATCTCTCTACTGAAATCAATCGAATGAAGAGCTTGAGCCAACATCACTAGGGTGCAAATTGCATGTAATTGATATACGTATTTTCTATCTAAATTAAAATGTCCATGATCGCTCTTTTGTATCTTTAATTAGCATAGTTTTCAATAGTAGATACCTATCAATGGAAGAAATTTGTGCTTATTAAGATCTTGATAGGTTGTGAAATTTGATTTAGTTATAAGTAATAACTTCAACCAACTCCTATCATCTATATTTGAACTTTGTTAAGCTTATTATATTCTAGTTTTGATGCCAATTGTAAGCAGGTAGCTTGAAAGTCTATGTCGACTGACCCCACCTTATCACGATCACAAATGCAATCACTTGTTAGTACAAATTCTCTCACGGATTGTGATCTTCAAACTCCAGCAGATAAGTATCCAATTTACAATGGTTTACACTTTTTTCAAAAAGCCAAATGCCAAGTTACTGACATTTGATAAAATTGCATCATTAATTTACTACTTATGTGATAGCTTAATTCAAGGATACAAAGATGTTTGTATAATGAAATAGACCAATTATTACATAATGGAGTTTAATTATTTTATTCAAAAGTGCATATACTACCACATTTCTTGAATTGTTTACATCCAGACATCGCGCTTCCTAGTCCTATGAGGTACTAAATTTCAAGTGAAGTTTTCTTTTTAAATATTCACTCTTGTGGCCACTCTATGCGCCACTTTCTATGGCTTTTAATACAGGATATACTAGGTAGGAGGAATGTTAAGATTTTGTCCATTCTCTATGCGCTCAGCTCATGCTTAGAGTGTCACTATGTTTTGGCTCATGGTGTAATGCCCAAGCATATTTGAACATGATACCTAACCTTGTGATGAGTTTTAATACTTAATATCTCTTCTCCAAGCATAGTCACAATGCATTCCACATAAGCTTCTAGAATCTTTCAATGAACCCTACCTACACTTACAAATCAAGAAGAGCAACTCATCCATGACCAAATACTTGATCATGATACCACCACTACATGCATGGAAATGGTTTATAATCATTATCTTTTAACTTTTAAAGGCCACCCTAGAGAAGATGCTAAATGGATGCCTGAATTTTTTTTTTGAAACTTCCTAGCTCTTCTCCACACATTTCATCAGTCACGATTGAGTTGATTCTCTATTGAGCAACTGAGGATAGTTACTATCCCTAGAGGGTGGGATGTTACAAGAATGGGAACCATCCTATTATATGTGGTTAACTACAATTGGGATAGGTGGAGTGTAATTGTTAAATAATGTGATGTCTTTCTATTTTTACTAACGTTGAGTTGATAACTTGTAGATTGGAGTTTTGGGAGTTGAGGAGAAGGCGTCATCAATAAATAAATTCCCCAGCCATTTTATATTTGCATAGTGTGTTTAGATATTTTATCAATAAGCCACTATGACTGCTTTGTAAATAGGATAGTGAGAACTCACCCTAAGATGGTCTTGTAATAAGTGATATTCTCCACTCATACTAAAGTGGACTAAGTGTAAAAGAAGGGTCTCCAATTTTTGGCACCAACAAGTAAAATAAAAACTTAATTACCAAACTCCACAAGAGCTGCCGTGGAGTTTGCGGTTACAATCTTTTAAGCCATTCTTATGTAGATGCTCTCAAATTTTCCTTTTCCCCTCTCTTAACCTATGCCTTGGGCTATGGAGTTTCCATGTGTCATCTTCATGTGTAAGAGTGTGTCTCTTTCCTTCCTTGTTTTCTCTGTGTACTATTATGTGTAGATATGTCAACATCTCCATCTCTTTCATTATGTGCCAACATCTTCCCCTTCCATCTCTCTCTTTTCCCTTCTCCATCAAGGAAAGGTCAAAGGTTATATTTCATGACCAAGGGTGGAAGCCTACCCTTACTCCCAACACACACACACACACACACACACACACACACACACACACACACACACACACACACACACACACACACACACACACACACACACACACAGAGAGAGAGAGAGAGAGAGAGAGAGAGAGAGAGAGAGAGAGAGAGAGAGAGAGAGAGAGAGAGAGAGAGAGAGATTTCATTATTGGCCATCGGACCAAAAAGAGTTCATTACAACGGGGTTTTCAGAGAGATACATATCAATTAACTACCGAGGGTCCATTGGAAGGAAAAAGAGGCAAAGGAAAATAGCAGATCCACGAGACAAAGGTGCCGGTTTAGGAGTTTGAAACTTTTAGATGATGGCTTTACCACCTTGGTAGATAGCCCATTTACCTTGTTTACAAGCTTCATGCATCTTCTTGAGATTGTTTGCCTTAAGCTTAAGTTGATTTGGAGTCAATTCCTCGGCAATCCAAAGCGTTCTTCCCTTCAGACTCTTGCAATTGGTTTTCTTGTAGTGATTTTTGTATTTGAGTTTTAAGCTTCTTGTGTGCTCTCCCTCGTGCATTTCTTTTTATACCGCCATGAATGTTTCAATGAGGGAAGCTTCCACTTTGTGAGCTTTTGCAAGTAGAGCTTGAATCTTTGTTTCCTTTGCTTCCTCAAGAAAATGCAGGCATTGCTTAAGTGACTCATTCTCCTTGATTAGCCCATATTTTTGTGTCTCTAGGATTGTAATCTGTGCATCTTGACGGGTACATGGCGAGAGAGAGAGAGAGAGAGAGAGAGAGAGAGAGAGAGAGAGAGAGAGAGAGAGAGAGAGAGAGAGAGAGAGAGAGAGAGAGAGAGAGAGAGAGAGAGGGAGGGAGAGAGAGAGAGATTCATAGACCTTTTTTGTTCCAAGCACTCAGGGGGGAGAGAGAAAGAGAGATAGAGAGAGAGGGGGACAGAGGGAGGGGGAGAGACACACATCTTCTACTATAAAGCCTATCTCAAATTTTCTCTACTACAACCGATGACAATGGAAATTTCGTTGTTGTTTGCAAACTAATCATGGATTGAATGGTGTTGGAATAGCAAGGAGAGGAAGGTGGAGAGAGAGAGAGATAGATAGATAGATAGATTTTATTATCGTCCTCGGAGGTCAAATATGACCTATGGGACCAAAGTTACATGTGATGTAGTATGTGTATGGCTGATGAGTGACTCTCGATGCTCCAAAATTGTAGTGATGAGAGTCGCAATGGAGAGCCCACACTTTGGCTGGGAGAGGAAAGTGTGTAGGTCTAAGTTATGGCTGAAAATGTGAGAGAAGCAAGTTCGGATGTGATCAAAAGCTGAGCACTCTAGTAGTGTGTGGTACTCAGACTCTCGAACTTGCAGTGAGCATAATGTGCACAATCGATTTGACTCTTCTCCATTGCCCCAACGCCCTATCTCGCATCGAAGGAAATGGGAGCTAAGCCGAATTGTTGCGATAGTGCGTATCGCGGACAAGGGAATAGGCTCAAGCATGTAAGTGTGAGTACGGTTTCCTCTCTCAGCGAAGAACATGGTTTTGTAGTTGGGGGCAATATAGGTGGTGTAATGTATGAAGCGTGACCCACCTGATTTCTCCCAAGCCGTAATACATTGGCATTGTAGAAAAGCTTCATTCACTTGAGAGTCAATTGAAGCATCATGTAGCAAGTGTAATGCATCCCATCTCCCAAACCACTTCTTTATGTCTTGCATCCATCCCGTGCTCAAGATCTTGCTTTTATGTGTCTTTTGAACTTTTTTGCTTGCTTCCCATGCAATTGTAGGAAGTCGATGTGAGGGGTTTTGACGCATCTTTATCATGTACTCCACAACCCTTTCCATGCCCATAACCTCAATTGGAAGAGATCCCGACTCAAGAAGTAGGAGCATATATGGTGTTTGTGTCTTAACTTGGAGAAAGTTTGTAAGAAAACGCTTTTGGACATTCTCAAACTCTTTCCAAGTAGACTTTGAGATGCTCCCGCCCCACACTTCAACTCCATAAAGAAGAACCGGTGTCACCAATGCATCAAAAAGATACTTCTTGAGAACCCAACACTTAATGTTTCCCGCATTACACATGTTCTCAAATGCATAATATGCTCTCTTTCCCGCTTCCAAACGACGCATAGCACATTCATGCCACTTGTGATTGGATGGAACCTCAAGGCCAAGGTACTTAAAGCTCTCAACAACTTCAAGTGTCTCGTTGTTGTACACAATGCATGGCTTCTCCTTATGGTTGGTTTTCACAAGAATAACCTTTGTTTTGGATTCATTTACAATTAGCCCACTATGCAAGCAAAAGTTCTCAAGGACAACCATAAGCTTTTGTGCATCTTCTAAAGTGTGTGCTAGAAGCACTACATCATCCGCATACAACAAAAGCATGATTACTGCATTGCAAATAGTGACCTCTTCAATGCCTTCTTCTTGCATAAAGTCAAGTACCATTTGTTCCAATTGATCGATGCATAGACCAAAGAGAGTTGGTGACAATGGACATCCTTGTTTAACCCCAATAGTGCTTACAAATTTTTTTGAAATTTCTCTTCCCATGCGCAATTGACAAATCACCTTCTCATAGATTCGAGAAACCGCAAGCATAAACTCACTTGGCACTTGGAGTTCTTCCATCCTTCTCCACAAATTGTTACGTGGAATCATATCAAAGGCTTTCTTAAAGTCCACAAAACAACAATACAATCGCTTGCCTTTCAACCGACTTTCCTCCATGAGAACACGAAGAGTGACAAGATGATCAATGGTGCTATGGCATCGACGAAAACCCGCTTGTCCCTTTGCACGCTTGTCATTCTCTTCAGCCCAATCACTCAATTTCATCTCCATTATGCACCCAAAAAACTTTTCCATAAGAGACCCAATCATTATAGTCCGGTAGTTGCTTACATTCTTTACATCCCCTCCTTTATGCAAAGGCTTAATCCAATTAGTACTCCAATCATAAGGCATACCATGTTGAAGTGCAAGGTTGAACATATCACACATCCACTCATGGGTAAAATCTCCCGTCCATTTGATCATCTCCGGCTTGATACCTTGAAGATCTCCCGCTTTGCGAGTGGCCAACTTTTCAAGCCCACCGCATACATCCTCAATCGTAAAAAAAGACGGCATACATGGGAGTGAACCATAAAATGGCATTTTTTCAGTATTTTCTTGCTCATATAATTGCCTACAATGTGTGTACATATCCACTAGACTCAAGTTACCAAAATTCTCAACCCGCTTGCCTCTCAAGTTTCTCCAAAATCTTCCACATGCATGTAACTTTTCTTGGGCTTGAAATTCTTGTTGCTTTACTTCCCATCTTCTTCTCTTCTTTTGAATCAATGCCATGTATGTATGCAAATGACTTTGATAGTTGTCTTTGTCCATAGTTGCATCAAGCTTTATCAAGGACTTTCGAGCATCTTGACATTCTTTATCAAACCACCTTTTGCGTGATCTATCTTTGTTGATACCATGGAGATGCTTTATGGCAAAGCATTCTTCCGCACAAGAACAAATAGCTTTCTTGAAAGCTTCCCATTTAGTTTCCAATGGTGCATCACATTGAAGCTTTGTCATCCATAATTTTTGCTCAACCATTTCAATGTACATTGGTGCCCGTTTGAAATCCATACATAGTGATAACTTCTCTTTCCTTTGGCTGAGATTATCATGCTTAGTTGCTTCTCCACATGAAAGGTCAATACATAAGGTGCGATGGTTGGATTCCGGGGTCCATTGACCAAACATAAAACTCTTTATGCGATACATGATGGCTTCAGAGAGTAGCATATAGTCAATCACACTATCCCCATTATGTCTTCTACATGTAAATCCATTGGTTCCACTCCACAAAGATACACCATTGGCAATGAGCATACCCGTGCTATTACACATGTGTAAAAGTAACTTTCCATAGTGATCCGGCTCTTTCTTATCCATTGAAGTACGATCATACAAGTGAACTTCCTCCAACTCCCTTGAAATGTATGGCATATCAAATTGTTGAGTATCATGTTGCAATGTTTTTGTGCGAGCATTCATATCCCCAAATACAATAACATCACCTTCACCTTTGAAATAAGCAATGTCCTCTTCCAAATCAGAAAATGGTTGATCTCTATCCATGCAAGCATAAAAGGGAGAATCATGATGAGGAATGTAGCAACCGGCTACAAAAATGGGTGCTCTTTTTGGTGTCATAATTTTCACCCATACATAACGTTTGTACTTGTCATCTTTCACAATTGATACAAAATCTTCCAATCCTTTCTTAACCATACATGCTAACCCTCCTTGTCCTCTTCGTTGCTTGAGATTCTTTGAGAGAGAGAGAGAGAGAGAGAGAGAGAGAGAGAGAGAGAGAGAGAGAGAGGGAGAGAGCGGCATCGCCACATAAGAGGCACCTTGCCCACACAATATAGAGAGCACATGCAAGAAGAGCCTAGAAGCTAAGATAGAAAGAGAGAGATTTGTTATTTTCATGCAAAATACTTCTTATGCCATCTGCACAGTTTCTAAGTCTATGCGCCCCTATTGTGTATCCAAGAGGAGATTGTGATATTCGAAAAAATGCAGCAACTTTAGCCACTCCCAATGTGATGCTCACGAAGGGATAATGGTGAGCTAGGTGATGGCCATGGTGATGGATGATGCAAAAACATAGAGCTACAACGGGCGTAAGGCTTTCTATGCAAAGGGAGGCTGCATCATCTTATTTCATTGTAGGCCACCACGAGCCCTAGAATCTAAGGTCTCTAGCCATTTGATAAGGAGCCAGGTGCTGACCACATGGCAACAAGTGGGCAAGGTTGACATATTCATTGAGGCATGGCACCGAACTTCAAGACCAAGTCCTTGTCCTTGTAGTACAAGTGGCTTGCTATTATCTTGGAAGCATAGCTAGCTCTTAGAAATTCTGGTGCATGCTCGATGAAAGATAATTTATTGAAAGGTTCAAAAAATGTTCCAAAGGTTACCACAAGCTACACTTTAGATTCTTGATGAGAAGCTAGAGCATAGCAATAGGGCTAATGTGGAATCTAAAGTCTCTCTATAATCTTAGCATGTATGTGCTTGTGACAATATCATGAGAAACACAATTGTACCCATGCCTTTGCCTCTCAAGCATCAAGTAGACTAGGAATCTATAGCAAAAAGATGTTATTCCTTAAAATTATGAGGAATATTGTAGTCTCTCCTCTTTGTAAATACAACTCTACTGTGTGCTTTAAGGGGGAGTCATCAAAATGCAACGTATGTACCTCTCGGGTGTAATTGTTGAGCGAGTATTTTTTGGTGAGTGCTTTTTTAGAATCCAATGAGTAGATTCCAAATATTTTCTCTTTCTCTCTCTCATAACCATTGATAGTTTACGATTTTCCCGTTTATCCCCTCTCCTCATCTTCGTCCCCCCCCCCCCCCCCCCCCCCCCCCCCCCCCCCCCCCCCCCCCCCCCCCCCCCCCCCCCCCCCCCCCCCCCCCCCCCCTCTCTCTCTCTCATAGATTTCCATTTCAATAATCTCAATTCATACACATGCACACTCATATGCAAGTACAAAAAGACACTCTTTTTAAACATCATGATCTATGTTGAGCAATAAGTTTAACAACCAACTGGACAGAAGCCAATTTATAGGGTTTACAATCCAGAATAATTCAACTCAATTGAAAGACTCCTAAAACCACTCACCTAAACTAATATTGAAAGGCTTCAAAATAATTACATGTGAAATAATGAATACGTCATAAGCGAGGTGGGCGATAGAAGGATGATGGAGCTAGATATGCTCCTGGGGGAAACAAGGGTCGTGCCAATGGTGGCCGTTCGGAAGCTACGTCTACAGCTGAGGAAGATTCAACAAATGGGATAGGGGCAGCCACAAAAGCAATAGGACGTACTCAGAATGGAGGAGGATTTGCTCTACATGGGTGAGGGTACAAACCAAATGTGAGGATTCTTGTGGGGAATGTGGGTGGAACCGCATCAACTCTAGAGGGATCCTTGAAATGAGCTGGATGTGTTCAGATAGCTATTCCAGGTTGGTACTTAGAGTTAGAGATGTCAAATTCAAAGAGTTCAGATAGCACTTTAGACTATCAAAAGACATAACTAGAATTTGAAATTACAAAACATTGGGATTGGAACTAGATATGGAATTGTATTCAGAATATTCACTTTACACTGGTGAGCATTAAGTATGCCAGTAAATGTCTTTGGAAATATAGAAAGAGAGAGAGCACAATAGTACAAGATGTCATTACAAGATGATTACAAAGTGATACAAAAGTCACAAGAGTTCCCAAAAGCCTAAGAATCCAAAGTCTAAGAGTCTAAGCCTCCAAGAGTCCTCAAAAATGAATATTGGGTCCAATTTATAGGTGTGGCTGACTATGCACTGTTAGTTATTGTGGTAGCTTGTTGATTACTTCTTCTGGAAGCTTTTGATATCCGCCAGTCTTGCTAGAGGTAGTTCCTGCCTTCTACATTCTTGGTTTATACCAAAATTTCCATATTATTATTCCTAGACTGTGTTCCAATTTCCGAATGACGGTTCCTAGTTGCTTGTTGCATCTATTGTATTTGGGCATCAAGTCCTCCTATGTCAGCATAGGACTCCAAAGGTGTCTACTGCTAAAACCATTGGATCTACTTCATCTTGCAAAACGCCAGTAGTAGAACACCAATTAACTCACCCAGCGAACCCTCTTCTTGTTAGGTGCCTTCTTCCTCTTGGGTAGTGCCTGGGATGACTTCCGAGGTAGTGGTTCCAACTTTTTCCTTCTGAATTAGTTGGAACAATGCCTCTGGTCCTTCTTGGTAGTTTTCATTTCTACTTTATAAGGCATCATAACATTCCAAGTCTTGGTTTTAGTATCATACAGAGTTCGTTTGCCTCTCGTCAGTTGACTCCTGGCTAGTTTGTGACAATAGGAAGCAATGTGCATCCATCCCTAAGGTAATGGCTGGTTGCATTTAATGCGAGCCTCGAACATGATCTCAGCCTTTTCTCTAAATTGAGGTTCAAAGCTTGCCTTGATAGCCAATTCATTCTCTAGAATCTTTTAGGCCTCAATTGTCAGCTACAATAGCCTATTTGTGATTCGGATGAGCCTTTTGATTTGAACTTTCCATTGGCCCATTAAGAATTGAAACCTGCAGAGGTCCCCCAGTAGTTCACTGACCACAATTTCTTGAAGTGCATCCTACAATACTTTATTCCATGCCAGTAATTCTATGGTCGCCTCTTCATAGCAGGTTTTGAGCCCATTGGCTATCTAAAGGTATCTTTCTGATTTGCTGGCTCAATGTGAGGTGGATAGAGAGTTGGAAAGAAGTGAGGTAATTCAGTTTCCTTGGCCGAGATGGCATATAGTAGTACTAGAGAGTCAAGAACAATTTCTAGAAAATTCAAAACCATCTGATTCTCGTGCTACATCATTTTCCTTGTAACCCTTACCATGTGAAAAAGAGTCTTCAGTTGCATTTCCTGTTCCCGCAGAGTCATTTTGGTTTTGGGTCCTCTACTACTGGCTTCATTGTTTTCTAATAAGGCTTTGACTCTCAAATCTAGAACACCCCTAGAACTTTGCATCTACATGAGCGTCTCTTTCAATTGCTATCAAATATCTATCATGCATTCGTATGTTGGTTTATTACCTAACAACATTTCCACTTGCAGCCCAAGTGACTTAAGGTGTGTTGTGGTCAAGTCTTTAATAACTGAGTTAACCACTCTGTCATCATTGGTGAGGTTCCATTCTAGAATTCTTTCCAGTACTTGGATGCATGTAGGATGTACAGGTAACTGACACTGCTTGCTGGCTGACTTCCAGTCTACAACCAACCGTCTTGCTCCAACTCTTCAGCTGGCTTTCTGGAAGCCTGATTTGGAGGTGTGCTCTTAATTGTTGAACCACCACCAACTGAACCAATATTGTGACCACCTAGTCCATCCTCATCATCATCATGTTTCTTTTGGGTTTGATGGTCTTGATCGTGAGTCTTATCATCATCATCTTCCTCATAATCCTTATCTTGATTTTTCTAGTTTTCTATATATTCCATCATGGCTTCATTGACTAGTGTTGTAGTGTACTGACCTCCTTTCTCTCGGAGCTCGGAATGGACTGTCTCAATAAAATTCTCAAGGTCAATCACATTGGGAGTCAAATCACATTTGGGTTTGACGGTCTTGAACGTGAGTCTTATCATCATCATCTTCCTCATAATCCTCATCTTGATTTTGCTAGTTTTCTATATATTCCATCATGGCTTCATTGACTAGTGTTGTAGTGTACTGACCTGCTTTCTCTCGGAGCTCGGACTGAACTGTCTCAATAAAATTCTCAAGGTCAATCACATTGGGAGTCAAATCCCCATTCTTATCCACATTCTTATCCACATTTTGTATTGTGATAAAATTCTCAAGGTCAATCGCATTGGGAGTCAAATCCCCATTCTTATCCACATTTTGTATTGTGATAAATGTATTTGTGGAAAATAACCTCTTTCATCAATTGACGTGTCTCAAACAGGTCCTTGTAGTTTGCTCTTTTAGCCTATAGAAGTATCTAGAAGCAATCAACATCTCGTTGGGCATCCTCTTTTGACTCCATCATTGCTTGATTTTCCTATGTGAGATTATGGATCTTCTTCTCGAGTCCCTCCATCTCTCATCTTTGCTGTTTTTCACATATCTGTAGAGCTAGACTTTTAGATGACTAGGCAGCCTTCTGCTCCCGTAGCTTCATCTTGAAGTCATTTTGCTATCAGTAGTAGAGGTAGATGCCTAAGCTCCATCATTTGACCAATGGAATTCACAATTGTATTCCAACTAGATTGGATGGCTATTGCACACCCATGAGTGATGACTTCTGGGTTAGTTTGATCTGTCTCATAGAGTGTTGTTGGAAAGGGATATGGTAAAGCTGCACAATCATGTTTCTTTATGACCAACCTTCCTTTAAGGGGTGATGTGTGTAACCTATATAAGTAGTCCAACTTTACAATTGAATTGCTGTTTTTTGGTGCTGAGCCACTTACAGTTGTCTGGTTGCCCTCTTCGGTTCTGGAGGTTTCTTGTTGCTCCATTGTGATGATCGGTTGATCAATAGGTTTCTTCTTTTTAGGTGTACTCTGCTCATTAGATGTATCAATGCCAACTAGTTTTTGACTTTTGGCCTTGAAATCTTTGATTAATTCTAGTGTTCTTGGCTTCTTGAATGCAGATCCAGTGGTTGTGTCAATGATAGATCGTTTCTCCCCAACTAGCTCCCTTCCCTTACCTTTTTCATCACATTGCTTTGCTGGACTTTCCTTTGTTTGTGAACCAGTCCTATCATCCCTGTCCTCATCAGATGATAAATATTGTTTACTTGTGAAGTAGAGACTTTGTCCCAGATTGTCTAAACAACTCTACGTATAGCAAATCCTAGGTATAGCAAGCAAACCTATCCAATACACAAACTGTCAAATGTACAAAGCCTTGAATAGATTCCTAGATCTGGCCTTGGCAGTCTGCTGAATGACAGCACTATTATGAAGAAACTGTGTGATGTTGATACTAGCTTATGGGTTCAGAACCTTGGCCAACAACATTGCAAATAGCTTCTTTGACAAATAAGCTGGGTTATTTTTCAAATAGATGGTCTCAACAATGAATCTATATACTATATTGTGCTCCAATGTTGCTACTGGAGTGCCTTGAGCGCTATCTTTGCGCTTCTTCTGGGCTTGGTCTTCTTCTCTCAAAAACTAGCTGACTTCATCAACCATTGATGGTGTGGCTTTCTGAGCATTTGGAAGTTTGAAAACATGCTCCAACTCTCCAGGTGTCAGTTGAGCTCTTGTTCATTGATATAAACATTACTCTTATCTGGCTTGCATAAGGCTAGTACCTACTGTGTAATCTGCCCATCAAAGGGAAGTGTCATAGTCTCCACTACTTCTGCTATTTCTTTGCCATACATTGTGAACCATCACAACTCCTCACTCCTTTGATTCTCATCTAGAGTTTTTCTTTTCTTGGGGCATCTTTTGTTTGATTATTGGTTTCCTTGCAAAGTTTGTTCCAGTTGGACTAGCTATTCTTGTAGTTGATGAATCACGACTACATTGCTTTGCAATGTTGGTTTGAATATACTTGGCTTCTTTTTGTAATTGTTGGGTGGAGGGTATACCTTTGAATGGGTATGCCTCTCTCTTTCTAACGTTTCCACCATAGTGCACAATTTGGACCAACCTTGTATCCATCTCTAGCGTAGTAATTGCATCTCAATGGTCCTTTATTTTGTTGCCACACCATTGTGGCTTGGGAATATTTTTGAATGTTCTATAAAATAAAGTCGTATGTGGGTAATACTTGGTTACACGTGATGGTATCCTTGCTAGCATAGATACCATCATGGGGTTTGCTCTATTCTTTGAATTGTACTAACATTGAGAGGTTGAGCGGCCATCATTTTCATGGATGAAGTAATCAGGTTTGTCTTTTTGGGATTGGGGTACTACACCTAAATCTTTTAGCTTTTCTAGAAACTATTCCTGGTTGTTGTCCTTCCCTTTCTTGGACTTGCCCTTCTTGCTCTTGTTGTGTTAGATCCTTTTATTCCATTCAAGAAGCAACTTCTCAATTTCTAATCTATCAGGTCCTTGCAATCTCTCCATCAAGCTTCTGAAGTTTTGGGTGTAATACTCCATTAATTGGTCTTGTTTTTTTTTTAATTAGCAAGGTAGAAAACGGACTTATCTTAATTATATCTCCATATTGAGCATCATACCACTAGCTACCCTTCTAACTCAAGTTGCAACACATGACAATTTGGGTCTTCATCTTTCTCTCCTTTGAATTTACCTTCCTTCATTTGTGGTGGTTTCATTACGATGTAAAGGCTTTAGGGGCTAGCCTCTATAGCACCTCCTATCACAATCACAAGATGAGGGAGAAGAAAAGGAGCCTCAAAAAGGGATATGGAATGCACTCCTCTAATCACACTACTCTTAAATCCACAACACCCCACCTACCCTCAACTAGCTGCAATCTACACATTCATAGAGACTAGCATGATCAAATCCCATGAAAATCCAAGTAGGATACTAAAAATCATAGGAAAAAAAACTCAAACTCTATGAAAATATTTTTTGATGCTACCACCCTTGGGTTATAGCTTATTCAAATCACTAATGTTTATCCTTGTAGGACCTGACCATAGGCACTAATGACTACACATAGTATTGGGGCAAATGAAACCCAAACCAAGAGGAATTCAAAACCCAATAGATCTAGCCAGAAAAAAAGAAAAATCTCAAAATGTGAAGCCCAAAACTTGAGGGAATATTTGGATTGCCATATATGCAAAATCACGTAAGCCCTAGCATTGACTAAACACAAGAGATATTGTAGAGCTCACCAAGGCTCCTCAAATTAAAGAAAGAGTTACATCTGCAAAGGTCAAAAACCATCTCCATCATATCAAATAAGAGGTACACACCCTTTGGCCACACAAGCCCAATAGCTAGCAACGATGGATATTTCATGTCAGAATGCCTCCATCCTACACAACAAGCATGGCTGATTTGCTTCCCTATTCTTTCCTCAAACCTTCTCAACAATCATGTGTTACCATATACATGTGGTAGTGATGTGTGTGAACACACTAGGACCGTTGGGGCATTTTTTCCCTCTTGAGGAGGTTTTCCCCCCCGTGCATTGTATATACGTCCATCACTCTAGGGCTATCTATCTTTTTATTGCACACTAAGTAATATACTCTCTGTTGTGTGCCTCAAGCTTCCTTTGTCTTCTCCAAGCTGTGTGTGTTTTCCTGCAACCCTAATTTTAACAATTGGTATTAGAGCAGGTTGTGTCCTCTCGGGCTTAGTCGCCAACAACTCTAGCACACGCCTACTCACTTTCTTTGATTTTAGTGAGCTTTGGCAAGCGTTCGTAGGTCGGATTTTTTTTTGGAAAAGCTCATAGAGCTTAGTCTGCTTAGATTTTTGATTTGGGCTCATTTCGGCCTCCGTTTCCACTAGAGGCACGCAGTACTACACATGCTATTTTGTCAGTGCCATTTTTTGCAGAACAGGTGCCTTCTATGATTTGTGCTATATAGCACGTGTTGTTCCTGCTTCGTTTCTCCTCTTTTCGGGCCGTTTTCACATCAGGTGCAACATTTACCATGGCTGACCACAACACAAGTGTGTTCAAGATGTTTGCTGTTGAGGACCGATTGGATGGAAACAATTACCCTATGTGGGCTTACGTGATGCAACATGTTCTTGTGTCAAAGGGAATTTGGAATATTGTGCAGGTTCTGAGGATGTATGCGATGTTGAGGATGTTGCAGTACTTCCTGCAAGGATTGCTGGTGTTAGAGTTGTTTTGCCTACGACAGAACAAGCTCGTTGAGATGTAAAGGATGCGCATGCTCATGCATTGATTGTGTTATCTGTAAAGCGCACCATTACTCCTCACATTTGTTCAACAAAATCTGCAAAATAGGCTTGGGATATTTTGGCTGGTCTTTATGCATTCCGCAATGAGACAATAATTTCATTGCTGCTTAAAGAGCTGGAGTCAAAGATTATGCATGAAGAAGATGATATGGACACTTTCCTTGCTAGTGTCAAGGATATTAATGAGCAACTTATTTCAGCAGGTGAAGTCATTTAAGAAATTTCCCTTGTGCATACTGTTCTTGATGCCTTGCCAGATTCCTACCAGACTTTTAGTACTTGGAGACTCATGACCCAAGGAAATCGTGAAGTTGTCAAGTTTGATGCATTGTGCACATTGCTGTTGTAAAAGTCACTTTCCAAAAAAAAACAAGACTAGACAACGTGCAATTGAACAGGCTTTTATTGTTGCTCAAAGAAAGGGTGGTAACAACAATGCAACCACTTCTTATGGTTCTTCTTCGAGTGGAAAATCACCTGTTCCTAATGCTTCTGCTGACAGAAATTCGTCTGGAAATTTTGGTGATAAGGGAAAAAAGAAGATGCGTTGCCATTATTGTAAAGCTAATGATCACGTGATCAAGAAGTGTCCTAAGTTGAAGACCAAAGAGGCTAAGAAGAAAGAGAGTGGTTCCATTGCAAATGATGGCTCCACTACAAATGTAGCCATTGGTGAGTCTTCTGTAAAAGGAGACTATGATGCTAATGTTGATGTAGAGTGGGCTGTTAGTGAAGAGTGCACTTACAATCGTATTGTACATGATGCATGCATGTTAGTTAGTGCAGATTCACATGTGTGGTATTTTGAGAGTGGTGCTACAAAGCACATTACCTCACATCGTGAATTGTTCACCTCTCTCAAGTCTGTCCCTCATGGGAATTCAGTTACTTGTGCCAACAATGCCTCTTGTCCAGTTCAGGGAGTTACTGCTGCAAATGATAGTTCTTTCACACTTGTTAATGCACTTTATGTACCTGCGATCAAGAAGAATCTTTTGTCTGTATCTGCACTTGCTAGACTTTGACTTGTAGTCAAATTTGTGGATGACAGATGTACAGTTCATGATCTCAGTTTTGCTGATGAAATTGTTGTATCTAGCCTTTTGTGCCATGGACTGTATAAGCTCACTTTGTATGACAATTGTGGACAAAATTTTGCAAATGCAGTTGTAGATTCAAGGGCTGTTTAAGATGCAAAACTATGGCATGCACATTTTGGGCATCTGAATTTTGCCAATTTGCTGCGTTTGCAGAAATCTGATATGGTTGCTTCTTTGTGGCCTCTTGAAGCACCTATCAAACATGTTTGTGAAGGCTGTATTTTGGGTAAGATGCAGCGTTCAAAGTTTCCAAAGGATGGTTCAGTTATTACGGCCACATGCAGGTTGCAGCTTGTGCATAGTGATGTTTGTGGGCCCATGCAAACTCCATCCTTAGGCAATTACCTTTACTTCGTGACTTTCATTGATGATTACTCCAGGCATGCATGGGTATTTCCGCTTAAAGTGAAGTCCAAAGTTTTTATGTGCTTCAAACAATTTCTCGCTATGGCTGAAAATGTCTCGAAATGTACTATATGGGCACCCTATGTTCCGATCAACGGGGGGAGTATATGTCTCATTAATTTAATGCATTTTTGGCTAGTCGTGGGATAAAACACCAATGTACAGCGCCTTATACGCCTCAACAAAATGGTGTTGCTGAGAGGAAAAACAGGTCACTCACAAAAATGACACGATGTATGGTTAAGAGTCAAGATTTGCTGTATACTTTTTGGCTTGAGGCTATCATGTGCCACTTATGTACTTAACAGGTGTCCTACAAAAGCTTTGCAGTCTATTACTCCATATGAAGCATGGCATGATAGAAAGCCTTCTATTGAGCACATGCATGTCTTTGGCTGTTTGGCATATGCTTTGGTGCCACAAACACAGCGGAAAAATTTGGATGATAAGGATGTCAAATGTATTTTTGTTGGTTATAGAGCTGAAAGCAAAGGTTACAGGTTGTATCATCCGCAAACAAAGCGTATTCTAGTTTCACAGGATATAGTGTTTGTGGAAGATTTTGTTTAGCCCTTGTTGTCATGTACTAGAGATCGACAGTAATGTAATCTCACAGGACATTTATGACACTTTGTTTCCTCTTTTCAGTGGTGGAAGTTTGAATGTAAATTCCAATGAGGAAAATGTACAACCTATGTGGGTTTTCAAAAATGTTACAGATAAGCCTAGAGTATGCCAAAATGGCTGGTGCATACATTGCATGACAGTAAATTGGATCCACCTTTGTCTAGTCGTACTCGTTCAGGCTCTTGCCATGCATCTTATGCATCGGATTGTTATGCCTTGGATGTGTCTAGCTTACATGATGTTGAGGAACCTTTATCTTTTGATGAAGCACATAATTCAAAAAATTGAATGGCTACCATGCAATCAAAATATGACACACTTATAGAAAATGACACATGGACTTATGTGATTTGCCTCTTGGCAAAAAGTCCATTGGTACAAAATGGGTTTACAAGTTGAAACGCAAGCCGGATGGTGAGATCGATCGCCATAAGGCTCGACTTTTTTCAAAGGGTTATGCACATAAAAAAGGCATAGATAATGAAGATACTTTTGCTCCCACTTGTTGTATGACTACTGTGCATTTTCTATGTGCATTGGCAGCTCATTTTGGTTGGGATGTACATCAATAAAAAATTGTTACTGCTCTCTTGAATGGTGACATATTTGAGGAAGTTTATGTAACACAGCCTCGCGGGTTTGTCAAGAAAGGACAAGAGGACAAAGTGTGCAGATGTAAGAAGGCTTTGTATGGGTTGAAGCAATCTCCTCGTGCTTGGTATGAGCAAGCTGACACTCATTTGGTCAAACGAGGCTTTCGTAACAGTCCAACAAAAAGCACATTGTATGTAAAGCGTGAGAGTGATGTACTTCTCATTGTGGTTCTTTATGTAGATGATTTGCTGATCACTGGACCAAATGAGAGACATATTGCTGAATTTAAGGCTGATTTGAATGCTACTTTCAAGATGAAAAATCTAGGGTTGTTGCATCATTACTTGGGTAGATAGCTTAAGCAGTGTGATGGTGGTATTACCTTGTGTCAAAAAAGTTACATAGAGACATTGTTATGTATTGAGGATTGCAAACCTATTGCCACTCCCATGGACACAGGTTTGAAATTGAGTCTTCATGATGCTGGTGATTCTGCAGATGTCACTCTCTACCAAATTGCTATGGGATGCCTCATTTATGTATGCAACACGAGGCCGGATATTCACTTTGCAGTCTCACAGGTCATCAAATTTATGCATAGCCCAGGGTCTAAGCATTGGCAGGCTGTGAAGAGAATTTTCTGCTACCTTAGTGGCACTTTACATCTTGGCTTGTTTTATCCCAAGGGGGGATCATTGTCACCAGACTTACATGCTTTTTCGGACTTAGATTGGGTTGGTTGTTTTGACACGTGAGTATCCACAAGCGGTTTTTGTTTCATGCTTTGGCAATTCATGTATATCATGGTTGAGCAAGAAGCAACCTACGGTGGCCACTTATACTTGTGATGCTAAGTACATGGCAATCTTCACAGCTACGGTTGAGTGTGTATGGCTCAGACACCTTATGACTGATTTGGGTGTTGGACAGGGCACTGCTAACACTATCTACACTGACAGTCATAGCGCATTGGCAGTTGCAAGGAACCTAATTTTTCATGCTCGCACAAAGCACATTGACGTGAATTACAAGTATGTCAGGCAGAGGCTCTCAGGAGGAGAGACTAGCTTGGCTTATGTGCCAACACAAAACAACCTTGCAGATCTTTTCACAAAGGCATTGTCTCATGAGAAGCACGAAGCTTTCCGCAAAGCTTTGGGCTTACTCCCCTTTGTGGACTGATCATGTCCTCAGGGCAGGGCACTTCCCTTTACTCATGTGCCAGCTCTCGTTCATCGCATCACTCTAGGGGGGTTTTGTTACCATATACATGTGGTAGCGATGTCTGTGAACACACTAGGACAACCGAGGCATTTTTTCCCTTTTTAGGAGGTTTTCCCCCCCATGCATTGTATATACGCCCATCACTCTAGGGCTATCTATCTTTCCATTGTACACTTTAAGTGATATACTCTCTGTTGAGTGCCTTGAGCTTCCTTAGTCTTCTCCAAGCTGCGTGTGTTTTCCCGCAACCCTAATTCCAACATCATGAACAAAAAATCATGAAAAAATTCAGTTTTTCTTCATGTTTTAAAATCACCTACTCATTCTTTGAAGTCTTGACACTTCTATGTACAAAAATACCAAAACTATGTACCCTACACAACTTGCCCACATGCACAGAGATAGCTGGAACACACCTTTGTACACTTTGTACAACAAGCATGATTTATATACACCCATGAGGTCAAAAATCACTAAAAATAATCTCTCAAAGTATTTTTGGTCGTTTGCACCATTCCACAAAAAGTATTCCATATTATCCCTACATTAAGCATGGAACACTTTTAAGTGTTCCATAAACACACTTTAGTTTCTTGTAGACATCGGGTTCTATTTGCATCCCACAAAGGCAACACTATATACAAAGAGAGAAAAAATAAGAATAGATTCTCTCACCATCCACCTCTATTTCACATCCAATAACCATACACATAACATACGAAGACCTTTTCCCATTGAATCAAGAAATCATCAAAAGCACATATGCTCTGGACATGAAACATACATACATATGATTGCATAGACTCCAAGACAAATCATCATGCTCCAATTCATAGAAATCATTATAATTAAACCTATCCATCAAATCTTCTATATTTTTAGCCATAGATATTCAAGTTAAGGATTCAAGGTATCCTTGCCCATTCAATCGTGGAAAAACCCTTTCTATTGCCCTTGGCACTTGAGACTATAAGGCATTACATCGCATTTCAGACTATAAGGCATTCCATCATCCAAGTTGATAAACCTATCAAATATATTGACACAAAGCATATGACCATCCATCTCATCAAGATTTCCAAAAAAAAAAACCTCTCTCATGACCTTTATAAATTTCTCTAAATTTCTCTGTTCCTTCACATTTGAGCTTGCAACAATAAGTATCTCACCATACAAGCCATCAACATATATATTATCAAGTACCATAACATCATGCATAAGTGTGGGGTGAAATTCAACATTAAAAGCATCCAAATTAGTGTTTTTAAGCTCAACATGGCACTCCATAGAACCATCTACAACATGACCATGTGCATGATTAACGACCATATGCAACAAACAAGCCATAAGTGGAAACATTGTCATCAGACATCATACTGTTATGCATAACGATATGATCCATATCAACCTTAGAAGCATGAAAATTATCAATTTGAAGCTCAATCCAAGATTAAAAATGAGCATTTTTAGTACAACCATCAATGACATGATTTTCATTCATAGGCATCTCATCATATAACCCCTACATGGAGACAAAGTCTTCATCCATTGCAGCATAATTACCATAAGAGTCTTCCAGGCCATGAAATACATCAAAATTAGTATTCTCATACTCAAGATTAGAGTCTAAAGAGTTCACATTAGGATCTTTGATTGTAGCATATACTTCCACACTAGCACTTTCTATTATATTGTCAAATAGTTGCAAAAAGTTTAAAAACTTGCAAATTTGAACACCAAGATAATAAGTGCGCTTATTATCTTTTGACCTAGAAATGAATAATTCTCATCATTTGGCAATACCACAAGCTAGAACATAGTGTATTGAGCCATTGATTTAAGTTTGAAGTCAATTGGACTTGTAAATGTCAGTTAGGCTTAGATTTCATTGAAGACCAATAGCAAATACAAAATTGGGCTTAAAAACTTGAAAGCTGAACGAAACTTTGTAAAACTTTACAAGTGACTTGTTTATAGAGTGAACACCTAGTGCAGTCAAAATAGTGGAAAAATCCACGCTTATTATCTCTTGCCCTAAAGATTCAAGTTTTTGAAAATTCCTTAAAGGGGACTTGATCTAGGGTAGTAATAGAGTGCTTGTGTCAAATTGCAATGATTTGGAAATGTTTTGAGGATAGCCACTTGAATTGCATTGAAAATTGCTAAACACTGAAATTGCCAAGAAATTATGCTAAGCTTGTCCAAAATTTGTAGAAAGGGATTCAGAGCTTATTAAACACATCCTTAACTAGTGGGAATCAACAAAAGTAAAAAATGATGTTTTTTTGAGCTAGTAGAAACTGAGTTTTAGGAATTGAAGATTATAGATTGGTCCCTTGTCTACTTTCGCAAATTTGATACTGATTTTTTTTTACCAGAAGTCATTGTACATACTTGCAGGTAATAGACTAACATGTATATTTTGATCGAGATCAACCCTAGAGATAGTTCGGAGTTTCAATTGTAGAAACACGTTGGTATGGTTTTGAAATCTAGGTATTCAATTTCAATTTCATTGAGCATTATTGGTCTTTATGTGCCTTAAATCAGGTCATATACTAGCAAATCAAGGTTTTAATCGAGAAACCAAGAGCAAAGTGTCAACCAAGGGGTATCATTAGAGACCATGGTTAAAGAAATGCCAAATACTAGGTGGCGAGTGATGAGGCAGACATGCATGTAGTCGTTGCAGCGCTACTAGAGTGGGGTACCAAAGAGGAGGCACTACAAATAGCAGAGTCAATGGGTGCAGTGGGGCCATGGGTTACAAAGGTAGAGGAAGTGAGGCAAGAGTACTTCTGACAGTGACATACTCATAGAGTAGTCTAAAGAGAGATCACTGAGGAGGCCACCCGACACAATCGCCAATTTTTTGCCATTGGGCCTTTGGTAAGTCCAAGAAAAAACTTTTGGCGATTGTGCCTCCTTAGACTAAGAGACGAGACGGCAATGGATGGCCATGAAAATTTGCAGGGGTAGAATAATCACACTAATCCATATTGTTGCAAATTTTCATGGCCATTGCAACCCGTATCAACAGTCAAGGGCGACAAAATCATCAATTTTTTTACCATTGGGTCCTTGGCGAGCCCAAAGGAGAAAATTTGGCGATTTTGCCTCCCTTGACCAATGAGACACAATGTATAGCCATGAAATTTTATAGGGGGAGGGGGGGGGGGAGAACACTAATCCCCACCCTTGCAAAGTTTTATAGACATCTCAATTCAACAATCAAGGACGACACAATCGCAAACTTTTTATTGTTGGACCCTTGGCGAGCCCAAAGGCAAAAAGTTGGCAATTGTGTCGCCCTTGACCGCAGAGACAGGAATGGATGACCATGAAAATTTGCAAGGGTGGGAGAAGCACACTAATCCCCACCCTTAAAAAGTTTCATGGCCATCGCAATCCATCTCAATAGGGTGGCATAATCGCCAATTTTTTGCCGTTGGTCCCTTGGCAAGCACAAACAAGTATGCCGCACTTCCCCGCTGAGATGGGAATGGATGGACATGAAACTTTGCAGGGGTGGGGAAAGTGCACTAATGCCTACCTCCGCAAAGTTTCATGGCCATCCATTGTCATCTAATTGATCCAGGGTGGCACATCACCAATATTTTGCCATTAGACTCGCCAAGGGCTTAACACTAGTCCTGTAAAAAAATAACCACTATTGTGGCTTTTTGAGACTTTTGTAAAAAACAATCCAACACTATGTTAGTTATCTAAATAGAAAATGGTTTCAAGGAATTATGACCAACACTCAATATGAATTGATAAAAAACAGTACAGAGCTAAATTAAGGTCTAAGGGTGTCTTTCCATTGCCATTTTCTACAACTAATTTGTGCGGATGGACAATTTTTTACTATTTTCTATTACTTCTATTAAAAGTAAATCAAGCAGGCCAAAAATTCTTTGAAAAATACCTCAATATTTATGTGATAGATGTACCAAGCCTTTTTAACCCATATACAAAGACTGTCGACATTTTTTACTTCTCCAAGTTACGTAGTGAAGTGCAGTTTTATGTAAAATTTGCTAGTTTTAAAAAAGTAGTTTCGTTTTTGTTTTTGAGCTTTTCATGCAAATTGTGCATTTAGAAGGTTTTTTCCATAATTAAGGAGTTTTATGAAAGTTTGATGTCATATACAAAAGTTATGTTTCATTTACTAGAATCCTGATGTGAGCCATTTTTGTGGCTTCAGCCAGTTTTGTGGCTCATTACGATAGTGCTAACGGCAAAGATTTGGCGTTCATGTCGCTAATGACCATCGAGATGACAATGAAAGGCCATGAAAATCTAATAAAAGTAGATCAATGTTAAACCTAAATAACAACTGAGGCAAGCTTTTCCATGCATGGGAACCCCCCATATATTTTTGCCCTTTTACCAAAATATTTCCTATTATATAAGTTACTTTTGATTTTTTATTCCTTTTTCACAAACGTTTTAGCGTTTATTTAATAAATAAGACTTATGCTAATCAATCACGATGTAGCATAAATAAGTAAGCTTTCTTTGTTGATATCTCTTTTGACCTTAAATATTAAATATATATATTCTAAATTACATTATATAGTTTAGTATTTTCTAATATATTTTTCATGTATATATATTATTCCACCCTACCAAATATTTTATTCACTAGTTTTCATTTTCAAACCTCAACCCCACTTTCAAATTTCAATAATACCTCCATCTAGATGATTGCCAATCTTTTCAAAACTCTAGGTCATGTTTTCATACACATGAAGGAGCTTACACTTGAAGGCAAGAGAGAAGTCCACTCAAAGGGGACCACCAAAAGACCTTTGCAGCCACAAATAATACATTATTTGGCTGAATTTTTTAAGTAGAGAAGAACCCCGAATCTGAAGGATTGTTCAACATGAAAGATGTAGTTCATGATCTCAACTTTTAGCTCATTTGTTTTTAGAATTTTTGGAGTTATGAACACGGAGATATGATTTTTTGTAGTGGACCCCAGTTTTCTCATGTAATGGTGACACAGGCCATCCCCAATTTTCTTCCCTCTAGAATGGCTATGGTTCTACAAATCTTCAAGCATGATTACAAGAGACAAGGCTCTTTTAATGAGGTCTTGGCAAGTCTAGAGTGATTCTATCACCATTTTTGGAGGATCCATCCTCATCAACAAATATCCACCTTTGACAATCTCTCTTGTAAATTTCTTACCTCTCTCTTCTCTCCCTAATAAGCTTATGTCTAGCCAAAGCTAGACTATTGTAAATATCTCCTATCCTCTACATCCTACCCACATTATCTCATCTTCTCTCTCTATTGACTCTGGTATTTTAAATAATGAGGAGACAAGATGGGAGCCACAGTCACATGCACCCCATTTTCCTAGTCACCAAAGTGGGACACTCACCTCAAATAGAAATATTGCTAAATCCTCCCCTCCTTCCCTATATAAGGAGGCCATGAGAGCTCACTTAAAAGACACACACACACACACACACACACACACACACACACACACACACACACACACACACACACACACACACACACCTATCCATACACACTCTTGTGCTACATGCTTGTAGCATGAACCCTAATCACATAATCACAACACCATCATCATCACCATTACCATGCACAAAAGATGAGCACCACACCTTCACACCACTTGTAATTTAGGGTTGAAGTCACAATTTCAAGAAGAAGAAGGGTGGACACACTCATGATATTCCTCGCCATCAACTCCCATCTCTCCATTATGCCTCCTACGATCTTGTTCCCTTCTCATTTTCTTGCCATACGCTACCTATTGTATTCATCTTTTGCAAGCAATCAACACACTCCATCTTGGTGCCATACTTTGTGTCGCTTTGGATACATCTCATTGTGAGTATGGTATATGCTTGTTCCTTGCCTTTTTTTTTCTGCCTATGTTAAGGTGTGCGGATTCGCCACCATACACACACACTCTCTCTCCCTCTCATATTCCTATCATCTTGCTACTTCCATCTTGAGGTGTGCGGATTCGCCACCTCTTGTATGATAAGTGAGCATACTCGCAAGTTTCCCCTACCTCATTATCTTCCTTACTACATGCACGAGTAGCAAGCCCATTCTCACTCACTCACCACTCCTCCCACCTTATTCTCTGACCACCCCATTCCACATTTGGGCGTGGATCTTGAAATTGTTTTCCATGGCATGTTTCATTGTGTATATGTATGCGTCCTAGCCGCATATCTTCCTAGGTGGTGCCCCTATTGCGTATTCCCCATGATGAGGCCATTGTGCATAGTCTTGGTACAGAGGCCACCGGGTCTATTTTTTCACTTCCGCCTCTCACAACATATGAATGGTAAATTTAGAC
This sequence comes from Adiantum capillus-veneris, assembly GCF_014529385.1. Lineage (NCBI taxonomy): Eukaryota > Viridiplantae > Streptophyta > Polypodiopsida > Polypodiales > Pteridaceae > Adiantum > Adiantum capillus-veneris. The sequence goes on from NC_140943.1 coordinate 78,812,325, forward strand.
ATGAACCACAAATTAATGAGAGAAGGTACAACACCATAATATAGAAGCTCCATGCTGGCAAGAATATACAAAAATGGAAATAACCAAAAGGAAAAAAGGTGGAATGATAAATAGCACAAATGAAGGGGTTATCGCTAGCAGTCATAATCACAATTGTCATCTCCAAAATGAGCACCAATGTCATCGGCAAGGTCTATAGCTCCAACTATCATCTCCAAAATGAGCACTACTGTCATCGGCAAGGTCTGTAGTTCCTGCTCTACTGTGCGTTGTCTCCATGATGCACTCATGATCATCTCGATCCAATTGCCAGCAAAGGGTACTCCCTTTCTTCTTGCTGATAATCCTCTCTAGCCATAGCTTCACAGCAAGGACAAGATGGGAGTAATGTATGGCCACCTTTGGCCACTCATATTGTACAAAATGGATGTAATGTCCATGTCCATGCACTTGCTAAAAATAGTGCCTTGAAAAAACCATACTATGAGCATCATGTGCCTCACCATTATCATCCACGGTGGATTCGTGAAGCTTAAACTTTGCCTTGGTGAATCTAAGAATATAGTAGTCAACTCTCTCGACATTCCTCTCCTAAAAAATAACTGCAAAATCATCTCCCTCTACCAAGTAATCTGTGAGAGTATCAGCATCATCTGAGAATTGTGTGATCTCACCCTCAATAGAGCTACTCGATGTGATTATACCCTATGATGGTGAAAGAGGCTGTAGTGTGAGAGTCATAAGATACATGAAAATCAAAATGAGTGGAAATGTACATTGTTTATTAGAACTGTTTTAAAAACTCTCTCAAGATTCTCTAAGCTGTCCTTGTTATTTTTTGAGCTAGATATAAAAGATTGTATCGTTAAGATATTACTTTTTATGCATGGTCATAATATTTGCGTCATAATCGATCGTTGGATCTTGCAAAATAATCTATACATCATTAGATAGCTAGTGTAAAATATTATGGATTTTGTAAACAATAATTCTAACAAAGAAAAATAAATAATAATTACATAGAGACTTAAAAAATCATTAAAAATCAAGTTAAATCTCTTGTCAAGTGAATAATTTATGTCTAAAAGGGAAATTAAGCAAAGAGTCCATATAAAGTTATAGATATTTGTTCATCAAGGTCACAATGTTGTGACAGGGCGTGACAAACTAAACCAGAGTAGTCCTTGCATACTAAAAAATCCATTTTGGTTTGGGAAATCCAAGATCAAAACTTTCCATAGTGTTTAACACTATGTGTTTAATGTGGCCAACAAACCTTGCCTCTTGAAAGTACGCACAAGCAAGTCAAATATACATAGCAGTGTAAAAAATCAGACTATTTTTTGGTAGTTCTACTAGGGGAAACTACTGAAAGTGGGTACATCTTATCATGCATACACCCATTATCATGGTACAACCCTATGCTATAACTCTTTGTGTGGTTTGATATCTCAGGTTGTGTGAAGGGTAATTATTCTACTCATTCCTCTCTTGATCTAGAAATGTATTCTCTAAGTTATAGTTACATACATTAGTTTAATGTTAGGATGAATTCCAAACATTCCTCTCAAAGAAAAAAGCAAAGATTGAAGCACTTGGTTTAAATGAAACTGAGAGGAAGAAACGGTTAGATAGGGCCACAAGAGTTGAAGAGAAGTAGCTCAAAGATAAGGGGAGTAGCTCAAAGATAAGGGGCTACAAGTACCTATCCATTGCCAATCATCACAATGGAGAGGACTTCTTCAAATTTTTGTATGTCATGGAGTGGGACGATTCAAGCATGCTAGAGATTATGACAGACAAATTGTATTGTCTTACAAGCTCAAAAATTACTCTAGAGAGGTGATTGCATCGCATCTAATTTGAGTACATTTGGTATAATTTTATGATTCCTTGGAGTTCATGTTCTTATATTCATTGTAGGAAGAAAATTTTGCTGCATCTTATGAGTTTGACAAGGGCCAAATATCCCCAATGTCCTCAATTTCAAGATTATAAAGCAATTTCATATCTTCATAAAAAAAGAGACATACTGGGCACATTTTCATTCAGAGGCCGTGCTCTTGATTTAAAAAAGATACAGGTTGAGGGTCCACAATTGCTGGATTCATTTGATAAATTCTAAAAGCTAAACTTGAAGAACCATTTTGTATAGGTATTCATTATGCAAACAATTTGGTTGATTCAATATATTGTTATTGGGTCACCACGGTGGACGTTTATAGCATAGTTGCACTAACATACTCATGTCAATACTTAGGAAAGTGACTCGGATGGGGCACAAAGACTCTTTGAGGGTGCCAATCCTCAAGAAGTAAACCTAACAAGCAAAGGTATCAACTCAACAAGAAAATCACCAACTCCTAGATCAATTTTTTTCCTCTGTCCTATCTCACCAGTCTAGGTCATCATGCCATTTCAATAGCTAAATGGACTCAGATAGCCACAAAACTTTAAGGGAAGCTATATTAAGTCTAAGAAAGCAAGTCTATAAAGTATGGTGGAAATCTGAGAAGGTACTAAAATCACAATCCATCATGTACCAGGTCATAAAAACTGCAACAGAACTACATAAACAGGTCACCCTAAGGTCTAATAACACTCTCCTATGGTCAAAATGTCAAAAGAAAATGATTTGAATACACAAAGAATCATCAATACATAGTTGCAGACCACAATAGAACTTGAAATGCTTATACTTAAATGAAAGAGCAAGAAACAAGCTAGGAACACTGTCAAGGCAATTTTTGGGATCGAATTTGGATTACCAAATTATGAGAAAAATTGATTAAAAATCTGAGCAGAGTAGCCATTTGTTGATAGTTATATGATAGAGCTCTTCTCTTCCAAAAGATAATGTCAATAATGATTGTGATGTGTTCAAACTAAGGCTTTGACTTCTATACCTAGGGCTTTCAAAATGGCCAACAACCATCGACTACTTTGGGATTTGAGTACATAATCAAATATGACATCTCAAAGGTTACAAATTGCGGATCAAAATACATGGCTCATTTATAAGGTTTTGAGAAAAATATGATACAATATATAAAAAATGTGGCTTTGGATACATTGTCCAGCTAGGAGGGTGCTCGTAAGTTGCAATCACCTCAGATTCTCGCTTCTCCATACACGTGAGGACCTTGTTGAACTTAGTTGCTCTTGCCATGATGTCGTTTTGACTAATAAATCTCTAAGTGGATTGTTTAGCAACATACTTTGATAGGCAATGTGTCATGCTTGCAAGTCCTTTGTCGAATACATCTCGAAGAATTCCATCATGAACGCTGTGAGCGGGATGGAAACACACACAACACCTCTATAATGACCCGACACACACTCTTGGGATGACACACACACACACACACACACGCACGCACACACACACACACACACACACACACACACACACACACACACACACACACACACACACACACACACACACACACACACACACACACACACACACACACACACTATGGGGCACCACTCGGCTTACACAACCCACCTGGCCGAGACAGGGAACACACCGATGGAGTGAAAAGAGAGAGATTTCCCACTTGCCCACTCTACACAGAGACACACACACCCAAAAAACTCTGCTCAAAGGAGGATAATTTCTGATGTTTAGATACAATTGAGCCTGGGCCAACACCAATGGGACAAATAGCTCACACAATATGGGTAAAATATGCCAGATACAATCACAAATTGGAGCAGAAGCTTCGCTCATAGGATAAACTTACAAAACAAAAACAACAGAAAAAAAGTGAGGAATTTGGAAAAATGGACAGTGCCATCGCGTTCAGAACGGCCCAAAATCCCAGTCTACAATGTCAAAGTGCTCAAATCCGACCTTGGATGAGCAGTTTTTTGGCCAAAACAGGCTCCAAAAACAGCAAAAAACACAGATGCGGATATTCCTCCTCTTCTCTCCACGATTTTTCTGGTCTTCTCTTAGGTTTTTTAGTTCCCACACTTAGCTTTATTACTTGGGCACCCTTGGCCTTTTAGTTGACCTCAAACTGAACATGCTAAAAACTGGCCTTGCAGTGCATAGTTGTCACCCTGCTACATCCATCAGCACACCTGGCACTCAAATTTTTCCAATAATGCATCCCGCAACCACGTGAAGTGGCCCCCGAATACAATTATCATGATGACCTTTTTGCATAATTATCACAAGGAAACACCCACATTGTGTCCGTACTTATCCACGTGCAAGTATTGATCCCATTCGACCTCCTAACGCTGGTGCAGCTAAAGTTGGTCGAAGCTAGCAGGTGGTCTATGCCAGACAAAGGGTGTAGTTGAGTGCAGTGCAGAAGGATAGGGCAGGTACCAAGGCGCTAAGCAGCCAAAGGGTAGCATGAATGTATGCTTGAAGCGGTTTTTTAGGCCATAAGTGTTGTGGAATGGTGAGGATGGGGTGGCAAGTCAAGATGTCCAAAATGCCAACTCAGTGTCCTAAAACGTAGTGCTAAGTGTGCTCTGGAAGCCAGTCCAGACGGCTCATCAAACGGAGCCCCGGTGCTCTAGATATTGCAGTTTAAAGAAAGAGTGTGTAGCAGATCCTTGATAGACAGGGCAGCTGGGAACAGGTGGCCCAGGCAGGTGTCAGTGCATACACGTGTAGAGCTCAAGTTACGGAGCATGCCTGTCTTCTCGGAATGCGAATCGGAGCTATGGTTAGCAAGATATGGTCAGCTGAAGATTTTCCAAGGGCTAGGTCCGAGCCCACGTGACCGCATTGGAGGATGTGCCATCTAGCATCGTTTTGGCCTCGCCAAGATTCTTGGTGGTAGTGTGCATCATGTGGAGCTAGCACTAGTTGACGACACGTTGACGAAGGAAATTTGGAATGGCGGCCTCTACACCAAAACAAACTCCATTGCACCACAAGGGAAATGAGATGAGGGCACCACCTAGTCTTGGAAGCGTGGACTAGGACCGCTACACAAAGAGAGAGAGAGAGAGAGAGAGAGAGAGAGAGAGAGAGAGAGAGAGAGAGAGAGAGAGAGAGATCACTATGAATGAAGCATTAACCGTGGTGTGTGTACAAGGAATGGATGACTTCAAACACTCCCAACACAAATAGCATATAGATTACCAAACAGTCACTCAAGGATTAGCCAAGATCACATCAAGCACTCTCACACGCATATAAAACATTTCTCTTAATTAACATAAGTAAGAGGAGGAGAGGTTACTAGCATGAAACAATTTGCACTCTAGGATGTGCAAGAATAGAGTGAATGAATGAGCTTATGGGCTCATGGTGAGTGATACAAAGGCTCAATGGGTTGAGGGAGGCTTGAAATTACAAAGGGGAAGGCCTCTTTATATAGGAAAGAGAGTGATTAGGAGTGAGGTTAAGATACAAGTGTAATTTGTACAAATGAAGCTTGATTAGGGACATTCAACCAATGAAGAAGCTCCTTCCAAGTGATTTGTTGACCAATTAGCTCCATCATCACTTGTGTTGTCTTCACTCCTTCCTCCATAGCTTGAGTCCAAGAGCTTCCTTATTTTAAAATGTAAAGAATCTACATAAAATCAATACATATCTAGTAATAATAGAAAGGGGTTGAATGAGAACTTATGAATTACAAGAAGATTAAGCATGACTTGAGAGGTGATTAGAAGAGGAACTTTGATGGGTTTTTGAGCTTGAGAGAGAGGAGGAAGGAGAGGAGGGTGAGAAGACTAATAGCTGATTTTAAAGAAGGTCTCAATGTGGAAAAGGAAGGGTGTGTGTGTGTGTAAAGGTAGGGGGGTGGTCTCCACCACAGTTGAAAAAATTGGCGTCCACCATTTTGGCCATATCTCCTAGACCGTAGATGCAAAAATTATAAAAAAAATATGGCCAGAATCTTCAGCTCGTCAGTTACAACTTTGATGAAGACAACTTTTCTTGGATCAGAGTGGAAGTATTTTTTAAAAATTCAACAAAATCATGTGCCTGGTTTCTTCCTTTACCAAGTCTTCCACTTGGGTCCCATTTGTTTGAATCATCATATGGCTCCAAAGCCATGATGATATGAGCCACTCATGACCCTTGAATCATGGGTGCATGGCTCCACAACCACATCATATCTTTTCTTTTCACATTTACATATTTTCCCTTCCCTTTACCACTAGGTTCTCCCTCTACCTTTCACCTCCGGTGAACTAGTCAAGAAAAAATCATTTTTTTTTAAATTTTTCCAAGAGGTTGTTCTCACTCTTTCTTTTATTGTAAACCTCTAGAAGCAAGGAAAACCAACAAAATATGATAAACAAAAATTTGTGATAGGCTCGGATCATAGCCCCCCCTAACCTGGCTAGGGGTATTTATGCCTCTAGCCTACTTTCTTTGATCTTGAGCTGACCTTATCCTGATGTGATAAGGCTTTAGACGCCATCCATTTGTCCTGGTCTTGTGCACTTTACCATCAATGTCTTGAAGTCTGTAAGAGCCATTTTTGAACTTTTTGGTGACCAAGAACGGGCCTTCCCATCGGAAAAGAAACTTTCCATCCTTACGAGTGTTGAAGCGATTGTCATATCGAAGCACCAGAGATCCCTTTTTGATGTCTTTGGATGCTAGCTTTTTGTTGAACTTTTCTATGCGCTTCTCTGCTTTTTGAGAATAGTGGTTGATGGCTTCTTCACGATCCAATTGTAGCCTCTCTAGATCCATGATCCTTTGATGTACTTTCTCCTTTTGAGAGCCTACCTGGCTACCCAATATTCGAAGACTTGTTAACTTCACTTCAATGGGCAAAAGCGCCTCCTTTCCATAAACCAAATGAAAGGGTGTGTACCCTAATGTGGTTTTGAAGGAGGTTCTATAGGCCCATAGAGCTCCATTCAGGTGTTTGTCCCAATCTTGGCGCCTGGCATGTACCTGTTTGGTGAGAATTTTGCAAATGATTCCATTTACCTTTTCCACCAAACCATTGCACTGAGGGTAGTAAGGAGTAGAGTGTTGATGCTGAATATTTAGCTTCTTCATGAGTTCTCCTACCAAGTCTGCTCTAAACCCTGGTCCTCTATCAGATAGTATTTCAAGAGGGGTGCCAAACCGGCAACAAATGTGGTCAAAGATGAACTGACTCACATCCTTAGTAGTAATTCTATTGGTCGGCATAGCCTTAGCCCATCTAGTCATGTAGTCTACTCCCATGATGATGTACTCTTTACCTGACTGAGTGCGTGGTAGAGGCCCTATGGCATCAATTCCCCACTTCTCAAAGGGCCCATATACCTTTATTGGGTTCTGAGGTTCAGCTATGAGCCGTCGTGGTCCTGCTTTCTGACATTCATCACATGTTTGACACCAATATTTGACATCACGATGAAGACTTGGCCAAGTAAACCCAGCTTGTAGAACCTTTCTACTAGTGACGTCGTGTGCAAAGTGTCCTCCGCACATATCATCGTGACAAGCTTTTAAAATCTCTTCAATTTCACTCTTCAAAGGAACTCTCCTAAGCACACTATCCTTACCAAGACAATACAAGTCATCATTTACTATGCGATACCTGGTAGCCTTCCTAGCTAACCATCGCCTTTCCCCTGCATTCAAGTGTTTAGGAGCCTCTCCTTGCTCCAGAATGTGCATAATATCTTCCAAGTCCTCCTTGCCTTGCTGAAGTGGAAGTTTGATGGCCACTGCTCCCACTATTGACTCATTTAACTTTGATGATGCTAGGTGGTCTGCATCCTTGTTCTGGTCTCTTGGTACATGATGTACTTGTGCCTCCCTAAATCTCCTCATAAGAGCTTTTGCTTCTCTCATTTTAGTAGAGAGACGGGCATTTTTGCAAGCCCATGTACCTTGCATTTGCCTTACCAAAAGCATGGAGTCACCAAAAGCGTTTAATCTCTTAATTGAATTATCGAGGCACCAACAAAGGCCATGAATTAGAGCATGATATTCTGCTTCATTGTTGGAGTGGACATCTTCTAGAGTGATCCCTTCACCATGGATCCTCTCTCCCAATGGGGATAAGACCACGATGCCTGCAGCTGCCTTATCCTTGGTTCTCTTGTATGCTCCATCAAAGTAGAGGCTATAAGCATTCCAAAGCCTCTACAGCTGGAGGTGGTGGAAGTTCCTCTCTCTTCAAATGGCAAAATTTTTCATAGCACTTGTTTGTTAAAATGTCGGCTAAGCATGCTCGAGTTGTTCTTTCAACCTGTATTGTATAATCAAACTCTTGAAGTCGCACCACCCACTTTGCTATTTTGTCAGAGATTTCCATATGTTGTAGTGCATAGGGAAACATATCCTCCACAGTGATAATTACAAACCTCTTCGGCAACAAGTATGGCCGAAATTTGGTTACCGCAAACATGAGAGCTAACACTAGCTGTTCCATTAGGGTGTAGGCCTTCTCTGTGTTTTCCATGAGGCGGCTAGCAAAATACACAGGCCTCATAAAGGAGGTTTTTGGATCTTTTTGTAGGAGGGCAGCACCAATGGCTTCTTCTCCCACACTAGGGTTTACAAAGAATGTTTCTTCCCAACAAGGTTGGAGGATTACAGGGAGTGACCCTAACATTTTTTTAATCTCTCTAAAATGCCCTTCACTTTCTTCACTCCAAATAAGCGTCTCTTGACGAGTCAGCTGTTGTAGAGGAAATATCACTTGGGAGAGTAAGTGTATGAATCTACTCAAATATCTTAGCTTTTGCAAGAAGGAGATTAATTGTTTGATGGAAGTTGGGGAAGGTAGATTTAGCAATGTTTCTATCTTTTCAGGATCTACCTCGATTCCATCAATGGACACTACATGCCCTAATAGTGTAACCTTGCTTTCCCCAATGTGACATTTGTCCTTGTTTAGTTGTCCACCCAGCTTAGCTAAACGAGTAAATCCTTCATCAATCTTGCCGAGATGCATACTTTTGGAGCTGTAAATACAAAAGTCATCTATGAAAACCCTTATGGACTTACCAAAGTAAGGTTGGAAGACCATGTTCATGAATCGTTGGAAGGTGGCTGGAGCGTTGGTGAGACCAAAAGGCATGACTCGAAATGCAAAACATCCCCATGGTGTGATGAAAGTAGTCTTCTTCTGGTCCTCCTCTGCAATGCGTATTTGAAAGTAGCCAGAGTAGCCATCACACACTGTGTATCTCTCATGGCCTTCTACTTCATTTAGAATCTCATCTTGAAATGGGAGAGGGAAGTGGTCCCTCTTTGTTGCAGCATTTAGTGGCTTGTAATCCACGCACACTCGCCATTTACCATTCTTCTTTGGCCTCACCACTACTGGGGAGACCCATTCTGAATCTTCTACTGGGTATATGAATCCTACTTCTAAGAGTCTCTTCACCTCAGACAACAGTGCATTTTGTTGCACAACTCCTAATCTTCTTAGTTTTTGTACTACTGGCTTGCTCCCTTCTTTTAGATGGATATGATGCTTCACTGCAGTGACACCTGTAATGTGAGTGTAATCAGAAATAAACAATGATGCATGCTTCTTGAGAACATTTACATAACCCTCCTTTTCTTCTTCCTTTATATCCTTGGATAACATCTCCTCTAGGCTGGCATCCCACACATTCTTCATTTGGATCCTTGGGTTGTCTTCTGATGAGGTAATTTCCTTTATGGTGACGCCCATGACTTCGAGAGTGCTATCACTCTCTTCACTTGAACTCTCTTCCTCGTCCATGGATGAGGAGCATCCACTTGAGCTCCACTCATCAGCTGACGTCTCTAGTTCAAGGTTCTCTTGTCGCCCATTCTTTAGGTTATAAACCACCTTCCGACTATGGCCACCCATGCGAGGCCTCAACTCCAAGTCTCCTGTTGCCCAATCTTGCCTAGCTCCTATACCCATGAGCCAAGGTCGTCCTAAAATAAGGGGGTATCCTTCTCCCTTTACTGGCATCACATAAGCATCAACCTCTGTAGTGATTCCAAAAACAGAAACTCTCAAAGCTTTCACTATACCCACACAAGTGACAGAGACATTATTGGCCATTTTTTCCCTAAAGTTTGATGATTCCATTACCTCTAAACCCAATTGATGCATTAGCTTTTTTGTCATGACACAAACCTCTGCTCCACTGTCAATGTAAGTTTTTGGAATCCGTTGTCCCTTGATTTGAGCCTCCACCAAAGGCACTATATCCTTAAGACCATATGCTTTGATTACACTTACTAGCTTACTTCGCTTTGCCCTCATGCTCACCATTTTTGACCATTGTCGTCGAAGCTTTGGGGAGATATGAAGTAGTTGTGGCCAAGTAATCTTTGGTCCTTGAGAACTCACATCAGCTGTCAAGTCATAAGGTTGTGTCCGAGATCCCATAGGGAAATCAGAGATGTCAATTTGAGACCTAGTACGGGTCTTTCTCTTCTTGGCTTCATCTTTAGTTGCCCTAGATGTACTTGCTTCATTGCTTGCATCCTTGCTTGTTTCTTTACCTACTTCATCTTGGACACGCACACGTTTGATAGGCATTGTAGCCACTTCATCTATCTTCATCTTCCCTTTAGCTATTTCTTCCTGGTTGCTTCTGCCCTTGAGGACCTCCTCCATCCTTATGATGCTCACATTTGGTTGAGTAGCAGGGGCTTGAGCTTGAGCACGAGGTGGCTGCAAAATTTGAGGTTGCGGTTGCTCTTGTGCTTGAGCTCTAGCACGGGGTGGACTTACTTGTTGTCGAGGACCTCTGACAGGGTAGTCATATCTTCTGGGATGAGGGCAATTATACATGCCGTGGCCAATTTCCCCACAATTGTAACACAACATTTCCCTTGCTTGACGTTGCATTGGTGGCCGATTCCCACCATTTCCCTCAATAGGCCTTCTTGCACCCTGCACAAGATTTACTCTCAACCCCTCTAGCTGGTTTGTGAGATTGTTTATTTGTTGGAGCATATCTTCTTGTTGACCTCTATTGAGGTCTGGTGCATTAGGCACATTTGGAGGTATGTGAGAAGCTTCCATAGTTGTGATATTGCCTCCCAAAGCTAGCTGGCCAGCTTGGGCTTGATAGAGAATCTTTCTATTCTTTTCCCTAGCAATTCTTAAGGCATCTTCAAAAGCATTTGGAAATTTGACCTTTACCTTCTCCCTTAGCAAGGGGTACAAACCTGAGATAAATCGATCCTTTTGGAGGCAATTGGGAGCTCGCTCACTAGGGTTTAGTGAGTCTGACCATTGCCCCCAAAGTTTCAGAAAACCTTCCTCATAGGTTGCATAACCATGAGGGTCAACTTGATGAAGGGACAGAAGCCATTGCCATAGTTCTTCTACCGAATTGGCTCGTTGAAA